>NC_054835.1:61077247-61677247 GCF_018345385.1 Vulpes lagopus
ACCGCCCATTGCTGTAGTCCTGCCGCATCTGGGCATGAGGGGGGCTGGGTACACTGTGGCTGGAAGACCATGAAATGGGGTCCCCACCTTGTACAATTACCGAGAGAATCTGACCTTCGCTTGTCAGGATGGCTTGACGTTAGTGATGTGCCGTGTTCTTGTAGGTGAATTTAGAGCTACGGTGACATCCATTGGCGTGACTAGTAAAACGCTGTAGTTAATGGGTTCTGGGAGACATTCTAACTTAGATTTATTTTTTGTTCTATATTCCACCCTTATTAAGCACAAAAAAATTTACCAAGCCCTTCTCGGCCTTGGAGGCCCGTATCTCCGCCCAACAGTAGTTATCATCAGGGAAATTTTTCCCGAGAGCCGCCAGCCACACGGATTCATTTTGTTCTTCAGAGACACCGGGAGGCCAGGCAGTGCCCTGGAGGCCAGTTCTTTGGGGCCTTCCATCAAGGGGGTGCTCCATGCTGGGATATTTCCCCCACGTCTGGGAAAGGGAGCCAGTGTGCATGCACATCCCGAGTCTTTCTAGTCTGACTCCTCAAGGAACCGGCTCCTACCCTCCTTACGCTTCCCGGCCACCTCCCGCCTTGAGCATCCTCATCTTTTATTTAAAGGCTTTCTGTTTATAACCAGTACCCAGAGCATGCCACTTGATTTCGGGGTCCTGAGTTCAAGCCCTGGGCTGGGTGCGGAGCCTACTTCAAAAAAAAGATAAAGTAAAATAAAATAAAAACCTCTGTTCACACCTTAAACTTACACAGTGTTATGTGCCAATTTTCTCTCAAAAAGCTAGAAGAAAAAGAAAGACTCTCTGGTCTGTACTGATGCATGTGGGGTACGTGAGACCACAAGGCCAGAACCCAAAGGGTGGGAGAGGCTCTCACTTTGTTATATGCTTCAAGGGGAAAAAAAAAAAAACCCAGACCGTCTTTATAGTATTATTCGTATTTACTGTGAACAGTGTCCAGGAGCACGCACTCCAAGAGGAGAAAACATGTGTGAACTCAATTCTGGGTTCTGACCCTTCAGCTTATGACCTTGGACATGTCACTTTAATTCAGACTTTCAAAGTCTGGAGGTGCAAAGAGGGTGATGTCTGCTCCGCGGGACTGTTGGAAGAGTGACTCATAGAAGAGTAGTGGCCATGCCATTCACTGTGTGCTGGCCCTGATGCTCAGGCACCTCTGAGCGCTCTGGGTGAATCGTCCCATTACTCCTTGCAAAACCCCGTCTGAAGAAGGGCTAATGGGGGCACAGGACGCTCACTGGAAGGCTCTGTAACCGGGAAAGCTCTGCAACGATACGGTATGATCATGTTCCACGTGGTAGAAGGACCTCTGTGTCTCTCCCTTATACCTGGAATTCTTAGCCGTTCATAGTTTTCCAAAACTCCCTTACACATCTGATGTCCGAGGCTGGATAACGGAAGAGTAGAGACGCCGGGATGTGCTTTTGGCTCCTTTCACATGGAGATCGTTGATCTTTCCACTACACCTGACCCGCGCCTGGTAGATTGGGAAGCACATACTGCTCGAACCCAGCCGTCGTCTCTGTTCCTTGTTACCCAAAGCGGAACAGCACCAGCTTCGCCGGCCTCAGCTTCGTCAAAATCCAGATAAATTTCTGCGTTTATAATGTTTACTTTCATTCTGTCTTGAAATACGGTCTCCACACTCCGGTGGTGGTACGTGTCCATTCTAGGCCTCAAGGTCCCTTCTGGGCATATCAACAGGAGCATTTATGTGAATGCGAAGCCCTTCACCAAAATGTGTAGCCGTAATCCTGAATTTAGGGATGGACTTCTTGACTGAGAAGCTCACGGTTGTTCTCCTTTTACCGCTGTTATTTCTCTTACCGCATTTTAGAGGAGGCAGGACCCACAAAACACGTTTTGGGGGATACGTATGCACTGTATGGTTAAAGCCTTAACTCTCCTGCTAATTATCACTAGTTCTCTTGCATTGAAATCCCGTTCTGTACAGTGAACTCACCCTTTTCACTGGCTAGGGTACCCCGGCCCCTCACGGATTTGCCTGGTTTTGAGATCGAATTATGGATTACTACTTCCTCTTGCTTTCTCCTGTCACTTGATCGTCCATCTACCAGAGGGTAGGAGCAAGGACCAGTTCTGATATTTGGCTGCAGCCTTCGTAAAAGGTTTATTGAAACCAAAATCAATTTAAAATGTGATTTTAAAAAAATATGCATTTTTATTTATTCTTGTGATTTCTGTTCTCGGTTTTAATGAACGGACTGCCCCCTGGTGGACGAGAACGGTCAGCTCACTTGAAAACAAGTGCTTTTGCTACTTGGGGTGAATCTGAATTATCCTCCTTCAGTTTATGTGAATTATAGCCACATAAACAGTAAGAATTGAATCCATAATATGTCCGATTCAGTAAAATACAGAACTCTAAGATCCTCCTCGGTAGTTGTGCAGTGGGACTAAGAGCCCGTCCTCAAGTACGGGCAGGATCGTAATCTCTGTCTGGTGAGTTTTCATTTCCCTGGAGTCGCCGGGGAGTTGTGGAGTCTAATCGGTGGGTTCTCGCACTGTCCTTGACGACTGTGTTCATAGATCAGTCATTTGCAAAACTTTGGCGCGCAGCGTGTAGTGGACTCGTGGGCAGCTAGGGCACCACTGCAATAGTGCTGTGTGCGCTGATCTTAGACGGCTTGTGCCAAGGCCTTTAGGAAGCTCCTTCCTGGGAGGCAGGTCTGGCTGCTGTTCCCCTCGTGCGAGTGAAGAAACATCCGCCGTGTAGCTCGGGGGGGGGGGGGGGGGGGGGGGGGGGGGGGGGGGACAGCTGGGATCGAAGCCCTGGGAATCGGGCTCCAGAGAGCAAGGCCTCCACCCTACACTAGGTGGCTTTGCTTAGGGGCCCCCGGGGTCCCGGGATCGAGTCCCACATCGGGCTCCCTGCAGGGTGCCTGCTTCTCCCTCTGCCTGTGTCTCTGCCTCTCTCTCTCTGTGGATCTCTCATGGATAAATTAATAAAATCTTAATAAATAAATAAATGGCCTTGCTTATGAGTTGCAACACGCTGCAAGATGCCACAGGGCCTCTCTCCTGAGCACTGTCGCCCGTCATGCCGTGCTGTCGATGCAGATGTGGGAAGAGATTAAAATTAACCTGTGGCAGTCCCACCGCCTCTTCCCTTCCTGCCGTCACCACTGTGACCCCTCCCAAAGCACCCAGCCTGTTAGGGAGCACAGTAAATATCTCTTATCAGTGAACTTAGATTATTCAAAGTGTTCTTTCAAAAATCTCAGCTCTTAGTATATATCTCATTCTTTTTTTTTTTTTTTTACACGATCATGGTGGATCCTCCATAAATAAGACCTGGTCTCTTTTGACCCTTGGAGACAACCCATTGACTCTTGGCTCTTACTGGAGTGTCACGGAGCACATCCAGGCCCCCAGCGACCAGGCCCAGTTTAGCGAGGGAGGTGTCCTCCTCTCCAGGCAGCCTCTCTAGTTCAAGTCAGATGGACCAGGTCTGCATTTCTACGTGTGGCACTTTTGGGGCGATCTTGGACACCGGACTTTGTGAGGGTCACAAAAGGGCTTATTGGAAATTGCTGAATTCCAGGATGAGGTCCATAGGACAGACTCCAGTGCCCTGTGGGCCACCCTCCCTGGGGGGCTGTGGAACAGGTACGACCCTGAAGCATCCACAGCGGGGGGCCACGTTATTCTGGTCACAGTGTTGCTTCTGGTTTCAGGCTCCTACAGACTTGCTCACCTGCGTACGTCACGGTACTGGGGCTGCAGCCCCCCCATCCACCGCTCGGCTGGGCTACAGGTCCCCATCCACCGCTCAGCTGGGCTGCAGCCCCCATCCACCGCTCGGCTGGGGTTACAGGCCCCCATCCACTGCTCGGCTGGGGTTACAGGCCCCCATCCACCGCTGGAGGATCTGGATCTTTCGGGGGTCTGATCTCCCTTTGGCAGCAAGGGCCACTTCGTCCAGAGCCATCTGCCGCCAGCAGAGAGGCGGGTTCTGGGCCTCCCAACGCCCGCCCCAAGGCCCTGGTCGAGGCCCCGCACAGCACGCCCTGCAGTTAGTGCTTGGGCTGCTGCGGGCCCCGCTGCTCCAGGTGCTCCGGGTGCTCCGGGTGCTCCGGGTGCTCGGGCTGCCGGCTCCGGGTGCTCACCAACCGATCTCGCTTCTGTCCAACTACCTGCCTGTGAATCAACGAGGCTCTCGACAACCGCTTCGGGACTGTATTCACAAGCAGGGGCTTCAGAGGTATTTTTGAAGAAGGGACAGGAGGAGCCACCTCGGGGCCTAAGAAGAGTAATGTGTCTCCTCCGACCGCCAACGCCGGCATCTTGCTTTGTCCTTAAACTAAGCGTTAACGGAGCCAGAACTCTTCCTGCTTTATCCCTCCTGTTCCTAATAAAGCTCCTTTCGAATGGCATTTCATTGGTTTTTAGTACGTCTTAAGAGAAAACAGTCCAGTAGGCAATTCAACTTGAAAACCTTACATTTCACACACAAGCAAAAATGAAATTCTAGTAACTGTCAAGTCTGAAGTACTGGTATCATTAATATAGGCTTTAATCAAGTGTCCTTTTTTTCCCCCTAAAACAAAAAAAAACAAAAAAACAAAACAAAAAAACTTACCATCTGCATTCACCCAGAAGCACATTAATGGTTGAAATCAGACCGTCTGGGTGTTTCGGACACAAAAGAAACCTTTGAAAACTCTGATTTGGGCATATGAGTGTCAAGAACCCCACCACAGAGCCAATCCAAAACGTGCTACAGGGTTTCCATTCAGAGGGGATCAATGTGCCTCTTTAATGGTTTTTCAGAATCCCAGGAAATTGTGATTACATGGCATTAGCTTTTCATTTTCTAAAGAATGGATGAAAAGCATGAAAGTCCTCTTAACAATGTGAATAAAAGTATTTTTGGTTCTGGTAAGCTTCTGCTGTTCTCTGATAAAGACGACACAGAAGATGCTTTTAAGATGCCACACAATTGTACATAGAATCATAGCTCAGTAGCACGGGTGCTGCAGAGATCACAACCTCATTCAGCCTGAAAAAGACCCCCAAACGGCCATTGTCCCTCCTCGACAGTGGCTCAGTCAAGAATGGTATTATTCATCCCAGCGACATCGTGAATTTATTTTCCCTCCCCTGTTAGCTAGATGCTCTCAGTTCTCCTTGCATGTGGGGCAGGAAATAGTTCCAAGGACATCGCTATCGATTTCGGGGTAAACGCACTTTGCCTGCTTGACTCAGTATTTGCTGTCACGGAAGGTGGATGGAAGGATGGAAGGATGGAAGGATGGACACCGGGTGTTCACAGAAACCACTTGGAACAGGACCAGGTTGTGGTGGGATCTCATGACATTTCCAGAATCACCGGGGTTGATCCCTTCCAGACCTCGGTGAGGACCAAAGTCAGCATCACAGACAACCTTGGGGCAAGAGGGGCCTGGAGCTGCCGGCGCTCAGGCCGTTCTCAGTTCCGTGTGTCCCGGGATCACCAAGGGCCCATCTTAGCAGTGACCCCAAGGGCTCCACGCTGTGCTCCCTGCACTTTCACGTGAATTGCAGTCGCCTGGAGTAGCTGCAGAGGCTCAGGCCTGGAAAGGTGGGGAGCCCCAACATCTGGGGTGCAGCCCGGAGCAAGGGTGGCCCATGGCTGTGTCCCCATATTCCCCTAGTGTGAACCTGCGGACTGTGCCACCTTGCTGAAGGGCCTGCCCTCCTCCTGTTAGGGATTTGAAGGTCCACACCAACAGTCTTCGGTTCTTTCCGCAGAGGGAGAGACGCATGGAGGGCCGCCCGCCCCCACCTGACTAGGGGGCTGCAGGAGCGCTTGCCGCTGGTGCCCAGACAGGGGAGCCGTGGGGCGGGGGCGGGACACACAGGGGTGAGGACGTGCGCCCAGCGCCCCCCCCCCCAGCCCCGCCTCACCCATGCGGGTGAAGGACCAGCCCCCTGCCCAGCCCTGCTTCCACCCCTGCGGGTGAAGCACATGCACCCAGCACCCACCCCCCCCCCCCCCCCCCGCCCTGGCCCATCCCTGCGGGTGAAGGACACTGACTCGGCCTCCCGCCCACCCTGCAGGGCACAGGGGATGGGCTTCAGGAGATGGGCCGCAGGGCACAGGGCACAAGGGATAGGCCACAGGGCACAGGCCGCAGGGCACATGGCGCAGGGCACAGGGGATGGGCTGCAGGGGATGGGCTGCAGGGGACGGGCCGCAGGACACAGGGCACAAGGGACGGGCTGCAGGGGACAGGCCACAGGGGACAGGGCCGCCCGCGTCTGTGCTTGGAGCACGAATGTCCCGCGTCTGTGTGTGGGACGGAGGCAGCCCCAGGTTGCGGCATGGGCCGCTGTGGCAGCAGTGGTGGCTTCGGGGGCCGACTGCGAAACAGGAGCCGGGCCACTGCTCCGGCTGTGCAGGCCGTGCGTCTGGTTGTGCAGGGAACCCTCAGCCTCCTCTAATCGAGTGCTCTAGCCTGTAGAGCCACGCTTGATGTCTCTTCCTGTGACGAAGAATCCAGCACCGTCCGGGTCCGACCCAGGCCGAGCCTCGGGGGTTTCAGATGGGCCGGGCGCCCGCGGCCTGAGTCAGAGGAGCCCACCTCGTGGTCCCAGAGTCCTGAGTCCGCGCCACATGCTGACGGTAGAGATTACTGAGAAAAAATAAATTAATTAAAAAAAAAAAAACAAACTCCAAATTTGAGTCCCTCCCTCTGCATGAAGACCAAATGATCCTGCCTAGGTTAAATACACGCGTTAAGTACTTTTTTCGACTCTGAAATTTCTTTCTTTTCTTTTTCTTAGGAGAGGAAGAGAGAGCCAGGGAGAGGCAGAGAGACTCTCAAACAGACGCCCCGCTGAGCCCGACCCGGGGCTCCATCCTGGGGCCCCCAGACCATGACTTGAGCTGAAATCAAGAGCCGGGGGCTTACCCAACTGAGCCACCCAGGCGCCCCCAGACTCCACGGTTCCCAAACTCGCATCAGCACAAGGGTTTGGAGTTGTGTAAACAAAAGAGAGGCCCCAAAACAAAAAGTAGGTATTTACGTTTGCTATAGGAGGGAAGAGCAGCAGAAGAGAATCCTCAAGAATACCCACAGCTCTGAAGTTCAGCTGCCAACTGAACTGCCCTGGCCCGAAGCGCCGCTCTGCCCCTACGCTCCTGCTTCCAGGAGAGGCCCGCTGCAGCTGCAACTATGGCTGGACCCTTGCAAATTGAATGAAACCATCAAAGCCGCTTCCCGTGTGATGCGACCCATAATTTCAGTTGCAAAGGTGAAGTCTTCAGGCGACTGATTGGACAGATCTTAGAGAAATGTGTATTTTTATCCCCTTGACTCTAATGCCAGCTCCATTCAAGTAGGGTCTTTGTTTCATTTTTTTTTTCTTTTTTAAAAAGTTGTACTTGGGATCCCTGGGTGGCGCAGCGGTTTGGCGCCTGCCTTTGGCCGAGGGCGCGATCCTGGAGACCCGGGATCGAATCCCACATCAGGCTCCCGGGGAATGGAGCCTGCTTCTCCCTCCGCCTGTGTCTCTGCCTCTCTCTCTCTCTCTGTGACTATCATAAATAAATAAAAAATTAAAAAAAAAAATTAAAAAAAAAAAAAAAGTTGTACTTATTTGACAGAGAGACACGAGCAGGGCTGCAGGCAAAGGGAGAGGGAGCAGCAGGGTCTGTGCTGAGCAATGAACCTGATTCAAGGCTTGATCCTGGGACCCCGGGATCATGAGTTGAGCCAAAGGCAGACGCCTCACCGACTGCACCAGCCGGGCGCCCTGAAAGTAGGCTCTTTGTCCTTCCCATACGTTCATCTGTTTTGTTTCCTAAATTCCACATATAAATGAAGGAGCACGGTATTTGTTTTCCTGTGACTGGCTTATTTCGCTTACCGTATTACCCTCTGATTCTAGCTCTATCCACGGCCCTGTAAATGCAAGATTTCATTCTCTTCGGTGGCTCAGTGACATTCCATTGTATATACACGGACCACGTCTTCTCTATCCATTCATTAGTCAATGGGCATTTGGGACGCTTTCCATTGTTCGGCTATCGTTGATGATGCTGCTGCAAACATCGGGGTGCATGTACCCCTTCAAATCAGTATTTTTGTATCCAGCGGATAAATACCTAGTAGCGCACTTGCTGAGCCATAGGGCAGCTCTATCGGTGACTTCCTGAGGAACCTCCACACTGTGCTCCACAGTGGCTGCCCCAGCCTGTGTTCCCACCCGCAGTACAAGACTACGGCAAAGGGATTCCCTTTCTCTGCATCCTCACCGACACCTGTTGTTTCCTGAGCTGTTCATTTTAGCCGCTCTGACAGTGTGAGGCCGTACCTCACGGTGGTTTTGATTTGTATCCCCTGGCGATGAGTGATGCTGAGCATTTTTTCAAGCGTCTGTTGGACATCTGGATGTCTTCTTTGGAAAAAAATGTCTAATTCGTGTCTTCTGCCCATTTCTTAGCTGGATTTTTTGGGGTTTTTTGGGTGTTGAGTTTGATAAGTTCCTTATAGATCTGGGGTACTAACCCTTTACTAGGTATGTCATTTGCAAATATCTTCTCCCATTCCGTAGGCTGACTCTTAGTTTTGTTGATGAAGACCCAATAGTTCATTTTTGCTTTCGTTTCCCTTGCCTCCGGAGATGTGTCTAGTAAGTTGATGTGGCTGAGGTCAAATTGCTTCCTGTGTTCTCCTCTAGGATTTTGATGGTTTCCTGTCTCACATTTAGGTCTTTCATACATTTTGAATTTTTTTGTGTGTATGATGTAAGAAAGTGCTCCAGTTTCATTCTTCTTTATAGGACTCTCCAGTCTTCCCAACATCACTTATTTAAAAAAAAAAAAAAAAAACTCTTTCCCGTTGGATGTTCTTTCCTGCTTTGTTGAAGATTAGTTTATCATATCATTGTGGGCCCATTTTTGGGTTTTTCTATTCTGTTTCATTGACCTAAGTGTCTATTTTTGTACCACACGCTCTTGGTGTTCACAGCTTTGTAATACAGCTTGAAGTCTGGAATCATGATGCCTTCAGCTTTGCTTTTCATTTTCAAGATTGCTTTGGCTATTCTGGGTCTTTTGTGGGTCCATACAAATTTTAGGATTGTTTGTTCTAGTTCTGTGAAAAATGCCGGTGGTATTTTGGTAGGGATTGCATTCAATCTGTAGATTCCTTTGGGTAGCATAGACATTTTAACAATGTTTATTGTTCTTCCAATCCATGAGCATTAAATGTTTTTCTCTTCCTTTGTGTCTTTCTCAATTTCTTTCATACGTATTCCGTAGTTTTCAGAGTACAGATCTTTTTTTTTTTTTTCAGAGTACAGATCTTTTATCTCCTTGGTTAGGTTTATTCCTAGCACCTCATTTGGTGCAACTGTAAATGGAATCAATTCCCTGATTTCTCCTTCAGCTGCTTCATTTTCGATGTATAGGAATGCAACAGATTTCTGTACATTGATTTTGTATTTCACGACTTTACAGAATTCATGTATTAGTGCTAGCAATTTTTTGGTTGAGTCTTTCAGGTTTCTACGTAGACTATCATGTCTTCTGTAAAAAGTGAAAGTTTGACTTCTTTCTTGCCAATGTGGATGGCTTTTATTTCTTTTTGTTGTCTAATTGCTAAGGCTAAGCCTTCTAATACTATGTTACCATTTTCAGTATTGAACACAGAGGTTATATATACACAATAAAAATTGACTTGGACATTCTTGGATTTTTCCATAAATATCAGTATGTTCTATTTTATGATGTGAGAGGATAATAAAAAAATGTTCTAACTTCAAATATTATTCTGGTAAAGTAGGTTTTCGAAACCCTATGAATCTCCAATATTCTCCCTGTGTTTGAAGCAAGCAGTACTTCAAAGATACCTCTTAGACTTTTCAGAGTGAGTAGTTTCCATCTAAATTGGCAATTTATTTGGGAGTCTGCTATCCTCCACCTACTTTGCATAATTAATATTGTAAACAATGTTAATAACGTTCTTTGATATTGGAGTTGGGAATGAAAATTTCATTTTAAATGTTTTCTGCAAATAATTTGATAGTTGATTCTGTAGGTGTCATTTTTAATGTACGTATAACTGTTTTCCTAACAACTGCTCTGGCAGTAAGCCACACAATGCAGGGAGTAGTCTGTTTTCTTGGAGTAAACAAAACAACATATTTACCTTCATTTCTGCTTGCTTTTTGCTTGCTCTGATGCACGTTGCCAGCTCTGAATTTTAAAAATGAAGAGTAAATTCTGATCACCTCATGTTTTCCCGTCGTATCTCAAAAAGAAATAAAAGGATAAATAGAAACTTAAAATAGGAATATAAAGTGCCTCTTAATTAACCTGCTACAACTCAATTTCAGAAGAGGGACAATTGTATTCATTTTGTAGGGCTGCCATCACTAAGTTTTACAAGCTTACATTTCTGTTAGACAGCTCTGATCTATCACCTACTTTAAAGCACTTCACTAGAGACAATATGATTACATCGGGTGTTAGTTTGGTTTTTAAAGATTTTATTTTCCAGCAATCTCTACACCCAAGGTGGAACTGGAATTTACAATCCCAAGATCAAGAGTCACATTCTCTACCTACTGAGCCAGCCAGGCATGTTTGATTTAATTTCACCCTACAAATAGGTATTTGAGCCAACATTCTGCAAATATTCCAAATGTCTTTGCCTCTAATCAATCCCAAAGGGCTAATGAGATAGACATATGTTGTCCCAAATACATACAGCCATATTTGGAGTCCCTCCCTATTGGAGAACAGCACATCCCCGTCCCCCGTTGGCTTTAGGCTTGGTCATGTGACACCTGGCCAATGAAATGTGAGTGGCAATGACATATTCCACTCCAAGCAGATGCTTTCAAGGAATTCCCATGATCCGCCAATCCTTTTTGCACTGTGACATGAGACCACATGCTCCACACGGGGACAGCTCCTCCACCCTGGCTACGGGAATCTAAACGACACACAGCAGAGCCACAGCTGACCCCCGAGGAATATGCAACCTGAGTGGGAAGGCAATCTCCCCTCAGGAGTAGCCAAAAAAGTGAGGAGTATGGCCTCTGTTGTCCCACCTGCCCCAGAACCAAGGGGGAAGCTCCTCCAACTTGGCAGGTGAAGGCCTGAAGCTGATGCAACTCTTCAGGAGAGGCTCTGCCCCGGAAGCTGCTCTGCGGAAAATTCTCCCAATCATCTGACATGTGAAACTATCAGTGAGAGATTGGGTTTTCATTAAGACTCGTCAAAATGGAAATTTCTCTTCTGTCAGCAGCGCACGCAATGATGCAGTGTCCGCAAGCAGAAATGTGCCGCCACGGGTTGCTTCATAAACCACCTAACGAAGAGGAGTAAAGCAGAGGGATGCTTTGAAGAAACATTTCAATTTCGATTTCCTGTTTCTTGGACACGCGATGTTGCCGTTAACGAAGATAACGTGAAATCCAGTGTCCGCCCTGAGTCCCGTCAGCGCAGGGTTATGTATTCAGCCCGTAAGAACGTTTGATGAGCCCTAATATATTCTTATAGTTCCTGCATGGGTGAAGCACGATTAAGTTGTTCTCAGATTTCACAGGATTTCTAAAAATTCAATGGCATATAATGTTATGTGAAGCTGAAAGGAAATTTTCTAAGTTACTGGTAATATTTTCTTTGTGATCAATTATGCCAAAAGGAAAGACTAACAAAGGCTGTGGAGCCCTGTGGAAAGCTGAACCGGGAGGTGTGCCCGGAGAAAGCAGGACTGACCCTTACTACAGTGGGTGGAAAGGTCCTAAGACCTGTGCCTCGCTGGCTAGGAGGACCCAGCAGGCCTTATTAAAGCACTACCGTCCAGTTCCCGTGTCCTGGGGCAGCTCGGCCCCAACGCAGAGGCGTCAGACTCAATACATGTTACTAAAGCAGCGTGGGGTCAGGGGATGCCCAGGGGAGTGACCTTTCCCGAGCCCACTGCGGACGGGGTGAGACTATGGACCCCAGGAATTGATCCATGATGTGATGCCTAATGATTGTAGGCTTACTTTTCCTTTAATAAAATTCCATTTTGCAGGAGGCAATGTTCTTATGAGTGTCCAGGTTATCCAGAAGGATGAATTTCTCAGCTTTCTGGCTGTTAATAGAAATGTTAACAATCAGAAAGGTGTGGAACCTTCCAGAACAACTTGGACCCTTGTTCTAGGGACCTCAAGGTCTTGGAGTTAGGAATACCTGGTTTGTTACCTCTCTTGTGCAAGCATCAAGCTTTTTGATGTCTTTTTGTCTCTTACTCTCATTCTTCCTTCCCACGTACCCAAACCCTTTGCCAAGGAATTGCCACTAGTTTCTGTGCCTGCCCACAGAATGCCCTCAGCCTGGAATGTTCTCTCACCACACATCCCCCTCAAAAAGCATATACAACAACAAAATAGATACGGTGGGCCTTATTAAAAAATTAAAAACTTCTGTGCATCAAAGGATGCTATCAGCAGAGTGAAAAGACGAGCCACACAATGGGGAAAGTATTTGTAGATCATACATCTAATAAGAGATTAATATTCATAGTGTCTGGGTCGCTAAGTCGGTTAAGCATCTACCTTTGACTCAGGTCATGACCTCAGGGCTGGGATTGAGCCCCATAATGGGCATGGAGCCGACTTAGAAAAAAAAAAAAAACTTTTTTTGACAGAATTAGAATGGTGGAGACATAAGACCTTGGATTTAGCCTCTCTGATTCATACCTCTCACTTTAGGCAGAGTACTTTCCATTTTTTAATTGAAATCTAATTAACACTCAATAGTCTATTAGTTTCAGGTGTACATCATAGTGATTTGCTATTTTTTGTTACATAATGAAATGATAAGTCTAGTCACCATCTCACGCCAAGTACATTTGAGCATTCCTAAAGACAAGGATTTATCAGGTTCATGAAAACTTGCCAGAAGTGCATCTGTTGGCTTTGCTAACCCAAGATATCCCTCTAGAAGGCTCACTTAAATTCTTCCTAAATAGTTGTCTCTTCATTTTTCCCTTTTCCTTCCTTTCAAAAATATTTACTGAGGACCCTTACTGTGTGGGGCACTATTTGGGAGACATCATGGAGAAAAAAATGGGAAGATGGATAGTAATTAAACATAAACAGTTTTTGAAAAATTATTTATTTATTTGTTCATAAGAGAGAGAGGCAGGGGAGAAGCAGGCTCCCTCAATCCCAGGACCCGGGATCACAACCTGACCAGAGGGCAGACACCCAACCCCTGAGCAACCCCAGGTGTCCCTAAATATAAACACTTGATGTAAATGCCAATTTTGCTTCCCTATTATCCATGGGCACATTAATTAACGTCTCTGTACCTCAGTTTTCACATCTGCAACACGGGCACAACAATACCACTCATTTTATAGTATTTGTGCTGAATGTCTTGTTCCTCCAGACCCAGTACTTTTGTCTGCCCCGTTCCTGGCCCTGGGGACCTGGCCTCTGTGGGCTGTGTCCATATCCATATCCTTGCTCTCTAGTTTCAATTTGGATTTGACCAATGGGGATCCCAGGAGATCAGACCAGGGAAGATCAGAGGTAGGTAGGCAATGAGAGTTGGTTCTTCCTTTTCTTCTTTCTTCCCCTTCCCTCCTCCCTCCCTTCCTTCCTCTTCTCCCAGGCCTCCTCCTTACCAGGTCGCTGCCCAATGGCTGCCTCCCAGAGCAAGCTGCTGCGAAGGCCGCCCTCTCCGCAGGCCTTCCTTTTCCTGAGCGACCACAAACATTTTATAACAAGCCTAGAAGTTATCACGTTCACACCAACCGGCCACCACTGAAGACGTGAGTACCAAGGGAGGGGCAGTGCCTTCTGAGTAACTCAGCACAGGTTCTGATTCTTGGACATTAGCAATAGGATCCCAGAGGAATAAAATCTTTCTTTCTTTTTTTTTTTTTTTTTTTTTTAGGATTTTATTTATTTATTCCTGAGAGACAGAGAGAGAGAAGCAGAGACACAGGCAGAGGGAGAAGAAGGCTCCATGCAGGGAGCCCGACGTGGGACTCGATCCCGGGACTCCAGGATCACACCTTGGGCTGAAGGGAGGCGCTCAACCTCTGAGCCACCGAGGGATCCCCAATACATAAAATCTTTTTTAAAAAATCTGAATTTTATATTTTGAAATTGTTAATATAACTACTGAATTTTGTTCTTCATAAATGTATATAAATTGTTTAACCAGGAGCAGTAATGAAAAATTGAATAGATATCTTTGAAAGGGGCAGCCCAGACGGGGCTCAGCGGTTTAGCAACACCTTCACCCCAGGGCATGACTCTGGGGTCCTGGGATCGAGTCCCGCATGGGGCTCCCTGAATGGAGCCTGCTTCTCCCTCTGCCTGTGTCTCTGCCTCTCATTCTGTGTCTCTCATAAATAAATAAAAATCTTAAAATATATATATATATATATATATATATTTGAAGGTACAGTAAAAGGCAAATCTCTATTTTAGCCATAAAGATAACAAATATGCAAATATTATTTAAACTATGAAATACCTACCTGGTAAAAAATTAGGTAGCCAGTAAAATATTATGTGACAATCACATAGGAATTCTGTATTATACTGAGTAAGAAGAACAATATAAAAAGTTTTATATATGAAAGATTATTACAATGTAAGAAAAAAGTCCCATAAATACTTAGGCTTTAATAAAAGCCAATTGTTGTCTGGATGGCTGTATTGTGAATAACTTTTCCTCTTATTCTTAAAATGCTTTTTCCAAATTTTCTAATATAAACATATTTTCTTTTGTTTTTAAAGATTTTATTTATTTGAGAGAGAGAGAGAGAGAGAGAGAGAGAGAGAGAGAGCTTGAGCAGGGGGAGGGGCAGAGGGAGAAGCAGACTCCACGCTGAGAATGGAGATGTCTTGGGGCTCCACGGCAGGACCCTGGGATTACGACTTGAGCTGAAGGCAGGCACTTAACCGACTGAGCCACCCAGGTGCCCCAAACATGTATTATTTTCCTAATGAAAAATATTAAAGCATAAGAAACCTATAGTTTAAAATATAAATAATTTTCCTCACTAATGGAGAGGAAATATGTAGATCATAGACAAACTAATATGGGGCATTGGGCTGGCTTAGTCTGTAGAACATATGACTCTTGATCTCAAGGTTGTGAGTCCAAGCCCTATGTTGGGTGTAGTGATAAAAATATCAAAAAAATCTTTACATTTGCAATGATGTGGATAGAGCTAGAATGTATTATGCTAAGTAAAATAAGTCAGTCAGAGAAAGACAAATACCATATGATTTCACTCATGTGGAATTTAGGAAACAAAACGGATGAACACGTGGGAGAGGAGTAAAAAGAGAAAGAGAAGGAAATGAATCATGGGACTCTTGACTATGGGGAATAAATTGAGGGTTGACATTGGGCAGGGGGTGGGGGATGGGATAGGCGGGTGATGGGTATTAAGGAGGGCACCTGTGATATGATGAGCACTGGCTGTTATACGTAAACGATGAGCCACTGAACTCTACTCCTAAAACCAATATTGAACTGTATGTCAACTAACTAGAAATTTTTTAAAAAGAATTTTAAAAAATCTTTAAAAAATAAAATACAAATAATTTTCTTTACTAATGGAAAGAAAATATGTAGATTATAGACAAATAAATACAAAATTATTCTTTTGGACTTTGATCAAAAGGATATATACAGGGGCACCTGAGTAACTCAGTGGGTTAAGCGTCTGACTCTTGATTTTTGGCTCAGGTCCTAATCTTGGGGTTGTGGGATAGAGCCCCACAATGGGCTCCGCAGTCATGGAGGAGTCTGCTTCTCTCTCTCTTTTTCTCTATGTCTCTGTCTCTCTCTCTCTCTCTCTCCCTACCTTTCTCCCAGGCCCTCTCCCCTGCTCTCACTTACATGCTCTCTCTCTCTCTCTCTCTTAAATAGTAAATAAAATAAATAAGTCTTTTTTTTAAAAAAAAGGATAAATACAGCATCCAAAACTGACTCTTTCGGCTTCCAACAAGCTTACAAATCCTATTATTATTATTATTATTATTATTATTATTATTATTATTTTTACAAATCCTATTATATAAAAAAAAAAAAAGCCCACAGCTAATGGGGCTTTCCCATCCTCAATGGGAAAAAACTAAGAGCTTTTCCTGTACGGTCAGGAACAAAATGGGAATGTCCACTCACATCACTGTTATTTAACATAGTACTGGGAGCCCTAACCTCAGCAACCAGACAACAAAGAGAAATAAAAGAATCCAGATTGGCAAGGAAGAAGTCAAACTTTCACAATTCACAGATGACATGATACTCCATGTAGAAAACCCAAAAGACTCCAACAAGAAACCGCTAGAACTGATACATGAATTCTGTGAAATCACAGGATATAAAATCAACGTACGGAAACCTGTTGCATTTCCACACATCAAAAATGAAGCAACAGGGATCCCTGGGTGGCGCAGCGGTTTGGCGCCTGCCTTTGACCCGGGGCGCGATCCTGGAGACCCGGGATCGAGTCCCACGTCGGGCTCCCGGTGCATGGAGCCTGTTTCTCCCTCTGCCTGTGTCTCTGCCTCTCTCTCTCTCTCTCTCTGTGACTATCATAGATCAATAAAAATTGAAAAAAAAAAAAAATGAAGCAACAGAAAGAGAAATCAAGGAATTGATCCCTTCACAATTGCACCAAAAAAACATAACATACCTAGGAATAAACCTAACCAAGGAGCTAAAAGATCTGTATTCTGAAAACCATAAAACACTGATGAAAGAAATTGAAGATGACACAAAGAAATGAAAAAACACACTCCATGCTCATGAATGGGAAGAACAAATATTGTTAAAATGTCTATATTACTTATAGCAATCTGTACACTTAATGTAATCTCTATTATATGCTATTTATTTTATTATTATTCATGTTTTTATTTTACTGACATTTTGTTACGATTAAAGCATAGCCGAATAGCTCTTGATCTCTAGAGCTACTGGCCAGCTCCTCTGTGATAAAATAGCAAATGAAAAGGATTTGGATTGGGAATAAGGAAGCTTCAAGTCCATTGTCTTCTATTTCTTTGTTTCTTCTAGACTATTGGAAATTTTGATCTACCGGATTCAATTGGTAGGGTAAGGTTTATAGAAGCTAGTCCATCAGGGCTAGTTGAGTGCTTCAAGCGAAAGGAAACAGAGCTAGGGGGACTGCTACATCAGAACAGAAAACTCCAACTTCCTTGTAAAGTTTAACTGGATACTTTAGCTTTTAAGCAGAAATGCTTAAGATTTTCATTTCATCTTGCAAAAACACTATTTGCAGGTCAGTGATTGGAGACAGGCAGTTCACTGTTAGCTTTCTTTTTAAGAAATAGATTGTAGGGACGCCTGGGTGGCTCAGGGTTGAGGGTCTGCCTTCGGCCCAGGCATGACCCCAGGGTCTCAGGATCAAGTCCCGCACTGGGCTCCCCACAGGGAGCCTGCTTCTCCCTCTGCCTGGGTCTTTGCCTCTCCCTCTGGGTCTCTCAGGAATGATAAATAAAATCTTTAAAAAAGTAAAAAAGTAGATTGTAAAACCTCTGGGATCCAGGTAGGGTAACGAACAGACGATCTTAGACAATTTCTTTGAATTGTCTGGAAATCAAACTTGAGTTTCAAAGGTCAGAAGGAAGTAACCTGATCTCTGACTTTCAATCAGTAGCTGTTAAAGTCCCAGCCAAGTCTATCTCCTGCGCATGTTTAATTTTTTTTTAAATTTTTTTAAATTATTTATTTATGATAGTCACAGAGAGAGAGAGAGAGGCAGAGACACAGGCAGAGGGAGAAGCAGGCTCCATGCACCGGGAGCCCGATGTGGGATTCGATCCCGGGTCTCCAGGATCGCGCCCTGGGCCAAAGGCAGGCGCCGAACCGCTGCGCCACCCAGGGATCCCCGTATGTTTAAATCTATAAGATGGAATAGAGTGGGGGATGCCCTCATTTTCTGAAGCCCTAGGATGTATCTCTAGCATATATGAGTGCATATACCATATTCAATCTCTAGTATCCAAGCCTCTGATAAATTTTCAAAATAAGGTAAAATTCTGACATATAAATAAGTAATATTTATAAGCTAAGAAATTATTTTATATGATGTGTAAAATAAATACACGTCAAAGATTTCAGGGAGCTCATTAAATACTGAGAGACCCAGAGATTTTTGTTAAAATTGGCTCAAAGAAGCAAAACTGGATTTTGCTACAGGAGTGGGTGGTAGAGAAGTCAACCTCTACCTGACCTCCAGGATTTATTTGCATGTCTATAGATGGTGGAAGGAGAATAATGCCTCCTTCCCCCACTTCCAAAATAGTCCAACCTACTCCTCAGAACCTGGGAATATGTTAGATGGTGAAGGGGAATTAAGGAGCTGCAGATGCAATTAAGATGGGTAGTCAGGTAACATTATAGGGATTATTTTGGATCATCCAGATGGACTCAATACAATCACAAGGGTCTTTAATAATAGATGAGGGTAGGCAGGAGAGTCAGAGGGAGCAGCAGCTATGGAAGAAGAATGATCAGAAAGATGAGACATTGCTCATTTTGAAGATAGAAAAAGGGCCCAAGAGCTTCAGAATGAGGTAACCTCTAAAAGCTAGAAGAGATGGGGTGCCTGGATGGCTCAGTCGGTTAAGCATCTGCCTTCAGCTCCAGTCATGATCTCAGGGTCCTGGGATCGAGCCTGCTTTCTCCCTCTCTCTTCAGCTCCCCCTGCTTGTGCTCTCTTGCTCTCTTTCTCTCTCTGTCAAATAATTAAATAAAATCTTTTAAAAAATGAAAATAAAAGCTAGAAAAGGCAAGGAAATACAATCTCCCCGGTAGCCTCTAGAAAGGAATGGAGCTCTGCAGATAACCTTGAACTTAGCCCAGCAGAGCCTGTATGGGACCCCTGGCTTCCAGAACTGTAAGAAGAGAATAAAGTTATGTGGTTCCAATATGCCAGATTTGTGGTGATTTTTAAGAACAGAAACAGAAAACTCACATAATAGAAAAAAATTAGTCGCCCTATCAGTTATCTACAACTTACAGAATTTAGAAATAGCTCAAAAACAAAGGCACACACACACTTACATGTACATACACACATATGCACATTCATAGTTAACACCTCGTACTCGTACCATATCCACGGAGCGTATGTAGCTTACTTTTGGGGCAGCAAATAAAAGTAGGGATGTATTTCTTTCTTTCTTTCTTTTTTTTTTTTAGGGATGTATTTCTAATGAGATGAATGACTCAGCACTTAGCAATTGCAAAGATGCCCTACCCAACCTCAGGATCATTAATCACTGATGGAAGCAGAAATGAGCAAATTGATGACTTGATGGTTCAGTAGAATCCCCCTTGGAAACTGGGGAGAGCCAAATCATCAATAACTCTGAAATCAATTCTTGCTCCATCAGCCAATTTCTAGCCAAAAGGAGTAATGGCCTTTTAGTAGCCAACTGCTTCAGCTTTGGGGTTGTGTTACAGCAGAATTTTCTTCCTTCAATTAAAATTAGCTGGATAACAGAAATTGATGTTCGCCCTAAGGAAACTCTTATCAAGTCAAAATTGATAGGCCCGGGGAAGAAAAAAGCAAAAATATGAAAAGCATCAGATAAAAAATGATGATTCAAGTGGAACTAAATTGTTTTTGTTTCCTGGCACCCATACTTCATCCTTTTCATAGCAACAGCCTTAGAGTTCCAGACGAGGCTGATCCCACACATATTCCTCTTACTACTCCATTCAGACGAGAGTGGGTGAACGACCTAAGCCTGGCCCATCTGTCTTAATGATAAGTTAAGAATTTATGAGCTCAGGGGCACCTGCTGGCTCCGTTAGAGCATGCAACTCTTGATCTCTTGCATAGAGCTTCCTTAAAAATAAATTTAGGGGTGCCTGAGTGGCTCAGTTGGTTAAGCAGCTGCCTTCTGCCCAGGTCATGATCCCAGGGCCCTGGGATGGAGTCCCGCATTGGAGTGGGGCTGCTCAGCGGGAAGGCTGCTTCTCCTCCTGCCTGTGCTCTATCAAATAAATAAAACCTATAAAAATAATATTAAATTTAAAAAATTAAAAACATTGGGCACCTGGTAGCTCAGTCGGTTAAGTTTCTGCCTTTGGCTCAGGTCATGATCCCGGAGTCCTGGGCTCTAGCCCTGTATCAGGGTCCCTGCTCAGCAGGAAGTCTGCTTCTCCATCTCTCTTGCCCCCTCCCCCATGTATTCTCTCTCTTTCTCTCCCTCGTTTTCTCTCTCTCAAATAAATAAATCTTAAAAAAAAAAAAAAAAAAAAAAAAACGCCAGGAGAAAAAAAACCCCAATTGTTAAACAAAAGCAAGGGGGTTAAATAACATCTATACATAACATGATTTACGATACATCTTGCGGAAGAAACATGATAGATATCCCTACATTCAATAGTTACACTAACCACTGAAAGCTCTTACAGAATCAAATATCTTGGCAAAGTGGCTTCAGCTTCTTCCACTAGGACTTCAGTGTATTTTCTACTGTCCCCAAGGTGCCTGAAACACTGTCCTGGAAGCCATACCAGGATCTATAGTCATATTTGAAGCCCAAGGGAATAACACAGAAATGAAGAAAATAGTCTTTGTGATGCTTCTGCTCTAGGGAGAAACAGCAGCAGAAGAAAATCCAGCAGATAGTAAAAGTGAGCACCATTTCTGAGAATAATTATAGTACAATCTGATAAGTTGTGATCTCATTTTCATCCATTCAAAATAAATGATTTCTTCTTTGTAACATTTCTAGAACCTCCATTGTAGGGCTACCTCTGTGGTCCTTTTAGTCTTCATCACATCTGAGAATGCAGAAGAAGCAAAAAGAATAAAATCGAAGGAACTCAATTATTAGAATAATATGATTAAGTTGGGTCAGTCAGCAAAATGAAGTCAACCGACTAAAAAGAGTTTTAATGGGGAGTATCATCCTTCATAAATCAGGCAAGCAAACCATGAACCATTTGGAAAGCAGCTAGGTTTGTGCCCTTTTCATTTATCTTAATTTAATAGCTCCGTGGAGCCATGGCCTAGCAGCTCCTAGTTAAGGTTGGGGTCTAATGTTGTGGGACAGATTGTTCCTCCATCCTTCCACCATATATTCACGTACTGTTTTTATTTAGCTTTCAAAGACAAAGGGGAAAATCTCAGCTCATAACAAAGGACTAGTGTCAAAACATAACTTTAACTTTAAACCTACCTTTTTATTTTATTTTTTTTTAAGGATTTTATTTATTTATTCATGAGAGACAGAGAGAGAGAGGCAGAGACACAGGCAGAGGGAGAAGCAGGCTCCATGCAGGGAGCCCGATGTGGGACTCGATCCTGGGACTCCAGAATCATGCCCTGGGCCTAAAGCAGACCCTCAACCACTGAGCCCCCCGGGCATCCCAAACCTACCTTTTTAAAAAAGAGATTTTACTTATTTTAGAAAGAGCATGAGCAGTGGGGAAGGGTAGAGGGAGAAGGAGACTCCCTGCTGAGCAAGGAGCCTGATGGGGGTGCTTGATCCCAGGATCCTGGGACCATGACCTGAGCTGAAGGCAGATGTTTAACTGACTGAGCCACCCAGGTTCCCTAAACATACCTTTTAAAAAACTCCAACAAACCAATAATAATAGTATAAGAGACAAACAATCCAATAGAAAGAGACGACAGGGACGGCTGGGTGGCTCAGCGGTTGAGCATCTGCCTTCAGCTCAGGGCTCAGGGCATGATCCTGGAGTCCCAGGATCCAGTCCCACATCGGGCTCCCCGCAGGGAGCCTGCTTCTCCCTCTGCCTGTGTCTCTGCCTCTCTCTGTGTGTCTCTTATGAATAAATAAATAAAATCTTAAAAAAAAAAAAAAAAAAAGAAAAAGGGACAACAAAAGAGAAAACCTGAATGGCCAATAAAGTTGTGGAAGGATGCTCAACTTCACTGCTACTAAGGAAAATGCATATTAGAACAAAAATGCTATACCATTTTCCTATAGGTAAGATGGGTGGGAACTAAAGATAACAAATGTAGGCAGAGATTAGAGATATTCTCATAATCTAAGTACAACCACTAGGAGTAAATTCACCATTATTTTAATATGCAAATTTGAAGACATCCAGACCTACCAGTTCCACTTATTTATTTATTTATTTGTTTGTTTGTTTATTTATTTATTTATTTTTGAGTAAGCTCTATACCCGACGTGGAACTCAAACGTACAACCCCCCAAGATCAAGGGTTGCATGCTCCACCGACTGAGCCAGTCAGACAATCTATATTCCACTTCTAAATACTTATTCTAGATAAACTCTCATGCAAAGCTGTTCACTTCAGAATTGACTTTGAAGGTAAAAAATTAAATGTCCATTAAGATGCCAAATAAATTCATTTAGGTAATGCTTAATAGGATTCCATAGGATAGCTAGGATACATGAGCTAAACCTAGGTGTAGTATCATGGTTGCATCTTAAACACAATGTTAATTGAAAAAAGTAGATTCCTGGAGAATGCATGAAGTATGGTACAATCTTTTTCTTTCTTTCTTTTTTTTTTTTTTTTTTTTTTAAGATTTTATTCATTCAAGAGAGAGCATGAGCAGGAGGAAAGGGAGAAGCAGACTCCCTTCTGAGCACAGAGCCCAATGCTGGGCTCCATTCCAGGACCCCAAGATCATGTCCCAAACTGGAGTCAGACACTTACCCAACTGAGTCACTCAGCATCCCAATACGGTACTTCTATTAAAAGTGTAAAAGGAGGGCAGCCCGGGTGGCTCAGTGGTTTAGTGCCGCCTTCAGCCCAGGCCGTGACCCCGGGTCCTGGGATCAAGTCCTGCGTCAGGCTCCCTGCATGGAGCCTGCTTCTCCCTCTGCCTGTGTCTCTACCTCTCTCTCTCTCTCTCTCTGTGTCTCTCATGAATAAATAAATAAAATCTTTAAAAAAAATGTAAAAGGATACTAAACTATATTGTATATTGTTTATCATGCATGTACAGAGGTAATACAAGTATATGTAATAAAAGTACAAAAATACGAAGAGTAATTTCAGTGAAAAGGTAGCTCTGGATAGTTAGGATAATGGAGTGGGGGATGGATATCAACTGTATATACTGTTTGGTAAAAAGGGAAAAAATCTGAAGCAATTATGGAAAATATTAACTTCTGTGATTATATATATCCCTGGGAGCACAAAAAAAGTTTCTAAAAGATGTATTGGCATTAATATTTCAATGGCATAGGGACACCTGGGTGGCTCAGATGGTTAAGCAGCTGCCTTCTGCCCAGGCCATGATCCTGGGGTCAAGGGATTGAGCCCAACATCAGGCCCCCTGCTCAGTGGGGCATCTGTGTCTCTTTCTGCCCCTTCCCCCACTCATGCTCTCTCTCTCTCTCTCTCTCTCATTCTCTCTCTCTCTCAAATAAATAAACAAAATCTTCTTAAAAAAACATTTCAATGGAATGAACCAAAGCAAAACTTCCATGTACTTGTTTTCCTAAAAGTTATCTTTCTGAGAACTTGTCGCACTGGTCCTTGCCACATTCTGAAAGGTGTCCCTTGCAATCATCTAAATCTTTGTAGCTGTCAGATTTTCCAGGGCACCAAACAAAGGGATAGTCTTTAAAAACACAGCAACAATAAATTTTTGGAGAAGTGGCCAAACAAAGGAAGAGAACTTTGAGTCTACAGGTTGACAAATTGGAGCAAGGTAAATATATGGGAGAACCAGTGGAAGAGAGGGGGTAGTTAGTGATGTCTGTTTTGTAGATCCCTTCGGTGCTGCCTCTGGGCTGATAAGGGTAATTTTTGTCCTTCCCAGTAGAGAGAAGAGGGGGAACAACTTTATGTTATGTAATAGTTTATGTCCTATTTTAGGCAAGTAGGAGTAATGCAGAGAGCTTTCCTTTTTATCTGTTCCTTCTCAGTTGCCTTCAGCCTAAAATAATCCTTATATCAAAGTGCCATACTTTGGGGTACCATATTTGGACACCATTGACTTGCCGTTGCCCTTCTTTTACTAAAACTTTTTTTTTTTAAGATTATTTATTTATTTATTTACTCATGAGAAACGCAGAGAGAGAGGCAGAGCCACAGGCAGAGGGAGAAGTAGGCTCCATGCAGGGAGCCCAACGTGGGACTCCATCCCGGGACCCCGGGGTCACGCCCTGGGCCGAGGGCGGGCGCTAAGCCACTGAGCCCCCCGGGCTGCCCTTTACTAAAACTTTTGACTAAATTGCAGACACCCTGGAACTTGACTTCTAAATCTCACATGCCTCAAAAAACTAACAATAACCATGTAATGTTATCTAATACCCATCTCATAATCAAATGTCTGTAATGGCCCTCAAATTTCTTTTCTTACAGTTTCCCAATTGAGACAAACTATGCACTTACTTGTTTTGACTTTATACATTCTATTTTTTTTTATTATTTTTATTTATTTATGATAGGCACACAGTGAGAGAGAGAGAGAGGCAGAGACACAGGCAGAGGGAGAAGCAGGCTCCATGCACCGGGAGCCCAACGTGGGACTCGATCCCGGGTCTCCAGGACCGCGCCCTGGGCCAAAGGCAGGCGCCAAACCGCTACGCCACCCAGGGATCCCGACTTTATACATTCTAATTTGAAAAAGCTCTCCCACGTTTTATAGTGATACTCACTTTTTGAAGAGTCCAGACCAGGTATTTTGTAGAAGATCTCACATTTTTATTCTTGTCTTATGTGTTATTTTACTTTGTCTCCTTAAATTTTCTATCAATATAAATTGATAGTTAGGTCTAGAAGGGCTTGATTAAATTCAGAGTAAATATTCTGCAAAAAATAAAGAAATAAAAATAAAAATAAAAAATAAAAAATAAATATTCCACCAAAAATTTCTTATAGGGAATGTTGTGAATATGGTTTTGTGTCACATCAAGAGACTCTGTAAAGATAATCCCCTATATCTGTGATACTGAAGTTGATCTCCTGGTTTAGGTTTTAACTTCATGTGGCTCCTTGGAAAAGATTCATCTTTCCTTTTGTAATTAGTTAAAAAATAATATCTAGAGTAATACTTTGGAATTGTGTCCCGCATCAACATTTCACCCCATGGGTTTAGCATCCACTGATGAGTCTTTTTATTATTGGTATTATGTCCTGACCAGTTATTAGTGTATTTATTTTTAAAATGAACAGTTGTATATTATATTTTAATTAAGAATATTTCTAAGACTATGGGGATGCCTGGCTGGCTCAGTCAGTAGAGCATGAGACTCTTGATCTCTGGGTTCTGAGTTTGAGCCCCATGTTAGGTGTAGAGATTACTTAAAAATGAAATCTTAAAAAAAAAAAAGGCTACCAAATCGAACTTCTATATATATATAATATATATATATAAAAAAAAGAAGCTATCAACCAAAAGTCCTCCCCATTCTTCTATCCCCCATTGTTAAGTTTCTCATGGTTGCTTCCTTGAAACTTAAGAACTTTGAAAATATAAAGTAATTGAATTAAAATAAAATATTAAATAAATTCTCTAATAGAATAGGAATATATTTAGGCATTTCAATGAGGGATTTTTCTGTTGGAAAAAGGAGAGATTGGTGATAGTGTTACTGGGCAGTGAGACTGAACAGACATTTGAGTAGGCATGCAGTTAATTTGCTGGAGCCAGCTCATATTGGCTTGCAAGAGCTGATTGTTAAATTTTTTAGAATTTTGTGAGCTGGTTGTTAAGCACAGCCATTATTAAAAGTTAAAGGGTATAAATTTACAATGAGTTATACTAAAAATAGATAATAGGGGCATGTGGCTGGCTCAGTTGGTAGAGCATACAACCCTTGATCTCAGGGCCCTGAGTTCAAGCTCCACGCTAGGCATAGAGATTACTTTAAAAAAAAAAAAAAAAAGATAATAAACATTTAGAACTCACTAATTCTTAATTATTTTTACTACATTTTATCATTATTTATACCCTTGGAGTTATGTCTATTGTATCTGCATGATGGAAATATTATATAATGTTGTGTTATGCACATCTCTTCCCAATTTCACATTCAGTGACTCCATGTTGATGGTTTGAAATAGGTCACGGTAGGGGAATTTACAACATGGCAACACCAGCAAGCATTGCCAATAAAGGCTCAATTTATTATTTTGTTGATTGTCTAGACTAAAAATTATGGGGAGAACGTTGATGCATATTAAACCTAAAAGTATGTTATGTCTGTAGCTGTTAACATTGTGAGTAGCATTAAAAAACTGAGTAGATATTTGTCCAGTATTCAAAAACCATTACTCAATTCAGAAAAGAAGTTGCTCACATCATTGTTGAAAGAATGAAGTTTCACTATATGTCTTTGTTGTTTCATGTTGTTTCACTTTCGTTTTATTGCTTAACAGAAATATCAAACAACATTCATGGAATTATGCTGGTTTAGCAATAGTAACAATATGTTTCTTTGGTTACAAAAGTTCAGTAAAAATCAACAAAAGTGTGTTGTGTGAACCAACTGGTTATATGGACTTTAAAAGAAGACATTTTATAGGTTAGTATTTTTGTAATAAGAGCATTTTTTTTTTTTAAAGTAGGCTTTAGGCTGGAACTCATGACCCAGAGATTGAGAGTCACATGTTCGACTGGCTGAGCCAGTCAGGCGTCCCATAAAAGGATTGTTATAAATCAGTACTACACATCTGTATATATTGCAACGGACTGGATTGTATCCTTCTAAAATTTATGTGTTGAATCCCTAACCCTCAATATGACTATTTTTGGAAATAACATCTTTAGAAGGAAATTAGGTATAACTGAGGTATAAGGGTGAGACCCTACCATTGAAATGGCATAGCCTTATTAAAAAAGGGAAGAGAGAGCTCTCTCCCTTCTTTCTCCCTACCAGGGAAAGGCCATGTGAGCACATAATGAAATGGCAGCCACTTAAGGTCAGGAGAAGAGGCTTCAGACTGAAACCTATGTGCCAGCACCTTGGTCTTGGGTTTTCCAGCCTTCAGAACTGTGGGAAATAAATTTCTGTTGTTTAGGCCACCCAACCTATGATATTTTGGCATAGCAGTTCAAGGTCAGATACACACACTGCTGATAGGCACACAAGTTGTAAGAAGTGTTAAGAGATGATAAGTGCTATAAAAATATGGAGTAAATGATATGTGAGGAGTGCAGTGGAGGTGGCGTTTTAGATAATCCAGGTGATAGATCATGAGGACCTGACCTTGGGTAGTGACCTTAGAAAAACAGAAGTTGGGGATCCCAGGGTGGCTCGGCGGTTTAGCACCTGCCTTCCGCCCAGGGCGTGACCCCGGGGTCCTGGGATCGAGTCCCATGTCGGGCTCCCCGCATGGAGCCTGCTTCTCCCTCTGCCTGTGTCTCTGCTTCTCTCTCTCTGTGTCTCTCATGAATAAATAAATAAAATCTTTAAAAAAAAAAAAGAAAAAAAACCTGAAGTTTACATGGTTTCAAGAGGGCGCCATTTGACTTGCCGCTGCGACTGACTACACCAGGATTGACATGGAGGTTGGACGTTTCTTCTATATATACATACAGATATTGATATAGATATATATAAAACATCCCACGTAACCCCCTGAATTTTAGGTTGTTCCTCTGATCATCCTCTAACCTACTGCCAGGCTGATTGTTCTAAATCCATTTTTGCTTAAAATTGTATTCTGATTCCCTGGATTTCAAGGTCAAGTTCAGTTCTTCTCCTTAATCCTTCTAACTTGCTTCTTTATCCCACATCTTTTACAATCCACTCCTCCTAGCAGCACCCCTACCCCCCAACACATACATCCTAGTCACACTCAGCTAGTTTCTTGACTTTGCCCTGTTGCTTCATGAACTTTCTGTTGCTCTATCCCGACCTCCCCCCCCCCACCATTTATTTATCCAACTTCTCCTTGTCCTTCAAAATTTGGGGCCAGAATTACCTTTTCCAAGAAACCTTCCCAAACTCTTTCTGACTTGGGTCCCCTCCTCTGTGCTCTCTGCGATTAACTTGGACTCTGCCCACATTGCACAAGCGCTGTGCTGTGATACTGGTTTACTTACCTGTCTTTCCCACAATCTGCATATATTCTTTTTTTCTTTTCTTTTTTTTCTTTCCTTCCTTCCTTCCTTCCTTCCTTCCTTCCTTTCTTTCTTTTTTAAATTAACTCTCTGCAAGGGGACTGATTGCAGGACCCTGGGGGATCAGGCCCTGAGCCAAATGCAGATGCTCAGCCACTGAGCCCCACCCAGGTGCTCCATATTCATCATATTCATTTCTTTCTTCCTTCCTTCCTTCCTTCCTTCCTTCCTTCCTTCCTTCCTTCCTTTCTCTTTCTTTCTTTCTTTCTTTTTCTTTCTTTCTTTCTTTCTTTCTTTCTTTCTTCCTTCCTTCCTTCTTTCTTTCTTTTTAATCCTCCAAGCCGTACATGGGGCCTGTCCCATAGCAGGTGTCATTAAGTGCTTGTGGGAAGAATTAATTTTATAGGTAGAACCTTGCACCAGTGAGCCCCTGGAGGAAAAGGCAAAGAAAGAAAACCTTTGTGAGGCTTCAACATTAAGGAGCAGACACCCTGCAGCTTGGACATTGGCAGGGGGCAGGGAGGAAGGAGCACCTGGCAGCCTGAGCCACGGGCAAAAGTTGCTTTGCGGGCCTGCTCAGCTTCCACACTTGCACAGCCAATCGCAGGGCAGGACAGGTGAAACTGAAGGGAGGAAAACTACATTTCCCGTCATGCCTCAAGGCGCCGCTGCCCGCCTCCGGCCTCGGTCACCGCCTCTTCCGCCGCGGAAGTGAAAGGAGCACTTCCGGGTCGGGCAGTACCGCGGGCCGGCGGCGTCGGACCGGCCGTGTCGGGTCTTGCTCCGAAGCTCCGCCTCTCGCCGGTGTTTCTAGAAGCCCGGCTGGCGCTCGGTGCTGCGGTGCAGGTATTCCCCGGCAGCTCGGGGCGCTCCGCGGGGGCGGGCGCGACTGTTCCGTTGCGGCTCGGGGGCGCGGCGGGCGCGGCGGGCAGGTGCCCCGGGGGCGCGGCCCCGCGCTGACCCCCTCTCCTCCCTCCCCGCTTGCAGGGTCCCGGACGCGGCTGTGGGCCTCCCATGGCGGATGCGGCCCCGAACGGCCCCCAGGGGGCGGGCGCCGTGGTGAGTGAGCGCTCGGGGTCGGGTCGGGTCGGGTCGGGGTGCGTGGGGGGCGCTCCCGGGCCTCGCTGCCTGGCCTCCTCCGCCGGGCGCCGTCACGCCGGCTCGGCCGCTTCCGGCCGCGGGATGCTAACTGCGCGGGGGCGGGGCTGTGGGCATGGGGGCGGGGCTGTGGGCGGGGCTACGTGGAGTGGCGGGGAGCGGTCTTTTTTTTTTTTAAGATCCCCGCCCCCCCCTTTTGTCACTTTGTCCTTCTGTCCGTACGAAGAGGGATGCTGGGCTTCCGTGAATATACTTTGTGCGTAACACGCAGACCTGCCTGCTAATTAATTTGTACCCAAAGCGTCACTGCTCTCCGATTTTTAAACACCGTGAATATATGAATTGAGCAGCTTACTTTTTCCTTATTTATTTATTTATTATTATTATTATTTTTAAAGATTTTATTTATTTATCTATCTATTTATTTATTTATGAGAGACACTCACAGAGAGAGAGAGAGGCAGAGACACAGGCAGAGGGAGAAGCAGGCTCCACATGGGGAGCCCGACACGGGACTCGATCCCGGGACCCCAGGGTCACAGCCTGGGCTGAAGGCAGATGCTCAACCGCTGAGCCACCAGGGCTGCCCTCCTCATGCAATTTTGACTGTCAGGAGTTCAGGCTTGCTTTGTTTTTCAAATTGAACTTGCCTGCTTTTTCCCCTGTGACTAGATTCAAGTCAAGGCAGGAATAGTACATAAATGCTATTCTATCATTTTCAGTGTGATATATGAGGAAGCATTTTATGTTGATTTATCTTATCATCGCAGATAAGTTTGACAATTTGGTTTAAGTGGCATCTACCAGACTATTGTAAACACACCTTTTTTCTTTTGTGATTAAAAAGTATTCTCTGGCATGATACTTTGAGACTGAGTGGATAGCTTTTCACCTGGGTAGGTTTTCACCCAAAATTTCAGTGATTTTTTTTGCCCGTACTATTTATAACATGACTGGGCTGTTGACTCTTAAAAGTGTAAACCAATAAACTTTTTAAACCTTTTCTATTATGTATTGAAATGCAGATACACAGAGTGCAAAATGACACATATTTATTTTTTAAAAAGATTTTATTTTGTTTATTTTTTTTAAAGATTGATTTACTTTAGAGAGAGAGTGGGAGCATGCACGCATACTGTGGCGAAGGGCAGAAGAGGGAGACTTAACCAGCTCCGACTTCTGCGCTGAAGTCGGAGCCCAACTCATGCTTGAGCTCATCTCCCTGAGGTCAAGACTTAACCGAGTGTACCACCCAAGAATTCCGAAAAAGATTTTTATTTTTATTTTTTTTAATTTTTTCTTTATTTATTCATGATAGTCACACACACACAGAGAGAGAGAGAGGCAGAGACACAGGCAGAGGGAGAAGCAGGCTCCATGCACTGGGAGCCTGACGTGGGATTCGATCCGGGGGTCTCCAGGATCGCGCCCTGGGCCAAAGGCAGGCGCCAAACCACTGCGCCACCCAGGGATCCCAAGATTTTTATTTTTAAGCAATCTCTATACCCAACGTAGGGCTTGAACCCATGACCCCAAGATCAAGAGTCACGTGTCCCACTGCCTGAGCCAGCCTGGTGTCCTTAAGCTAATCGATTTTAAAGACCGTGTTTTGGGACAGCCGTCGCTCAACGGTTTAGTGCCACCTTCAGCCCAGGGCCTGATCCTGGAGACCCGGGATGGAGGCTCCCTGCATGGAGCCTGTTTCTCCCTCTGCCTGTGTCTCTGCCCCTCTCTCTCTCTCTGTGTCTCTCATGAATAAATAAATAAAATCTTTAAAGAACATGTTTTAAAATTAGATTTCAGACCATGATGTAAAATCTGAGTATTTGTGGAGAACCTGAGTACAGTAAGCTAGATTCATTCTTCCCCTTGACTAGGGTGATCATTTAAATTTAAAGGAGTCACAATGTAGTAGGTTTGGATAGAATAATTACTTGCATATTGTTGAAAAGACATGCAGCGAAACATCTTTTGATTTTAAAATGTGCTTGCTTTTTTTCCCAAAAGGTTTTTATATTTTTCAAAAGATAATTAAGTTAGACTGCTTAATGTTTTAGGCTTCACGTTACGATTCACTAGTGTGTTTTGAAATCCATTTAGTGAAAACACTAAGTCTTTCTAAAACATTAGAATACAAAATACCAAAATCCATTACATAGGAAAGATAAGTATTATTTTGTGAAATTTCTTTATAGAAGTTTATATATTTATGTATATCTGTATTAGATGTTGATGTAAAAATTATTAATGTAAATTCTATCAAAAAATGTAAAAGCCACTTACAAGACACTTTTTTTTTTTTTTTTACAAGACACATTTTGAATGGGAAAACAGATTTTAAGTGATTCTGTTGATGATAATGGATCCATCTTTGACAAACATAGCAGGGGCAAAGATAAAGACAGAAAACATGGAGAATAAAGTTGTATAAGGGAGTTTAATTTAGGGCCACTGAAATATTCAAGGTAAGATGTGTGGGGCAGCTTCCAAGGGGATGAAGAAGTCATAAAATTGAAGAGGCAGGTACTATTTAATATTTGACAGTCATATTTTGAACACTTAGAGAAGGCCGTCATATGTACATAAGCAAATTCTCCATAGATTAATGAGTTGGGTAGTGAGTGATTATTACCATGTTTTACATTTTTCCTTTGTAAGGTTTATTTAATCCAAACTGGCTTTTTACTCAGATCTGAAACTTACCTATTTGAATTTGAGATTTCTAAGAATAGGCATTATGGTTCTCTTGAGAGCAATTAGTTCTTATTTAAAGTTCTTTTAAAATAAGTGAAGCCAGGATTATAAGTGCTGGAGGAATAGAGACAATTGTAGTTAGTTTCTGTTCACAGGTTTCTTTTTTAATCTTTATTTTTTAAAATATCAACTGATATTTTTCTATTTAAGTACTTTCACTGCGGGATCCCTGGGTGGCGCAGTGGTTTAGCGCCTGCCTTTGGCCCAGGGCGCGATCCTGGAGACCCGGGATCGAATCCCACGTTGGGCTCCTGGTGCATGGAGCCTGCTTCTGCCTCTGCCTATGTCTCTGCCTCTCTCTCTCTCTCTCTCTCTCTCTCTCTCTCTGTGTGACTATCATAAAAAAAAAAAAAAAAAAAAGTACTTCCACTGCCTTCTACATCAATGCCATAAGGTTTTTGGAGGTGTTACTGAGTGTATAGTCGAAACAATTGCCTTAGGAGTTCTCATTTAATGGTCTTAAATAATCGCTGCGGGGTTGTTAAAACATTGTGAATATGAAGAAGACTATGTTATCTTCATCCTTGGGAAGATAATTTGCTGGCTTAGTTTACCACAATATTTTTCTTTTTAAATTTAGCAATTCATGATGACCAATAAGCTGGACACAGCAATGTGGCTTTCTCGCTTGTTCACAGTTTACTGTTCTGCTTTGTTTGTCCTGCCTCTTCTTGGGTATGTATTACACGGATGTTCTGCCTTTGATACTCAGTTGTTTGGTGTTTATGGACTGCCTTTTATGTGCAAGACTCGTTAAACTGCAAAAGGTTCTGGAACAGATAAAACGCAGGTCTCCTCCTTTAAGTGCTAATAACCCACTAATAGTATCAACTGGAGGAATATCTTATGTTGTGTGCTTTGTGAAAGCTGAACATCATGTTGAAAATCAGAAAGCGGATGTGTAGGGATGAGAGTTCCTATTTTTTTCATTTTTGATTTTTTGACTTAATAGTAAGATGACTGCTTTAAAAGGAAGATGACTGCTTTATAAAATTTAGTCGGGTATATATATGAAGTGATACCTCTAAGGTATAATAGGTTCAAATAATTTTTTTCTACTGACAAGAGATTTGGGTCTTGTGCAATTATGATGCAATCCACAAAGGAGGAAGAGACATGATAGTTGTCAGGTCTCAGGATAACCTTTCCTCTGGTAATTTGCAGGTTGCATGAAGCTGCAAGCTTTTACCAGCGTGCTTTACTGGCAAATGCTCTTACCAGTGCTCTGAGGCTGCACCAAAGATTACCACATTTCCAGTTAAGCAGAGCATTCCTGGCCCAGGCTCTATTAGAAGACAGCTGCCACTACCTGCTGTACTCACTCATTTTTGTCAATTCCTACCCTGTTACAAGTATCCTTTTTTTGTGCCTTTTTGACAGAGAGGTTGCCTATCAAGTGTACAGGGAATCTCTTGTTATTTCTTTGCAATAGGAAGGGTTCAGCAAGGAGGGTTTCCGTGAAGCCTGGGTTGGCTGGGTGGTTGACACTTGATTTAAATGAAGATAGAGTTAGTGTAAGAATTTCTGACTCTAAGATGTGAAATCTAAATTTGAAGAGCTGATGTGGGAATTTTAATTTTGTATCTTTGTTCTTCCCTCTTGTAAGCTTCTCTATTAGCAATGGATATTTTAAACTTCGGATTCAAAGCACAAGATTATGGAAGACTTATTTTAATATTTAATTCATATCTTTGGGAAATTGTCCATATGTCTTGCTTAAAAAAAATCCTCAGCTCTTTCAATTCCTAGTGAGCTAGAAACAAATGGAAATTCATCAAAGAACAACTTATTTAAACAGAAAATACGATAATTAATAAATATAATAAAAATACTAGTATTTACTGTTGATAGAGTAGAAAATGGATAATCTTTGGAGCTAATGAAAATTAACACATTTGGAATCTCATTTCAAAAGTGTGTTGGACCATAACAGGTTTTCTCAAAAGGTGGGGAGGGTTGGGGAGGAAGGTCGCAGTTTATTTTGTTTGGGAAACACTAGATTAAACAGTTTGAATTTCTTTACTGTAGGACTTTGATGTGCTAATGTGCATTGTGAGGCAAAAGAGTGACCAGAGTTTCTTGATCATTTTAATACTACTGTCCCCCTGTGGTCCCTGTGTCCCACAGGAAAGTGTTTTGTGCTTTAAGTGCTGCTCTTAAGGATTCTTGACTATGTCTGATACATCTGATCTACTCCTAAACCATACGTGTGTATACATAACTCAGCTAACGGAAAACACAGTGAAATGTGTCTCTAGGGCTAAATATTACCTATTTAAATAATACTTTTCTCTGTGAAGTATCAAATTTTAAATAGGTTTTTTAAAAGTCTTAAGGAAAAGAGAATAGGTAACAAATTTTTTGAGTACTTATTTTGTCAGCATATACAAACCTGACATACTTAATCCTTGCAACACTGAAAAAAGTCAGAAATTTTTTTTAGATTTTATTTATTTGCCAAAGCGCAAGCGTGCGAGTGAGGGTGGGGTGAGGGAGAAGCCAACTTCCCAAGGAGCAGGGTCCCAGGACTTTGAGATCTTGACCTGCGTGAAGGCCGAGGCCGAGTGTTACCCGATTGAAGCACCCAGGAGAGGAGCCCCAGGCAGCATATTCGATGAGGACACTGAGGCTCTAAGAGTTTCAAATAACTTGGCCTGACGCCACATTGGCAAGTACATAGTAAAGCTGATAAGGTCTGTCTGGCCTAACAGGTTTACCTAATCTACGGTTAATGTATGAGTAACACTTAGGTATAGTTTTGAGGTATTTCTGTACCACGACGAAGCAATCCACATGGCAGGTGGTCAGTGAGTTTTGTTGAGTGACTCCTGAGTGGATGCTAAAGGAGGCTCATGACCAGTTAAGACGGCCTCTCTCCTGTTCTGTGCAATTGGTTATTTGCTAGCCACTCTCTATGGGAATGTTGAAGATTAAGGATTTCCTGTTCCTTAAATTCTTAACGTTAGGGGTGGAGGTTGGGGAGTAGTAGTAGTAGTAGAAATAGTCTAAACTAGTAACTGATAGGAAATACTAGTCTGATTCTTAAAGCACTTGAGTATTGTTAGTCAGTGAAGGTGATCCCAGGGTCATGTTACAAAGTTGTGTTCTGTTCTTTGGTCTTACAAAGGTGATACTGTCCTTGCTCTAACAGGGATAGGTACTTAAAGTTTAACTTGTAGACTTTTCACCCTTTCTATTTTCTAAATAGTTGAAAAGTGACATTGAAAGCTAAGTTATGAATCTCTTATCAAGGATTTGTGAACTATAGAATGCTAGAAGTAAAACACTCATTAGAAAACTAGCTTTTTAAATTTTAAATATTTTAGAAAGAGCATGAGTTGAGGGGGACGGGAAGAGGGAGAGAATCTCCACTGGACTCCCTGCTGAGCATGGAGACAGGTTCCATCCTATGACCCAGCCGGACCAGAAGTCATGCCCTGAGCTTAAATCAAGAGTTGGACACTTAATCCACTCAGACACCCTGACACCTCCCCTCCCCCCCCCTTTTTTTTTAAGATTTATTTGTGGGCAGGGGAAGTGAGCAGGGGAGAGGGAGCAAAATCTAGCTTTGATGAAAGTGGTCTAGCAAGTGAAGTTAGTGTCAGCCATGATTGGAACCCAGGTATCTTGACTGTCCATTCAGGGTTGTTTTCATTACCTGCATTGCTTTACTGAATAGGCTTCAAATTAAGATATGTTTTGGAGTTTAACTATTGAAGAAACAACAGAATTTTACAGTGGCCTTGGAGAGGAGAGGCTGGCAGCTTTCATCTGTTCCAAAGGGATCTATTAAGCTATATACATGGTCTCTACTGAGGAAGTTGGCATTTTACTTAATTCTTGTAAGTGTCAGGGAAGAATTGGTCAGGATACTAATTAGGAAAATTCTAATCCTTGGGTATAAGTCAGTGTTTTGGTTGCCATTTGGAAATTAGGCACTTTTGGATCTTAATGAGTTATGTGGTAATGAATTTGGAATTCCTAGTGCATTCTAATCACCATTTCCCACCACAGCAAAGCTTTCAGTTAGTGAAAGCTTTTTTGTTAGAAAAAGATAATGGTTCATTTCTTAAAAACTGCAGATAAATATTTTTTAAATGAGGGCAATTTAAAGATTTTTTTGATTATTTTTTCTAAGTAAACTTTACACCCAACATGGGACTTGAACTCATGACCTTGAGATCAGGTCCCATACTTTAGTGATTGAGCCAACCAGGCACCCCAGAATCTGCAGATACTTTTAGGGCATGTATTTTTGCCATTCAAAGTGGACTAACAGTCTATATCATTTTATGAAAGTTATTTGACAAGTTTTGTTGTTGTTGTTATCAACCTGGCAGAAATTGGGATAAATAGGGTCTTTGGAACATTCCATTTTTCAAAAAGCTGAATGAAAATAGCATATTTATCCATGACATAAAGCCAAACAGTTGAACTCAACTACATGTCTGTAATTAAACTGATGAGACTCTCAGTTAAGTGTCTACAAACCCAAATACACACTTTTTACTTGTACAGATTGAGAATTTATGAACTGTATAAGCTCGATAGGTACAGTGTCTTGAGATAATGGGGATCTTGTAGGAAAGAAATAATGTAAGATCGTTAGTTGAGGAAAATTGGAGAAGTACTTTTTAAAGGATTTTTATTTTTTTTTATGTAAACTCTGCTTGCAATGTGGGGCTTGAACGTACCACCCCGAGATCAAGTATGACCCTGAGATGGAGTCCCATGCTCTACTGACTGAGCCAGCCAGGGCGCCCCTGAAGAAGTACCTTTTAAACCATTACCCCAGACTCTTTCCTAAGCAATTGTGATGAGGAAAGTAGTATAAGAGACTGTCTTTATATTTGAAGGCCAAATTATTCTGGCCAGGATGGCCATTGTGGGGTTAAAAGCTGTAATAAATATTTAAGGTTTCTTCTAGGTGCTCTAGATTTTGATTAGATACAGCAGATGTTTATTAATATTTCATTATCTAATAGAAAAAAACTTTTCACTATTAATTTTCTTAATAAATTATGAGCTTTAGAAAATGAAATTGTTTACAGGTAGGAAAAAAACTTCATATGGTTACAAAGTGAAACAAGTCTTTTTAGCAGATGCTGGTTCAGCTCAATATGGGGCATAATACAAAGCCTGTTTTACAAAATACTTGATACGTGTTGGATATTTTCCTTAATTGTTTTCTTCAGTGAGTATTTTTCCAGTCTTCTTGTTCTCTTTGCTTCATGCTGCCACATACACGAAAAAGGTCCTTGATGTAAGTAAAGCTGTTTTTTTGACTCCTGTTGGCATGAATTTGAGTTCTAAGGCATTTTGGCATTTGTCACAAAAGTTTCCTTCATTCCCTGCAAAATACATTTTAAAAGTATTGTAGAATACCTCTCAGTTCCCAGAGAATTTCTCAAGTTTGAAATAGATTTTTTTTTTAATCATATCTTTTCTATTTGGTAAGTTGTCATAGATCTCTTGTACTGTCATTGTTTAATTTTAAGAACCAGGTAAGTAGAGTGTACTGAATTTCTTTTACATTTAATGTTCAGAACTGCTACTTTCCTAAAATATTTTCTTATTCCTGGATTAAACATTAAGCCTCACTAAGTGTCCCAGGTGGATTGACTGCATATGCACTGACATTTAAATTAAAATACCCAAATGTTTGCTTTGTGTTGCCCTTTTTCTTTATCTCCATAGTTCTTTGGTCACAGCGGTAATTGGACTTTAATTTCTACTTTGTATTTAGCTAAGGATTCACAAATACCTTATTACTAGGTAGTCTGATTTTGTTCATAGTTAGATAGAAATAACCTGCATTTTTTTTGTGTGTGTGAAATAATCTATAGTGTTTTTATTTTTCAAATACACAAAATCAACAAAGCAGGAAAATATACTTTTACGTTATTTTGTAAACTTAATTATATTACCATTTCTAAAATAATCGTCTTTTAGTTGTATTACCTGTTGGGTATGCTGTTTATCTAAAACAAATTTTTGAGTAATCAAAAATGCTTCATTCTTTCTAATATTTATTTTCTTATGTTTCAGGCAAAGGGTTCAAATAGTTTACCTCTGCTGAGATCTATCTTGGATAAATTAAGTGCTAATCAACAGAATATCCTGAAATTCATTGCTTGTAATGAAATATTCTTGATGCCTGCTACAGTTTTTATGCTTTTTAGGTAAGAATAAAAACATATTTGTTTTGAGAGGCAGATGACTAAATGAACATAATAAATGTATTAACTCAAATTTTATCCTGCTTAAATCTGTTAAAGTAGATACTGATGTGCAGAGCTAGATTGATCTAAGCCACCATTTTTTCATTTTATTGTGGAGAATGTGAGACGTTATGGTAAACCTAGGAGCTTGTCTTATTTATCATTCCTTGTGATTTACCATTTAACATTTTGAAAATTAATTTTAGAACTGCTGCCTTTGAATCTTGAGAAGCCTAGGTTAGTGCATTCTGCCATTATTTAGATTTTTTTTCCTAGAAAAATTATGGTCTGGTATTAATAGTCGCCTACCAACACCTCTATGTTTGTTTGTATCTTAGTCATAGAAGTAATGTAAAAATTAGAACATCAGGCTAGTATTGACCCTCCCCATCAAAATTCTTGCATTTAAGTTTTAAAACTACATTTCTAGAGAGATGGGTGAAATAGATGATAGGAATCGAGGAGTACACTTGGGATGAGCACCGGGTGATTAAAATTAAACTTTAAAAAAAAAAAAGAAAGGGGAGGAGCAGTTTAAATGGCATAAGCTTTGGTTACCAATTCAGAAGTTCTTCTCTGTCTCTATTAATGTGTTTATCTTCTTTGTTGTGGGAAAAAAAATTACTGCTTAAAAGCCAATTGGGGGAAAAAAATCAAATTAGCAGGAAAAAAAAATAGAACTACATTTCTGCCTGGATTATAGCTTTTTAAATTTTTCCAATAAGAGGACATTATAGATAAAAGCCAAATATTATTTTACCATGAACCATTGTTGCAGTTCTGTCGTCTCCTCCTCCTTATGTGTACATGCATGTAGTACTTTAAAAATACTTATATAGGGCAGCCCCGGTGGCACAGCACTTTAGCGCCGCCTGCAGCTCAGGGCGTGATCCTGGAGACCCTGGATCGAGTCCCGCGTCAGGCTCTCTGTATGATGCCTGCTTCTCTCTCTGCCTCTCTCTCTCTCTCTCTCTGTCTCTATGAATAAATAAATAAAATCTTTAAAAAATAAATAAAATAAAAATACTTATTTTTTTTTTTAATTTTTTTTTTTTATTTATTTATGATAGTCACACAGAGAGAGAGAGAGAGGCAGAGACACAGGCAGAGGGAGAAGCAGGCTCCATGCACCGGGAGCCCGACGTGGGATTCGATCCTGGGTCTCCAGGATCGCGCCCTGGGCCAAAGGCAGGCGCCAAACCGCTGCGCCACCCAGGGATCCCAAATAAAAATACTTATATAGATATGTAGAAAATACATACTACTATGGTGTGGGGTTTGGTTTCTTTCATTTTTTTATTTTGCATCAGAAGTGTCCTAATGGATCAGTTACCTGCATCTTGCTTTTTTTCAGTTAATATGAAAAAAGTTAGTATGTTTTCATGACCTATTTATAAACGTTGATAGATAACAACTCTGTTTTCTTCCATTTAATGACTGTGTAGTGTTCAGTCATATAAATAGGCTGCATTTCACTACCTGTTCCCTTGTTGATGGGGAAACATTTGTTTCCAAATTTTTGCTTTTCCAAATATTGATGGAGTAAACATCTTTTTACCTTTTAAGTAATTTCTACCCTTGGGCAGCCCTGGTGGCGCAGCGGTTTAGCGTGATCCTGGAGACCCTGGATCGAGTCCCACGTCAGGCTCTGCATAGAGCCTGCTCTCCCTCTGCCTGTGTGTCTCTGCCTCTCTCTCTCTCTCTCTCTCTGTCTCCATGAATCAATAAAATCTTTTTTTTTAAAAAAAAAGTAATTTCTACCCTCAATGTGGAGCTCAAACTCAGGACCCTGAGATCAAGAGTTGCATGCTCCAACTGAACCAGCCACGTGCCCCTCTTTTTACCTTTCTGCCTATATTTTAGGCCTCTGTTTACTTTAAACCAGAATTGATTTTGCTCAGTTTAAGCTAAGTGCACTGTATATTTAATGGACCGTGGCACATTGTCCCCTAAGACGTCTGTATTCTCTATTTTCCATAAGCTCATTAATTTATAAAGACTTATTTTTGTTCATTTTAATGTGCATTGCCTTAATTAGTGAGATTTTAGCATGTCTCATTTTTTTCTTTAGCAGGCTGTAAGCTGGTAACTGAGTTTTACAGATTTCCTCATAAATAACAGTTACTTGTCCCATTCTTTTAAGTAATGTTTTTCTCTGGAAACTCCAGGATCACCACATGTGCTCCAGAATGACACAGTGAAAAGACTTCTTGTTGGGTGTTAGGGACCTGGATTCTAGTTGATGTAATCATTGACTTAGACTCTTGAACATTGATATCACATTTAAAGAAGTTAAACTTTAAAATAACTTGATTTTAATTTTCAAGATTATTGTAAAAGAGATGAGAATTTACCGGAAATATTTAAATAGAGAAATCACTTTGTTATTCTAAAAAGTAAGATTATAATGTCTTATTCAGTCCCTAAAGCTATTGATGCTTTGATGTCACTCGCATATAACACAAACTATAAAATGAAAATAACTTCGAATCATTATTCCTTAGTTGCTCCCTTCATGATAGAAGAACAATCTAATATTAGAAGGCTTCATTAAGTTATGTTTTTCACAGTAATGCTTCAAGCTTTGTATTTAAAAATGAGGTAAAGTCTGTGAGATTATCTTACATATACATGAACATGAGTGTAAAAAAAACATAAAAGGATGAGGTCTTTGTAGCTTTATTAGTAGAGCACTTGTTACATAATAGTAATGCATAAGATGAACTGCTTGAAGCTGTAAAAAAGAATGAGGTAAATTTATATGTTGTGATGGAGATAATCTTTAAGGTATAATACATTTAAAAATTTGTTAAGAACTGTGTAAAGCATTCCCCTTTTATATCTTGGGGTATGTTTGGGTATTTAAGAGCATGTGGATTTTTTTTCTGCTTCAGTTTCTTCATTTTTGAAATGAGAGTGATAATGCCAGTTCCCTCTTAGAATTGTTTAAGTGGATTTAGCGAATCATAAAGTGAGCACCGTATTAGGGTTAGTCATATACACTTGTGCATGTGAATTTCTGGAAGGATATATTAGCGCCTAAGCTGGAACTCTGAAGGAGCTAACTTGGAGGATAGAAATTTTGTTTTTTATTGTATATTATTTTCTATAGTATGTATATTTTTCCATTTGAAGAGTTAAAGATTTGTCACAGGAATTTCTGGGGGAAGTGGATGTAATGTTTAGTGATTAGTTTATAATTACGTAAATTTTTATTATGAAAGTAATATCACAATTTAGAAGAAAAGGTGAAAATTAACTTTAAAAACCACATTAACATCTTTAAAGTACTTACTCAAAAGGTTTAAAATATAATAATATGTATAGTTCTATATTCTGCATTTTTCAAAGTTGCTGTATAGTTTTCATAATCAAGATTTTAGGTAGTTGCATACTCACTCCATCAAGTAAAGATAATATACTTAACCCTGCTACCTAATTATCCAAATATTGATGCATTTATTTTGTAGTTATTGGTAGTGAGTGTCTTAATCCATATAGTCTTTCCTAGGAAAAGAATTCTTGACTTAGAATTTCATAAATTTGTATATAGCTCTTGGGTATTATAATAGTGCTTTTTAACCAAGCAAAGTAATAGAATAAGCTGTGTAAATTTACTAAGGAGCCTGTGTGATTTTACTAGTTTTTTTTTTTTTTTTGTTTATATAATATGAACCACTTTTCACTTACTGTGTTATAAAGTTTCACAACTTGATGAACAATTATTTGTTGGTAGTAATTATAGAAGCATTTATACATTTTCTTTTTTGGGACATCAGTCCCAATCTCAAGGCACTTTCCTAAGTGTTGAATGATAAGGAAACAATAATTCAGGGTACAGCGTTCACAAACCAATATATGATGCATTGTTATGTATGCTTTATCATATATCTTTTGAAAGGTTTTATTTATTTGAGAGAGAGCATGAGTGGGGATGGGGGCAGAATGAGAGGGAAAGGGACAAGAACAGTCAGACTCCGGGCTGAGTGAGGAGTGTGACGCAGGACTGGATCTCAGGACCTTGAGATCATGACCTGGGCTGAAGTCAGAGGCTTAATTGACTGAGCAACCCAGGCATCTGTATACAGTTTCTGATGTATTTATTTAATAGCTTTTAAGCTTAATATATACATCAATATGATGTTTATAAAAATTTAAACAATAACGTCTTAGTCTTTAGCAATCATATGTATATTCTTTTATTTCTTTTTAAGTAAGCTCTATACTTAACTTGGGCTTACACTTACGACCCCAAGATCAAGAGTCACATACTCTACCAACTGAGGCAGCCAGGTGCCACTCTTACTTTCTTCTTAAGAATAACTTTGACTTAGGGGTGCCTGGGTGGCTCAATTGGATACATATCCAACTCTTGATCTTGGCTCAGGTCATGATCTCAGGGTCCACACTCAATGGGGAATCTGTCTCCCTCCCCCCCATTTGTGCTCTTGCGCCTGTGCTCTAAGTAAATAAACTTTGATTTAGACATGATAGATACTACCATGACCATTTATTTTATTTTTAGAGAGAGAGCACTTACACGTGCACCAAGCCAGTGGGGAGGGGCAGAGGGAGAGAGAAAATCTTAAGCAGGCTCTTTGCCCAGCACAGAGCTGGACACGGGGTTCAGTCTCATGATCCTGAGATCATGACCTGAGCCAAGATCAAGAGTTGATACTTAACTGACTGAGCTCCCAGGCACCCCTACCATGACCATGTAATGAATGAAAGCACACACATTTTTCAGTTAAATTGCTTTCAGTTTTGAGAGTGTACATATGAATTGGTAATGTATATTTCTTACCCTTTTATTTATTTATTTCAGTGGTCAAGGAAGTTTGCTCCAGCCTTTTATATACTACAGATTTCTTACTCTTCGATATTCCTCTCGAAGAAATCCATATTGTCGGTAAGCTGGTGATTAATTTAAATCTGTTTTATTTGTTGAGAGTATTGTAAAATAGAGTATAACTTTTAAGAGTTATTTAGCTTTTATGTTAGAGTTAAGAAGCAAGAGATAATTTTTTGTAAATTTTTTGTAAATTTAGAGTTAAGAAGCAAGAGATAATTTTTTGTAAATTTAGCTTACAGGCCTTAGTAGGGTTAGTGAGAAGGTGGTTGTATTTCTTTTTAGAACTTGAGACGGGATCTACCTTGATCTCCACCAAAGTAGTAATCAAATAAAATAGTATTCAAGTTTGAGAGATTTAAAGATGTCTAAGATATCAGTCCCAATCTCAAGGCACTTTCCTAATTGAAGAAACAAAACCATATGTCAGATAATAAGGAAACAGTAGTTCAGGATACAGCGTTCACAAACCAATATATGATGCACTCTTGTGTTTGCTGTATCTTATCAATACTGTGCTCCACAGGGAGGAGAGATCCTTGAGCCAGGAGATAAAAAGGGCCCGTGAAAGTTTCACAAAGCAGAGATTTTAATTGTTCAAGAAAATCAAAGTGTTTGAATAGACAGGATAGGTAACAGCATTTTAGGTAGGAAGAGAGTAGGAACACAAGTTCAAAGGCAAGAAGGAACAAGCCATGTTGAAGGGCATTGGATGGACCTGTGTGGCGATACCAGGGATCCTGAGTGCCAAGTGGGTGTAGCTGAGATTAACAAGGTGTATTCGAGCCAAATTGTAAAACTTTTCGTATTTCTGGATCAGAAGTTTGGCATTTATCTTTTAGATGTATAGGAATCATGGCTTGGACATGATTGTACTCTTCTAATAGACTTGTGTAGAGTAGTTTGGAGGAAGCAGAAATATTTGAATGCGTTACCGTAATGTTCAGGAATGGAGGCTTACATGAGACAGTAAGTTCTGCGTGCTCTCACAGGTTAGAGTGAAACTGAAACGAATAGTGGTTTTTAACAGCTTCTTGGATATGTTACTGGGATGCTAATGTTAACGTAGCTTTAGTTTACAAATTTAAAATTCATTGTATAGTAGAGCTCAGTCAGAAATTAAGTGTTTTAGCGTGATCATTATTTTCATGAGAAAAGTAAAAGAACTGAAGTTGAATGCTGGTCCATCATTTGCCAGGTGTGTAACTTTAGGCAAGTTATTTAAATTTTAATTTCTTCACTGGTGGAGGAGAAAACCTCTTCCTGGAGGTGAAATGAAGTAATGTTTGAAAAATGCTTAGATTCGGCTGTGTTTTTAATACATAATTTATTTTCCTCTTTCAGTAATTCTGATTCATGTTTTGAGGGGTTTTTATGCTCTGTTAGACAATGTCTTTCTTAAAGTACTTCCTAAGACAGAGCTTAGTTCAGACATAGGTTTTCTTTCTTTCTTTCTTTCTTTCTTTCTTTCTTTCTTTTTTTTTTTTTTTTTTGTTAAGATTTTATTTATTCATGAGAGATGCAGAGAGAGAGAAGCAGAGGCAGAGGGAGAAGCAGGCTCCATACAGGGAGCCCAGTGTGGGACTAGATCCCAGGACCCGGGGTCACGCCCTGGCCTAAAGGCAGATGCTCAACTGCCAAGGCACCCAGGGATCCCCATCAGACATAGGTTCTGAATAAGTCCCTAGTCAGGAATAAACCTTCAGTTTTACTTGATTCCGTGAGTTTTTGCCCTTTTTCATTCTGGTACATGTATTCATTTCAGAAAACAGTATCTTTGGGGCCCCTGCCCTCATACACATTTTCATCAGCAGATTTGTTTTTCTCTACTGTTTTATACCCTTATAATCTCTACCCCCATTTTCTCATTTGCCCTTAAATCAGAGAAATTTTAGAAGCATCCAGTGGGATAAAAAAGGAAAGGATAGCAGTGGATCTGGGTAACACAAATACGTGCCAATAAGCATTTTCAGAGATCTTGCATAAGCACACAAAACAAAACAGAGGGAAGGTAATGGGAAATATGTGCACTTAAAAATATTGATAAACAGCCTATAAAAACTACATTTTGTTTTTTGGGGTTTTTTTTTTTTGTTTGTTTATTTGACAGAGCAAGAGAGAGCACATATAAGCAGGGGGGAGGAGCAGAGGGAGAGGGAGAAACAGACTCCCCGCTGAGCATAAGCCGGGGACAAGGGGCTTCCACTTTGATCGCGGGACCTTGGTATCATGACCTGAGCTGAAGGCAGACACTTAACCGACGGAACCCATGCCCAGCATGGAGCCCAACTGGGGCTTGAATGCATGACTCTGAGACGAAGACCTCAGCTGAGATCAAGAGTAAGATGCTTAACTCTTGAGCCACCTAGGTGCCCTGCATTGACCATTTAAATAAAAAAATTAATTAAAATTCATCTACTTTAAAACTCAATTCCCGAGTCACTTTAGCCAGTTTCACACACTCAGAAGCCATGTGTGGCTGGTGATCACTGTTGGAAAGCACAGAGAAACATTTTCATCGTCACTGACTGTTCTGTCGTCACTGCTGCTCCAGAGCAGCTCTGAGACATGGTCTAGATCATGCCAGGGGTAGAGCCATGGATGAAAGAACTAGCCACGTGGGGATGCCCGGGGCAACCGTCTGCCTTCTCACGGCGTGATCCTGGGGTCCTGGGATCAAGTCCCACATCGGGCTCCCCACAGGGAGCCTGCTTCTCCCTCTGCCTGTGTCTCTGCCTCTCTCTGTGGGTCTCATGAATAAATAAATAAAATCTCAAAAAAAACCCAAAAAGCTAGCAGTATGACCTTAAGGCAAGCCGTTGACTTTAGGCCTCATCTGTAACCTGAGGGGTTTGACCAGTGTATTTTCAAGGTGCCATCTAGTTTTATTCATTAGAGTTATTCAGAAGACAGTGATTGTGTGTTGGTGATAAGTTTATGTAGGATTGAAGTACTTGCTTCCTAGAGCCTTAGAGCTGAGTGAATTAGACCCTCTGAGTCAGTGTGCTGGTGACCGTCCCATGAGAGCACAGAGATCAAGGAGGCAGCTGATGGGGAGCTCACCCAGGAAGTGGTACCAGAAGCCAGGCCTTCTGAAGTCTAGGTTCGGGCACGGGGGCCCCTGAAAGTGCAAGGTGCTTGAGTTAGGGAAGTGTAGAGGGAAGTATTGAAGCTCTGTGCCTGGAAGGTAAGACAGGGAGAGATCAAGAAAGGGTTTAGATTTTATTTCATGAGAGGGAGGAGCATATGAAGCTCAGAACATGGAGGGGTTGGGATCCCTGGGTGGCGCAGCGGTTTGGCGCCTGCCTTTGGCCCAGGGCGCGATCCTGGAGACCCGGGATCGAATCCCACGTCGGGCTCCCAGTGCATGGAGCCTGCTTCTCCCTCTGCCTGTGTCTCTGCCTCTCTCTCTCTCTCTCTCTCTGTGTGACTATCATAAATAAATAAATTAATTAATTAATTAAAAAAAAAAAAAAAAAGAACATGGAGGGGTTGAGAAGGTGATGAGATATGATGTAGAAATATCCCGGAAGACGTGTCACTGGCTCAGCAAGAGGGAAAGAAGGGCCACTTTGGAGACTGTGAGAGTAGTCCAGAGCCTAAACTAATTCTGTGTAAAATAAAAAGGGATAAATTTGAAAGATTCAGGAGGTAAGAGCTTAGGGCTTGGGGAGGAAGACCAAGATAAGGAAAGGAAGCCCTTTCTGGCCTGGGACCTAGGAGAGTTGTGGTCTGCCACAGGTAGATACAAGGGCAGATGGTTGGATAAAGTTGCATCCTTACAGATTTCCTTCCTGTCTTTGTGTGAAAGCATATCATATCCTTTTTTAAAATTGTAGCTTTTCTTTTTCCTAACCAGCAAAATAACAGAGGATACAGAAAGGTAGAGCAGGAATTGTCTTATGCAGGATGAGTCAGCACATAAAGTGAAAACTCAAAAGTGAATAATCAGAATTACTCTGGGTGACCTTTCAAAAGCTCTTGTAAATCACAGTTCGCCAACATGCATGATTTTGTGTCTGCCAGCCTGTACCGTGTGTGTGATGCGGGTCCTAAGGGGTCCTTTGGAGGCAGCAGGCACGGTTAAAGTCGACGGCCTGTTTGGGGCACAGAAGTGCGGCATGACTGGGGATTCGGGAGTCCTGGCAGAGAATGGGGGAGGAGATGAAGCCGCAGGTTCCATTACGACCAGAGAAGGCATAGAGAAGGCACAGATGTTAGGAGTTGGGCTTGAGTCTGAAGATAAACAGGAACTGGCTTGATCGGGAAATAGCACTTACGGAGTATCTTCTCTGCTGTCTCACTTAACTTACTGGGTGACTCTGAAGTCCATCTTCCTCTTTTATAGATGACGAGAGCTCTGAGAGGCATTATGTATGTTTAAGGCGATAGTTTAAGGAAAATAGATGGAATTTCACTTTCTTGCTCTTTTTTAAAACTAGTGAATTTACCAAAATTAAATGTGAAAATGATGTGACTCTCCTGTAGAAAGAAGGTATAAATCACCCCTTATCTCAGCCCTTGGAGATAACCATTGATCAGATGCTGTTCCCTCACCCCCCAAAAGACACAAATACGGATTTTGAGAATTTTATTTTGTGTGTTCCTACAGTGCATTCTAGTTATTTCTTTTACTTCAGATTCTTTAGTGGCTATGGGGAATTCCTTTATCAGCATTTGCTTTGTATTCTTTTTCCTTTTGTGTCTGAAAGAAAACTATTTTATTTTGCAGGACCTTGTTTAATGAACTGAGGATTGTTGTTGAACATGTAATAATGAAACCGGCTTGCCCACTGTTTGTGAGAAGACTTTGTCTCCAGAGTATTGCTTTTATAAGCAGACTGGCACCAACAGTTGCGTAGTGTAATATCCACCTAAGTTATATATAGTATAAATAAGCATTTTTAGCAGTTGGTACTTCTGCTCGGGGGGTTGTTAATTCCAGGTGTAAAACTGACCTCAATCCAATTTACATAATTTACATAAATGCATCTCAGTGGAAACATGATTATTTTCCTGGCATGTTAAACCAAGCCTTTTAAAAATTCCCAAGAAAATTTTACTGTGCTGTGTTGTTCATTGTTAAGGAAGTTTCTATCTTGTGATAAATGTATCAAAATTTTTTTAAATGCTGCTGTGCCTTTATCATGAAATACATTTATTTCTCTTATTGTAAAAGTAGCTCTTAAATTTCTTTGAACCTAATTGGTACTCTAAATTTATATCTGGCATGATTTCATTATGGTAATATTAACATACATGAATGCATTATATTTTGAGACAGTATTCTTTTGCCATTCAGTTATTTTGGTTGATGATTTTAAAAGAAACCTTTACCACTGTATTTAATTTCAAATTGTTCTTAAATTGATTTTGTGCTGCTTTGTTAGGATTTATTTTGGATATACCATTATAAGAGGAATTCTGCATGCATCTTACACTATGACCTTCCAAAATTTTATTTCCATAACTACTTAATGTGGCTTTGAATATTTTTTAGAAGGCTGAGCTATAAGCTTGTTAGCCAAATGGGTCAATATCTGGGGTCACTACTGTTTTACATCAGAAAGCCGTGGTAGTTCTACAGCTTTCCTTTCAGAGAGCCATTCAGTAACCTTTCTCAAATAGGAAACCCTTCTACAAATGTGGACACATAGATTATTAGTATTACTATAGTTAGTAGAATTAGATCAGATTCTTGACTGCCAATTTTCTCGGTTTCTTAGGGTTGAATTTTCATAGACAGTTGCAGCAGTTCAGATGTCTTTTGAAAGGAATGTGACTGAAGATTGAGCATATGCCTGTGCTTGGTGTCTGTTCTGAAATAATAATGAAGATTATCCTGTAGATTACATACTGTGACCTATCCAATCTGATTTTTAAAAGGTTAAATGGAAAGGTTTATAGGTAAGATAATTGATTGGGAATGGGGCTGGAGGAGGAATTGTGGGGGAACAGTGTGCATTTTAATTTTGTAATGCACAGGTAAATTTGGGAGTATTGGGTGTATTATGCAGCCGTGATTGGAGTTGTATAATATGTTAAATCCTGTTTGTTGAGCTGCCGTCAACTTCTTTATAAAATTCATTCTGATCTTTATTACTGTTGCATGATTAGGAATGTTTAAAACACTGCAAAATTTTTAGTAATAGTTTTTGTAACCAGTTTTCTTCTGTCTGCATGTAAATGGATTTCTCAGATACATTCATACTTGTCAGTAACCTCAGTTTCCTTTTTGTTCAACTTTCCCATCTCTGGAAATGTGACATCTACTTGATAGCTCGACTGTAACCCACTGTTTTTGTATTTTTGTATAATATTTATCTACTAAGTTAGAAAAGCCAGCCTCATGCAATACAGTTGATTGGGTGGGTGGATGGGTGTGTGGCTCCCCTCATCACTATATATGTAATTTGGTGGTTTTAAGAACTAATTTTCTAGAGCAATAAAGTGATTATAATGTTAAGTAAACATATTGATTTCTAATGATGTCTTTAAAACTTAAGTCTTGAATTATATCAAGAAATATGGCAGCTGAAGTGATTTATTTTTAAGTTACTAGTTTTTTTGTTTTCTACAATTTTTTTTAATCATGAGATACTTTTAAATTTATAGAAGAGTTGCAAAAATAGCACCGAGAGTTCTTGTATAACCTTTTACAAGCTTCCCCTTATATTAACATCTTATGTAACTATACAGTTATCAAACCTAAGAAATTAATCTTGGAACAATACTATTAGTTAAAGTATAGAACTTACTCAAATTTTGCCATTTTTTTCCATTTATTAATTTTCTCGTGAGTTGTTTTTACTATGATTGTCTTTTAATGACCTATGAGTATGCCTCTGTTCTGAGTTTTTCCTCCTCTGTTTAGAAATTACTTTAGGTCAGAAAGATTTCCCTAAAGGAAATGATTTCATGTTGGTTTTAACAAAAGGAATTTTAATATTAAAACTTAATAATTTAGAAACCCTGTGCTTTAAAAGTTGAGGCTTTTTATTGCATAACAAGATTATATTTCTGATACGCTCCTGATGGACTATTCTTTCATGGAAGGCTTGATTTATAAATAAAATACTCCTCGAGTCATGAAAATAAATTTTACAATTTGAGCATTACCAGATACTTAGTTTGCATGGCTTGTAGTTAGGAATCCTGCAGTACGTATACATGCAACCAGCTGATTTGGCTCTAGAATGATAGTTTAATAGGTACCTCTATCAAATTAAAATTAGAAATACAGTAGCAGTATGTGGAATGAATGAAATAGGAGAAACTATAGCTTAGCTGAACCTATTTTTACGTCTGGGTTTAAAAAAGTTAACATCCAGAATATCTAATTCTTTAGAAGTGATACAGTATGCGTTTGTTCTTCTAGTACTTTTAGATATTAAACCCTCTTGGACAGGTGGAAGCCGAACATAGAACCTACTTTTATTACAACAAGAATTCTATATTCTTTTTGTATACTTGATTCCTCATGAAGTAAATTCTGTTTGTCAGTCCAAAGAGAAATTTCTTAAATAATAATTTGTATTTACATTTTCTTGGAATAAAATTTACCAAGGTAGATGCTCCTGGAAGTAAGCAAGTAATTAAATTTAGATATTTAGGAACCTCCCTTGCAGGGAAAATCAAAGCATGCTGTGGTATTAAACCAGAAGTTATGAAAAATTTAGGAGATCTGTTTTATAACTGAATTTTGTAAAGCTGTCAGAATTCTCTTTCTAAAAATCAAGATCAAAAATTCTGATTAAGGTTTATAAGGTTAGGACATGAATATTATTTGATGTGGAAAGGAAAATGAGTGTATATGTAATGAGATAAGTGGAACCGAGAGACTTTTTTAAAAGTTTGAGATCAGAGTGAATGGAATTAATTTTGAGGGATTTGTGGTTAAAGACTTTTGTCTAGTCCTGAGGAGTTTATTTTGATTAAAATAGTTACTCTAAAACACCCCCCCTCCCCGCCCCCGCCCATGCCGGCCCAGATCCCCCTAGGATCTGCTAGCCTCAAAGCTCCCACCCAAATTTAGACCAGTCTTGATTCTTCCTCTTTTAATGAGAACCTCAAGGGAGGAAGTAACCACAGCCGACAATCACGGTCCTGAGCGGTAGGTGGCAGGCTTTCCTCAGGGAGCCTCGGAGCCTCCCGGAAGGGAAGGTCCGATGCCACCAGAGGTGCGGGAGTCAGCCAGACTGAGGACCTGGTTCCCTTCGCCCTTTTTAATATGTAATTACCCAAATTCAACAAATGTTTAGTAAGTATTTACTGTGAGTACATAGTAATGTAATGAAACTGCATTACTACGTATTCGGTTATATTGGAATCGTAGTAAAATATTGAAATGTTGAAAAGCTGGAGGAAGTGCCCTGGTAATGTGTACTTTCTAGTTAAATGGGAATATAGGCCACACTTGGGAGCGGCATCATTCAGATCATGGGCCCTGTGTTGTTTTGTTTTGTTTTGTTTTTCTTTATAAATAGTGCCTGAATCACCTAAATACATCAATTATAAGAGTGTTCTTTATCCTTGATTTTCAGGTGTGTAGAAATATGGTACTTAGAATTTTTTCATGGTTGTTTTGTAGGTATACAAGGTATGGCCAGTTCAGTCTCTTAAAATTTAGACTTTTCGTGGTAATATAAAAGCATATTGAAATATTTTGGTTATTATATCAAGAATGATACTTAGACTTGTAAATTCAGTTTGAGTTGCAGAGACAACTAGTTTCTCTTTTACGCCACAGTGGAATTTCTCTAGGATTAGAATTCTGCAGAGGCTATATATATATGTGTGTGTGTGTGTGTGTGCGCATATATATATATATATATATATATGCACATATATATATAATGATGTATATACACATATATATATATAATGATGTAGTTCAGTAGATAGTGTGGCAAAAGTATGTCTGTAAATCCAGGAGTCGTTTCCAGGGTTTGTTTTAATTGAGCAGCCCTCTTCTAATATTCAGAGTGGAAAGGTGTTGCTGGATCTGGTATTAAGGATAAGAAAATTTGGAAGGATTCCCGCTAGTAATTATTTTGGACACGTATCTTCTAAGGTGGTATTCAGGTGGGTCCTGAGAAGGAACTGGTTTTTTCTGTGTGAGGGATGAACCCTAGAGTGCTCCTTCTCTTGTGCAGCGCAAATAGGAAAGCTGCACTCAGTTTGAGTTGATGTGACAGGAGAAAAATTACAGTATTTTTAAAATCTAAAGCAGATTCTGTTTCGTAGAGAATTAGTAAGAAAAAAAATGGTAGATACCTTTGCTGGAATCTAAAGATTAAATCCCATTAAAGGAGAAGGAAAGGCTCCAGTCATCTCACATTTTCCTTCATAGCCTTCTTGAAAGTAACTTTTTGATATGCTCAATCCTTTTAAACTAGTTTTTTTTTTCTTGGTTCATGACAGTTGAATTCTAGATTTTCTTTTGTACCTTCCAAGTAGAACAATTGCTTTTGACATGAATTTTTGCCTTCATATATATTTGTAAGTTGAGACCAAATGGGCAAAGTCTTGGGCAGGTAACATTTGTGATGTGTCTTTATTGGAACAAATGTAAAAGGGTCACAAAGTCTAAAAAGAGTCATAAAACACTGCTTGATTTATAAATGCATTAGTTCTGGTGTTCCATAGAATGGGATATATTGAACTAAAAAATTTGTGTAGATAGTATGTCAGCATTTCTTAGTAACCTCTCTTGAATCCATTTTTAATATCTAATCCGTACAGGTTGGGGAGTTATACTCTTCAGGCCAATATTATCCAGACTGTATAAATTTATAAAATAAATTGAAAAATTCATCATTCTCCTATATTCAAGACCAACGCACATAAATGCTAATGTAGGGCTCAGAGTGGAAATATATTTCTCCTGAATATTTGAGAAAATGTGAAGTCCTTTCAAGAAAATCTAATAAACATAATAATCATAGCCTGCTGACACTAAGGAAAAAGGGCCTCATTCGCTCTTTCTTTTATGCAGCGATTTACTGGTCCCTACTGATTTCCAAATTGGATCACTGTAGTAAATTATCTATGCTGGTACCTGTGAAAGTAAGCCCTGGGATCCATATTTGTTTTGTGTTCTGCTTAAATCAGCAAGAATGATAAATTTGATGGTATGAAATTGGAAGTGTCAAGGGCTTTCTTTGGTGATTGAACAAAATGATGTCTCCACTTTAATTTATTGTGACCCTTTTTCACTCTATGTGCTTTGTATATCTAATATTTATTTCAATACAAATTAAATTCTTGTTCCTTCATCTGTATTGTTATATATCTAAGATTTTATTGATGTAAAAATCAAATTGTGTAATAAAAATCTCTCTGGATTTAAGCAGATTTGAAAATGTTATGTTTCAAAAAAAAAACATTTACAGTTAGAATTCAGCTTTTTCATTGTGCTTCATTGCCCCATTGTTAGAATAAGGTGAATTTGAGCACTTCTGTTGTCCTCAGCCCATCACATCTAATAAAAATGGTGTAATTTTGTGATCTTAAGGTGAAACTGGAAAAAAAGAAAAATTACAGTGTATCTCTCAGCTGTTTGTGTGCTTGCTTCTGTATTTTTTGTTTAGTGAGATTTATAGCCTAGCGGATAAGTTATTTATAACCCTATAATTTTTTTACAATATACAGTATAGCCAAAGTATTAAATCAACACAGGGTAACATAGAAGGATATACTTCCCATCTAGGTGTTTAGAATTGGCAGATATTTTCTGTGGCAATTTTAACAACTTGTACTAAGGAAAATGCTGTACAAGTAAGTAATTTATAGTGCTTTTTGTTGTTGTTGTTAAATTCTTCAGATTTGGACCTCTGCAACTGTTAAGATCAAGAGTTCCAAGAGTAACAGACCATTTTCATTTAAATAACAAACCAAAAACCTCAAGACAAAGATTTGAAACTTGCAGTGATCCAGAATAAAACGTATTTTTTTTTTGTCATTAACTCATAAAAGATACAATTGTATATGCAGGTGTCTGTGATCTGAAGTAATGGTCCTTGTTTCAGTGAACTATCAGGTTTATGTTGTACAGTTGTGCTTAGTAATATCCGAAGCATATACTTCATCTTCTATAGTGTTTAGAAATTACTTTTTACTCCTTTATCTAAAAAGCTAAATTTCCTTTTGGGGCTTATAGTATTATCGGGCTTATTTTGAATCAATATTTATTTAAGATTTTTATTTATTTATTCACGAGAGACACAGAGACCCAGGCAGAGGGAGAAGCAGGTTCCCTGCGGGGAGCCTGATGTGGGACTCGATACCAGGACCCCGGGCTGAAGGTGGCGCTAAACCGCTGAGCCACCCGGGCTGCCCTGAATTAATATTTTATATATGAACTTTGTATTCTCTTTCCCAAGGGCAGTCCTCAATTAAAAAAAAACAAAACAAAAACAAAAACGGAAGAACATTTCTTTACAAGTATTGGAAGAGGAGCGCCTGATTGGCTCAGTCGGTAGAGCATGTCTCTTGATCTCGGGGTTGTAAGCTCAAGTCCCACATTGGCTATAGAGATTACTTAAAAGTCTTTTAAAAATTGGAACGGCTTTTAGAAAAATAATTTTATATGGGCATATTGCTGTGATAAAATAAATTTTTTTAAAATTTTTATTTATTTATTCCTGAGAGAGAGGCAGAGACCCAGGCAGAGGGAGAAGCAGGCTCCCTATGGGGAGCCCGATGTGGGACTCGACCCTGGGTCTCCAGGATCACGCCCTGGGCCAAAGGCGGCGCTAAACCGCTGAGCCACCCAGGCTGCCCGATAAAATATTTTTTGAAGTGAGTGATTAAACGTTTAAACCAGAGAGTTTGCCTTTTAGTATTATAAAGTTAAAGGATCGGGACGCCTGGGTGGCTCAGCAGTTGAGCCTTTGGCTCAGGCTGTGACCCTGGGGTCCTATGATCGAGTCCCACATCGGGCTCCCCGCACAGAGCCTGCTTCTCCCTCTGCCTGTGTCTCTGCCTCTCTCTGTGTGTCTATCATGGATAAATAAATAAAATCTTGAAAGAAAAAAAGGCTTTAAAAAATGAAGTCGGGATCCCTGGGTGGCTCAGCGGTTTAGCACCTGCCTTTGGCCCAGGGCGTGGTCCTGGAGACCCGGGATCGAGTCCCGCGTCGGGCTCCCGACATGGAGCCTGCTTCTCCCTCCTCCTGTGTCTCTGCCTCTCTCTCTCTCTCTCTCCATGTCTATCATGAACAAATAAATAGATAAATCTTTAAAAAAAAAAAGTCAAAGGATCTATAAGGCTTATTACTATTTGAGTTTTTATGTTCATTGCAGTTGCTCTAAAGTGGTTTTGCCACAACTACAGATACTTCTATAGCAGGGATAGCTTCCAGTAACATCCTTTGACACTAAAATGCCCAAGTGACTTTGAAGCAGGTTTATAAAATAATTCTTAGTCTATTTTCTGTCTACTAGGAGTTGATCAGATTCTCAAATTTTTTTTATTTATTATTATTTTTTTAGATTCTCAAATTTTTATTTTATTTTATTTTTTTTTTTTTTTAAATTTAGGGCTGAGAAGCCATTAGGATTTTTTTTTTTTTTTTTAATGATAGTCACATACAGAGAGAGAGAGGGGCAGAGACACAGGCAGAGGGAGAAGCAGGCTCCATGCACCGGGAGCCTGACGTGGGATTCGATCCCGGGTCTCCAGGATCGCGCCCTGGGCCAAAGGCAGGCGCCAAACCACTGCACCACCCAGGGATCCCCGATTCTCAAATTTTTAAAACATAGAATCTTATTTTAATTATGAGCACCCTGCCCCCTGCTGGCAAATTTTCTGAAAAAGTCTAATGGTTCAGTTTGCATGTAAAAAAAAAATCACGATGGGGGAAACATAGCTTGACTCTTGATTTTTATTTCTAGTTGGCTTTTACATTAAATACTAATAAAGGCTATGAAGGGCTTCTTACTCATGATTTCAACCTTTTAATGTCATAAAGAGTTTTTAGGCTTAATCACTATTTCAAGATGCCTCAGTGAGCTAATGAAGTTTTTCATTGTATTTACGAGACAAGTAGACTTTTTGTCTCTGTTTTAAGACTGAGAAACCAGAATTCCAGACAAGCCCATGGGAGTTCCTAAGTGATTGTTTGTGGAGGAACCCAGAGTACAACCCTCATTCAGACCGTGCTCGTGCTCGCTGCAGGCACATTTTTAAAGTGTAAGTGACAGTCTTAGGAAACAGCAGCCCTTGGCTGTTCTTTGTCAGACCATCACAATTTGAGTATTCATACAAGTGTTTCTTTTTCAAAATTTGTAGAATGTATCCTTCAGTCCTTGAGTTCCTTCCCTGATTGCGGCTTGCCCCACCTCGGGAGGCCGTCCTAGGCACCCTTCACATGCCTTCAAGCTGTTGAGCAAGGATGAGAGGAGATACACTTCTCTAGTACAGGAACTTTTTCTTTTTGGTTGTCAATAATGGGTCTCATATATGGGTCTCCTGATGACCATGCCAAGAACAGAAAAAGCATTACAGAACTGTTTATACCAGATATTCAATTTTTTTTCCTTGAAATAATATATTAGCAGTCATCAGTGGTTAAGTATTTCGGTGCCATTTTTGTCTATATTTAGCCCATCCCATACACTTTGACGTTTTGTTATCACCATTAGGTGGGTATACAAGATGCCCTTTAAAAATCCGAAGCAAGTTTGGGTTGTGATTAGCCACTAGTAAATCTGGTTGTAAGTTGTGGTGCTCAGCCACGTAGAGTCTTTCAAGGATTTTTTCCCCCTGAATGTTGATCCCAGACCCTTAAAAAGCAACCTATCCAGGATCCCACATTTTCAACTATTTACTATTATCCAAAGAAAATTAACTGAAAGGATGATGGCGCACGTGCCAGCAGTTCCAACAGGAACGGAAGTCCCCAGTGGAGGACTGTGCCGAGGGGAGGGTGCGTGGTTCCAGCTGGAGCATCTGGACAGCGGGCGCCCTGGTGGCTCAGTTGCGCACCTGCCCTCAGCTCAGGTCACCATCCCGGGGTCCCCTGCCCAGCGGGGAGCTGCCTCTCCCTCCCTCCGACGGCTGCTCCCCGCTCGCACTCTCTGTCGAGTAAAATCTTGAAAAGAAACGTTGACGCTCGCACTGTCACTTGGACCCGGTGCAGCACCAGGCCGGTGTGTGGTGGTCCCGGCCAGTGTACCCCCAGCCAGTGTACCCCGGTAGGGAAGGGCTGCGTCCCAGGCCTTTTCCGGCTTCCTGGGGGGGCCGAGGGGCTGCGTCACATTCACCTCCAGGGCCCGCTCTTCTTGCCCAGATGCTTCCCTGTCCCTGCCCCGCATCCCTTTGGGTAGAGGAGACCCGGAGCTCGAATCCTGCGGGCTCCCCTCTTGCTGCTGCTCCCCTGCCCAGGACCTTCGGGTTGGAGCAGAGCAGGGAGCAAGGAGAGAGGAGAACGGACACCCCTCCAGTCCCCTGTCCGTCGGGGACAGCCTCAGGCCCCGGCCTGGTGCTGCGTCTCCAGCACAGAGACCTGGCCCTGGAGGCAGTTTCCCTGAGGCCCCGCACTGAGCTGGAGGAGGGAGCTGGGGGGGCCGGGCTGGGGGATGCTGAGCTGGGGGGGAGGCCTGTGGACCAAGCCTCCCGCCGCAGCTGTCTCTGCGCCACCTTGTGCCTCCGCCGACGGATGCTGCCACGTCCCTCCCCGTCCCTCCAGATGCCCGGCGCCCCTCTGCGGTGTACCCGCGGTGTCCCTGCCTGCGCAGCCCCTCTGGGCGGTGCTCCCCGCACACCTGTCGCTGCACCTGTCACCGTCCCGGCCGCGCGGTCCCTTCTGCGGTTAGTCGGGTGTCAGGTGCGCCCCAGTCGTCACTGTGATGACCCTTGTCCCCTCACTGCCGCCTGCGCATCCTCCTGGGGCTGTGGCACGAGGGGTGCGATGTCAGGAGCGGGGGTGTTGGCCGGACGCCCGGTGCTGGGCCCTGGCTCCCGAGGCGGCCACCGCCCCGACGTTGCGGGACCTGGTGTAGGTCGCGGCCTGTCTCATGGCCGCAAACACGTTCTTGGCGTAGGTTGGGCCTGGCGCCTTCCCGCCGTCTGCGCTCCAGGTGCCTGCTGTCCCAGGGGGCACCTGCCGTGGGGCCGGGGGCTGCAGCCTTGCACAGGCACACTCGGGGGAGCTGGGGGCGGCCGGGAGCAGGGCCCCTGCCCCGCACACACCAGCCGGCCACGCTGGGGCAGGTGCCCCCCCCCCGGCTCCAGGGCAGGTGCAACCCTCCCGCCCCACGGCAGGTGCACCCCCACCCCGGCCCCACGGCAGGTGCACCCCCCCCGCCCCACGGCAGGTGCCCCCCCCCGGCCCCACGGCAGGTGCACCCCCCCGGCCCCACGGCAGGTGCCCCCCCCCCCGCCCCACGGCAGGTGCACCCCCCGGCCCCACGGCAGGTGCACACCCCCCAGCCCCACGGCAGGTGCACCCCCCCAGCCCCACGGCAGGTGCACCCCCCCCGCCCCATGGCAGGTGCACCCCCCCCAGCCCCACGGCAGGTTCACCCCCCCCCCCCGTCCCATGGCAGGTGCACCCCCCCCGCCCCATGGCAGGTGCACCCCCCCCAGCCCCACGGCAGGTTCACCCCCCCCCCCGTCCCATGGCAGGTGCACCCCCCCGCCCCATGGCAGGTGCACCCCCCCCCCCCCCAGCCCCATGGCAGGTGCAGTCCAGCCTCCGGTGCCTTCCCCAGGTCCGTCCGTCTGTCTGTCCCGGTCCCAGGTGGTCTCTGCCCCGCGGCCCGAGGTCCAGTGCTGAGTCCCCGGTGCTGTGACTCGGTGCACTGCTGCCCCCGAACTCCACGGTAACCCGGAGCTCGATATTTTTAATCAATAATTTGATAACTTTATTTTTTCACTGGACAGTCTAGTCCACTGATAGGTTTGGCCTGATTTTCAGTTATCTTTGTGCTTTTCGTCCAGCCTTCTATGTTTCTTTTTCCTCCATTCTTAATTTTTTTTAATTGGATTTTTTTCCCCCTCTACCATTTTGGAATTTATATCCATTTACTATTTCTTTTTTTTTTTTCCATTAAACTTCAGAAATTTGAACCTTCATACCTAAAGTTTTGCATTAAAATTTCTTTTTCTTTCTTTCTTTCTTTCTTTCTTTCTTTCTTTCTTTCTTTCTTTCTTTCTTCTTTCTTTTGCATTAAAATTTCTAATTTGCTTCTGCTGGGACCACTTTAAATTCTTAGCTCTAGGTTTTTGTTTTCCCATATAGAAAACATAAATTGGGGACACAAATGTTATGGACATTGGCCCGTGGTTATGCAGACTTTTCTTCCCTCCACCTGTCACCAAGGGTAGAAAAAGGCACGTCTCCCCTCGGCTGCCTCTCCAAACGTCAGCTGCAGTTGTTTGTTATGCAACCGTCTCTGGCCGGAGTCTCCTCCCTGGCTCCCCACCTGTGCGCCCCCATTTCAGAGGTGCTAAATCACCACCTGCGTGTATTCACTTAACATTGAATTCTTTGCCTTCTGAACATTCTTTGCCTTCTGTTATCTTGGGGTTGCTTTTAGTGCGTGTGTGTTGGGGGGGTGTGTTTATTTTCCCATTTGACCAGATGTTTTTAGGTTGACTTTAGTAGGAACATTATCTGGGCCGTGGGCCATACTACTACGAATTAAGAAGTCCAAAGTTAGGCTTCGAGATTGGAGAGCTGGTCGGCACTCACCATAGAAAGGTCTTTTTTTGGGCGGGGTTCACTCTGAAGGATCTGCGGGATCCAGAGCACACCCCCCCCCCGCCCCCAACCGACAACACAGCTGGAACTCCAGTGATGCTCTATGGCTGCACCAAGATAGAGAAGGGAACCTACCGCGATGAGGGGCAGGAGAAGGTGGGGGAGGGGGCAGGTGACGGTGCAGAGGCCGGAGCCTTAGGGAGGGAGGGGACCACCGTCCATCCGAGGTGGACCCTGATGCCACCTGGTAGGAGACTCCACGGGAACAGTAAATGCACGTTTTGCCATATTTCCCGAGCGCTCCTTGTGCCCGACCTCTCTAGTTTTCTTCCTGGCTGTGGATTCAAAGCGACTCGCCAGCTGCATGTCAAGGTCCCGTCAAGGACTTGCAGGTACACGTGACATCGATTGGGTGTCGTGTCACAGAGCCCACGAGTCCTGCTTCCCGCCTTCCGACGGCCTCATGGCTTCCCGGGCCTCTTCACTTGTGGAATGTGGCCAAGAGACAATGGTTCTGCGGATTGTCGGGTGTGAACATATTTGTACACTGTGATGGTTTGTACAAACAAATAGCTACATTTTAGGTTTCTCATTTTACCTTAGGAGATCCTGGGACTCGGGATTTAAAGAACTTCTCTCAAGATCCTGCTTGAGGAGTCAGTGTTCGGTTAAAACTTGCATTATCATGTTTTAAGTCAACACCTTTCTGGGCAAAAAAGAAACTGGACCTGTTAAGAGATTCCCCGCCCCCGTCTTAAAATACAAAGCCTTCAGTTGACAGCTGGATTTTTTTTTTTTTTTTCAATTCACAATTCCAGGAATATAAAGGCTCATGCAAGGGACAGAAAGCAAAAATGCAATTACTTGGCAAAAAAACATCAGATCAGCTTCTGGAATTGTGAGAGCTCTCTCCAGAAGCACATCTTCAAAATCAGTAAATGATTAAAAGTCCTCTCAAAAACAGGCTCTTTCTAAACTATCCCAAATGAATGCATAAGAAGGATGAAAAAATAGTCTTAAGAAATCCTCAGAACTAAATTTATCTATAATATGCAGAGAAATGAGGCCCAGAATTACAATTCTTTCTTTTTTAGGGAATTTGCCAGAAATTCAGAGTGACTTAGTTCTTTTAAATCCCAAGGGAGACACCTAGAAGTAGGGTTGATGAGACCATTACACGGGAGCCAGCGAGGCATGGCCAAGCTCTGAGGCCCTGAAGTCTGACGGGCCTGGGGTCAGTGCTTAGCCCTGTGACCCCTCGCCTGTAAGATGGGGTTACCAGACCCTGCACGCTGTCAGGTGGGAAAACGAGCCCAGGCACAGGGTGTCTAGCACGGTGCTTTGCCCAGAAGGGCTGATGACATTTTGGGTGTCCTCGTCATCCCATGTGGTTGAGAACAACTGTGCGGGCTGTTTGATCGAATAACTTGTGTAGGTGACAGAATTTCCCATTTACGTGTATCCCAAACAGAAAATAACTGTCATTATTTTCCAGGTAGTGTTTAGTAATCATGGAAGCATTTCTTCTCCTTAACTGCTTTATTTTTCTGACCACATTTATTGTCTTCTCATATGGCATGCAGCATTTTCATATTTAACATCTGTCTCCCTTACAGAGAGTAAGCTTTATGGGGACAGGGTTCTCTTCGTTTTCTCATTGCTAAGAGCTAGTTCCTAGAACACAGACTGCATTTGGTAAATAGACACTGAATGTCTGAAACAAAATCCACCGTAAACAGAAAAGGATCCTTTTTCAAAGGACATTGGGTAGCTAACGATCTGGACGTAGAGGATCAAGCTTGGAAGCTGTGGAACGAGGAATGATGCAGCTTCCACCGGAGACGGTCATCACCCTTAGGGGCCACTCACCAGAACTTAGGTCCCTCCTCTCCCTGAAAGCTGCATGTGTCTTGGCCTCATACCTCTTCCCTTGCCCAAAATGTATTCTATGAAATGCCTTGGTTTCCCCATTACTTTCATTCAGATGGAAATATCTATCCCATCTGTGGGGCCCTAAGCTGCAAGGGGGCCTGGGAAAGCAAGTCCCGGCCTCCTTTTACCTTGGGGAGGTGGACCCCACGAGCGGGGAGGTTCCCCTGATATTGGAAATACATTAAAAATATGCTGGGCTGACAGAAAATATGATAAATGTCCTTCAGTGGCCCTGAACTCAACTATTAAAAAAAAAAAAATTGGGCAGCCCGGGTGGCCCAGCGGTTTAGCGCTGCCTTTGGCCCAGGGTCTGATCCTGGAGACCCAGGATCGAGGCTCACGTGGGGCTCCCTGCATGGAGCCTGCTTCTCCCTCTGCCTGTGTCTCTGCCTCTCTGTCTCTCTCTCTATCTCATGAATAAATAAGTAAAATCTTTGAAAAAAAGAAAAAAAATCCAGGGCATCTGGCCGGCTCAGTCGGGAGAGCTTGCAACTCTTGATCTTGGGGTCATGGGTTTGAGCCCCACGGTGGGTGTAGAGATCACTAAAAAAAAGAAAAACAAAACAAAAAGCAAAACAACAAAAAACCCAAACAACAAAAGAACAAGCTTAAAAAAGAATTTCATGAAAAAAAGAATTTCATTAAAAAAAAATTCCATGTCAGGAGGCCTGAATTTAGATAGAAACCTGATGTTTAATCGAGAATTTGCTTGTGTGTAGTTCTTTTATTTTATAAACGATTGCCCAAACCGCCCCAGCGTGGTTGGCGGTCGTTCAGCTGTTGGGCACAGTCACAGGCACATGGTGGCGGAGCGGCGGGGCCAAGCCCCAGGCCGGAGCTGGAGCCCTGTGCCAGGAGGGCGCCGGGGGCTGGGCGGCAGCTTGGGCGCAGAGTTGGCTTCCAGCAGCAGCTGGTAAACCGCGTCCTTCCGGGTGTGCTTTCCTCCCCCGGTTTTGTTGGGAGCTTGGTCACCTGCACAGCTGGCGGCTGCACGTCTGATGGGTGACGAGCTGCCCGCGAGCGCGGCCCCTTGGCCAGACGGTGGTGGCAGTGGTGGCCGGCCGGGGTCGTGGGAGCAGGTCACCGGGAGGGCGCAGTCCCGGCCACCGAGCACCTCCTCTGTCGCCGCTGCCCTATCCCGCCACTGGGTGGGGGCAGCCTGTGGCCCGCCCCAGCTCAACGACATTAGCTTCCAGGGCTCGTCTTGACCCCATTTAACCACTGTCCCCACACACTTCCTCTTTGTGTTTTTTTTTTTTTTTATCATTTGCAAGTGTGACACAGGAGGGACTCTGCTGCATTTTAAAAAAAATTTTTTTATAAATTTAAAAAAATTTTTTTAAAAAATTTTTATTTATTTACGATAGTCACAGAGAGAAGGGCAGAGACACAGGCAGAGGGAGAAGCAGGCTCCATGCACTGGGAGCCCGACGTGGGACTCGATCCCGGGTCTCCAGGATCAGGCCCTGGGCCAAAGGCAGGCGCCAAACCGCTGCGCCACCCAGGGATCCCTCTGCTGCATTATTAGAGGTTTAAGTTTAGAAGTCACTGTCCTGACCACCCCGTTTAGTGGCTGAAACAACGCGGCAGAGGCCACACTGCAGGTTAATGAATAGTGATTTCTGTCCTCTGGCCTCTGCACTTCATTCGCCCCAGCCGCGTGGGGTTAGTAATTGTGTTTTTGACACTTTCTGAATGTTTTGAGCTTTTTAAAACATATTTTTGCTGCTTATTTTTTTATTTCCTCATTTGTTTAGTTCTTTTCCGTTTACTAAGTTCTCCTGCCCTTTGTGGTCTCTAAGTATGAAGAAGAGTGTGAAATGCTTCAGTGGCTTCATTCCTCATCGTAAATAAGCCTGAGCCCCAGTCCACTTTGTTTACCGTTTTATGGGCACAGTTTAGGCCTCAGCCCTCCAAGCGGTGAGGAGACCTTGTTCCACCTGGTTTCCACCTTGTTACAAAGCGAGCTTTGGCTTCTCTTCCCCAAAGTCTGCTCCTTCCTAACCAGGAGACAGGGCAGGGGCTGGATTCTTTTCTTCCTTTCTCAGTTTCTCCGTAGCTGCTGTGTCCAGATGTGGCTTAGCCAAAATACAAGAATTGGCTCAGTTCAACCTTTTTTTTTTTTTTTTAATGGCTAAAAAGTAACAGGGTATTTTTAGAATGAGGAAATAGTGCAAAATTTCACAAAAATCAGAGGGAGAGGGAATCCCTGGGTGGCGCAGTGGTTTAGTGCCTGCCTTTGGCCCAGGGCGTGATCCTGGAGTCCTAGGATCGAGTCCCGCGTTGGGCTCCCTGCATGGAGCCTGCTTCTCCCTCTGCCTCTGTCTCTGCTTCTTTCTCTCTGTGTCGTTCATGAATAAATAAATAAAATCTTAAAAAAAAAATCAGAGAGAAAGAGACTGATGCCAGACAGAGGCACTTCCACCAAGCTACCCGAAGACAAGGGCTGTTGGCCGTGTTAGGAGAAGGGGTAGCAGAGCTGGGGGGAAGAAAGGAGCGTAAGGAAGCATGTCCATGCTACTGAAATATTTGGTGGAAGGTGGGTTCACGAGAGGCTGGGAATACAAAAAAAGCAAGACTCTGGCCCTGTTTATCTTTTTACCTTCCTATCCCCCTTGAGTAGATATTTGAGGCAAAAAGATAAATACTGGCTCCCGTTCATCCCTCTGATTCCCAGCAGTGACACCGAAGTGGGGAAGTGGCTTCAGACATGGATGGAACTGGCACATGGTCAGGCCAGAGGGGCAGGGCTACGAGGTCACTTATGGAGAAACAGGAGGAGGAATCTTTAAAAAAGAAAAAAAATAGGGGATCCCTGGGTGGCTCAGCAGTTTAGTGCCTGCCTTCGGCCCAGGGCGTGATCCTGGAGTCCCAGGATCGAGTCCTCCGTCGGGCTCCCTGCATGGGGCCTGCTTCTCCCTCTGCCTCGGTCTCTGCCTCTCTCTCTCCTCTGTGTCTTTCATGAAAAAATAAATAAAATGTTTAAAAAAAAAAGAATCAGGAGGAGGTGGTGGACGAAGAGATTAAGGGGAATGCTGGAGGCCGCGCATGTAGATCCCTAGGAGAGAGGGAAAGGATTCTGGAGGCTGAGCAAGCCTCTGGGGGATGGAGCTCAAAGCTGTGCAACATTTAAGGGGAAATACTTATTTCTCCTAGAAGAGCTGCATATATGTTTATCGAGAGGGAAGGAGAGCTGATTAGAAAAGAAATAAAAGTGGATTGAGAGCTGTCTCTGTGGGGTGACAGTCGTTAGGGATTTTATAGCCGTAACCGTAGCTCACTCTCTCTCTGAAGGGGCCTAGGGACTAAAGGAGAGTGAAAACATTTATGTAGTTCCTACGGTTTGCACGTGTTAGTTTGAGAATCTCAACTCCAGAGGCGTAAGCATGAAGTTTTCCTGTTTTCTACACTTGGTACTTGTCAAACTTCATTGTTTTCAGGTTAACAGCCTCCCTGGTTACTAATACTTTAATTCCATGTACTGAGATTTCCTATTCTTTTAAAACATTAATCTCAGGTGTCTGGGTGGCTCAGTCGGTTGAGTGTCCGACTCTTGGTTTTGGCTCAGGTCGTGATTTGGGGGTCATGGGATTGAGCCCCATGTAGGGCTTCATGCTCTGCAGGGAGTCTGCTTCTCTCCCTCTTCTCCCCCCCCCCCAACCAACTTTGCTCTCTCTCTCAAATAAATAAATATTTTAAAAGGCATTAATCTCCTATGTCATTTAAAAACACGCACACCCCTCCGGGGTAGAGTAGACTGGACCCGTGGCTCCAGCTCACTCTCCACACGCCTTTCTCTTCCACGTACTTGCTCTTCTGATGGTGGAGTCAGGAGCTCGATCTCAAACGCGTGAATGTAAAGTTGCTGTCCCCTTTCTTTTTTTTTTTTTTTTAATAAATTTGTTTTTTATTGGTGTTCAATTTGCCAACTGGGTGACGGGCACTGAGGTGGGCACTTGACAGTATGAGCACTGGGTGTTATTCTATATGTTGCTGTCCCCTTTCTGCAGGTCATTGTGGCTTATCCAGCTACTTGTCAGTGAGGACACATGGGGATTCCCAACAGACCCAACTGAGGAGAACTGCAATCCCAAGCAGCTTCCTATGCTTTGATCATTCTTTGCAAGATGCGCTGTATCCATCAGCCGACTGCTGGTTGCAGGGCTGAAGTACGTTCACCTGATACATGCATACCTACTGCATTGTTCTGCGACAAGTCTACAGGTGTCAGTCTCATTTATTCTCCGTGATCCCAACTTGAGGTCTGTAGGATCAGTCAGGATGCACAGTCTCTGCTCCCTATGCCGTCTTCCCTCAGGGCTTACCATGTCCTCCGTAATTCACGGCACTGGGATAGGCCAGCAAACTTGGCAGTTAAGCAAACATCCAAATGGGGATGGGGTCTTGAAGACACTCCAAAACTTTGCAAGTACGATGGCAGGAGTACCAGTTTTCAGAATAGAACACAAAAGACACTCTCAGTGAAATAAGTTGGTAGTTTAGACAAATTGATAATTTAACATTAAGAACTTCCTTTCTGGGGATCCCTGGGTGGCGCAGCGGTTTAGCGCCTGCCTTCAGCCCAGGGCCTGATCCTGGAGTCCCAGGATCGAGTCCCGCGTCGGGCTCCCGGCATGGAGCCTGCTTCTCCCTCCTCCTGTGTCTCTGTCTCTCTTTCTCTCTCTCTATGTCTATCATGAATAAATAAGTAAATAATTAAAAAGAAGAGTTAAAAGAACTTCCTTTCTTTCCTTAAAAGATACCACTAAAAAATGGTAAGACTTCTCACCAAGAGGAAGGTGGTATTCGTAAAACATATATCCAACAAGGGACCTGTTTCCAGAATACACATATTAGTAGGAATCCTGCAAATCAATACGAAAGGCACAAAGTGAAAGAAAGGTGGGCAGTAAGGGTCTTGAACAGGATATGAAAAGGATATATCCGAATGGCCAGTATGTACTGGAAAAGGTATCCGGCTTCATTTATCACCAAGGAAGTGGAAATTGAGTAGGCTCCATGCCTGCCCGATGTGGGGCTTGAACTCATGACCCTGAGATCAAGAGCCACATGCTTTACTGACTGAGCCAGCCAGGAACCCCTAGGAAGTAGAAATTAAAGCCTTAATTCCATGCCACTCCATACCTACTGTGAGGTTAAAAAAAAAGCAGCCCGTGTCGGTACAGTCGCGAGGGAGCAGGCTCCGACACACTGCGTCGGGAGTGTGTATGTTGGTGCAGCTGCTGTGGGAAACTGTGGTACCCGCTAACGCTGGGGGTCTGCATGCTGGGCGGCCTCTGCCCATGCGACAGGCCCCCCCCCCACCCCCAGGCCGCGGTAAGCTGTGATAAGTGGCTCCAAACTGAAACTATCCAGATGCTGGTCTGCAGTGAAAGGGGTACATTGTGGGATCTTCATGCAGGGGATCTTCCGGCAGCGACGACGAACACAGTACGAGTCCCACGAACATAGCGGGTAAGGAAGTGACTCTTTCGCATGAGGCATCTAGGAAGGACTCCACGCACAGTTCAGGCACATGAAGTCCCCGAACGGGGAAGGCCAGTCGACGTGCTCAGGAGCAGGAGCCTGCGACCTCGAGGGGCGGGAGGGTGGTGGCTGGAGGAGGAGCTTCTGGTTCCCCAGCTGTAATGCTTGTAATGCCCCGATCGCAGGCGTCTAAGGACCAGGGCCACACGGTGGCAGAGGCGTGTATATAGAGGTTCACCTAGGAAGTTCCCCCCCCCCAACTTACAAAGTGAATTGCAGAAGGGGTTACTCTTGGGGAAGTGAAGATGGATAAGGCAAGCTGGGACCCAGGAAGACGGTTGTCATCGGAGAACTCGTTCTTTTTATTTCTGGATGGAAGCGGCAAAGAGTGTACCTGTCGAATGCAGGTGCGGATACTATATAGTTATTTCACATAATAATTGTGATCAAGGAACAAGAGAAAACGCATCAGAACAACCAACCTCTGCCTCTCCCCAGTGCACCCCATGCTCACACACACGGATTTGGAGTCAGAGGACCCGTGTCTGATTCGGTGTTCTATCTGGCCCGTCCTGGCCAAGAGGTCTTGGGAAAACCACTCAACAGCTGACAAGTGGACAGGAGGGTTAGCTCGGACACCGCATCAGCTTCACTTTTCAGTTTTTTCTTTCTTTCTTTTCTTTCTTTCTTTCTTTCTTTCTTTCTTTCTTTCTTTCTTTCTTTCTTTCCTTCTTCTTTCTTCTTTCTTTTCTTCATAGATTTTATTTATTTTTTCACGAGAGACACAGAGAGAGAGACACAGACCCAGGCAGAGGGAGAAGCAGGCTCCCTGCGGGGACATGGGACTTGATCCCGGGTCCCTGGGGTCACACCCCGGGCCGAAGGTGGTGCTAAACTGCTGAGCCCCCCGGGCTGCCCCTCGTTTCAGTTTCTTATGCAGACGTTTGCCTGTATACGCAAAATCTATCTGGGCAGCCCCACCTTGCTTCCGACCGCGCCCGCAGTGCAGCACGCACTGACCCTCTTGTCGTGGCTGGACGGTCTCCCTGTATCCACGTGTAAGCCACTTCCTTTTTAAGTGCTGAGGTGGGCAAGCTCCCTCCGCCTCCCATCCTGCATGCAGAAGGCAGCCTGGCACCCACAAATATACGCGCTCAAAATTAGTGTTCTCAGTATCCCTCATGATAGCACCACTCACTTTATCTTGCAATGCACCATCGGAGTCAATTTTCCGAATAAATGGCCAAATTTGTCTCATGATCAGAATCCCTATGTTCCCAAAGTAATAGCCAAGGTGAAACCAAGCTCAATTACAGAAGCAAATTCCTGAAAGGTGTAGGAACTTCTTCAGAGTTCATGGAAAGCCTTGCAGGTGTGGTGCCTGCTAATAATCAAATGATCCTTGGCTCCTTCCGCCTTCTATTTCCAGCTCTCTGACCTAACCGTTATCTATATTTAGGCATCTATTTGCATCACAAATCCTATGAAACTCTATTTTTTTGAAATGCAATGTCATGTCGATCTACATTAAAAAATCTAGGGCCACCCTCCCTTGACCTACATTTCAGGCAATGTTGTCATTCAAATCTTTTGAAAGACATTGTATTTTCTTCCAAAGGACAAAATCCACGGACTTAGAAAGTAAAGTGTGGTGGTTAAAAGCAAGATCCCTGCCTTAGTTTCCTCATCTGTAACTTGGTTAGGTGTCATGAATGAGATACTGCTCATAGAGGGTGTGGCAATAAGTAAATAATATTATTACCAATAATGCCATTTTAAAGTAAACTGTATCCCAAACATGGGGCTTAAACTCACAACGCCAGGATCAAGAGTCCCACGCTCTGCCGACTGCCCATATACAACATCACTATTTGAAATTATGTGTTTATTTTTAAATTTTCGGTCTCCTCTGATAGGAAATAAGCTCCACGATATTGGAATTTTATCCACTGAGTACACATAGGCAGCTGCTGAGTGTGTCTGAAGTGGAGCAGCAAGGCAAAGTCTCTTGGGAAGGATGGGATTTCTCAAAGAATTTAGGGTCAAAGGAAATTCTCCTAAGGAACTCTAAAACTGACATTGCCTCAATTTTCAGCACTTGGGGAAATTCTGAGGACTGTCCAGCAGGACAGGTACATATATAATGACGATATGGCTTTACACACTAAGACAGCTGCGGTGTTTTCATCCAAGTCCATGCGACCTTATTTTCTGATAGAGCATTGTTAGGGTTAAACGAGGTAACACAGCGTGATCCGCTTTATTCCTCAAATTTATTTGGCAAGTCAAGGCTTCTGGAGGTTTTATCAAAATGAATACAGTATCCACGTTAAGAAACCAGGGGCTACTTTAGGAATCCAGAGCACGTAAGTACTGTAGTGAAGGTTAGTGGATATCAACGTAGAATTAGAGCTAAGCTTCTTTGTATTTTATTTTTCTTTGTATTTTATATCACAGAGTTGAATTTCTGTTAAAATCTACTTACAAGGAAGAGATAAGAACTTTCCTGTAATTCAGACATTTAAGTAATCTTGAGGTTATGAATATTTATGGCACATTTTAAAATGTCCACTTAATTTTTTTAAGAGAAGGAAGGGAAATAAGTGGTGAGTTTATTTTTAATATTTTTAAAGATTAAAAAAATTTATTTATTCATGAGAGACAGAGAGAGGCAGACGCATAGGGAAAGGGAGGACCAGGCTCCCTCCAGGGAGCCAGATGCAGGACTTGAACCGTGGACCCTGGGATTGTTAACCACTGAAATGCTCAACCACTGAGCCACCCAGATGCCCCTTATTTTATTTTTTATTTTTATTTATTTATTTAATAATTTTATTTATTTATTCATGAGAGATACAGAGAGAGAGAGAGAGAGAGGCAGACTCCACCGGGAGCCCGATGTGGGATTCGATCCCAGGACTTCAGGATCATGCTGTGGGCCGAAGGCAGGCACCAAACGGCTGAGCCACCCAGAGATCCCCTATTTTATTTTCTAAAAGAGATTTTATTTATTTGAGAGAGAGGGAGAGAGAGCGCTGCAGGACAGGGGGGAGCAGCAGAGGGGCAGGGCTGCAGGTGGGGCTCCATCCCAACCACCCAGAGATCAGGACCTCAGCTGAAATCCAGAGGGAGACGCTTAGCTGACTCAGCCACCCAGGTGCCCTGACCATTTAGTATTTTATTTTATTTTTGTTTTGTTTTGTTTTTTTGTTTTTTTTTTCCATTTAGTATTTTAACCTGTGTTTATCGTAGAAGTTAAATTTGTTTACCATTCTTATAATTTCATCACTATGACGTCACTAACCTGGTGATCTCCATCAGCATAAAAATTTTGAGCATAGACTCAAAATTAGGAGCATGCTAATTTATTTCCTTCTGAAATAGCTATTGTGTAGTGGCACAGTTAAGCTGCTCAGATTTATTTCAAAACAAGCCACCGGGTTGGCCTGGGGGGCTCGGTTGGTTGGGCGTCTGCCTTCGGCTCAGGGGTGATCCCAGGGTCCTGGGGTCGAGCCCGGTGTCAGGCTCCCGGCTCTGCGGAGCATCTGCTTCTCCCTCGACCCTTCCCCTTCACGTGTGCTCAAACTCTCAAATAAATAAATAAAATCTTAAAAAAAAAAAAAAGAAAAAACAAAAACCCACCATGCATTCCGCTGAGTGTATTTACCCCTTTGGGAGCAGCGATGGACACAGCCTGAGATTCCAGCATCCGGATGCTTATTTTCTATTCTGAGGGGCAGAAAATCCAAGGATAAATACATGGATGATTTCAAACAGTGATAAGCATTATCGGGGAGCAGCACCACCACCAGCGCGCTGCGCACAGCCGGGCAGGTCGGGGTCGCGCCGTCCCCTGCCTGTGCTCAGCCCTGCGTGAGCCCCAGGACCCCGGGCCCCCGCCCAATGCAGACCCTGGGCACGAGACCCCTTCCTCCCCACTTTTTTCCCAACTTCCTCCCCATCCTTCCTCCCACCTTCCTCACCAACTTCCTCCCCACCGTCCTCCCCATCCTTCCTCCCACCTTCCTCACCAACTTCCTCCCCACCGTCCTCCCCATCCTTCCTCCCACCTTCCTCCCCATCCTTCCTCCCCACCAGCCTCCCCACCGCCCTCCCCATCCTTCCTCCCACCTTCCTCCCACCTTCCTCCCACCTTCCTCCCCATCCTTCCTCCCACCTTCCTCCCCATCCTTCCTCCCCACCAGCCTCCCCACCGCCCTCCCCATCCTTCCTCCCACCTTCCTCCCACCTTCCTCCCACCTTCCTCCCCATCCTTCCTCCCCACCAGCCTCCCCACCGCCCTCCCCATCCTTCCTCCCCACCTTCCTCCCACCTTCCTCTCCCCATCCTTCCTCCCCACCAGCCTCCCCACCGCCCTCCCCATCCTTCCTCCCCACCTTCCTCCCATCCTTCCTCCCCATCCTTCCTCCCACCTGCCTCCCACCTCCTCCCCATCCTTCCTCCCCACCTTCCTCCCCATCCTTCCTCCCCACCTTCCTCCCCATCCTTCCTCCCACCTTCCTCCCACCTTCCTCCCCACCTTCCTCCCACCTTCCTCCCCATCCTTCCTCCCCACCTTCCTCCCATCCTTCCTCCCACCTTCCTCCCACCTTCCTCCCCACCTTCCTCCCACCTTCCTCCCACCTTCCTCCTCACCGTCCTCCCACCTTCCTCTCCATCCTTCCTCCCCACCTTCCTCCCACCTTCCTCCCATCCTTCCTCCCCACCTTCCTCCCACCTTCCTCCCCACCTTCCTCCCCACCTTCCTCCCACCTTCCTCCCCACCTTCCTCCTCACCGTCCTCCCACCTTCCTCTCCATCCTTCCTCCCCACCTTCCTCCCCACCTTCCTCCCCATCCTTCCTCCCCACCTTCTTCCCACCTTCCTCCCACCTCTCGCAGGGGAGCTCAGCAAGCAGCCAGGAGGCGGCAGCGACGCGCAGAGCTACAGGCGCGGGGCTAAGACTAGGGGGCGGAACCAAGCCGGGCTGGCCCCGCCCCGCCCCGCCCCCGCCCCGCGGAGACCAGGCCGCTCGAGTCGCGCTCTGCGTGCCTGCGTCACTTCCGCCGCCTGCGCGCCGGCGCCCATAAACGGAGTTACCGCTTCCGGGTCGTGGAGGCCGCCCGCGGCGGCGCAGGCGAGAGCGTCGGCGGGCGCCGGTCTATGGAGTCCGCGGGGCCGCGGAGTCAGGAGGCGGCGTCCGGCTGGGGGCCCGCGGGCCGCGACGATGTTGCCGGGCTTGGCCGCCGCCCGCGGCTGTAGCTGGTCGTCCGTGTGCCGGCTCCGTCTGCGCGGCTGCCGCGAGCGCCCGGGTGAGTGTCCGCGCGTCGGCCGCTCCCGCCGCCCTCCCCGACCCCGGAACCCCGGCGAGCCCCGGGCGGGCGGCGTCTTGAGCGGCCGCCGAGGGGCCGAGGGCCCGAGAGCCCGAGGGACGCTGCGTGCGCGGCGCGGGGCCCTCCCTCCGGCCTCACTGGGCGGCTGCCGGCTCCCGGTGCCGGGGCTCCGCCCCCCGCCCCCCCCTTCGCCTTCGCCGACCGCCCGGCCCCGGTTTCCGTGTTCCCAGCTTCCTTAAGTTTCCTAAAAAGAGGGAGGGAGGGAGGGAGGGATAGGATGGAGGGAGGAATGGGGAGGGAGGGAGGGAGGGGATGGAGGGAGGATGGAGGGAGGGATGGGGAGATGGGGAGGGAGGGAGGGAGGGATGGGATGGAGGGAGGGTGGAGGGAGGGATGGGGAGATGGGGAGGGAGGGATGGAGGGAGGGTGGAGGGAGGGAGGGATGGGATGGAGGGAGGGAGGGATGGGATGGGATGGAGGGAAGGATGGGATGGGAGGGATGGGACACCACTCACCGTTTATGAATCATCCTTAAGTATGAGGACGTGAAGCTGCAAGAGCCTCTGAGTGGCCCCGGCCTTGGGTCCTGCAGCTGCAAAGCTAAATTCAGTTCCACTGAACAGTCTTTTAGGTGAAAACCTGTGTCCCGGAGCTGTAACCCCGAAAATGGTGCTTGATGAGGGTTTTTATCCCTCTCCTTCACTACTCTCTCTCTCTCTCTCTTTTTTTTTTTTTTTTATGATCTTACTTATTTGTTAACAAGATACAAAGAGAAAGGCAATGACCCAGGCAGAGGGAGGAGCAGGCTCCATGCAGGGAGCCCAATGCGGGACTCGATCCCGGGACCCTGGGTCATGCCCTGGGCTGAAGGCAGGTGCTAAACCACGGAGCCACCCAGGGATCCCCCACTACTGTGGGTTTTTTTTTTTTTTGACTCAAATTTAAGTTGCCCCACGGTTTCCAGAATAGCCTTGAGCCTGTTTCCAGCGGGCTTACCTACGTTAATGCTGTAGCTCAGCATCCTGCAGCTTGACTCATGGAGAACCGAGGGAAGAACACAGAACCAAATCCACCCCTGGTCTAATTCCCCAGATTCTTGAGCATGCAGACTCTGTAAGGAACGTTTCCCGGAAACTCACGTTTGAAAAAAAAAAAATCGGTAGTGTGTTTGTGGCCTGGTGTTAGAAGTTAGAACTTGCAGTCCCAGACCTTCAGGTGTACAGGTAACGTAAGCCACAGCGATGCCTGTGCTGTGCAGACGATTCGGAATATATTAGTATCTTTAATTTGCAGTAAATGTAAAGATTGGCTCTTAAAATCTCAGCAGGGTTACTGTTAACATCGTGTTCTGGGGGCTTTTTAGTGGGGACAGAAAAGTTGACTTTTTCTGTATCGGTAGTATAGCTGGTTCTCTTAGGAGCAAAATGAATCTTCTGATTATACCGTACTCCAGAATCCCCAAGTAAACCTTCTAGCGTAGTTGATTCGATTGACCAAGCAATTTTGGCATTTTACACTTAAATTAGGTGTATTGGCTAAGCTGCCTTCTAAGTCGGTAGAAGGGACTTGAAGTAGTGAAATTTGGAATTCCTGTTCTCTGTAGCTGTCCTCATGCTGAAAATTACGTGCTCTTTGTCTTGCTCTTCTGTGAACCACAGATAGTAAGTACCTATTGCTTCGGTCAGAATGACTTTGCAGAGTTCTTTGGAATGTTTATCAGAAAATTAAAAACGTGTTTTCACACTGAGCAGATAGTAGGTTTTAAAAATAACCTTCTTTGTGAAAATTTAGTTCCAATAATAACTGAAACAGTTTTTAAAAGGGCGGTCATCGTGCTCATTTCGGCAGCACATATACTAAAAGGGCGGTCATTATGGTAAAATTTAAAAAACATTTAGAAAAATGGTACTATTTAAATCAAACACATGTAAGAAAGAAGAAAAATGGTACTATTTAAATCAAACACATGTAAGAAAGAAGAAAACATTTGAAGAACTTTGGGGAAAAAATCTAAAAACATGTTTTTCTTTGTCAAGAAATAAAATTTATGCTTCCAAAATTCCTGTATTCTAAAATACCACCAGGGGTGGGTAAAATTACAAAGAATAAGCAGAGAAGGAAACCTTAAGGGAAACAGTTGCTTTATCTGCGTACTTAAAAATAAGAAATGCCTATACACCGAAAGCTCAGTTTAAAGGTAAAAAGGAAAATCGTGTTCTAGAGCCGCACTGTCCAGAAGTAAGATAAGGTGAGCCATGTATATATAATCTTGAATTGTCTGACAGCCATATGTGGAACAGTCAAAACAGATAGTTGATTTTAATGTTTTATTCAATAAATTCAAAATACTACATAATCAAAAATTGAGATACTTGCATTATCTTTTTGTACCAAATCGTCGAAGTCTGTGTATTTTACACTTAACACTTTTTAATTGCCACATTTCAACTGTTCAGTGAACAGTGACTCCCGTATTGAACGGTGCAGTTACGAAGTTAGTATCCCTAATTTATGAAGAATTTTTACAAACCACTGTATCTTCCAGTAAAAAAAAAAGGTGGGTGAAGGAAATGAATGAATTCATAAAGGAGTTCAGGTGGCCAATGAAGATGTAAAAATGTACCATACTTATCAGTATTCATAGAAATACAAGTTTAAGGATTTGCTACTCATTGCCTGTCTCACAGGGGCTAAGTTTTTCATGATACCTCCTGCTGAGGGTGCAGGAAAGCAGGAACTCTTGCTATTGATTGGGACGTACAGTGTTTTGGAGGTCAGTTATTCTTTTACAAAAAGAAATTCAAAGGTTTATACTTTCTGACCAGTGATTCTCCTTTTTTTTTTTTTTTTTTTTTAAAGATTTTATTTATTTGAGTGAGAGTCTGTGAGCAGTGGTGTGGGGGAGGGAGAGGAGCAAAGGGAGAAGGAGAAGCAGAACTCCCTGCAGAGCCCTAGGTGGGGCTCAGCCCCAGGACCCTGGGAGCAGAAGGCAGACTCTTTAACAGACTAAACTACCCAGGTCCCCCCCATCCACCCCCACCCCGTGATTCTATTTAAAGATATATAAAGAAATAATCAGGTATTACAATGTGTGCGCAAGTTCATTCTTTGTAGTAATGAATTGATAACATAGTCATGCAGAGTTGGAAGTGAAAATATGTTGCCTTTATTATGAGTTGGTGATATATGTCATATTAAAAAAATCAATTTAGAAGAATAGTGACATGGGAAAATTCTATTCTAAGGTAAAACTAAAAACAAAGCACGGTAAGAATATATACTCTGATAGTAACTAAGTTTCTCTAGAAAATTTGTGTTTTTCAGTTGAGCTATGATAAACAATCCTTTTAAGTGATGAAAATGTGACTTAGTTTCTATAGTAAATACTTCCTTTTTAAGTTCCTCTGATTTTTGTATAGAGCACTTCTTTTTCTTTTTTTTTTTAATTAATTAATTTATTTATTTATGATAGAGAGAGAGAGAGAGAGAGAGGCAGAGACATAGGCAGAGGGAGAAGCAGGCTCCATGCACCGGGAGCCCGATGTGGGATTCGATCCCGGGTCTCCAGGATCGCGCCCTGGGCCAAAGGCAGGTGCCAAACCGCTGCGCCACCCAGGGATCCCAGAGCACTTATTTTTCATATATTTATGCCTTACCATTTGGCAAAAACTTGAAATGGAAGGATGCTCCTTTAAGTATAGCATACCAAATTAACAGATGCATGCTTTTGCTTACATCTGAGGTTAATAGAAGTGTACTTTTAAGTAAAAAGAAACTAAATTTTTGTATTTTTATTCTTGTCTCTAATTTGAGAATTTTGTTTTGTTGTGCCCCCCCCCCCCCCAATAACTAGCAATAAAAGGTCATTCTGACAGGCTGATAGTGTGGTTCTGTGTAGTTCAAGTTAATGACAGGATTTTTAACCACAAAAGGATCCTGACCATACCATGTGCCTCATAACTTTTCAGCAAGGAGGTGCTAGACATTGTTGTTGGTGCTGTGGTGCTGAACAAGACAGACCATATCCATGTTTTTTGGGCAGATGCTAGGAATGAGAAAACCTGTCTAAGTGCTGTAAGAGTGGTAAATAGGGGGATGGGTTAGAAAGTAACTAGCAGAGGTCATTTTATTAGATATACTGAGGAGCAGTGACTGACTCAAGGCTTGAAAAATTAAAATGAGCAAGCCAGGTAGAGCAAGTAGGAACCCTAAAAATCAGATTAGTAGTATTCAGGAGCAGAAGAGAAAACTGTGGCTGGGGTAAGGGGAGTGTAGGGTATGAGGTGAAGTTTGAGAGGCATCGCAGCCCTTTAGGCCATAGGGTTAAAAAAGGGGCAATATTTTTTTTTAAATTTTTTTTTCAATTTATTTATTTATGATAGTCATACAGAGAGAGAGAGAGAGGCAGAGACACAGGCAGAGGGAGAAGCAGGCTCCATGCAGGGAGCCCGACGTGGGATTCGATCCCGGGTCTCCAGGATCGCGCCCTGGGCCAAAGGCAGGCGCTAAACCGCTGCGCCACCCAGGGATCCCAAGGGGCAATATTTTTAAAATACCAGTCTGACTGTGGAGAATGGATTGGAACAGAGAGAGTGAATTGGAGACCTTGGGAGTTATCTAGGCAAACAAGACTGTTGCTAGGCCCTGGTTGCAATGAAGATGGAGAGAAGTAGATGGCTTTTGAGGTATGTTTTGTGATATGAATTATATAATAATACAGGTATTTAGGACAGTGGCACTTGGTAAACCTGCATGTATTAGATACTGTTTTTACTTTTTAAAGCAAATATTAACAAGAATTAAGTGCAGTAGAGATGTATACCAAGAGGCAGTGCAGGAAGTTGCCAGGATCTCATATTTCTTACTAAAAAACAACAACAAAAAACTTCTCTGCTGCTTAGTCTGTTCTCAGCAGGAGTCCTGTTGGCTGGACTTCCTGATGAAGGTCACACTTGGTAGATGATTAGGCACAAAAGGTTTCTCTGCATCTTTGGCTAGCTAAAGCATTAAGGTAGACTAGATAGTGTTAGTAGTAATGAAGTAATTTGGCAATGACTACGTTCTTCATTTTGAAAAATTTAGGCCTTTTTTTTTTAAATACAGAAAAGTATAAATCATGGAGTAAAAATTATGCATAACTAGATATTTCACCAGCCACATTTTTTTTTCACATTTTTTTTTAAAGTAGGCTCTATATACAACGTGGGGCTCAAACTCAGAACCCCCAGATGAAGGGTCACATGCCCTACTAAGCCAGCCACCTACTCTCATTAGTCACATTTTAATAGTTGAAATCCTGTTATGTTATTTTGTCTCTTGCTTTTTTTTGATGCAATATTTTTTTGCATTTCAATTCCCACGTTCTTAAAAGATTTAAATGTATACACAATGAAGCTATAGGGACCTTTGGGGCACCTGGGTGTCTTAGGGTTGAGCATCTGCCTTCGGCTCAGGTCATGAACCCGGGGTCCTGGGATCAAATCCCAAGCCTGCTTCTCCCTGTCTCTCTGCTTGCCTCTCCTCCTGCTTGTGCTCTATTTTTTAAATAAATAAAATCTTAAAAATATATATATATAAGGACCTCTCATTAGTTAATTATTTTTCTATTAGGAGACATGTAAGTTTCCAGTTTTTGCCATGATAAATATTGCCTGGAAGAACAGCTTTTGTGTTTTATATTACTGTGTATTTAATGGGCCCAGCAAGCTTCTGGTGTGCTACTCTGCTTACTATTGTGTATCTTAAGTTAGCAGTAATGTCTTACAAAATTAAGTATAACAATGATTTAGTTTTTTGATATGTCAGTGCTTGAGGAATTTGGAGGAGAAACTACTGAAAAAGTCTCAACTAAAGAGACTGATCTCTAGAAGACTCAGGCTATGAAATTGACTCTCTAGTCCTTAAATTAGCCAGTAAGGAAACAGTACAAACTGCAAGAAATCTGTTTGTTTTTAGTTATGATTATTGTAGAAGCAACATACACAGTAGACAGAATTGTGAGTTTGCAGGAGACAAAAAGTTTGTTTGTTGTAATCTAAAAAAGAAGGCCGAATTTCCTCTGAAAGCCAGAGTAAGTGGTAGGTGAAATAAAAGCAGAGAAGAATGATTGTTGTAACTAGACAGACAAGAGTCTCTCCCAGTCTTGGTGAAGAAATAGCTCTCCTAGGGGCCCCTGGGTGGCTCAGGGGTTGAGCATCTGCCTTCGGCTAAGGGCGTGATCCTGGAGACCCGGGATTGAGTTCCCCATCAGCTTCCCCTCAAGGAGCCTGCTTCTCCCTCTGCCTGTGTCTCTGCCTCTCTCTGTGTCTTTCATGAATAAATAAATAAAATCTTAAAAAAAAAATAGCTCTCATATATACAGCAATGAGAAGTCTTTGTCCAAGCCCATAGAACGGTGAGCACTGAACTCTCAAAAGATTAATCTTACATAGGCAGTTTATTTCAGATGTCCCTTTGAAGAAAGGGTATTAGTGGTGGTAATATTTTTTACTGTTTTTCTGCCTTCTAGAATTAACTCATGAATTCAATAATTTATTTAAAACTAGTTGTTTCTTGGGGGTGCCTGAGTAGCTCAGTCGGTTAAGAGTCTGCCTTCAGCTCAAGTTATGATCCCAGAGCCCTGGGATTGAGTGCTGAGTCTGGCTTCCTGCTCAGCAAGAAGCCTGCTTCTCCCTTTGCCTGCTGCTCTCCTTGCTTGTGCTCGCTCTCTCTGTCAAGTAAATGAATAAAAATCTTAAAAAATAGTTTCCTTTTTTAAAATAGTTGTGTTTCTGTTGTGTGTTAGGTATTTGTTTTACTGAATCAAATGTCCCATTTGTTTTTTAGAGTATAGAATATTAGAGATGGTATTTTTCAAGTTTTGTACAGTTTTTGATCTTGCATTAATGCCAAGTGTGTACTTTTAAAGTTGCTGATAGCTGGAATTCTACTGAAGTTAAAAATTAAGTAAGGACTTTCCAGAACAGCTAGCAAGGAAGCTATCAAAGATTATTATTTGTTTTTTATGTAGGTTCTATGCCCAGCATGGAGCTTAAACTCATGAGCCTGAGATCATGAGTTGCTAGCCATATCAACTGAGCCAGCCAGGCCCTCCAGAACTTGTCACTGCTTAATAAGTAGTGATGTTCTAATAAAAAGAATCAGAATTTAGATAAAACCTTTACATCCATTTGATTTATAGAACATATATAAGAATAGGTTAAACAATACAATGGGAAATAAATCAGCAGAATTCAGACTGGAATGGTTCTTAAACAAACAAACAAAAAAAGACATCGTGGGGCACCGGGGTTGCTCAGTCAGTGTCTGACTCTTGATCTTAGTTCGGGTCTTGATCTCAGGGTTTGGGGTTCAGGCCTTGCAGTGGGCTCTGCACTGGGCATGGAGCCTACTTAAAAAACAAAAACAAAAAAACATCCTGTGGCTTAAAAGAGACTTAAAAGACCTCTTAATCAACAATAGTATGTGGATCTTACTAGGATCTGTTCACACAAATACAGATTATAACACTTCTAACAGTTGGAAATTGAGGATATTTGATGATATTAAGGTATTGTGTATTTTTTTGTAATGGTGGTTTGGCTATGTTTTTAAAAGTTCTTGTCTCAGACTACATACTGAAATACTTGTGAATTATTTTAGATCTTTTATTTTATTTTATTTTATTTTTTTTAAAATTTTTTTATTTATCTACGATAGTCACAGAGAGAGAGAGAGAGAGAGAGAGGCAGAGACACAGGCAGAGGGAGAAGCAGGCTCCACGCACCAGGAGCCCGACGTGGGACTCGATCCCGGGTCTCCAGGATCGCGCCCCGGGCCAAAGGCAGGCGCCAAACCATTGCGCCACCCAGGGATCCCAAGATCTTTTTTTTTTAAGATTTTGTTTATTTATTCATGAGAGATGCAGAGACACAGGCAGAGGGAGAAGCAGAGGCTCCATGCACGGAGCCTGACGTGGGACTTGATCCCGGGTCTCCAGGATCAGGCACTGGGCTGAAGGCGGCGCTAAACCGCTGAGCCACTCGGGCTGCCCAATTATTTTATATCTGAGATTTGCATCAAATTAACATGGAGGCAAGGAGGTATTGGTGCAGGTAGAGGTGAGACTAGGTTCACCATGAGTTGATAATTGTTAAAGGTGGACAATGACCTGGACATTTATTGTATTGTTTTTTCTACCTTTGCATATGTTTGAAACTTTGTAATGCTTGAAAAACTAAGGAGAACTTTGAAAAAAAAATCTAGCATCAAGTCATGGAAATACTGTCATCTTCTGAGGAAGGATTTTTGTACGTGGAATAATCCCTCTTTAAACACTTGAGCACAATCTCTGTAAAAGGATTTGATCAGTGGGTGGAAAAAAAAGCATTGGTGGCATATTGGCTTTGTAGGTAATAATCAGGAAAGATACTTTGGATAGAACAGACGGGTCAGAACACTAGGGGCCGTGGTAAGACGCTTTCCTGGAGGATGAGTTTCTTAGGAAAATTTGCTTTAGCCCTTGCTTCACTGATTGGGCTAGTAGGCTACAGATTTTATTTTATTTTATTTTATTTTTTTAAATTTTTTTTTTTTTAATTATTTATGATAGTCACACAGAGAGAGAGAGAGAGAGAGAGAGGCAGAGACACAGGCAGAGGGAGAAGCAGGCTCCATGCACTGGGAGCCTGATGTGGGATTCGATCCCGGGTTTCCAGGATCACGCCCTGGGCCAAAGGCAGGCGCCAAACCGCTGCGCCACCCAGGGATCCCTAGGCTACAGATTTTAATGTGCAAGGAGATATATTGGTATATTTGCTTTACTTTAAGAATAAGCCTTTAAAAAATAGAGGCAAATGACCAAGAATATACTGGGCCTTCAATAATTATTTGCCAAATAAGTGAAACGGTAAGTTGACATCAGGAAGTTTTTCAAAAAAACAACTTCAAGCCTGAAACTTGAATATTTATGTTGTTTTATGTTCTTCATGCTTTTCAAATAATCTTTGACATTCATGATAACTTAGTTTCCTGATGAATTCTCCGAGGCATTAAAAGGTTTATTTTTCTTGATACCGGAAGGCATACATCTGTACATGCACATACACGAATTAACATCTTTGGAAGATCGTTATTAAGCAGATAAGAGTTTTACTCTTGGGCTGCTGGTACTGGTTCATTTGGTAGAGCACACATGACTTGTGATCTCAGGGTTGTGAGTTCCATCTCTGAGTTGGGCGTAGAGATTGCTTAGGGGGAAAAATGGAAAAGAAAGAAAAGTTTCAACCCTTAAATGCTTAACTCTCCACTCAGAAAATCTTGACTATCTGTTATGATAGAACTTCATTATTTCACCGAACACTTTAAAATATGTAAATTATTCACAAGGTGTTCAAAGTCTAGTACTCATAGTTGAGAGAGAGAGAGAGAGAAAGGGTCCCATGAGAGTAGAGGCAGATAGATTTACTTTTCTGCCACTTGAGTGCAAGTGTGGAATATATTTTTCTTCTGTATTTCAGCCCTCCAAAGCCCACAGTCAACCAGATGTAGCAGCTGAAGTGCTTTGTAATTAGTGTCTATTCTTCCCCTCAATTAGAATTCCTATATGCTTCGGAATCTCACCAAATGTTGATCTAATTATCTGATTAAAAAAAAAATCAGTGACAGTATGAATGACTGATTAATATAATTCACTTATTGATTGTGAAATGAAAGAGGAATAAATCTCTGGCTAGCAGAAGGAGGACACAGGGTAATTTTGAGTAGGAAGCACTCCTTACCTCCCCGCTCAGTCTACCCTGAAGAGTCCATCATGCCCACAGACTTGGAGCATGCAGCCAGCGTACAAAATAAAAAGTATCTATTAGATGTTAAAGACCTTTCAGAAGAGGTGAATAATAAGAATGTCTTATCTGGTTAATTACTTATTTTAAAAGTTTCCAGGGGTGCCTGGGTGCGCTCAAGTGGGTTAAACATCGGACTCTGGCTCAGGTCATGGTCTTGGGTTCCCGGGATTGAGCCCCGGCTTGGGCTCTGTGAGGATCGCCTTGTCCCTCTGCCCTGCCTCCTGCTCACTCCCTCTCTCTAATAAATCTTTTTAAAAAGACATTTAAAAAGTTTCCTATATTAATTACAAGTTAGAGAGTAGGAATATAATAGTTTGGTTTTTTTTTTTAATTTTTATTTTTTTACAAAGCATAATCCCCATACACCTGGGGGTCGGTGACCCACCTCTAGGGAAGGTGGGCATTTGGGTATTAGCAGAACGAAGGTTTTGTTGTAATTCTGTAGAATCACTCTTTCTAATCATAGTGGGTATATTTTTATTTGGTATAAATCTTTGTTGTGAGTTTGTTTGAAATTAATTTTTTTCCCCCTAGAATGGCAGAATTTAGTGACGTTGAGAAGCTCTTCACACGTGATTCGCTGTGGGCACCCGTACCTTCGCGCGCTGAGTCCAGTGAAGTCGTACTCCACAAACGTGCAGAAAGAAGGACAGGGGTCGCAGACTCTCAGAGTGGAAAAAGTACCATCGTTCGATGAAACAGGTGTGTATAAATCTTTTAAAATAACCTTTCTCTGTATAATGAAACAGCTTGTGTAACGTTACTTGTCCCTCACATGTTTGATAGAGCTTATGTACGAAACTGTCTGAATTAGTGCTTACTTTGTGGAAAGCTATTCAACTGCTTATTTCTTTTAATTTTTCTGCTTTAGACTCCGTTTTGGTAATTTCTAATTTTTCTGAGAGTTTGTCCACTTAAACTAAATTTTAAATTTACTGGCATCAAGTTCATGACAGTCTTCGTATACTCTCAGCAGCACATATAGTTACATCCTTTTTTTTTTTTCATTCCTAATGGTGTTTGTCATTTTCTTGATTAACCTTGCCAGAGCTGTGTCCATTTTCTTATTTTTCCAAGTAGTAATTTTTTTGTTTGAACTTTTATATTGTATGTTTCATATTTCATTAATATATATTCTTACCTAATTATAGCCTCTTGCTTTCTTTGTGTTCTGTCATTCATTTTTAAGTTATCAGGTAGCTATTTTGTTCATTAATTCTGAACCTTCTTTCTCTCCTAAGGTAGGATTTTAAGCCGTGATAGCTGTCATGGTAACTTTTGACAGTCTTTCCTTTATATATATTTTGAAGTTATGTTGTAGATACATTTACATCTAGAGTTGTTCTTTAACACTGATGAATTATACCCTTTATTTTTATGTAACAACTTTTTTTTTTTATTTTTTAAAGTGATATCTTTACCAGATTTGATATCTCTGCCTGGTATAAATTTTTCTGTCCTTTGACTTTAACCTTTTTTTTGGTCCTGATTTGATAATCTGTGTCTTAAAATTAGAAATTTAGTCTGTTTACATTTACTGTTACCACTGATGTTGGGGCATATTTCTGCCATTGTGTCATGAGCTCCCTTGTGTTTTTTTCTTAAATCTCTTTTTGCCTTTAGAAATTTTTTTTCTCTGGCAGCCCGGGTGGCTCAGCGGTTTAGCACCGCCTTCAGCCCAGGGCATGATCCTAGGACCTCGGGCTCCCTGCATGGATGGAGCCTGCTTCTCCCTCTGCCTGTGTCTCTGTTTCTCTCATGAATAAATGAATAGAATCTTTACAATAAAATAAAAATTTTTTTCTCATTGCATTATCCTTTCTCCCCCATATGTATTCACATACATGCACTTGTTTGGGAGTTACATACTCAATGTACTTTAAAGTCTAATGGAAATTAAAAGTTCACATTTTTTCTGAAAAATATAAAGAACTTGGAATGCTTTAATTCTGGTCACTTTCTCCCAACTTACATACTATTTATTGGCTAGTATTTTGTATTCTACTCTTTCTTTCTGTGCAGTATACATTGTTATTTATTCAAATTTCTCTAAAATCTTTGTTAACCATTTTTTCTTATTTCTGTGGTCTTTCTGTCTGATGTGCATCCTATAGAAGTTCCTTTAGGTGAGGATCTTTTTATGGTAAAGGCACATTTAATGTTTTTCAGCTTCTGTTGCCGTTGAGAAGTCGTATGTCATGCTTTTGTTCTCATGTCTTTTATATGTTATTGCTTTTTAAATTTGATTATTTTGAAAGTCTTTTTCTTTGGTGTAAACTACAACTTTCCTATATGTATTTCTGCATACTAGGTATGTATTTCTATGTACTTATCCTTTTTTTTTAAAGATTTTATTGATTTATATATTTGAGAGAGAGAGTGAGAGAGCAGAAGCAGGGGGAGTGGAAGAGGGAGAAGCCAACTCCTTACTGAGCAGGGAGCCTTATGTGGGGCTCTCAAGCCCAGGACCCTGGGATCATGACCTGAGCCAACAACAGACACTTAACATTCTCACTATATATTATTTTTTTCTTCTGTCTCCTCATTCATGATGCTATATATATTCCCCCCTCCCCCCACACACACTGAGAGTTGTTCATTTTCCATGTAGTTTTATATTTTGGAACTATTTGAAGACTCTGGATTGAAGATGCATTCCTGCATAGAGTTTGCTTTTTCCTCAGCTGCTGAGAATACAGTGTAGGACCAAATTAACTTAAATTCTTTGCTCTAAAAAATAAAATTCTTTGCTCTAGGTTTTTTAGACCACTTTGGTAGCATGAATTCAGACTGCAAACTTGTGTGAGAGCTGACATAGCCTTCTGTTTTTCATCCCCACAATTTAACACCAAAGTAGAGGTTGGCATGCTTTCTTGCTGTTCCCTTCTGCGTGTATATTTTTTAGTTCACAGCTATACTGTCTAGCTTTTTTTCTGGGTGTCTTGTTAGATGTCCTGAATGTAGTCTTGTTCTCTCATGCCCCTAGCAGCAGTGGAAGTAGAAACTCAAAGACTATAAACCTCAGTAGAAATCTCAGGGGAAAGGTTAGCTTTGATGTTCTCACTTACTTTGTAGACATTCGGCTTTCCTTTTGTTTTTGCCCTCTTCACATTTTTTGTGAGCTTAGCAATGTGTTTGAAAAAAAAATTTTTTTAAGGATATCTAGTCTGCTGTGCAGTGTTAAAATGAAGTTTTTTCATTTATTCCAGAAGTATTTATTTTTTTTTTAAGATTTTATTTATTCATTTTAAAGATGGAGCAGGAAGAGGAGCAGAGGGTGAGGGATAAGCAGATATTCCGCTCTGAGCTCAGAGCCTGACACGGGGCTTGATCCCACAACCCTGAGATCATGACCTGAGCTGAAATCATCAAGAGTCAGATGCCCAACTGACTGAGCCATGCAGGTGCCCCCAAAGAAATATTTATTGTACGCTTTTTATATGGCAGCAAATGAGAATGATTCTGCTTATTACTAAAACAGAAAATTACTAACACAGAGTTCAGTGAATATAATACTGTATGGTAAATACCATGATGGAGGAAATACTGTATGCTGCAGGAGAACTTTGGAGGGATATTGAACTGAGTCTTGAGTGGTTGAGAAAGTTTTCCATGAGGAAATGTTATCTAATTAGGGACCTAAAAGAAAATTAGGTATTGGTGATGAATGGTGGAGAAGGTAAAACTGCAAGTAACTTTGTGTGATTAGACTAGTGAGTAGAGGACCTGGTGGGGATATTATCAGTAGTTTTGAGAACATAAGGGATGACTGACTGTCAGGCAGTAAGTAAAGTCAGATCGAGTTTTTGTTGAGGAGTTTGGATGTTGTTTTGTAGGCAGTGGGAATCTATTAGAGTATTTTAAGTAGAGGAAGTACTTGATCCTATTTAAAATTTTACTGGAAAACACATAGGAAAGGAAGGACACTGAGAGCAGTACTAGAAATGAGGGTCAGTCTAGACTAGGTTAATGGCAGTGCTTTTGTGAGTAGATGAACTGGAGATTTAGGAGCTGAATAATTAGGACTTGGAGATTTAGGAGCTGAATAATTAAGACTTGGTGATTTAATTTGGGAAAAAGAGGAGAGTCAAGTAAAGCGTGGTGGCTGGTTACTGGTTTGGATGATTGTGTAGATGATTCACTAATTTCTAAAATTGAGAATACCAAAGCGAGAATGTATTTTAATGAGAAGATGGTGATTTACTTTTGGACATATGAACTGTAGGTGCCTCTGTGACTTCTTTTTTTTTTTTTTTTTTTTTGCCTCTGTGACTTCTTAACATGATTGGTAGGCTGTTGGGTTACTACTTTTCTGCTGTGAGACATCATCATCTCTTTTTCTTTTTTTTTTTTTTTTTAAATTTTATTTATTCATGATAGTCACAGAGAGAGAGAGAGAGAGAGAGAGAGAGAGAGAGGCAGAGACACAGGCAGAGGGAGAAGCAGGCTCCATACACCGGGAGCCCGATGTGGGATTCGATCCGGGCTCTCCAGGATCATGCCCTGGGCCAAAGGCAGGCGCCAAACCGCTGCGCCACCCAGGGATCCCGACATCATCATCTCTTGGCTGGATTACTGCAGTAGCCTTCTCCTGGGCTCCATGCTTCTACACTCTTTTTCATGCTCACATGCTCATTATGTTTCAGCCAAAACAGTCTCTTTTTGGTTCTTAGAAAATACAAACCTTGTTTTCATTATAGGGCCTTTGCTCTTGCTTTCTCTTTCTAAGGTGCCCTTCTACACATGGCTGATGCCTTCTGGTCATTTACATCTTAGTTGAAATATCAACTCTGCACAAAGTCATTCTTTAATCACTTCATCTAAAGTAGTCACCCACTTAGTCGGTTAAGCATCTGCCTTTGTCTCCAGTCATGATCCCAGGACTATGGGATCGAGCCCTGTGTTGGTCCAGCTCCCTGCTGAGGAGGGAGCCTGCTTCTCCCTCTCCCTCTGCCCCTCCTCCCACTTACACATGCGTGTTCTCGCTCTTTCAAATAAGTAAAACCTTTAAAAAAAATAGCCACCCAGTCTTTAATATTAGCCTAATTTTAATTCTCTAAGTAGCTGTTAATACTGATTGTTATCTTCAATATTTATTTCCCATCTCCCACTTGTTTCCAAAGCCCCATGAGAGCAGGAACCTCAGTGCCTAGAGCAGTGGTTTGAATATAGTCTCGAGGTTTAATAAATATTTGTAAATGAGTGAATGAAGAGTTGTAACTTGGGGAGAGATTTGGGAGTTATTACCTATACCCACTAGAAAACTGAAGTGTGTTGGAGACCGTACAGGAAGGGAGTTCAGAGTGAAGAGAATAAGATCCTCTAGTACAGTAATTTCCAATGAATAAGGGACAGATGGGAGGGGAGAAGCCTGGAAAGGTAGGAGAAAAACCAAGGAGAAGATGGTGTCAGAAGAAGAGGGTGTTTGAGGAATAATAAACATTTCAAGAATATCTTTTCTTTACATGGATGTCTTTCACAGGGGAATATTTTATAGATTCCTCAAGAAACCTGTGCTTGTATTTACAATGCCTGTTTTTCATCTTTTTCCCTAAATCCCATCTTCCTTTTGGGCTTACTGTGCAGTTTTAGTCAATTTGTTCTCTTTTTCTTATGATGATGGAGAACTACAGGGAGAAATAATGATTGAGTATGATATTAGAAAATGAAGAGGGCAGCCCGGGTGGCTCAGCCGTTTAGTGCCGCTTTTGGCCCGGGGCGTGATCCTAGAGTCCTGGGATTGAGTCCCACGTCGGGCTCCCTGCATGGAGCCTGCTTCTGCATTTGCCTCTGTCTCTGCTTCTCTCTCTCTTTCTGTGTCTCTCATGAATAATTAAATTAAATCTTAAAAAAAAAAAAAAAAAGAAAATGAAGGGATGTAGAGCATAATGAGCCCCTCAGTTCCAGAAATAAGCATATTTATTGGAACACAGAAATGGGAAAAGAAACAAGTGATAAAATAATATAATTAAACGTAAAATGTTATAATACTCTTTTGAGGTGAACACAGACTCAGGCAAAAATACTTAATGTTGGTTCTGCTATACAAAATGCTTGAAATTAAAATTTATGACCAGGTTTCTTATTTCTCTGCTGACTGAAATCAAGATTTTTTTTTTTTTTTCTTAGATTAGAAATTCATTGTTTATTGATGGTTTTATTTTGGGCTCAATTTTTCAGAATTTGCTTAGGCCAAATTAGAACTTGTTAGCCATTAGATAGACAGCAACTAATTGCCTGATTGAAAGATAATTTGTATATTTAAGGATTTGAGATTGACTTTTGAATAATTCAAATCACATGGTAAAGTCAGGAACAGCTCATTAAGAGGCAGAGACTTGCTAAGGAATCCTTAAGTTTTTAAGGAGCATTCAGATGTTTTAAATTTTAGTAAAATTAGTTTTAATTTTGCTAATGACAGCAGATGTGTGGCAAACAGCCAGGGGTTGAGCTTTAAACAAGTGTCTAGAGATATTCATGGATAGAATGTCTTATTGAAATCACAAAGATTCTACTCCAGTGGTACGGTTTAAGTTTATACAGATGTTGGTGTGCAAAATAAGTATTCGTACACATGTTTGAACCATTTACTAGCATTCTTGTTTCTGATTCTTAGCACTATATTATTAGCATCATCTCGATAGTTTGTAGTGAGAAAAACATCCAGAAATATCTGCCTTAGAGCAACTTACTTCATGTGATTTGGTTGAATTACTTTGATCGTTGTGGAAAAGAGGATTGTTTCTGAAACTTCTGACGTTAGGTTTTAGTTGTTCAGGTAAAAGCTGGTTTGGAGCCTGGAAAGAGGAGTAGGAATTTCAAACTGGCAGTTAGAGATCTGGTTCAAGATAGAAGGATCAGATTGAGTTTTGAGCACTAGAGCATGAGGAGGAGAGTGAAAGTACACAAAGGATCATATTGCAATATATAAATTTTAAATCAACACATTGTACATCTTAAACTTATATATGTCAATTATATCAATAGAAAATAAAAATAGATGAAAAATTCTGATTAAGAAAGTCCACAAAATCAAATGTGTATTAACTCTAGATACTAAAATAACAGCTCGAATTGCTTTAAAATAAGTTTGATCTCCTCAAAAACATAAATGAAGTACGCATATTTTGGAATACAAACTGGCAGAGTAAAACAAGAACAAACAAATTTGGAAAAGAGCTACCTAGAAATCTTAGAAAGTGTACTAAAATAAAAATTTAATAGATTAGGGACACTTGGTTGACACAATCGGTTAAGTATCTGATTGTTGGTTTTGGCTCAGGTCATAATCTTAGGGTCCTGGAATTGAGCCCTGTGTTGGGCTCTGCTCTCTAAAATAAATAAATCTTTTTTTTAAAAGAGCTTAATAGATTAAATACTTATCATCAACTAGACCTTCAATGTGCATAAAACAAAAAAAATTGAAAAGGCATTTAAGAGACATGAAACTAGCCTACATTTAATAGACCATTTCAGAGAGAATAGAGAAATGATGGAGAAGTATAGAGAGATGATAAGAATTTTTCAGATTTTGACAAAAACCATCTTCAGATCAGAAACACACCTTGAATACTAAGCAGGATAAGTAAAAAATTCATATTTAAAAACAAAAACAAACATCCCAACTTAAAAGCTTCTGAAAAGAAAAAGAAAAATGCTATCATCCAGTTGTTGCTCTTTTGAAGTAGAGTTTTTATCTGCCACAATATGCAGGAGTGATTTGGAGTCACCTCCATGAAGGGGTGAAAGGAAAAAATGAATGTTAATGTAGAATTTTACACAGGTCTAAATAACCAGGCTAGAGTGAAGGCAAAAATACTTCATGTCCAAAAAAGGACTGTCATTACTATTAACCCACCCACATTAAAAAAAAAAAAAAAGTATGTATTTGTGTAAGATGCAGGGTAAACGCAGAGGGGAAGAAAGCATTGGAGGGGCACCTGGGTGGCTCAGTTGCGTAAGCCTTTGCCTTGGGCTCAAGTCATGCTCTCACGCTCATGGTGATACGCTCATGGTGATACGGGAGCGCCTGGGCCTCAGTTCTTGTCTCACGGAATGGAAGAATGAATCTCACCGAGGACAGAGGGCGAGCAAAGCCATGCAGCCAGAGCTCTCAAAAGGGATAGGCAGGGGTCCCCATAGGGTCCCAACTTGGTAAATCTCCTGTTAATATGGGGGGGGGGGATTTGTAAATATCATGTCTATATTTAGAACAAACATATTTCTTTGTGAATATCCTGAGCACAAACAAGGTGTTCCCTGCTCTCTGGTTAGTCTCTGCTCCCTAATACTCCTCTACATCTGGGGTTGCTTAGTAGCCATTAGAGGGGCGACTCCCTGACATCTTGGAGCTGGGGAGCTAGGCTTATTGCTGTTTTTACTGTCTTACCTCTGTTTTCTTGGGATGGGTAGGAGCCTGACTCTGGGGCCTTTCCCTTATCTTTCCCTGACTAACCAACCCCGTCTGTCTGCCCCTAACTGTTCCTACATCATTGGGATGGAGTTTGCATTGGGCTTCCTGCTCAGCGGGGAGTCTGCTTCTCCCTCTCCCTCTGCTGCTCCCCTCCCCCTGCTTGTTCGTACTTCTCTCAAATAAATAAATTAATTAAATCTTTTCTTTTTCTTTTTTTTTTTTTTTTTAAGGAAAACACTGGGATGTAAAAGAGACCATAAAGAGCAAGAATTGGATAAAATGTGTTGGTAAAATTATTGATAAAAACAAGAACAACCTCTTAAGTTAATGCTAAAATCTTAGTCAAGAGTAATAAGATCGAAAAACTTTTCAGTGATTAAAGATTTTTTTTCTTGTTTAGAGGAAAGTTGAGATACTGAATAACTTTATAAATGGTTAGGAAGATTTATAGGAAAGTGTGTATGTTAAAATTTTAAGTGGAATCATTAAAACGAAAGAAATATAATCTTATAAGTTTCAGACCATCATAGGAGATGGGGCAGGAAGAAGATATAGAGAACTTTATCAATCTAACAGATGGCAAGAAAGACAAAATAAAAATAAAAGCAAAAAAAAAAAGATGGTAAACTGAAAACCGTAAAATGGTGGAAGTCCAAATGTACCACTACTCAAGTAGTCGGGTTTCATGGTGCTGCGTATCATTTAACTACACGGATATTCTAAATATGTAGAAACAGGTTTTATTTTATTACATATTTTCAGAGATGTATTCTGGATCCTCTACTGTCTCAGCTGCTCAGGTTCTTTGCTCTCTTGATTATCCTCGTGATCTACTTACTACACCAGTGTGATCTCCCTCTTCATCCTTCTCCTCTCTGTAAAGGACAAGTAGCCCTCCCTTGATCTCATTCTCCTTGTGACTCCTGATGAAAGTCCCAAAGATTGCTTTCATTTTCTCATTTCTCATTTTCACCTCAACCTATTGCGTCTATCCCCTTCTTCCTGCTGATGCTGCTGTTGTCAGAAGGTTATCAGTAATCTCCATATTGCTAATCCAGTTTTTACTTCTGTCCTCCCTCCGCCTCACCCCGCCCCGTGAAAAATGCACAAATGTCTACTCATATAGCAAATATTGTTTTAGAGATAATATAGGAAATTGGTTAAGAGCATAGACTAATCAGAATGACTTTGGTTTCAATCCTGACTGTGCCTCTATGTTTAAAATCCTAGCTGTGTGGCTTTGTGGGAAGTTACAAACTTTTCTGTGCCTCAATATAGTATAGTATAGTAGTACTTACCTTAGCAGTTTTGTTAGGATTAAATGAAATAATGCACATAAAACTTACAGCATGTGGCACATATTTAATACTTAGTAAATGTTAGCTGTTATTAATAAACTTAATGTATTTTACTATTGAGGGTATAAATACAAGGGAAATTTTTTAAGGGTGATTTTTATTATGAAATATTTGCTATATATGAAAGCTTGTATATGATATATATGTAAGTTAGAAAATCAACAACTGGGAATCTAGCACGCAACCTAAGAACTTACATTCTTGATCACCTTCTCCTCATATTCCCCTTCACCCTATGTATCCAAAGTGACTGTCCTGATCAGTCCCTCAGCCTCTGCTGCCCATCTGCCAGAGCTCCAGTGCCACCTCAGCCTGGTGGTCCTCCGCAGGAGGGAGAGAGCCAGCAGGCGGCCATCTGATGAGGGCCGCCCATGGCCTTGTAAGCTCACTGTTGGGCAGGAGTAGGGGCGGCCACATGTCCTGGACGCCAGAGACTGACCCCAGGCCTGGAGCTGCAACGTACATGTAGCTGCAGAGCTGCCACCAGTCCCTGACCCTGGTGAGCAGCTGCCCTCTGAGGCCTTGAAGCTGGGTCCAACCCTCTGGCCCTGTACATGCATGGTGGCCACCCTTGAAGCATTGTGGCCTCTCCTGCCTCCAATGCCCCCAGCTTAGGGCAGCCTGGGCTGGAGGGGACTGTGTTTCACCTCTTTCAAACTACGTCAGTGAGGATTATGAGCTGGAAGCTGTTGGAAAGGCCCGTGGTTCCTTCAGCTGCTATTCTCTCTTAAAATCCATGTGGTAAGCCCTGCAGCAGGTATAGGAAAGACAGCAAATTCTGTTTATCGAGAACATTCCACTGCTGCACCGAAGGCACACATCTTTGGTGGGACTTGGAATTCTGGAGAACTCCCTTTGTGAAAAACTGGGTGTAATTCCTTTAAATTCCATCTGTCAGTTTTCCACTTTGTTATGTTTTGGGGAGCATCAAGAAACCATGAACAACTTTAGTAATGGCAGAGTTTGACTGCCATTTCCTCAGTGAAGGCTTTATTGCCAAGGACATTCTGAACCAAAAAATTTACAAAGTTTTGTCTTATGATAAGGATGCTTTCTATGTCATAGACTTGGGAGATATTCTAAAGAAACCTCTGAGATGGTTAAAAGCTCTTCCTTGGGTCACTCCCTTTTATGCATCAAACGCAGTGATAGCAGAATCATAGTGAAGACCTAGCTGCCATTGGGATAAGATTTGACTGTGCCAGCAAGACTGAAATACAATAGGTGCAGAGTCTCAGGGTGCCTCCAGAAAGGATTATCTGTGCAAATCTTTGTAAACAAGTATCTCAGATTAAGTATGATACCAAGAACAGGGTCCAGGTGATGACTTTGGATAGTGAAGTTGAATTGGTAAAAGTTGTCGGGCACATCCAAAAGGCAAAGTTGATTTTGCAAATTGCCACTGATGATTCCAAAGCAGTCTGTCTCAGTGTTAAATTTGGTGCCACACTCAAAACCAGCAGGATTCTTTTGGAACAGATGAGAGAGGTAAACTTTTTTTTTTTTTTTTTTTAAAGATTGTATTTATTTGAGGGAGAGCACAAGAGAGAAGGAAAAGCAGACTCCCTTCTGAGCAAGGAGCCCAACTCGGGGCTTGATCCTAGGACCCTGGGATGATGACCTGAGCAAAGGCAGGCGCCTCTGAGGCGTCCGGCAGATAACTGTTGTATCAGCTTTCATGCTCGCAGTTAATACCATTGCCAAAAAGCTTGTATTAAAGGAATAGAGAGGCTCTGATGATGAAGATTGAGTCGAGTGAACAAACCTTTATGTACTACGTGAATGTTGGAGTGTATGGATCGTTTAGTTGCATCCTCGATAATTATGCACATGTGAAGCCCCTTCTGCAGAAGGGACCCAAACCAGATGCAAGGTACTGTTCAACTAGCCTATTGGGACCAATACGCGATGGCCTTGATCACATTGTTGAGAGCTGTGATTTGTCTGAGATGCATGTGGGCAATTGGATGCTCTTTGAAAACGTGGGTGCTTAGACTGTTGCTGCTGCTGCTATTTTGGGGCCAACATGGCAACTGGTACAGCAAATCCAGAAAAACGACTTCCTGCCCAGAGTAGAGGAATAGGAAGATGTCAGCCCTCTGCCTTCGTCCTGTGCTTGGGAGAGTGGGATGAAGCATCCCCTGTTGCTTGTGCTTCAGCTAGGATTAACGTGTAGTTGTTACTCCTCTAGCTGTTAACTTCAAGTTTAGCTTGGATTGTGGGATCTGGGGGGACCATTTAACTTTAATTACTGTTAGTTTTGAAATGTCTTTGTAGGTGGTGGTGGCATAATATGCAACAATACGGAAGGCTAGCAGATGGAGTCTCCTTACCTGTGTTCCTGTGGAAACTATTTGAATATTTGTTTTTATGGGATTTTTATACACTTCTCACACATGCCACTAGAGTGCCCCTCAACTGCTGAGCAAGTGTTTGTAGCTTATACATCATCAGAATGGGTCAAAAGCTTAGTGTTGTGACCTGTTTTAAAAATAAAGTATGTTGGGGTGCCTGGCTACCTCAGTCAGTTGGGTGTCCTACACTTGGTTTGGGCTCAAGTCATGATCTCAGGTCCTGGAGTCAGACCCTGTGTTGGACTCTGTGCTCAGCATGGAGTCGTCTTAGGATTTGTTTCCTCTTCCTCTCCATCTGCCCCCTGCCCCCATACATCTTTAAAAAAAAAAAAAAGTATTTTGAGGGGGGCCTGGCTGGCTGGCTTGGTGGAACATGCAACTCTTGATCTCAGAGTTGTAAGTTCAAGCCCCATGTTGGACGTAGAGATTACTTGAAAAGAAAATCTGTATTGGGGCACCTGAGTGGCTCAGTGGTTGTGTTTGCCTTTGGCTCAGGGTGTGATCCTGGGTCCTCCATCAGGCTTCCCATGGGGAGCCTCCTTCTCCCTCTGCCTGTGTCTCTCCCTCTCTCTCTGTCTCTCATGGATAAATAAAATCTCTAAAAAAATAAAATCTATATTTTTAGAAAGTATCTTGAAATAAACAAAAGCAAGAAAAACCATAGTGACTTCTGAATTTTGTGTTTATTTCTAAAAATAGGAATGGATTTAGACATTTGTATGTTTCTCATTGTTTAGCTTGTTTGTGTACTTTACTGTGTGATAACTTGATATGTGTATGCTTTGTGATTTACTTTTTTCATTAAATTTTGCTAAGATTTATCCTAATGGTATATGTATCTAGTTCATTAATTTTCGTGGAAATAATTAGAGTATGTACTTTTGAGGTTGTGTGAATTAAATCAGTTGATAAATGTAAAGTGCTTAGAATCAATAGTGGTTGTCACATAGTGAAGGCTCAGAGACAGATAGTCATTATTGTATTTATTATTCACTAGTGTATGAAATGTATGCACAGTCACATGGTCTATCTCTTCTCCTGCTTATGGACATTTGAGTGGTTTCTGATTGAAGCAACAGTACACATTGCTGCTCTGAAATATTCATGTTCTTTTCTCCTTATGCTCTTGTGCAAGTTTTTATTAAGGTAAATGGATCGACCTAGAAGTGGAATTTGCTAGGTCATAAGTTAGGCTTGTGCTAACTGTATCAGAGAATGCCACCTTGTTGAGCAAGGTAACTGCCTGTTGGCATTTCTATCAGCAGTGTAGGAGTTCCCATTGCTCCGTATCCTTGCCAACATTAGATATATTTTTTTTTCATTTTTTTCTGATTGGATGGTTGTAAAAGGACTTCTTGTGGTTTCATTTGGGGTTTGTCCATATGAGGCAGCCATTTCTTCATATGTTTATTTCTTATTTGTATTTCCTTTGCTCCTTGTTCTTGTCTTCTGCTCTCTTTTTCTGATGAGTTGTCTTGTTGATTTGGAGGAGTTATTACATAGTGGTACTTCTCTTTTGTTGATCCTGTTTGTTAGAAATATCTTCTCCCAGTTTGAGGTTTTTCTTTTCTTTTTTTTTTTAAAGGGATCTTTCGTTGGACAGAAGTCTTGAATTTTAATTTAGTAGAACATATCCATTTTTTCTTGCTTAAGAAATCTGTCTCGGCACCTAACTCTAGGAAATGAACAAGGGGTAGTGGAAGGAGAGGAGGGTGGGGGGGGTGACTGGGTGACGGGCACTGAGGGGGGCACTTGGCGGGATGAGCACTGGGTGTTATGCTATATGTTGGCAAATTGAACTCCAATAAAAAATTTTTAATAAAAGAAATCTGTCTCAGGGTGCCTGGGGGACTCAGTGGTTGGGGGCTCAGCGGTTGAGCGTCTCAGGCTGGGAGCCTGGGGACCCGGGATCAAATCCTGCATTGGGCTCCCCGCAGGGAGCCTGCTTCTCCCTCTGCCTGTGTCTCTCATGAATAAATACATAAAATCCTTAAAAAAAAAAATCTGTCTCTATCATGAAAATATTCTCTCTTGTTCCCTCTTAGGCATGTAAACGTCATATCATGTAAGTCCTTAATCTACCTCAGATTGGCTGTGTGTGGGGTGAGGTATATTTAATTCTTAATTTTTATCTATACAGTTGTCTCAGTAGGCACTTTATTTGAGAGAGAGCACAAGCAGGGGAAGGAGCAGAGGGAGAGGGACAAGCAGACTCCTTGCTGAGCAGAGAGCTGGACGTGGGTCTCCGTCTCAGTATCCTAAGATCATGACCTGAGCCAAAGTCCGATGCTTAACCAACCGAGCCACCCAGACGCCCCTCTAGAATAGTTTTGAGTTAAAGGATTTATAGAGTGTGTCCTTGTTTTGTTTCTTATTTTATTTTATTTATTTATTTATTTTTTGTTTCTTATTTTAAAGAAACGCATTTAAAATGTTCACCATTGAGTATGTTTGTTAGAGTTTGTTTTGTTTTCTAAGTAAATTCCGTTTTATCCTAGTTTTCAAAAAAGGTTTGAAACTGGCATGGGTATTCAATTTCAGTGAATGTTTTTTCTTTACCTCCTGAAATGATTCTATAGCTTTTGTCCTTCAGTCTGTTAATGAGGAGCATTAATAGTTTTACTTATGTTTGACTACTTTTGCATTCCTAGGATAAATCCAACTTGACCTATCATATATTATCTTTTTAATACATTGCCAGATTGCTAGCTAATATTGTTTATAGGTTTGTATGAAAGCATCTACTCACTGTAACTTTTTGAATAAACTTTATAGCAGAAAATATAGGCGCTGAACTGAAAGCTCCGCTTATTAAGCAAGAGCCTCTCCAAGTAAGAGGTAAATATACTTCATTCTAATTTTTACTATAATGGTATTTTGAATTAAATATACAAAATGAGTTTACATAGAGCTCTGTATAATTATATTATTCTGGGTGTACAGTCCATTTTTACTTTGCTTTATATATACTGACCATAAAAATTTATTCTCCTGTTTATAAGCTAATTTTCTACTGAAATTCACTTTGCATTTTGGTTACAAATTTTGTGGTAATTGTTTTTTCAAAACCCCAAAGAAAATAAGGGCAAATAAAAGTCATCAGCTGCTTTATCATTTTTGGAAAAGTAATGTGATTAAAGAAAAAGAGACCAATGCCTTTCAGTTATGGCATGTTCAAGTCCAGACAGAGTTTGGACATTCTTGTCCAACTTTTTTTTCTAGGAATAACTGAATGATGAAGGAGTTCTTGTTTACAGCTCTGCTCTTTATAATGAGCTATGGCTCGTGTCTCCAGAGCAGTGTGTTGTACGTGTGACTCTGTCACTAGAAGCACCGTGGCTTTGGCGTCAGGCAGAGGTGGACTCTGTGGCTCCAGCATGTCCTCGCTATATGGCCTCGGGCATTTCCCTGAGCCATAGTTTTCTCCCCTGTAAGATTGAGCTAACAGAGGAATTTCTTTTCTAGGATAACCTTGAAGATGATCCATAGTACATACGGTTACAGTTCAGAATAATGAACCTGATAGCAGTCACCATTGTCACTAATCAGGGCCAGGACAGGGCAATAGGGATTTCTATAGACTTTGAAGGAATCTTTAAAGAGTAATTTTAAAAAACCCACTCATCTTTTAAAAGAAAGAAGTAATTCTTTGCTCCAGAGAAGCTCATCTGGATTTAGAATTTTAGGATTATTATATTAAAGGAAGCTTAGAAACTTGAAACAGAAGGCTGAATGAACTTCCTTGGATGTATTTTTTTCAAATACAGTTTTGATTTTTATACTGACTTTTATGTTTGTAATGTTCTTGTTATGATTTGTGAATTTGATTTTAATAGTTAATATGTTACCTTAAGAGTCTTATTTACCAACTGTAGTGATGGATAATTTTAGTCTTAGTTTGTTCTTTCCACTTCAAATTACAACGGACAACTCATTTATTAATATCTGAGAATAGAGTATGAAGTAAAGGGTGACAATTTGAAATATAACACATGATCTTCTGTTGTTTTGCCCTTGCTCTTCAGATATTTGCTTTATGTTATTATCTATGTCATAGCACCAAAAGTCTCACTTTACAATGATTATAAACATAGACCTATATTGAGTGTGATTATTAATTATTCACAGACTATAATTGATGCCAAATTGGTATTTTTTTATTGATATCTGGTTTTTTTTTTTTTTTTTTTTTTAGGAACAATTTGATACTTGGTAATAGGGAAGTAATTTAATAGAAGGCCATATTTTACCTGTAATCTGTAATAAACTTCCTGTAATTTTTAACTGATAAAAATATTCCTTATGTTTACTTTAGCTTTCTTATGGACTATGTGAAGTAGTCCAGCAGCTTTCAGGCTTTTTTGACTGCAACTCACATAAGGAATATTAATGACCTACTATATAAAGAGATTATTGTATGCAACCAAAACAGAAGGGTTCACAAAAAGTACTTACTCATTGTATGTGGTACTCTTTGACCACTTTCTATTTTCATTTTTTATCAAATGCTGGTTTCACCCTGTAGTTTGAAAAACATTGAACAAGCATATAATTTTTAATTGAAACTTCATTTTCATTTAGACCCTAAGACAATTTATTATTATTTTTAGACCCTAGACAATTTAAATTGTACTAGTGCAATGTAAACAGATCAGGAATACCTATGCAGGATATCCATTAGACAAAAGATTAACATTTTGGCATCGGTTACAGATGACTATGGAGATACGATCTAGATGTCTACAAATGGAATTTTGTCCTGTTCTGCACTTGGGAGACTTTCTTCTGATGTCATTCAGTGCATCAGGAAAAACAATTTTTTTGTGAAATTCATTAGTGAACTCACTTAAGTGTCAGCATATATGTTCATCTTCTAAAGTGTTTTCCAGTGTGCAAATTTATTATGTTTTTGTATATTCTTGAATTTAGTCAAAGCAGTCCTTAAGAAGAGGGAATATGGACCAAAGTACACTCAGAATAATTTCATCACTGGAGTCAGAGCAATAAATGAGTTCTGCCTTAAATCCAGGTACAACATTTTTTTTTTCTTCTAATGTGGTAGCTCTATCTAATCTAACCATTAATTTCTTTTTATGCGTTACTTGCTACCTCCACATGGAAACTTTCCAAGGACTCCTTCCTAAATTGAACTATTCAGTTTAAAAATGTTAAAATTTTTAGCTTACTAAACGGAGTTGTGCTTTAGTGTGAACAATCCCAGCCTTTTGTGGTATCTTAAACTCAAAAAAGCATGTTCTTCAAAACCTCTGTATCGTACAAGAACTTTAGTAGTTTTATTATTATGTTAATATGTACCAGTTATCAATGAGATATTTGTGTATTTGTATGTTTACCTTTTTAAAGTTTTGGGTTTATTTGGCTAGCAGAGTTGAGTAATTTAGTTATTTATGTTCACAGCCCAACTGTGGTTTCTGTTGAGCATAAGTTATCTTTCTTTTCTAATATCTTTTTGTTATTAAATTTCTTGTAATCATAGAGATTTGTTGAGATATTTGTCACAGATTTAAAAATTTCACCCTCCTTTGTGTGTTTACGTAAGAAAGCCGTATTACATGGAAGATTTCTTGGCAACTTAGACATCAGATTTAGCCTTTTTTCCCCTCCTCTCCTTCCTGGTCACATTTTCTGTAGTATATTATCAAGAAATAAGAGTTCTTTTTTTTTTTTTTTTTTTTAAATTTTTATTTATTTATGATAGTCACAGAGAGAGAGAGAGAGGCAGAGACACAGGCAGAGGGAGAAGCAGGCTCCATGAACCGGGAGCCTGACGTGGGATTCGATCGCGGGTCTCCAGGATCGCGCCCTGGGCCAAAGGCAGGCGCCAAACCGCTGCGCCACCCAGGGATCCCAAGAAATAAGAGTTCTTATAGTCAGTTTTATAGGTTATGTAACTATTAAAACAACAACCAGTTGTAACATTGATATAAAAAATGCTGTGTCACATGAAGTGCTTCATTTAGTTCTCACAAAAATTTTGTGAATTAAGTAGATTAGATATTGCTGTCTCCACATTGTAGGCCTCCACCCTGTAGGCCATAGTAAAGATGTCAGTGATGACCGAGCTCATTTACTGAATACGTACCTTTGATACCTTGCTGCCCAAACTTTTTATTAATATGTGATAGTGGTTGATTTATGTATTTTAAAGATTTTATTTTTAAGTAATCTCCATAATTTTAGTATTACCACTTAGTATTAACCTGGATATAAACAAGTAGGATTATAAATTCTAAATTTTATTTTATTTATTTATTTGAGAGAGAGAGAGAGAGAGAAAGAGATCATGAGCAGGAGGGAAAAGGTAGAGAGAGCAGCAGACTCCACATTGAGTAGGGAGCCCAGTGCAGGACTTGATCCCAGGACCCTGGGACCGTGACTCAAACTGAAAGCAGATGCTTAATTACCTGGGACACCCAGGTACCCTAAATTTTTTTTTTTTTTTTTCCATATGTCAGATGTGGCAGTGGAGTGTCTATAGCAGATAAAATATAAACACCAGTGAAGGAGTTGAATCTCTGCATATTATGTTAAGGCATCTATAGTTAGCATCAAGAATAATTGTTATTTTTTCACTGTCTCTACACCGATTTTTGTGTACAAAATGCCATCTTAATTTTTCAAGCCTTTAAGTTGATCTGTGTAGCCTTTAAAGATCAGGATCTAGGTAGTGGCTTTTATCTGCCCCTAGTAATCTTTCTAATAACAAAAATTATATGAATTGTATCTGAATAAATTTAGCATGTTTCTTTCTTCAGTGATCTAGAACAACTTCGAAAAATCAGACGACGAAGTCCTCATGAAGATACCGAGTCCTTTACTGTATACTTGAGATCAGATGTGGAGGCAAAGTAAGAACATATTTCTTTTAAACCAAATACACACGCCAAATTTTGGATTAATAAAAACCCATATTAGATAGACAAAGGTTTTTAAATGTTACACTTTAAAAGAAGAGTATGTACTAGTTAACTAAAAGTACGTGATAATTTATATGATGATTTACTGTTGAATTTACTTACTGTTCAGATTTAATTCAGAAAAATTTCTTAAGTGCTTTACATTTTTCCTAAAGGACCTTATGTTTTGTTGTAAGATTCTCATATAGTTCATCTCAATTTAAATATAATTACAGTAAAGTCATTAAAATTGTTCATTATTGATGGCCGTGTGTATGTGTGTGTGTGTGTGTGTGTGTGTGTGTGTGTGCACGCACAGATCTTTGGAAGTTTGGGGAAGTCCTGAAGCTCTTGCCAGAGAGAAGAAACTGCGTAAGGAAGCAGAAATAGAATACAGAGAAAGTAAGTATATTCACTTTATTTATTTATTTATTTATTTATTTATTTATTTATTTATTTTTAAGATTTTATTTATTTATTCATGAGAGAGAGAGACAGGCAGAGACACACGCAGAAGGAGAAGCAGGCTCCATGCAGGGAGCCCGATGTGGGACTCGATTCGGGGACCATGGGATCACCCCCTGAGCCGAAGGCAGATGCTCAACCCCTGAGCCATCCAGGTGTGCCAAGTATATTCACTTTAAAATGGAGTTAATTGAAATGTAACTTGTAGGTAAAACTTGGGCCTTTAATAATTGCACTTCCTGGTAGTTGCATGCCTCTTGGCTTTTACTCTTTTGGTCCTAGTAAATACCAATTTCCACTTTGGGATTCAGTTTCTTTTTAAATAGTATCTGTTTTTTGGTTTTTTCCTCTATAGCTCATTAAAGATGATGAGAAGAACCAAAGATAGTTGGTGATTTGAAGATTATATGTCCTAAAAGTGGTAGTGCTTTCTTACAGGAAAGTCTGTTAATTTAGTTTCCCCATTTCTACCTTACTTTTCTTTTCTTTTCTTTCTTTTTTTTTTTTTTTTTAAGATTTATTTATTTAGGGGATCCCTGGGTGGTGCAGCGGTTTGGCGCCTGCCTTTGGCCCAGGGTGCGATCCTGGAGACCCGGGATCGAATCCCACATCGGGCTCCCGGTGCATGGAGCCTGCTTCTCCCTCTGCCTGTGTCTCTGCCTCTCTCTCTCTCTCTCTGTGACTATCATAAATAAATAAAAATTAAAAAAAAAAAAGATTTATTTATTTATTCCAGAGAGAGAGTCACATGAGTGGGGGAGTGGCAGAGGGAAGGGGAGAGCAAGAGAAGTAAACTCCCTGCTGGGCATAGAACCTGATGCCAGGCTGGATCTCATAACTCATAAGATCATGGTCTGAACTAAAACCAAAAGTTGGATGCTTAACTGACAGAGCCACCCAGGCACCCCTCCCCCCGACCATTTCTACTTTAATTCATTCATTGAGCAGATAGTTATCAAACATTTATGGTGAACCAGATACTGTGCTTGATGCCTGAGATTTAGGTGCAAATAAGACTCTCAGGGTATTAAACAGTCCAATAATTGCGTGACAGAGCCATCTTTATAGAATTAATTATTTAGGATTATGTGAAATATATTTAGATAATTCTTTGATTTATATATATATGCATGTATTCATGAGAAAAGTGATGCACACTTGTGATTTAAAAAAGAATACAAAAATATAAAGAACAAAAGGTCTCCTTTTAATACCTCTACTTACCATGTCATTTTACTTTCCATAGATGACTGTTGGTGGCAGTTGGTATCTATCTATCCAGAATATTTCTGATGAATTTTCAAATCTATATAACATGTTTTCACTTAAATGTAAATTGTGTGACACAATACATATTGTTTTGCATCTTGTTTTTTATATTTACCAGTGTAACCATAAACATCTTTCTTTGTCTACATATAGAAATCTGCCTCTCTCATTCCTTTTAACAGCTGCATAATATTCCATTGCATGGAATTCATTAGTGAATGTCCTATTTCTTAAATATATAATAATATAATACTCTTATTGCAGATATATGGGATAAAATGTTAATAGTACTTCAGGGTCAAAGGACATGGGCATTTTAAGATTTGATAGAATAATCCTGAAGGAATGTGGTACCAGTTCACATTTACACTTAACGGTGTGTGAAGGTGACTATTTTCTCATACCCTTGAAAATGCTGGATATTACCATCGTTTTAACTTTCTTGTGTTTTTGATGGGCAACAGATGGTACCCTTAATTATGAGTTTCTGTGATGACTACTGAGGTTGGTTATCTTTTAATATCTTTTCTTAATTCTATGATAATTTTTATAAACTTTATTAAATCGTGTGTCTTATAATTGATTTTCATGAGTTTTTGGTAGATCTTAATTTTGTATGTTCTGAACATTTTTTTTTTTTAGTTACCCACTTTTCATTTATTTTTAAAATATTTATTTTTGTTTCAAGTTTTTACTTAAAGTGTAGTTAGTTAACATATAGTGTAATATTGGTTTCAGGAGTAGAATTTAATGACTTACCACTTATATTTGACACCCAGAGTTCATCCCAACAATTGCCCTCCTTAATACCCATCACCCATTTAGCCCATCTCCTTCACCCACGTCTCTTCCATCAACTCTTAATTTGTTCTCTGTAGTTAAGAGTCTCTTATAGTTTGCTTCCTTTTCTTTTTGTTTTTGTATTCCTTTCCCCTATGTTCATCTTTTTTTTTTTTTTTTGATTTTATTTATTTATTCATGAGAGAGAGAGAGAGAGAAAGGCAGAGACACAGGCAAAGACAGAAGTACGCTCCATGCAAGGAGCCAGATGTGAGACTCGATCCCGGGTCTCCAGGACCACACCCTGGGCTGAAGGCAGTGCTAAACCACTGAGCCACCCAGGCTGCCCTGTTCATCTGTTTTGTTTCTTAAATCCCACATTGAGTGAAATCATACTTCTTTTTCTCTTATTTTGTTTAGCATAATACTCTCTAGCTCTCTCTATGTTGTTGCAGATGGCAGGATTTCATTCTTTTTGATGGTTGAATAATATTCCATTGTATATATACATCACTTTTACTTTATTCATTCATCAGTGGACATTTGGGGTCATTCCATAATTCGGCTATTGTTAATAGTGCTGCTGTAAACATCGGGGTGCATGTGCCTCTTCAGTATTTTTGTATCCTTTGGGTGAATACCTAGAAGTGTAACTGCTGAGCCATAGGGTAGCTCTATTTTTAACTTTCTGAGGAACCTCTACTGTTTTACAGAGTGGCTGCACCAGTTTGCATTCCTACCTACAGTAAAAGAGGGCTTCCCTCTCTCTGTATCCTTACCACCTTTTGTTTCCTGGATTGTTAGTTTTAGCCGTTCTGACAGCATGAGGTAGTATCTCGTGGTGGTTTTGATTTGTATTTGCCTGATGATGAGTGATGTGGAGCACCTTTTCATGTGTCTTTTGGCCATCTGGATGTCTTCTTTGAAAAGTCTATTCGTGCTTTCTGCCCACTTTTTAACTGGATTGTTTTTGTGGGGTATTGAGTTTGATAAATTCTTTATAGATTTGGGGTACTAACCCTTTATTAGATTCGTCATTTGCAAATATCTTCTCCCATTCCATAGGCTGACTCTTAGTTTTGTTGAAGAAGACCCAGTATTTCACTTTTGCTTTCGTTTCCCTTGCCTCTGGAGAAGTGTCTAGTAAGAAGTTGCTGTGGTTGAGGTCAAAGAAATTGCTGCCTGTGTTCTTCTCTAGGATTTTGATGGTTTCCTTTTGTTTTTTCATTTGTCTTTATTGAAGTTTGATTTACCAACATATAGTATAACACCCCGTTACCCCATCCCCCACCCACCCCCACTTCCACAGCCCTTTGTTTGTTTCCCAGAGTTAGGAGCCTCTCATAGTTGTCTCCCTCTCTAATTTTTCCCACTCAGTTCCCCTCCTTCCCCTATAATCCCTCTCACTGTTTCTTATTTTCCCCATATGAGTGAAACCATATGATGTTTGTCCTTCTCTGATTCACTCAGCATAATACCCTCCAGTTCCAGTCACGTCAAAGCAAATGGTGGGGTATTCGTCCTTTCTGATGGCTAATACTCCATCGTGTATACAGACCACATCTTTATCCATAATCTGTTGAAGGACATCGAGGCTCCTTCTACAGTTTGGCTATTGTGGACACTGCTGCTGTGAACTTTGGGGTGCAGGTGTCCTGGCAGATTTTGATGGTTTCCTGCCTCATATTTAGGTCTTTTCATCCATTTTGAATTTATTTTTGTGCATGGTGTAAGAAAATGCTCCAGTTTCATTCTGCATGTTGCTGTCCAGGTTTCGCAAGATTATTTGTTGAAGAGAGTGTCTTGTTTCCATTGATAGTCTTTCCTGCTCTGTCAAAGATAAGTTGACCATATCATTGTGGGCCCATTTCTGGGTTCTCTATATTCTGTTCCTTTGATCTATGTGTTAATTTTTGTGCAAGTACCAACCACACTGTCTTCATGACTACAGCTTTCTAATATAGTCTGGAATCATGATTACTCTAGCTTTGCTTTTGTCTTTCAAGATTGCTTTGGCTATTCTGGGTCTTTTGTGGGTCCATAGAAATTTTAGGATTGTTTGTTCTAGCATTGTGAAAAATGTTGGTATATTTTGATAGGGATTGCATTAAATCTGTAGATTGATTTGGGTAGTGTAGACATTTTAATGATGATTATTCTTCCAACCCATGAGCATGGAATGTTTTTCCATTTCTCTGGGTCCTCTTCAATTTCTTTCGTAAGTATTCTGTAGTTTTCAGAGTGCAGATCTTTACCTCTTGGTTATAGGTTTGTTCCTAGGTATCTTACTGTTTTTGGTGCAGTTGTAAATGGACTTGATTCCTAGATTTCTCTTTCTTCTGCTTCATTTTTGGTATATAGAAATGCAACAGATTTCTATACGTTGATTTTGTATACTGTGACTTTGCTGAGTTTGTGTCTCCGTTCTAGCAATATTTTGGTGAAGTCTTTTGGTATTCAATGTAGAGTATCATGTTATTTGTGAAATTGTGAAATTTTTACTTCTTCCTTGCCGATTTGGGTGCCTTTTATATCATTTTTTCCTAGTGAGGGAGAGAATAGGGTGGGGGCGGGGGAGAGAGAGAGAATTCAATCTCAAGCATAGAGCCTGATGCAGGGCTCAGTATCACAACCCTGGGGTCATGACCAGAGCCAAAATCAAGAGTTGGATGCTTAACTGTCTGAGCCACTCAAGCACTTCAGGATGCCTTTTATTTTTTTGTTGTCTGATTGCTGAGGTTAGAACTTCCAGTACTGTGCTTAACAGTGATGAGAGTGGATATCCATGTCTTGTTCCTGACCCTTAGCAGGAAAGTGCTCAGTTTTTCCCCAATGAGAATAATATTAGCTGTGGGTCTTTCCTACATAACTTTTATGATGTTGAGATATGTTCCCTCCATCCCTACTTTGTTGTGGGTTTTTGTTCTTAATATTTTTCTATGTTCCTTCTTCACATTTTGTTTCATTTCCCATCAGTGGGAGATTTTTTTTTCTTTTTTCTTTTTTTTTAATGAAGGATTAAGTAAGTGAAAGTCATGGGTTTGAGACCAGTAGTTGCTATTTAGCTTAGGTTTTTTCCCAATATAGCTTTTTTCCCCAGATACCTCTGTTTATTAAGACTTTAGGAATGCATGTCTAGACCAAACTATAAGAGCAATTAAGTTCACATGCTTGGAATAGTTTGTCTCTATTGACCTTCCACCCATAACCTTCTCCCTCTTCCCATTCTTGTCTAAGTAGAACTTGTATCTGATCCCATTTTTGGTGAGGGATGACTGAGAATGACTTGAGGATCACAAAGGTGGGAATAATAGTTCTATAAAGCATCCCCATATTATCAGGAGGACTCTTCAAGTAAGGCTTCAGAGGATAGTACAGAGGATAGTATAACAACCCCTCAAAAATCCATCACTCAGCTTTACAATTATCAATACATGGCCAACCATGTTTTATCTTTACCTCCCTTACTGACCCTCACTCTTTTAAATTGCTTTGAAACCAGTCCCAGTATTCTATCATTCGTCTATAAATATTTCAGTATATGTTTCTAAAAAACAGGTGTTTTAGTTAGTTCCTATGATAGTGATAGTTAACTGTTTTAGAACATTCACTAACTCTTGCCTGCAGTTATCTGTCAGCCAGTCCTCATATCCTCTCAGCTGCACCTTGGTTGAAGATCTAGGGTGATTTTGGATAGTTTGAATTCAGGTAAAGAAAATCAGTGACCTTCTGCTGATTGGTTATTCCTTGTCTTGACAAAATAACATTTTGTCTCTTTCTGACTAATCTAGCCAGGAGGAATAAGAAATATATTTGAGGTTCTCATAGGCCTACAATATATAATATTAAGTTATCTGCATGTTGAGCAAGTATAGTTTTTTTGCAGAATATAAGCCCTTTAAATCATTAGTTTAGCAGTTTGAAAAGTAATAAGGAGAATTAGTGAATCCTAGTATCTATGGGGTTTTGGCCTCTCAGAAGAAGCAAACAGTTATGGATTATATTTACAGATATGTTGAGAGCTGCAGTTAAATCCACAGAAGTGAAATAATTTCAGTAAAAGAAATATATATTGGGGTCAGGGAGCTTTGGAATTTTGGTATCACTATTCAGTTAAAGGCTTCCATTGGGTTCTTTTAGGTAATAGAGATGCTAATACAGGATATGATCAATGTTGTTCCAATAGGGTAGATTGCATTGGGGAATTAGATGCTTGCACTGCACTTACATTTCTGATTACTTTGGGGATCTGATAATGTGGCAGGATTAAAATTGAGGTAGAGGTGTTAGTATCTGAGAAAAATGTCCACGTTTTTCTTTGACAGTAACCCTTTATTTAGGAGAATCTGAATTCTTTAATTGTATTTCTAAATTCTGTACAGGACCAAAGCTTAAAGGTGATAGTATTAACCTTCCCTTGATGAGTTGGTGAAATTTCTAGATGGAAATTGAGAGACAATTAAGATTAGTAATATAAGAGGAAAAGAAGCAGAGAGTTTCTGGAGAGCATGGGAGTTCAGAATCATTCAGTATCAAGACGGGGAGCAGTGGGATAGGAAGGAGATCCAGGAGAAGGGAAAGGATGGAGGAGACATGCTAAGAAGGAAAGAACAAAGTAAGCAAAGTAGAGGTGCTGAGATTGTCCCATTTTTGGCCAGTGGAAGCACCTTAAGTTGGTTGCACCTCAATATACCTAATATTGTAGCATCCTTGCTGTTAGGTACAGTAAGGTGCTTCGGGTTTATTTTGTACATGTCCTGCCCCAGGCTGAGCATTACTCATCTCTGAAAGGAACTCCATTTCTTTTTAGTGGGAATTAAAATTGAAACACTGTACTCAGGGCATTAGGAGCACTCATTTTTTGTTTGTTTTGTTTTTTGGGAGGAGAGAGGTATGGAAGGGCAAAAGGAGAGGAAGAGTAAGAATCCCAAGCAGGCCTTCATGTCTAGTGTGGAGCCTGATGCAGGGCTCAGTCTCATGACCCCAGGATCGTGACCTGAGCCAAAATTAAGAGTTGGAAGCCCAGTCAACTGAGCCACCCAGGCACCTCAGAGGTACTCATTTTTAAAAGGCTGATGTATTTTTAAGGTCTTTCCAATGGACAGAAATAGGAAATACTTTTCCTTAAGAGAGAAGATACATAGGCTATTCTGAAAAACTTAATGTTTTTGTTGTTGTTGTTGTTGTTGTGTTTTGTATCTCTTTTCTTACACTGAAAATCTTCTTAATCCAGTAATATAATAAATTAAATTTTTGTTTTATTCTTATGTCTATGTATGCACACATAAAGAAAGGATACAGTGTAGTTTCAAAATAGTAATACCAATATTATAGCCATCAGGATGATTTAAGATTTCTTGATTTTTCTTTTTGTTGTTAGTATATATTCCACTAGGGATGTATAGTTATGTGTCTGTGTTTTAAATTCACTTGAAATTTGTCTGGATAAACCATCAAATAGATGTAAAATTATGTTCATTTGGTTCATTTTGCTTTTGATTTTTAGAAATAATTTTGATTTTTATTTGGTAATTTTATAAAACATTTACGTGATTCCAAAGTCAAATGTACCAGACAAAACCTTCAGAGAAATTTAGTTTCCATCCTTATCCTTTCTACCCTATTCCTCCCTCTCGGGTGGGTAACCATTTGAAAAATTAGTTTTGGAGTTAATTTTTTCCATTAAAAAATATATTATGAAATAAGTATTAGTCCCCCTTCTGCTCCCTTTCATAAATAAGGTATACTTTCTGTCCTTGCTTTTTTTATTTGACATTGAGTCCCGAGGACCATTCTTTGGCAGTAAATGGAGACATTTCTTCGTTCCTTTTATAATACTCCATTTTTGGGGGTACATCATAGTTTACTCAGTCATTCCCCTATAGGTTGTTTCCAGTCTTTTACCTCTTTTTCCCCCTGTATTAAAAAACACAACAGAATTTATCATTTTAACAGAAGTGTTCTGTATCTTTACATTGTTATGAAATGAATATTTAGAATTTTTCCCCCCAGAACTCTTTCATCATGTAAAACCGAAACTGTTAATGAACAGCTCTCCTTTCTCCTACCTGTAGCCCTTGGTAACCATTATTCTGCTTTCTGCTTCTACGAATTTGACTGCTGTAGATACCTCATATAAATAGAATCATACAATATTTGTCTTTTTGACGGAGTTATATCACCTACTTAATGTCCTCAAGGATCATCTGTGTGCCAGGATTTTCTTCTTTTTAAATTCTGAATATTTCATTGTATGTATATACCACCTTGTATGTAGCCATTTGTCTGTCCATGAACATGTTGATTGCTTTCATTTTTTGGCTCTTCTGAGTAGTGGTACTCTGAATATGGGTATGTAAATACTTGTTGAAGTGGGCTTGCTAGATTATACAGTAGTTGTTAATTTTTTGAGGAACCCTCCATCATGGTTGCACCATTTTACAGTCCCACCAGCTTGCAAAAGGTTTTCAGTTTCTCCATTTCCTTGCCAATATTTGTTTTCTAGGTTTCCTTTGGTTTGGTTTTTGGATAATGGATATTCTGATAGGTGTGAGGTGATACCTCATTGTAGTTTTGATTTACATTTTTCTGATGATGAGTGTGATAATGAGCATCACACTCATGAGCTTGTTGGCCATTTGTATATCATCTTTGGAGAAAGGTCTGTTCGGGTCCTTTGCTCATTTTTATTTGCATTGCAGATCTAGAGTTTTTATAATAGTATGTTTTTGCTGATAGCCAGCAGAACATATTTAATATACTCGTAAAGAGAATAATTGTGTTGACCTAAAATGTGACTGATAAGAATATGTATGAGCTAAAATGTATTTTGTAATTCTTTTCTTATAAAGGGCTATTTAGAAACCAAAAAATATTAAGAGAATATAGAGACTTCCTCGGAAACACCAAGGTAAGATTATCTTTCTAATAATGTTATGTGTGCATATTTTGCATGATGAAATTTTAACATGTCTCATCACAAGTCAAGATTTTCTTGAGCACACTGTAATTTACTGAATTATATAGTCTGTCTCTGTGTGTTTTTCTTGAAATTAAAAAACCTGGGATATAAGCTCTCTTTAAATTCAAAACAGGGGATCCCTGGGTGGCTCAGCGGTTAAGTGCCTGCCTTTGGCCCAGGGCGTGATTCTGGAGACCCGGGATCGAGTCCCACGTTGGGCACCTTGCATGGAGCCTGCTTCTCCCTCCTCCTGTGTCTCTGCCTCTCTCTCTCTCTCTGTCTCTCTGTCTGTCTCATCAATAAATAAAATTTTTTTTTATTCCCCCCCCCCAATAAATAAAATTTTTAAAAAATAAAAAATTCACAACAGTGTTGTAAACCATAAGTATATAGGTAAAGGAGAAGACTTCATTATGATTTTAGCAAAATTTACTCTCTCATATGTACTTTTAATTTCCTGTGTCCTCTCTTCTACTTTTAATCCTAATTAAATATTCAAAATGCCACTTCTCTGCTTGTAACCAAAAAGTTTAGCCCTTGGAGGAGAAAATTACATAGCCATTCTGATTGTTCTTTCCTATTATGGGTACATAAAAATCAGTGGACACAGTATTAGTTGACAGTCTTACTGAACTTCCATAGTACATTCAGTCTCTCTGTGAGATAGCTGTTGCCTGTATTTCCTATCTTCTCGAACACCCTAAAGCCTTAGTGTTCTGCTGATGACCTTGCTTCATCACTCACTGAAGAAAATAGACGTAATCGAATAAGGTACTTTGCTTTTCTTCACCAGATTTACTAAGATTTACTTAACTTGTCTAAACTTGTGTGCCACAGTACTTCCTATTAGAAGGAAATTAATTTTGGGACCAGTATAGAAAGTTTACCTTCATTATCCTATGTCTTATTCTTTTTTTTTTCTTTATTAAAATTTTATTTCTTCCTGAGAGACAGAGAGAGGCAGAGACACAGGCAGAGGGAGAAGCAGGCTCCCCACAGGGAGCCCAATGTGGGACTCGATCCCAGGACCCCAGGGTCATGCCCTGAGCTGAATGTAGATACTCACCCACTGAACCACCCAAGCGTCCGTGGCTTATTCTTTCTGAATCCTCTTCATTTGGCCTTTCATCCCCACCATTCCACTGAAATGGGTCTTATCAAAGTCACCAATACTTCCAGAATACCAAGGAGTCATGTTCAGATTTAATGTTTGCATTTAAACCTAGTTGGGAGGTATTTCCTGTCAAGAAGTGAATATCTCCAGAAGTCCTATCTGGAGAAAAGGCTAGCTGTGCAAATTGTCTCCTTTTTTTCTAAGTTACATTTGAGACATTGTTCCCTTTTGGCAAAATTTGTCAGTGATGACAACTCTAGTTCTTTTCAATTCATTATATTCAAAACTCCTTAATTTCCTTTCCCTTTGGGTTTTGTGTTTCTTGCATCCCGTTGGTGGAATCTTCATATACCACATGAGCCAGCCTTCTCACTTCTGTGCCCTGGAAGCTGCTGCCACTGCCTTTGCTGTGGAATAGCTTAGGCTGGTGAGACCTGCCTCCTGGGAAGATCTGTTCCTCTGTGTTCCAATTGCTTTTGTTATGGAATTTATGTTTTTTTTTAAAATAACTTATTTATTTATGAGAGAGAGCGAGCATGGCAGGTGGAGCAGCAGAGAAGAGAGGAGGGAGAAGCAGGCCTCCTGGCTGAGCAGGGAGCCTGATGTGCGGCATGATCTCATAACCCTGGACCCTGGGATCATGACCTGAGCAGAAGGCAGATAACCAGCTGAGCTACCCATGTGCCCCATGGGTGGTTTTAACAGGATGCTTCCTGTAGTGAATCCTAGCTCCTTGTAGATCTCTTGTGTGGCTTTGGTCTTTGTCACTATTTCTGATCTGATGACTACCAACACATTTTCACCTTTTCTATGATCTTTTTATCTTTTTTATCAGCAATTTGAGCTCCATGGATATCTTTTTTGGTTATAACATTCTATTCTAATTTTAAAGATCTAATTTCCCTTCCTTATTTGTCTTATTCATCCCAAAAGTTCACAAACCTTTCTTCTAAAGAAATATTTTTCATCTTCCACTTTTTTTAAAAAAAATTAAATCTTATTTTTGTTTATCGGAGTTCAATCTGCCAACATATAGCATAACACCCATTGCTCATCCCATCAAGTGCCTCCCTCAGTGCCCGTCACCCAGTCACCCCCACCCCCCGCCCACCTCCCTTTCTACCACCTTTTCCTTGTTCGTTTCCCAGAGTTGGGTGTCTCTCATGTTCTGTCTCCCTTTCTGATATTTCCCACTCATTTTTTCTCCTTTCCCCTTTATTCCCTTTCACTATTTTTATATTCCCCAAATGAATGAGACCATATAATATTTGTCTTTCTCCGAATGACTTATTGATAAAGAAGATGTGGTCTATGTATACAATGGAATATTACTCAGCCATTAGTAATGATAGATACCCACCATTTGCTTCGATGTGAATGGAACTAGAGGGTATTATGCTGAGTGAAATAAGTCATCTTCCACTTTTAAACAGCATCTTTTCACTTAATCTCTGTGCATTTTTTTAATGATTCCTAAAATAATTTTTCTTATTTTTCTCTCTTCAGCCAAATGATGCATGCAGCAATTCTCTTTTATAATAAAACAGACATACTCAGTTTTTTATTTATCAATAAACAATAGAACTCAGAAATCTAGAGCCATGGTCATAGTTTATAGTTTGCATATCAGAGTTCAAGTTGAAATCATATGGATAAGGTTTCTTCCTGCCTCATTCCTTGTCTCAGCTCTGGAGGCAGTTTAAAGCAGAATTTGGGGGCATCTAGTTGCACAGTTTGTCAGGAGCTGGCCTTAATGCTTAAAATCTAGAAGCTCTCTCTTGTGTTCTGTTGTTCAGAGAAAGTAGGAGGTACTGTTTAAAATCCTGGTCTGTAGACCTGAGTGCAAAACACTATAAATGTGAGAAAAAATTTAAATAGGCATTGTTCTTTCCTAATGCCTGATAGAGAATCTCACCTCAGCTTTCTTGGCAGTACCCAGCTGGAGTGTAGCTATAGAATTCACGTGGAGTCTACAGCAGCCTGTCTTACAGGACCTGCACCTTCAGTAAGGGCTGTTTCCCCTTCTTCGGGGCCTTTTAGCCTGAATGCAAGGGGACAAAACTGCCGGAAGTGTGGGGACTTAACCAAGAACTAACTCTCACATGGCACAGCCCCGGTAACCACCTCACATTTTACTCCTTATTTGTTTTCTTCATCTGTTTCTCAGAATTCTAATTCAATACATTAGATCTTAAAGAATCTTCTTATTTAGATGTACCCAGTGACTTGTAGACCGCTCTACCTGTTTTGACCAAATACGGAGCCATGAAAGAACATGTGACAATGTGTACCAACTCCCAATATAAAGGAGGGAGCTAATAAGCATGCCCAGCATTCTCTCCCAAATCAACGTCTAGAGGGCCACTGGGGAGGAGGGGAGGCCACTGGTATCGGGGAGGGGGAATTCTCTTCTCATGGAGATTTGAGGTAGAAGTAGTCATGTGCCCACCACCTGTAGCAAGTGTTCTTGGAGTAGCAAGTTTCCTTACAATGCCTTGTTCTCTAGTAGTCCAAGACAGTCTTTCTCCTGGGTTTCTTTGTACTTCATTAACACCTCCTCTTTCTTTATCTCTTCTGCAAGAAACTCTGCTGATTCATTATAGACCCTTTTATATTTAAATGCTATTAGTAGGTCCAACTGGCAATTTCCCTAAAATAGATACCTAGTGCAACTGCTGCTCACTGTTCTCTTATGGAAACCTTAGTCTAAACCATTACCATCCTTTATCTGTAGTACCCTCCTGATTGTTCTTTCCACCTCTGCTTTTGTCACCATAATTTATTCTCTACATTTTAACTATATCTTGGAAAATCTAAATTATATTATCCCAAATACCTACTTAAAACCATATAGTGCTTGCTTTTTGGCAGTAGAATAAGATTTATACTCCTTACTATGGTTTCCAAAATCCTGTGGGTTATGGTCCCTGCCTCCTTCTCTGTCCTCATCCCCTACTATTTTCCTTGCTCTCTGTGCTCTTGCCACACCAACCTTATTTTGTCCTTTCCACACACCAGTCTTAGTTCTTTCCATAGTCTTTAAGTATGCTGCATGTATACTCTGCCTGAAACCATTCTCCCAGATTTTTTCATGGTTGCTGTCTTCTCATCATTGAACTTCTTTGCCACTGTAGCTAAAATAACCCTTCCCACATACACCCTCCCCCCATACATGATCCTCTCCCTTCTGTTTATTTTATTATGTTCACTGTTATCTGATGTTATATGTTTGTTTACAGATTAGTTTCTATCTTCCTGGACTAGACTGTGACGTCAGTGAAGGCAGGACTCTTGTTTTGTTTACTGTTAGGTCCCAGCAACTAGAATTGTGCCAGTAGTTGCACAGTAAATATGTCTTGTGTAAATGACATAAGCAGAATACGTGAAGTGCTTTAATAGAAATGTAAAGTTCGGTAATAAATGTGCAGCAGAGTATTTATTCTGACAGACCAAGGAAGGTTTTACATAGAAAAGTGCCAGTTGGCTTAACATGGACTAGAATGGATAAAACCTGGACAAATTGTGGTAGAAGATGGTGATAGCATTCCAGGGAGAGGAAAGAGCAGGAAAAAAAAACTCAGAAAGTGTACATTAAAGGAACAGCAAAACTACATTTAACTCAAAAATATTTGTTGCCTTGTTTCTTCTGTTTTGGTCTGTTTTGGAATGAAACCACTACTTGAGGTCTTTGGTGTAGAGCACTAAAGAGTTAAATTAGAGAAGCAAACTTGGCTATAGTTATTCCTTGTTTAAAATAGTAACTTGCTCAAGAAATGGAAAAATTTTAGAGTATATTGATTTTAGTTCAATACATTTTAATCACTTTATCCCTAGTTTCTGTGTAACCAACTCCTATCTTTTCTGGCAATATGCAAGAAATTACTTCGAAGGAAACAAAAACAATTAAGGTTTTGGAAAAGGACCCATATGTATTCTCAGTTTCAATATTGTCACTTTTTAAAGTAGAGATTCTAGAGCAAAAGAAGTAAATAACTAAATCTAGTTTTTAGGATTTGATAGAGGAGATATTATCTGGTGTGTCAAGGTCACTTATAAGCATTAAACTGTTTTTTTGGGAAATCTTAGAGATTTTGTGTGTGTGTTTGTTTTTATAGCCACGGTCCAGAACAACATCAGTTTTTTTTAAAGGTCCAGGAAAAGTGGTGATGGTTGCTATTTGCATGTAAGTATCATTTAAATTTTTTAAAAAATATTTTTTTTTTAAATTTTTATTTATTTATGATAGTCACAGAGAGATAGAGAGAGAGGCAGAGAGACACAGGCAGAGGGAGAAGCAGGCTCCATGCACCGGGAGCCCGACGTGGGATTCGATCCCGGGTCTCCAGGATCGCGCTCTGGGCCAAAGGCAGGCGCCAAACCGCTGCGCCACCCAGGGATCCCCTAAAAAATATTTTTAATATGTACATCCCTCAAGGTAAAAATTTATTACTTGGTATCTAGGTTAAGAATTAGAAGTTCATGTTGTTATAGAAGTAAGTTAAATGAGCCTTTGTTAATTATTGTCAGTAAAGTGTTGAAGCAAGAGTCCAGATAGATACCCATCCTTGTGCTGGGTCTATTTTTGTGGTTAAGATCTAAGAATAGTTGCTTTCTGGAAATTCTTTTATTTTCATTGGAGTTGATAGAAGTCTTTTTTAAAAAGGTGAATTGGCTGAGATCATTTTTTGAGTAACTAAACCAACCTGGGTCATAACTACTGAAGAATATTTACATTCTTGTTTTTCCCCACTTACCTTGGAAGAACATAATTGATATTTGTGCCTCTTTTTCCTTCTGTCTTCTTGATTCCTATTGTTTTATCTTTTGCTGACTAATCTATTTTAGGATGTTTAAAGTATTAATTTCATGATTCATTAGTTTGTATCTTTGTTTCTGATATATATATATATATACACACACACACACACACATACATACATACATACATGACGTGACACGGACTGTGGTAAGGTCTTGAGATTCAAGGATAGAATACATAACTCTCATCTTTAAGGATTGGAGGGGCACTAGACTGAAAGAAGTCATGTACAGTGATGCAGAGAAGAAATGATGATGCACTAAACTAAGATAATGAAGGTAGGGATGGGAAGACCTATTTAGGTCCAAGATGTATTTAGAAGTATGGTCAAGAATGGTGTCCAGGTTTCTGGTTTGGACAATTGGATAGATATGGCGTCATCACTGAGAGGAGGAGTTCTTGAAGGAGGGGCAGGACGACAGCAAAGGAAATGATGAGTTTATTTTTGAATTTGAGTGATCTCTAGGGCATCGGGTGGAGTGATCAACAGCATTAATTCTTAGTAAAGTGAGGTTAGCAATTAAAGCTTTCTTCATTGGAAGAATGTGTGAATATGTGTAAGCTGCTTAGCATAATACTCAGGACATAATAGGTACTTAATAATTGATATTACGTGTTGGTCTGAAGTTCACAAAGAAGAGCGGGATTAGAGATTTAGAGTTGAGAGTTATTAACATATAGATGATAATTAAAGCCATAGGAGTAGTTAAGACCACCTGGAGAATGTGTATGAAGTGTGAGGAAGAAAAATCCTTGAGAAGGAAACGTTGAGGCATGCTAACATCTGTGAAATGGGTGCAGGAAAAGGACCTGCAGAGTAGACCCAGGAAGAGAAAGGAGCAGGAAAGAAAGGAGAGCAAACCAAGAACTAGGAAGAAAACCAAGGATATCATGGATGCCAAGGAAGATCGTCTTTTAAGAAAATAGTGGCGTACACTTCTGCAAGATTAAGAAAAATACTAAAATGTTGTCAGGAATTTAGTAGCAAGAAACGGCTGTTGGTAAGAATAATGAGGTACATCTGAGGCATAAGCCATTTATTGTTAAATGGATTGAAGACTTAGTACAAGATGTGGAAAACTGAGACAGCAAGAGGAGATACAATTCTTTCAAGAAATTATCTGAAATGGAAAAGAGGGAAAGGGTAGCTGGAGGGAGTTAGTTTCCTTACTTAGAGAATTAGGATATTATTTATATAATAATAGCATTATAATAAAACATGGTAAATGACTAAATGTAGTGCCCGAGATAAACTGTATCGGTCATTACTGTTGGAATCTGAACAGCTAGCTTCCTCAGAGCCAACCGCGTTTATTTTTAGCATCTATTATCTTCTAGTATGACTTTGGGGCTGTTTGGTCTAGATTTGTCTTCACCTCTGGCATCTGACACCTTCACATCTTGCCTGCTTAAGTAGACAGACTTTCACTAAAGTCTTGGTTTTTGATACCGGTGTGCTGGACACTATGAAGTGTGCAAATCCTCTTTAACCTACCTAAGACACTTAATTTCCTTTCTAACTTTATTTTGTCTAAATACAAAACAGTCTCTCCTCATCAGTTCTCAGAATACACATATCAGTAATTTGTTTACACATATCATGTTTCTTCATTTGAATATTTAATGATATAATCTGTACTTTTCAAATTTGTATTCTTGGTATCTAAAATATAATAAATTCTTGAAGGCTAGATATTCTTTTTAATTTACTTTGAACAGAATCTAGTATAGAGGCTTATATACTCAAATAAGCTTTTGGTGGAAATTTTTATCAAAACCTATGCTGAATTGTTTTCTTTCTCTCCTAGAAATGGATTAAACTGCTTCTTTAAATTTCTTGCCTGGATTTATACGGGTTCAGCAAGTATGTTCTCTGAAGCTATACACTCTTTATCTGATACTTGTAATCAGGTAAGGGTTAAAGGTTTTTTTCTTACTAATTTTCAAGTAAATGTTTTATAGCCTTAGTCTAAAAGTTGACCTATTTAAAAACCACGATTCCTATAGTTGGCTTGAATAAACTGAAAGTTTTTTAAAATTTTTGAATGATAAAGTACATAGAAATTTGATCATAGTATTTTATTTTTAAAATCAAAGATCTTTATTTTTATAATTTTTTTTAGAGAGAGAAAATGGGGTGAGTGGGGATAGGTAGGAGGGCAGGAGGAGAGAGAGAATCTCAAGCAGGCTCCACACTTGGAACCCCTAATCATAGTATTTTAAAGTAGATTGTTATGCTTTAAGAACTTAACAAGAATGGAATACAAAGACATTCCATGCTCACAGATTGGAAGAACAGATATTGTTAAAATGTCTATATTACTCAAAGCAATCTACAGATATAATGGAATCCCCATAAAAATACCAACACTTTTCACAGAGCTAGAACAAACAATCCTAAAATTTGTATGGACCCACAAAAGACACAGAATAGCCAAAACAATCTGGAAAAAGAAAAGCTAAGCTTGTGGTATCACAATTCCAGGCCTTAAGTTATATTACAAAGCCATATTAATCAAGACAGTATGGAATTGGCACAAAAATAGACATGTAGATCAATGGAACAGAGTAGAGAACCCAGAAATGGGCCCACAGTGATACGGTCAACTAATCTTTGACAGAGCAGGAAAGAATATCCAATGGGGGAAAAGACAGTATCTTCCATAAATGATGTGGAGAAACTGGACAGTTACATGCAAAAGAATGAAACTAGACAGACTTCTTAACATGGTACACAAAAATAAACTCAAAATGCGTTAACGACCTAAATGTGAGACCTGAAACCATAAAAATCTGGAAGAAAGCAGAGATAATAATTTATCTGACATCGGCCATGGCAGTATTTTTCTTGATATGTGTCCTGAGACAAGAGAAATAAAAGCAAAAATAAAGTATTGGGTCTACATCAAAATAAAAGCTGTGCAGTGTGAAGGAAACAATCAACAAAACTAAAAAGGCATCCTGTTCAGTGGGAGAAGATATTTGCAAATGACATATCTGATAAAGGGCTAGCCTCCAAAATATATAAAGAATTGATAAAACTCAATACCCCCAAAACAAATAATCCAGTTGAAAAATGAGCAGAAGACATAATCAGATATTTCTCCAAAGAAGACATGCAGATGGTCAGCAGAGACATGAAAAGATGCTCAGCATCACTCCTCATCAGGGAAATACAGATCAAAACTACAATGAGGTATTACCTCAAACCTGTCAGAATGGCTAAAATTAAAAACACAAATGCAAGTGTTGGCAAGGATGTGGAGAAAAAGGAATGCTTATGCACTATTGGTGGAATGCAAACTAGTGCAGTCAGCCACTATGGAAAACAGTATGGAGGTTCCTCAAAAAGTTAAAAATGGAACTACCTTACAATCCAGTAGTTACACTACTGGGTATTATCCAAAAAAAACAAGAACAGTAATTCAGTGGGATGCATGCACCCCTCTGTTTACGGCAGCATTATTTACAAGAGCCAAATTATGGAGGTAGCCCAAGTGTCCATCAGTAGATGAATGGCTAAGATGTAGTGTATATGTATCTGTGCCATAAAAAAGATTGAAATCTTACCATTTGCAACAGCATGATTGCAGCTAGAGAGTATAATGCTAATAAGCAGAGTTAGTCAGAGAAAGACAAATATCATGTGATTTCATACATAGAGTTTAAGAAACAAATGAGCAAAGTGGGGGAAAAAGACTCAAGCCAAGAAACTCCTCACTCTGGAGAACAAATTGATAGTCACCAGAAGGGAGGTTTGTGGCGCTGGGTAGATAAGTGATGGGTATTAAGGAGGGCACTTGTCATGATGAGCACTGGGTGTTGTATGGAAGAGGCGACTCTCTGTATTGTACACCTGAAACTAATATAACACTATTAACTATACGAGAAGTAAAATTAAAACAATTTAAAAAATTCAGCAAATGATTCCTTCTGATGTTGGGAAAGATAACCGAAAAGAGGCACAAGAGAACTTTTTGAGGTAATTGGAAAAAATCTGTGTCTTAATGGGAATATATGTTATAAGGGTGTTGATTTGTCAAAGCTTAAAGAGCTTTTTATATTTAGGATTCTTGCTTTGTGTGTGAATTTTATCTCAAACTTAAAATTTCCATATGTGGAAATGTGATTACTGAGTATATATTTTAAAATGTTAAGGAATTAGTATTAAAATTTTAAAGTATGATGGTCTGGTGTCTCAATTTCTAAAATGCCTTAGAGTTCTAGTCATTCAGATAAAATATTTAAAGATGAAATGGTGTGATGCTTAGAATTTACTTCAAAATATTCATGGGAATGGGTATGGAATAGAGAAAACAGATGTGGTTATGTATTTGTAATTATTGAAGCTGAGTAATGGATGAGTTGGGTTTATTGAAATGTTCTATTGGGTGTTTAAGAAATGCTTTATCCATCTCTCTGTATGTTGACAGTTTCCATAATATAAAGTGCAAAAGACATGATATAGATTGTGATCAGCTTTTTAAGCACATGCACACTCTTCCCTGAAGTCTGGCACAAATATATTCACAAAAGCAACATTAACAACTATATGCAAGTGTATATAAAGATAGTCTGAAATATCCATCAGACTCTTAAATGATTTTCTCTCCTGTCCTATTTGGTTTCTTTACAATGAGAATGTGTTAGTATTCTAATTAGAAAAACAAATACTTTCAGTAACGGAGTGTAACAGAGGTAAATAAACCTGAAATCATGTGGTATTGGTGCTTTGAGAATTCTTTTATTTTTTTAAAATATTTTATTTATTCATGAGAGACACACAGAGAAAGGCAGAGACATAAGTAGAGGGAGAAGATGTGGGACTCAGTCCCAGGACCCTGGGATCACGCCCTGAGCCGAAGGCAGATGCTCAGCCATGGAACCACCCAGGTGCCCCTGCTTTGAGAATCCTTGGTGAAGCGTTTTTCTTGTTGCGAGTGTCAGAAAGGCTTTGATGAAAAAGATTTCAACTGGGCCTTACTGAGTAAATGGAAATTGTATTTCTTATGTTCTTTTGAAAACTATTTTGGGACACTTGGGTGGCTCAGTCAATTAGGCATCCACCTCTTGATTTTGGCTCAGGTCATGATCTCAGGGTTGTGAGATCGAGTCCCACGCGTTGAGTTCTGTGCTGCGTGTGGACCCTACTTGAGGTTCCTTTCTCCTTCTCCCTCTCCAGCTGCCCTTCCCTGACCCTCCTCATGCACCCCACCCCCCTCTCTCCTAAAAACAAAAACAAAACTATTTTAGACGTATAATAATATTTCAAAAAATTCTAAAGAGCTCCTACAACTCAATAGCAGAAAAAAACCTATCTGATTTAAATTTATTTATTTATTTTTTTTTAAATTTTTATTTATTTATGATAGTCATCAGAGAGAGAGAGAGAGAGAGGCAGAGACACAGACAGAGGGAGAAGCAGGCTCCATGCACCGGGAGCTGGACGTGGGATTCGATCCCGGGTCTCCAGGATCGCGCCCTGGGCCAAAGGCAGGCGCCAAACCGCTGCGCCACCCAGGGATCCCCTATCTGATTTAAAAAATGAGCAAAAGGATCCAAATATTTTTCCAACTAAGACGTTCAAATGGCCCAGGAAGTATATGAAAAGGTGCTCAACGTCACTAATCATCAGGGAAATGCAAATCAGAACCACAGTGAGCTATCACCTCACACCAGTTAGAAGACCTGTTATCAAAAAGACAAGAAATAATAACTTTTGATAAGCATGTAGAGAGAAGGAAACCCATGTGCGTGTACTGTTGATGCAAACGTAAATTGGTGCAGGTACTATGAAAAATAGTACAGAGGTTCGTAAAAGAAATAGAACTACCATATGAGCCAGCAGTTCCACTTCTGGAATTCTAATCTTAAAGAAAGCTGTCGGCACCCTCATGTTCAGTGCAGCATTATTTATAGCAGCCGAGACTTGGAAACAACCTAAATTCCATTTCAATAGATGAATGGATAAAGAAAATGTGGTATGTATGTGTGTGTACAGACACACACACAGAGGAATATTATTTAACCATTAGAAAAAAAAAAAAAGGAAATCTTGTCATTTGTGACCTTGAGGACATTATGCTAAGTGAACAAAGTCAGACAAAGATAGATCCCAATTGATCTCACTTATATGTGGACTAAAACAAAAATACCCCAAACTTACGGATATAGAAAATAGATTGGTGGTTGCCAAAGACAAGGAGTAAGTGGGGGTGGGTGAAATGGGGAGAGAGGGTGGTCAAAAGGTACAAACTTCCAATTATTGAAAAATTAATTTTTGTAAATTTTTATAACTATAGTATTTTTTTCTTTAGAGAGACAAAAATACCTCAAGTTTTAAATTTAGGCCTGTGCCGCTAGTGATATCTAGGTTTACAATTTCTGTGACAGTCCTTTTTTAAAGACTTTTCTTCTAAATAACATACAGCACATCCTTAACATTAATTGGTATGAATTTATCGAGCACCTGAATTCACAATATAGTGTTTTGAAGAAGACAGTCTTCACTCCGTCTTCTGTAAGGAGGTCAGAACAACTGGAAAGATTCCAAGGTGACATTTAAGGAGTTGCATGGTAGTATGAAACTGAAGGAAAAATCAAAAAAGGGAAGGATAATCTTGGAGGGGGAAGCATTTATAATCTTCTTAGCCAGTAGATATTAATATTCATTATACTGCAAACCAAGCAGATGTAGGTTATATTTACATATCTGATAGATATATCAGCATGTATATTTATATATGTCTACACACACGCATTGTAATTGTGCAGAAAAAGGTCTGGAAGGATACATATCAAACCTAATTCATGCAACCCTACCTCTAGGGGAAGTGGGGGGCACAGGATTAGGGATGGTCTGTGATAATTTATTTTTATAGGAAAAACTAATAAATTTGGTCCATATTGAGTTTATGAAAAACTTGATATCCTACATTTCATTGCATGGCCAACCTGAATATTGATTTTAAAAATAATTGAATGCCCATTGGCTATTTTGTAAACATGATAAATGCATGCGTGTGTGTGTGTGTTTACACACACACACACACACACACAAATAGTGTGAATTAATGAATATTTTTATTTAATTTACAGTTTAAAAGAATTCTATATTCTATCTTAATTTGCTTTCTTTTTGGGGGGGGTTTGATTAATCAAAAAATCATCAATTGTGTTTTTAAAGGTAATCTATTTTAGATATCCAAATTCACATCAAACTAGAATAGAAAAGACTTAGCATAGTAATATCAGGAATTTCCAGTGGATAGCTCTTTTTAACAAAAAATGTGATTGAAAACCAAATAAATGAAAGAAAGGCAAGAAGAAAAGATGAAGTCCAGGGAGGAAGGAAGGAAGGAGAGAAAGGTGGTAACCGCGATTAAAGACATTTAATTAAGTTCATAGTTTTGCCAGATCTACTTTACGTTTTTATTTATTTATTTTTACTTTTTTACAATTTTATATATTTGACAGAGAGAGAGCGCACAAGCAGGGGAAGGGGCAAAGGGACAGGGAGAAGCAGGCTCCCCCTGAGCAGGGAGCCCCATGTGTTGTGTATGCCAGGACCCTGGGGTCATGAGTTGAGTCGAAGCCAGACACTTAACAGACTGAGCCACCCAGGCGCCTCCATTTTTGTTTTTTTAAAGAAATAAAAATCTTAGTTGTAATTATTAGCCCTACATCTTTATTCTCCCCTCCCACACCCCAGATAATCACTACTCTGTATATATTGATACGTCTACTTCTAGTGCATGGCTTTGAAGTTACAGTAGAAACATATGTGCCTGTATACCATGTATGCTATTCAAATTTTTTACTTTTATTTGTACAGCTATACAAGTCACTTTTCCTATAAAAAACAAATAGACTAATGCTACTTCTCTCCTCAGAGATATAAACAGTTGAATGTGTATCCTTCTAGAACTTTTCCTGTGCTTTATATTATATGTTGTCTACAAAAATGACATAAGTTTTTTTGTACTTAACACACTGTTTCTAAACTTGATTTTTTTCTCTTTCACTTTAATAATTAATAGTATGTCTAGGAGCTTTTATCAAGTCAGTACAGAAAGCTCTATCTCAAGCCCATTCTATTAAACTATGGTAGAAGTAACTTATGGTTTGGCAGTACCATCATTTATTTTGCCATTCCTTGCTGATGGATTTTTAGGTTGGCTTTCACATTTTTCATCTGTATAAACAATGGCATTTTGAACTCCTTTGGGTTCATCTTTATGTCTGTAAGGTAAGGGCTATAAACTAGAATTGCTTTGCTGGGCTATTGTGTATGTGCATGTAGTTTCTTTGCCCTTGTCAGATTGCATAATCCAGATTGGTTTTACCACACTATACTCTACATCTTGCTAACAACCATTTACCCCTTTTTCTTCTTGTCCATAGGGTTTATTAGCAGTGGGCATCAGTAAGTCTGTTCAAACACCAGATCCAACTCATCCGTAAGGACATTGCCTTTATTTTATTTTTTATTTTTATTTAATTTTATTTTTTTGGCAGTAAGTTATTGAAATAAAAGCAGTTGAATTTTAGAAGTCTCCTGCAGCTTATATACCTGCAATTTTGTATTAAAGATTTGGTCATTTCTTTCACTATAGTATCTAAAATGTAAGACTCAACCACAGTGTCAAAATAAATTCAAGATATAATTTGAAACTTATGTTTTAAAATTATTTTTATGCTTTGTAACAGCATAGAGATCTTATCCTCTTCATATTTGAGAATTAATAACAAAGCACATATTTTTTTTTTTTAATTTTTTTTTTTTTATTTATGATAGTCACAGAGAGAGAGAGAGAGAGGCAGAGACACAGGCAGAGGGAGAAGCAGGCTCCATGCACCGGGAGCCCGATGTGGGATTCGATCCCGGGTCTCCAGGATCGCGCCCTGGGCCAAAGACAGGTGCCAAACCGCTGCGCCACCCAGGGATCCCAAAGCACATATTTTGATCTTAGAGTTCTATTTTATTTGGTTAAAGGAAACATTCCACATTTAGACTAACAGGCACTGAATCTGAAATTTTAGTGATAACTTTTATTAAATTCATATTTAATGTATTTTAATCCTTTTGTGATTTGGAAATAGTATCCTGTTAACATTTCAAAATTATTTGTAAAATGAGTATCATTTTTAGAATATATTATTTTGAGTTACATAAGTTATTTGATAGTTTTTTTCCTTTTACTAACATAACCAGCTAATACTTTTGAATTCCACATGTATCATTTATTTAACAAGCTTCAATATTAAGATTTTATCAATCTTAAGGCAAAAAAACACATTTCTGTAAACGAGTCTACCTCTGTACTTTGTTTCTTTTGTTTTTTTTTTTTTTTTTTAAGATTTTATTTATTTATTCATGACAGAGAGAGAGGAGAGAGAGAGGCAGAGACAAAGAGGGAGTAGCAGGCTCCTTGCAGGGAACCCGATGTGGGACTCGATTCTGGGACTCCAGGATCACGCCCTGGGCCGAAGGCAGGCGCTAAACCGCTGAGCCACCCGGGGATCCCCTACCTCTGTGCTTTGTATAAATGCCTTTTGTTACTCAAAACCAAGACACTATTGTTTTCTTACAAATAATACTGTATTTTTAATATCCTAGAAATATCAACAAGTAATTATTGAGAACAGCTAGCTTTCTTATCTACTAATTACACATTGTTAAGATATTTTTTTAAAAAAAGAATTTTTTTCCTGATCAGTTTTATACACCAGAATTTGAAAAACAGGATAAAATTTTACATTTTTCGGTTGTGGAGATTTTTGTTATTTTCAACAATCTACTTTAATGCTGCTCAATAGAATTTTCTACAGTGATAGAAATATTTTATATATGTCCAATATGATAGTCAATAGCTACATGTGGCTATTAAGCATATGAAATGTGGCTAGTGTGAAGAGTTACATTTAAATTTTTATTGTTTTAATTAATTTGAATTTAAATAGCTTTATGTGGCTGATGACTAATATGGGACAGTGAAGATCTACATAGTTAAAAATTTTTAGTAAGAACCCTACGGTTTTTTGAACACACATAGAAGGAAAGTAATAGCACTTTAATTTAGATCTTAAATTACTTTATTTTTTTTTTATTTTTTTTTTTTTAGATCTTAAATTACTTTAACTGAAAGAAATATGTATATCTTACAGTAGTTGAGGTAAATTTAGAAAAAGTAAATTTTCTAAATAAAGCTGATAAAGCATTGTCACATCTATAAACTGAGAATTCCCCATGGCAAGATCACTACATATTTGCAAAAATAATGAAAGAACAGTTTTAATTAAGATCTATTGTTTAAATTTGCTTCTGCCAGAAGGGTGCCATAGAGTTTGGCTTTGGGAGTAAATTTCCCAGGAAATATTTTTATTAACGTGTGATTCCTTTTCTCGTATAGTATGTTGTGTTTTGAGCTGCTTAAAACTCAGTATTTTATTGATACATACAATAATACAAAATAATACACAGTGACCAAGATTCTTAAAAAAATAAGTGTTTTTTTAATTGCCATAAAAGCACCCAGAAAACTGAAGCTCCTAGTCCTAATAATGGTAGTTAGTTGCTGTGTGCAAACTATTCAGAACCAGCCCCAAGTATCCAACATCACCTTATAGGTAATAGAAATCACTGATTGGCAGTTCAAGAAGACCAAATATTCAGCTAAAAGCTGCATTACAGGAAAATTTAAATGTCAACCTCTTCATTAAACATCTGAATGCATTTTAAAAAGATTAATTTTATCCATATTTGTGGTACATAATAGCAAATTGCCTCTATTTAATCAAAACAGACTATATGGAAAAGGGATTAAAAATACATGAGTTCAGTCATATCACTCTGTTTTTATATATATTTTCAAAGATCGTGCAGTTTTTTCACTTTATGATTTTCTGATTAGATTTAAGTTTGGTCCTTGCATTTTACTTAAATATAAAACCATAAAAATTTTTATATTGTAAGAAGTTTTTGGTTTTCTTTTTCATTGACTTATTCAACGTGTATTTTAAAACAATTTTTATTTCCTGTAAACCGTATTATCTTTTTTTATTTTTCAGGTACGGATTTTCAAATATGCGCTATATTGCTTCACTAATTAGTGGTGTTGGTATTTTCATGATGGGTGCAGGATTATCTTGGTACCACGGAATCATGGGATTGCTTAATCCTCAACCAATGGAATCCCTTCTATGGGTAATCTTTTTTTTTTTCCCCCTCAGTTTTCACATAATATAAGATAATGATTTAAGTACAATGAATGTCTTTGTCATATTGATTTTAAAGAAGGGGACTAACATACCTTTTTTACTGTAATACAGAGTTATGTACCTGTAGTTGTGCGTTTTAGAACATGACTAGACATGACCTCTAGATGCATATGATTCAGTGATATTGAACAAGGGTATCTGTAGGTACTGAGGTACCTGGACAACCCAGTTGGTTGATCTCAGGGTTGTGATTTCGAGCCCCTCATGTTTTAGAGATTACTTTAAAATATTATTATTATTATTTTTAAAGGAGTACCCCTGTAGGTATAGTCATTAAGTACTGATTCCTTGCTTAAAATCTTGGACAGTTTCATTAATTTCTCGTTATATTGAACAAGAAGATCTCTGTTCATTTTTAGTCCCAAGAATAATCTGTCAGTAATTAAAATATCCAGTGCTACAAGATAGTCATAGTTTGGAATTGCTGCATTTAAAGTTTTGTTTTTTTTTTTCTCCTCATGTCGATAGGAAGCCTGTACTGGGGGAATGAGAAGATGAGAGAACGGTCACCTTCTATATTTTCCTATCTAGGGCTTCGGCCCTTCTTTCCTACTCCTGAAGTTGCCTCTGGCAGCATCAGAAGTGGGGATTGAGGGCAGAAAAGTACTATTTTACTGGCACCAGCATCATCTTGCATTGGTTTCCTCTGGCCTTTTTGTAAATACTTAAAGCTGTCCTTTTCTCTCATGGAAACTTCTTGGAGATTACCCGGTGTAGCCACTCTGACTCCCTTGACAAGCGCAGATTGGTCATGTGGCATCCCCCCCCTTGGCTTCTGCATCTTATGGTGTAGTTCCAGACTCTTTCTGCTGAGGTTGCCTTGGATTTTCGAGAAGACTCTTTGGGCAGTTGATCTCTTTTCAAAATCCTACTCATTAGGAGTTGAACTCTTTGCAAAAGACTTCTCAGAATTCTGTGGTTTGGCTCTGTGTGTTAAAACAGACATCTTTAAAAAAAAAAACAAAAAAAAACCAAAAAAAAAAAAACAAAAAAACAAAAAAAAAAAAACAGACATCTTTAATACCTTCTCAGTGAGAGTGCAGTTTTTTTTCCCCAAACATAATCATCTACTCTGTTGACACAATCAATATCTGTAAGACTTGCCAATAAATTTATTTTTACATGTGCATTAGATGTAGTTCAGTGTAGTCTCTAAACACTAGGGATCCACATCCAGCTTTCTGAGCAATCTTAGCAGCTTAATAGCTTTCTCCAAAGAAATCTTCACTTTTGGCCTTAACATTAGCTCTTCCTCATGGGTTAGTGGGTGTGGAGTGAGGAGTTGTAAAGCCAGGCTGAGGCATTCTCTGTCCCTGAAGAGATGGCACAGCACCTCATTTTGGGATGTGGGAATACTTACAGTTTAATTTGTTCTCAATTGGAATGAGTCTCATTTAACATCTTTTCTTCCATTCTGAAAAGTTTCAGCCACTTTATAGATACCTCATTTGTCTAGCATTCATCTGATTTGTATTGTATTACTTTACAGAGACTAAGTGGTTAATGAAAATTAGTTAAATTTTCAATTGTGTTTAAGTTTTAAGGATTGTAGAACCTTGGGGTGCCTGGGTGGCTAGTTGGTTAAGCATCTGACTCCTGATCTCAGCTCAGGTCTTGATCTCAGGGTCAATCTTGATAATTGCTGGGTGTGGAGCCTATTTAAGGAAGAAAAAAAAGCTTCTAGAAGCTCTTCTGTCTTTTGCAACTAAATGAGGTTACATCAGACTATGACTATTATTAATAAATCATAGATTCAGTGTACCATAGACTAATTTATGTTTATTAGGTATTGGAATCTTTGGCTGATATATGTGGTTTCCCTTTATTGGGTGTTAAATCCTTTCAGGAAAGAGGATTAAAAAAGTTATTGGGCAGTTTAGCAACTTTTAATTATGCTTTAGGTTGGCAGTAAGATTCAATGGAGACAGCCTCGAATTGAGACTGGAAAACACATATTCTAGTTCTTACCCTGGTATCATTTCTATGTACTGAAGTAAATCACATAGCCTTTGGACATTTCAGTTTCCTTAACAGAATTTTAAGAGTATCAGACTAGGTTCAAAAATTTCTAAACTTCTATTTCAGGGAAGTCTGTGGTTCAAAAAGGTAATGCAGAAAATTCTATAAATGTTTGGTTTGAATTTCATTTAAATTTCTAAAAATTTGTATTGCAAGGTTATCTCTTGGTTTAAATTTTTTTTGTGAATCTTTATTTAATTCAAGTGTGTCCTGGTACTGCAAGGAGGGTGATGTAATTCCCCTCTCCCAAATTGATCACTGTTTATAACTGCTTATCTTTCTGAACCAGGGTTGGTACTGGGCATCTGAAGAAAATCCAGAAATTATGTGGGTATGAGTGTGGATCTAACTGCGTCCTGGTATCCACACCCCAGATTTCAAATGTTTTGTGTGCATTTTGAACTTGAGAACATTTTTAAACTAATTTTTTCATCTTTTATATCATGGATTTAACTTAGGTCATGTTACAACATTCTATAGATAGATTACTCTTCTAAGTATTAAAAAATGAGATGATTATCAAATTTTTAACTTTTATGTTTTTCCTTTTATGAAGATACACTATTTCATTGCCCTCATTTGAGCTGTGTCCTTATCTGGCTAGGATTTGAATTTATGTTTCCATTTTAAACATTATAAACTTTATGCATGAATCATTATGATTCTCTAAAAAATATGAACTTACACTTTAATATTTATTTTCTAGGCATATTGTATTTTAGCGGGATCATTAGCATCCGAAGGAGGTATGTACTGTTACAGTATCTCTTTATTCTTAATTTAGTAATATATATTCAGTCCATTTTTATAAATTGCTAAATTCCACTGATTAAAGAGAAACTGTAGAAATAGAAATCTACTTTGAGTGAGAAAATTCTTTGTATAATGAACTGTGGTTATTACTATAATGGATGGGGGCAAGAGAAAAGCTGTTTTTTTTGTTCTTGAGTGTCTTAATCATAACACTCAGAATATTTGGAATGGAGTGTGAAAACATAACTATATATTGAGTTTTTAAAAATCCGGTTTTAGTGGGGTGCCCGCGAGGCTCAAGTCAGTTAAGTGACTACCTTCAGCTTAGGTGATGATCTCAGGGTCCCGGGATTGAGCCCCACATTGGGCTCCCTGCTCAGTGGGGAGCCTGCTTCTTTTCCCTATCCCTAAAATCTTTTTAAAAAAAAATAAATGACGCCCAGGTGGCTCAATGATTGAGCGTATGCCTTCGGCTTGGGTCGTGGTCCTGAGGTCCCAGGATCAGGCCCCACGTCGGGCTCCCTGTATGGAGCCTGCTTCTCCCTCTGCCTCTGTCTCTGCCATTTTCTCTCTGTGTCTCTCATAAGTAAATAAATAAATAAAATCTTTTAAAAAATAAAGAATAAATTAATAAAAATCAGGTTTTAGTAGTGTTAATCATGAAAGGCTGACTCTTTGCAATAAAATAGTTCAGTTTCCTCAAGTTTCAGCTGTAGTAGAGAAGTGCTACCTCATGCAGGAAACTGCCTAACTCATTGCTAGATCCGTAGTATACTTATTCTAGTACATTGTCATTTGCTATGCATAGTGTTCCCTTCATCTTTGAGAGTCTGTAAGATGGTGCTGATACTACCTGCCTCAGAAGGTTGGGAGGATCAAACGTGATTGTGCTTGTGGTGCCTGCCAGCTAGCTAGTTGCTGTCCAATAAATTACGGTCATTAAGGTTGTGGTAATGATACTTAAATTACTGTGGTTTTTGTTTTGTTTTTTTGGATTTATTTATTTTTTCATGAGAGACACAGAGGCAGGAACACAGGCAGAGAGAGAAGCAGGCTACGTGGAGGGAGCCCGATGTGGGACTCAACCCCGGATCCTGGGATCATACCGTGATCCGAAGGCAGATGCCCAACCGCGGAGCCATCCAGGCGTCCTATAAATTATTATTATTTAGAAATAGGGATTCCTTGTATTGTCATGATAATTGGAGTCTTGATAATGACCAGTTAATACAGAACTTTTCTTAATTGACAACCCTGGCATTAAAAGTGTCGTTCCTATTTATTTTGAGATGCCATCTTTAAAATTTGGAGGCATAAAGTTTTTTTCTTGCTGATATGAATGCTTTTCTTTCAGCAACGCTTCTTGTTGCTGTAAATGAACTTCGTAGAAGTGCTCGGGCTAAAGGAATGTCATTTTATAAGTATGGTATGTATCTTAGAAAATAGGTGTCTTACTTCATCTCCTTTGTTTTCGAAAATTGCCCAGTACTATTGCTTTTTCCTTTTAGGGGTGTACAAAATATATGTCAAAGTCTTCCCTGTGTGTCTCTTATATTATATATCATCTCTTTTAAAAAGAGAAATGAAAAATAAATAAATAAAAAAGAGAAACGTGTGATATGAACATGAATACTTTATATTTGAATTTTAACTTAAGTGAATTAGAGTATTTTTGTATATGCTTATATAACTAGAGAAAGTAATTTGACTTTATTTTTTTTAGTAATTTGACTTTAAATTACTGTCAACGTTTAAACCAATAAATTATGTTTACATTGAACAAGATTTTTAAAATCAGGATCTCATACATTTTTTAATCTTAATTTGTATCTTAATTTTAAGTGGATACTTGTTAAAATGTTACCTGATAGTATCAAATTAGAATTTGAGAAAGTTTCTTTTCTTGTCTCTATCCTAATGATTAAGTAATGGAAAGTCGAGATCCTAGTACAAATGTTATATTGCTGGAGGATACTGCAGCAGTCTTGGGAGTGACCATAGCAGCTACCTGTATGGGCCTTACTTCTATAACAGGTAAATATTTCTTAAATTATGGGTGATTTATTTGGACTACTTTAACTCTCTAATATGTGGGCATTTTCTTTTGTATCTTTGAATAATTTTAAACCAGTAGATTGTTAAATACTAATTTCATACTAACCATTTATTTGTGTAAGACAGATAAGACAGTTAAAAGTCTTCAGAGTTCTCTCTCAGAAATTTTCTCTTAGTTTAAGATAAAGTAGGCTGTTGTTAGAGCATTTCTTTTTTTTTTTTTTTTTTTTTTTTAATTTATTTATTTATGATAGTCACAGAGAGAGAGAGAGAGAGGCAGAGACACAGGCAGAGGGAGAAGCAGGCTCCATGCACCGGGAGCCCGATGTGGGATTCGATCCCGGGTCTCCAGGATCGCGCCCTGGGCCAAAGGCAGGCGCCAAACCGCTGCGCCACCCAGGGATCCCCTGTTAGAGCATTTCTAATGTGCTAAACCTTTCTAGCTGTGGCTTAATAAATTATGCAGCTACTCTGAGCTTAGTATTGCTGTTTGGCCTAGTGACCATGCAGATTTATTAAGATAATAAATGGAAGAGAACTTTAATAAACTCTAAAGTTGTAAATACATATTGTAGCTCTTGTTCATTTGTCTTTCACTGCTAGGGCCAACAATAACTGCTGTCACTTTCCTGTTTCCTGGACTCTCTAGTTGCTCTTATCCTCATTTTGGTAGCTAGTTCATTATTTTGAAGACCTTGTAGTATGAAAAGATCTCCATTTCTGAGGTTGGAATTCTCTTGGAATGGAAATTCTTCCATGCTTATCCATTTGCTTTGTACATTTGAAATAATTTTAGGTGATGAGCTTCCACAGTTCTACAGTGGTTCTTAAAATACTTGAAATATGAATGGGTCTCTATCTATCTAATCTATCTATTTATCTATCTATTTATTTATCATTTTAAATTACATCTTAAGACTAAACCAGCCTTCTCTGAGGTTCACTGTGATCCAAAATATTTCTCAAAGTTCTGATTGTTTTTCTAATTGACCTTACCATTTTAGACATTTCTTAGACAAATTATTGGCAAAATTTTAAGTGTCATTTGATGAATAAGTCAGCTTTTATTTATTTATTTTTTTTTAAGTCAGCTTTTAATAGAATATTTTCTTTTGTATAATAAAAATAGTCAAACTTATGTGAATTTTTAAATTTTTATTTATATATTTTTAAAGATTTGTTCACTTATTTTTTATGAAGGGAGGGAAGAGGAGGAGAGAGAGAGGCAGAGAGAACAAGTCGGAGAGGGGCATAGGGAGAAGCAGACTCCTCACTGAGCAGGGAGCCTGACATGGGGCTTGCTCCCAGGACTCTGGGATCATGACCTGGGCCGAAGGCAGCAGGCACTTAACTGAATGATCCACCAAGGTGTCCCAAACTTAGATAAATTTTTGTGTTAAGAGTTTCACATTGTTTTATTTAATCAGCTAAATTAATTCATTTAAATTGAATAACATTCCAAGAAATATTTTGCAAATAATATTTCTGTGATTTCTGTAGGATTATTTATACATGTATACTTTTAAATAATTAGATAAATTTGAAGTTTCAAAGAACAGTATTTGATTTTGAGCTGTGTAATTACAAACCTCCTAGTAGATTACACTTTACAAACGGATCATTTTTAATACTTTATTTTTATTTTTATTTTTTTAATTTTTATTTATTTATGATAGTCATACAGAGAGAGAGAGAGAGAGGCAGAGACACAGGCAGAGGGAGAAGCAGGCTCCATGCACCGGGAGCCTGATGTGGGATTCGATCCCGGGTCTCCAGGATCGCGCCCTGGGCCAAAGGCAGGCGCCAAACCGCTGCGCCACCCAGGGATCCCCCATTTTTTTTTTTTTTTTGGATCCCCCATTTTTAATACTTTAGTACAGATTTAGTCGCTTTACTTTTTTAGTGCTATATTCTGACTAAATGTTAATAAAACTAGTATGTAAATTGACTTTTTTTTAAGTAAAATGTATGTTTTATCAAGCATTAAGAAAGGTAAATTTAATATTGACATTTGATCTTTAGAATAAAAAGAATTCTAAAAGTCTTGTATGTAAAATTTATTATAAAATTTAAAATCTATTGATGTCTGTTTTATAAATATTAACCTACACATTCAAAGATAATAAATCAGCTCTTCTCATTGGTTCTGGGAGAGGATTAAGACCTAACAGTCTGGGCACCTGGTTGGCTCAGTGGGTTAAGCATCTGCCTACGGCTCAGATCATGATTCTGGAGTCCTGGGAGCAAGGCCTCCCCCCCCCCCCCCCCAAGTCAGGCTCCCTGCTCAGTGGCGAGTCTGCTTCTCCCCCCTACCCCTCCTCAATTGTGTTCTCTCTCTTCTGCTCACCCTTGCTCTCTCAAATAAATAAATAAAATCTTAAAAAGAAAAACAAAAATCAAAACTAACAACCTGAGGCAGACTTTAGAATCAGAATCACCTGGAGGGTTTGGGAAGACCGAGAATGCTGGTCCCAACTCTGGGCTTTCTGATTCAAAGTCTTAGGTGAGGTCTAAGAACTTGATTTTTACCAAGTTCTCGAGCGATGCTGATGCTGCTGATTAAGGAATTGTACTTTGAGAACCACTGTTCTAAGGTACCTGTAGCATGCATCCAACTAACCTCTCTCCTTTGTATCTAGAATGGTACTAGCTATGTATCATCCTTGGTTGAATGAAAAGAATGATCCATATCATTTTTTGTATGGCTTAATTCTCTCACAGAACCTTGATAAGAATAAGGGACAAAATGTGGTTATTTTATTCAGTTTTTGATCTCACAGTGTTGTCTGTATGGACAGGAAAAGAGCTGATATATCAAAAAGAAATGGATTCTATTATATTATTAGTATGTATATGTCATCTTTAATCTAAAATGATCTAGAACCCTCACTCATGTAATGACCAGAATCAAGAAATAGATCCTAAATACTTAAACCACATAATACTCCTATATAATGTGAAGCATATTGTAGCATTCCCATTTTGGTGTAGTATAGTAAACCTATTAGGAGAAGGTCATTAAAAGAAAGGAAGGAATTTCAGGTCCTTTGCTTTAGTAATTCTGGTTTTTTTCTCATTAAAGCTGACTGAAATAATAGAAAATGTTAATTTTTTGACTTCTGTGCTTTATTTAGGTAATCCGCTGTATGACAGCCTAGGTTCTTTGGGTGTGGGCACGTTACTAGGCATGGTCTCAGCATTCCTCATCTACACTAACACAGAAGCACTCTTAGGGCGATCCATCCAGCCAGAACAAGTGCAGCGGCTTACTGAACTCCTGGAGAACGACCCATCAGTAAGGTCAGCTTATTCCAATGATGGTGCTAAAGTTTACAAAAATATATTATGAAATAGAAATGCTTGCTTTATAAATACTTCCAAAAGGGTGTGTAGTTCCCTAGCCTTTAGATAGAAGTTTTTAATCTATGACTTTTCAGACTTGCAACCTTGTAAGAAAACAAGTGAAAGCATTTAGGAAACACCCTGTTTTCTTCTAAATTCTGTGTATCTTTAATTTTTAGAATAAGGAACAATTAGATGATAGAATGGGAACAGAAGTTTGTAAGCAGTTGTCTCCTTAATGTAGAAGTACGTATGTGGAACCTTCATATTTATATTTTCCCTATATTTGTATTATAATTACAAATTGCTATGTTAAATTTAAGAAGATTTTTATTCAATGAGGGAGTGATTACCAAATTGAATATTATTTATACTCCTTTTGAAAATAGACTTCTTGTTTTAGTTTATTTTAAAAGTTTTTCCTTATAGTCTTTATCTTTTAAATGATATAAAGATGAAAAACTTGACGGGGAGCCTGGCTGGCTCAGTCAGTAGAGTATGCAACTCTTAATCTCTGAGTTGTGAGTTCCAAGCCCCCCATTAGGGGTAGAGTTTACTTTAAAAAAAAGAAGAAGAACTGAGGACTTAAGGGGTAATCGAAAGAGATACAGCGTTCTAATTAGTACTTTTTAGTGAAATTCAAGCTTCAGAGTGATATGGAAGGAGTAAGCCTTTAAAAATCTCAATTTCCTACTAGCTATATATGTATGTTGAACTTTAGAAGAATGCGTTTTTCTTCTGTGTTATAACCATATCTTTTTTTAAAAAAATATTTATTTATTTATAGAAAATACAAGTTGGGGGATGGGCAGAGGGAAAGAATCTCAAGCAGACTTCCCACTGAGCATGGAGCCTGCCTTGGGGCATGATCCCACAGCCCTGAGATCGTGACCGGAGCCAAAATCAAGAGTGGAATGCTTTTAACAGACTCAGACACTCAGGCACCCCCTTATAACCAGAATCTAAGTTAAATCTTTTAATAATGACCTGTATATCTGAATCAGTAAAACAAATGAGTAAATTTTACTAGATTTATATTCCAAACCTTACATTTTTTTTTTAAATTTTTATTTTATTTTATTTTATTTTTTATTTATGATAGTCACAGAGAGAGAGAGAGAGGCAGAGACACAGGCAGAGGGAGAAGCAGGCTCCATGCACCGGGAGCCCGATGTGGGATTCGATCCCGGGTCTCCAGGATCGCGCCCCGGGCCAAAGGCAGGCGCCAAACCGCTGCGCCACCCAGGGATCCCCAAACCTTACATTTTTAATTTGGAAAAATACCTAGCTAGATCTAGATTATAAGTTGAGTGTCATTAGAATCAGTATTATTAGACTTAGTACTTGATTAATCCATGTTAATATCCTTTCCTCGTTAATACCTTGGTCTGGTTTTGGTATGAAGGTAATATTGACAATACAGAATGAGTTGGGAAGTCTTCTCTTCAATTTTTTAGAAAAGCTTGTGAAGAATTGGTATTATTTCTTCTTTTAATGTTTGGTAGAATTGGCCAGCAGTGTTCTCTGGGCATGGGCTTTTCTGTGTGGGTAGTTTTTTGAATACTTACTCTACCTGTTTACTTGTTACAGGTCCCTTCAGATTGTTTCTTCTCAAGTCAGTTTCAATAGTTTTATGTTTTTCTAGGAATTTGTGCATCAGTTCTAAAAGTTATCTAATTTGTTGGCATAGAACTGTTCCTAATTTTCCTTTATAATCCTTTCTGTTTCTTTAGGGTTGGTGGTAATATTTCTTTCACTTCTGACTCTAGTAATTTGTCTTCTCTCCTTTTTTCTTGGCCAGTCTAGCTAAAGGTTTGTCAGTTTTGATCTTTTCAGAAAACCAGCTTTTAGTTTGATTTTGGTTTTTTCTCTATTTCATCAATTTCTGCTCTGATCTATATTATTTCCTTTCTTCTGCATGCTTTAGGTGTAGCTTGCTTTTCTTTCCAGTATCTTAAGATGGTAGTTTAAGTTTTTCATTTGATATTTTTTTTTTTTAAAGTAGGCTTTTATAGTTAGAAATTACCCTCTATTACTTTCACTGTGTCCTATACAGTTTGGTATGTTGTATCTTCATTTTCATTCATTCCAAAGTATTATCTGATTTCACTTTTGATTTCTCCTTTGGGCACTGGTTATTTAGAAGGTTATTTGGGCGCCTGGGTGGCTCAGTCGGTTAAGCATCTGCCTTTAGCTCAGGTCATGACTGCAGTCAATGTGTTGGTTGGGACCAGAGGCGTGTCCTGGGGAGGGATCTGCTTCTAAGCCTGCTCCCGTAATTGTTGACAGGATTTGGTTCCTTACGGCACAGGCTTCTCCAACATGGCAGCTTACTTCCTCCTAGCGTGCACAGTAAAGTCACAGATTCGTCATCTAATCTTAGAAATGATAGTTCCTCACTTTGCCATGTTCCCTTGGTTACAAGCCCTTAGCTCTAGCCCACATTCACAGAGAGGGGATTGCATGAGGGTTTGAGGGCAGGAGGTAGGGTCTTCAGGAGCTGTAGCAGAGAAGCAGCTTATTACAAACACTTTTCTATCTGCAGTTACTTATGTATAAGAACATAAGGAAACAGTATGTGAATATTTGCATTTACTGCAATTCAGTATTGGTAAAATAATGAAGTTTGTATTTTGTTAGGACTAAGGCAGATACACTTTTTTAAAAAGAAAAAAAGTGTATAGCTTCTTGCCAGCCTGGACAAGTTTTGTTTCATTTTGCGCATATATAACTTTATTAAATCATTTTTATTTTTATCCTAGTTGATAAAGATGCGTCTATAGTGCTATGGCTAAAGAATTTTAGACTCAGTATTTAGTAACTTGCTTAGGATCACTCAGAAACTAGGGTCGGATGTTTTGAGTATTTGGAGTCTCGTTTATGTTTGTTTTCCTAAAGCTTTCTATATTCCCAGGATTCAGAGTGTTTTTTATTTTATATATCCCATAAAGAAAAGATGTTAATAGTGGTTATCATAGAATAGAATTTCTCAGTGGTTTTCTACAGAAGATTGATTGCTGAGGGTTAGGGCAGAAGAGGTGAAAAGCAGTTACAACCCTAGAACATCTGCTTCCCTTTCTGGGAGACGGAATGGTATAATAATAAATAATAATAATAAATAAAAATAAATAATAAAACCACTGGGTTTGAGTGTCTAAAGATCTGGAGGGGAGTCCTGCGTCTGCTGTGGACTAGCTGAATTACCATAGGCAAGTCGCTTAGGCCCCTCTGGGACAGTTTTATAATCTGTAAAGTAAAGGTGCCAACTTATCTACATTCTGAATTCCATTCATTAAATGCCTGCCATGTAGTTGCTTCCATGTGAAACATTTTATGTATGTGTTGGTTATTATTTACCATATCAAATCCTTTTAGGTAGTTGTTATTAACTTCATTCCAATAGAGTACTTTACAGATGTGTATGAAGGCTTTTAAAGAAACTTTTTAAAAAAGGAAAAAAGGATTATAAGACAATATGACAACATTGTGGAAAAGAGATTTAGAGTTGATTTTTTAATCCACAAACTATATAATTCATGTATATACAAACCATAAAATAATATATATTAAGTTTGCATCTTCGGCATTATACAAAAATATCTAAATGGACGTTTGTTTGGATATTTATAGATGGCACTTAATGGTGAATACTGAAACCCGTCTTGGTGTATTTTCATCACTGATGGGGAAAAAAATAAAAATTCTGTACTTTGTAACATTAAAATGTATATGTGTGCATAGCGTATATAAATTTATGTGCATTGTTATTGATTGCAGAGCAATTCATGATGTTAAAGCCACAGATCTGGGATTAGGGAAAGTAAGATTTAAGGCAGAAGTAGATTTTGATGGACGAGTTGTTACAAGATCATATTTGGAGAAACAAGATTTTGACCAAATGCTACAGGTAAGTTTATATACTCACTGTTTTCTTAAATAGTCAAGGGTTAGAAAAACTAACTTTTTAAGTAAATAAAAAGAAACTTTTACAGGTCTTAAAGTCAGTTAGGCTTTCAACTTCTTAGGGTTCCAAAATTGGAGAGAGACCGTTTTATTTGCTGTAGAATAGGTGGGAGGAGACAGCAGAGGAGCAAACTATATTATTTTAGAAGATAATATAATGAACACTGCAAAGGTTACCACTTGCCTTTGTCAAATTTTAACATTTTAGTCTACTATCTTTGCTTAGGATCTTGAAAAAGGAAATAAGTTGTTAAAAAACAGATGAAGCCCTTGTTCTCCCCCTTCTAGGTCCCATTCTTCTTCCTCCATCCCTACGACTAAAAATTGTCTTGAATTTAGTGTTGTCATTTCCATTCAGTTTTTAAAACACTATTTATTTGTTGGTTTATTTGTTTATGAGAGACAGAGATAGTGCCAGAGATAGCAAGAGAGGTGAGGAGAGGGAGAAGCAGACTCTCCGCTGAGCGGGGAGCCAGATGTGAGGCTCGATCCCAGGATCCTGGGATCATGACCTGAGCCTTAGGCAGTTGCTTAACTGACTGAACCACCCTGGGCGCCCCTTCATTCAGTTTTCATACCTTTCATCAGACTTTTCTTAGCATAGTATATAGTAGCATTTTAGATATTTAAAAATTGATGTAAATGGTATCATACCATCGATTTCCTCTCTTGGGTTAGCAGCATGGTTTTGAGATTCCTCCATGTTAACATATACACACATACATGTGTTCATAGTAACTTCTAATATATTAGCATATATTAATATTCTAGTTTATTTTAATTGTACATGATAATCTCCCATGAATATAATGCAGTGTTTTTATCCAGTCTTCATTTGATGGGCATTTATGTCCACAATGGCATTCTCGTGTATTTCCTTGTTCAAATATGTAAGAACATATTTAGGGTACTGTACAGCTAGATATAAAATAATTGGGCTGTAGAGTCAACCTGAGGCCATGAGTGGCTGGCGGTTAACTGTCCAACTCTTGATTTCCACTCAGGTCTCGATCTCAGCGTCGTGAGTTCAGGCCCCGTATTGGGCTCCGTGCTGCGTGTGGAGCTTACCTGAAAACAAAACAAAACAAACCTACCTTCAGCTTCCTTAGATATTGGCAAATTTTTCACCAAAGTGTGTCAATTTAATTTCCACTGTCTTTACATCAAAGTTTCTCTTGCTTCACATTCTTTTTTTTTTTTTTTTTTTTAATTTTTATTTATTTATGATAGTCACAGAGAGAGAGAGAGAGGCAGAGACACAGGCAGAGGGAGAAGCAGGGTCCATGCACCGGGAGCCCGATGTGGGATTCGATCCCGGGTCTCCAGGATCGCGCCCTGGGCCAAAGGCAGGCGCCAAACCGCTGCGCCACCCAGGGATCCCTTGCTTCACATTCTTATTTGATTGCATTATATTGACAGTTTTGAAATTTTTGTCGTTACAATTGATATGAAAATTACAACTTGTATTTAATTATGATTTCTCTTTCCCCTGGTAGCAGTAGTGAAGTTAGCAAGCATTGAAATTTATTGACCATTGGGATTTCCTCTACTTGCTTGTTTATTTAATTTCTGTTATTTTGGCAAATTAATAAACATTTTATTTTTAATATATTGCACTAATCCTTCCTCAGTTGTGTATATGCAAATATCTTTTACTAGTTTGTGATTTACCATTTCACTTTGTTGTTATACAGAAGGTTAGTGTGTTTGACTTTATGTCCAATTTATAATTTTTTTCTCAAGGCTTTTTTATTATCTTGCTTGAGAAATACTTCCTTATTCCAGTATCATAAAAATAGTCTCCTTTTTTTTCTAAAAGTTTTGTGGTTTTCTACCCTGAATTTTTTTTTATTTCACTTAAAGAATTTTTTTGTTTGTTTGTTTAATGATCTAACTAGGGGTTTAATCTTTTTTTTCCTGTAGAAAAATAATTGCCCTGGCACAACTTATGAATAGTCTGTTCTTTTCCTACTAATTTTGTAATGCTATCTCTGTAAAGTATTATACTTAATTTCTTGTCAAATTAAATTTTTTTCAGAAGTGGTCCATCACCTATAGCATGGAAGTTTTCATTAGACTTAATGGTGTTATAATTTTTTAAAAGAAATCATCAGTGTACTACTATGATTTTTTAAAAAGTTATTTTGTCTTCCTGCTATCATTTTCTTTATAGGAAATTCAAGAAGTGAAAACTCCTGAAGAACTAGAGACCTTCATGCTTAAACATGGAGAAAATATTATTGACACTTTAGGAGCTGAAGTAGATAGACTTGAGAAGGAACTGAAAGTAAGATATATTCATAATAATCATAATGCCAGCTGTTTTCTTGAGTACTGTGTCTGTGTCACTATGCTGATTATATCACAGGTGTATGTTTATCTTCTCAGTAACCTCATGGTGCATGACTGGTCGTTGTGAGCAGGAAAAATCACTGGGTTAGAGAAGTTGGGTGATTTACTCAAGAAAGTAAGGGTTTGGGATTTCAACCTTCATTGGTCAATTCCAAATTCTCTTTTTTCAACCACTATTCTACACTGCTTGCTTAGTTTCTAAAGTAGTCAAAGATTTTTTGTTTTGAAATAAGCATTTTGAAAGTTTCTAGAAAAAGGTGAAAGGGAAACTAGATTCTCTTCAGAAGTTTGAAAAACCAATGTGACCTTGAACATATACATACATCTTCGTTTTACTCCATCTGTCATTAATTTGTGTTCTCTTTTTTGCTTCTGTTCAGTTGGAGATTTGTTCAGTTGGAGCCTATTGGTTTTTTACTGAAATATTACCTGATTTTACTGAAATATTACCTGATAGGACTATCTTTAAGAATATCTTAGTGTTCTCAGATTGTCATTTATTGACTCTTGAATTCAAGTTTTTGCAATAAATAAAACTTATAAATGATCTGTAACATACATAGCTTGTTGAAGGCAATGTATTTTCTTTAGTTGATGTTGACCATTTGTTAGTTTTGTTAAAAGTTGAAGGGAAATCACAAAAGTTGAAAGAAAGCATTTTTGTTAGTACTTATTATTTTTCTTTTGGACTCTAGGTACCAGATTAATAGAAGCACTTCAAATAATATGATTTTGTTTATGTTAATATTATAGTTGACAACATGCTTTTCAAGTTTGTAGATGAGCAATTCTCAAATATTTTCATCTTAAGATTCTTTATATTCTTAAGAATTATTCAGGACCCAAAGAGCTTTTATTTATTTTAATTAATATTTATTGATATTTACTAAATCACAAAGCTGAGGGTTTTAAAAATATTTGTTTAAGAACTATAATAAACTATTACATGTTAATATAAATAACATTTTAGTGAAAGTAACTATAGTTTCCAAAATGGGGGGGGGGGGGAGTGAAAACAGTGGTATTGTTTTACATTTTTGCCAAAATGTAGGACCGCTAGATTCCCATATTTGCTTCTGCATTCATTCTGTTGACATATATTGTTTTGATTGATGGATATAGAAAGAAAAGGGAGGAATCTTTAAAAGTATCCTTATAGCCTTTTCAGATAATTGTGATATTTTCTTTGGATAGTACATCAATACTAACAACTGGTAGCCTCTTAAAGCTTAGTTGTAATATGGAATCTGAAACTATATCAGAGAACTTTTCACATGCTCATTGGTGCTTTATACATTGGTGTGAAGTTAGGGGGCACAGTCCACAAGATCACCCTCATTTCTGACGCCAGTTGCAAATTTCAAGTGGTTCCTCATTTTACCCTCAGGTTTGATAATTCACAAAAAGGACTCACAAAACTCATTGAATACTTTTATTTATTTACTTTTAAAAAGATTATTTAGAGAGAGAGAGAGCATAAGCAGGAGGGGCGTAGGGGGAGAGGGAGAGAGAATCCTAAGCAGACTCTACACTGAGCACAGAGCCCAACGCAGGGCTTGATCTTAAGATCTTCAGGTCATGACCAGAGCCAAAACCAGAGTCGGGCACTTGACCTGCTGCACCACCCATGTGCCCCCACTGAATGCTTTTTATACTCATGGTTATGATTTATTACAATGAAAAGATACAGATTAAAACTAGCCAAGGGAAGAGGTGCATAGGACAGAGTTCCAGACAAAAATTTCAGTTGTCCTCTCCCCTTGGAGTCATGGACACTGTTATTTTCCTGGCTATGATATGTGACAGTTTGCACAGAGTATTGCCAACCAGGGAAGCTTAACTGAGCCTTGATGTCCAGAGATTTTGTTGATGGTGGCCAGCCTTTCACCTCTAGCCTTTCCTAAGAAAAAGTGACACTTTAAGTCTCTAGTCCCTCCTGGATATATAGCATATACTGTGTGGCCAAAGATAAAGACAGAATTATCAGGACATTCCAAGGACCTAGGGATCACTTCCCAGTGGCCAAGGGGCAAGGCCAGACCTCTCTGTAGGTAGGATTAATTATCTACTGTACATTGGTGCTTTAAAATCCATTGTCTTTTTATGTTGGATCTTTTAAGCCATACATGATTCCAGATTGTTATGATTTGGTCATTTGGAAAATACTAATACACTGAGCTTATGCCCATCTTTCAAATGGTGATATGCTTCTAAGTATTGGGAAGTTGTCAGGGTCATGGTAGTAGATACAAGTTTTTCAGCATTCTGATTTTCATTTGAAACCTTGCATTTTGCCATTAGCAACAAATGTTGTTTTCCTTGAAGTAACAGATTCATTTTGTTCATTTAAGAAGATTCCTAGAAGGGGCCCTTGGGTAGCTCAGTCTGTTAAGTAAGTGGCTGCCTTCAGCTTAGCTCTTGATCCCAGAGTCCTGGGATCGAGCCCCACATTGGGCTCCCTTTTCAGTAGGGAGCCTGCTTCTCCCCCTCCCTCTGCAGCTCCCCCTTTATTTTTTTAAGATTTTATTTATTCATTCATGAGACACACAGAGAGGCAGAGACACAGGCAGAGGGAGAAGCAGGCTCCCTGCGGGGGAACCTGATGTGGGACTCAATCCCGGGACCCCAGGGTCACGCCCTGGGCCAGAGGCAGACGCTCAACCCCTGAGCCACCCAGATGCCCCTTAGCTTTACTCTGGAATAGAAACAGTAAGTCAGAAGCCAGATATAAGTTAACAAATTGGTCATTCTTATATTTACTCTTATCACAATCAGATAAGATTATTGTTTTGTTTAGCTAACTTTGTGCTTTAATTAGAAGCTGTTAAACCTTTAAAGGATAACTAATTCATACGTGTTTTTGAATTTTAAATCTTTAAACCAGGAAGCAAAGTTTAACCCATATTCTCAGGTTAGAAACCTCTCTAAGGTAATAAGGCTTAATTTATCTTAGAGGAAAAGTTCTTCATTGTTGAGGCACCAAACCAAGAGAGTGCATGAATGTGATTCTTTTTTCTTGTTACGAAAATCAGCTGATTTTCTTTTGAAAACTTAAATTTTGGTGTATCCCCTTCTTTTTAAAAAGTACTCTAGCATGGTTGCCTTCTAAGTTTAAATTTAATAATTATTGAATTACTTTGGAAGATCACACTCAGTGATAAAATTTAGCAGTATAGCCATCTCTGTTAAGTAATGCCATTGATCTAATTTTGAGACTAGGTAGTATTTTTGGCATAAAATCTATAACTTGGATAGTTCTATGTAAAAACATAAAAAATAATGGAAGCGAATTTATGAAGTCCCATATTATAAATGTGAAATATATTTTGTCTTATTTTGAAGTTCTTTGAACTGTTAATTAAAACATTTTGGTTCTACTTCTATATTTCAGTCTGTTGATAGACCCTTCTCATGTTCCTCCAAGTAGTTTTTTGTTTGGGAGGCAATAATTCTGTTGAGAATTAATTCAGTGGGAAGATGCTGTAGTATTTGCAAATTCCTAATGAGCAGTATTCCAGTTAAATGTCCTGCTCTTTACTCTGTCTTTTGCTTCTTGAATTGCATCCTCCTGTAGCATTTTCTTGAGTCTGTAGTATTGCAAAGTAAATCACGGTGTGGTTACCTGTCCATAGTGAGTTTTGAAATAAATTTGTCTGTAAATGTTTGAAACAATAAGTATTTGTTGAGGGGCGCCTGGGTAGCACAGTCCGTTGGGCATCTGACTCTTGGTAGCTCAGGACGTGATGTCAAGCCCCACATCGGGCTCCCTGCTCAGCGGGAGCCTGCTTCTCCTTCCTCTGCTGCTCCCCCTGCTTGTGCTTGCTCTCTCTCTGTCAAATAAATAAAATCATAAAAAGAGTAAGTATTAAACAAATGAATGAAAATTATAAGTTGAATGCCAGTTAATTGATTTTTAATTCTATTAACAATATTGATTCAGTTTCTGCTATGCACGTGATCTCTTGTTAGGTACTAAACATTGAAATCTAAGGATATTGATGCTTTCTTTTTTATATATTCAAATATTTTGTGTGTTTCTTCTTTGTATTTGGCACATTACGTTTTAGGGATTTGATGGTTTTCTCTCTAAAAACTTGATCTTAAAACACAATCAACTGTTTAGTTTTTTTCTTGAGACTAAATTTTTATTGGTACACATTTGTTATATAGTTTTTTTTTTTTAGAGAATAATTTCAGATTTTCTATTAATAGCTAAACTTTTCAAGTCATATTGGGATGGGTTAGGGAGAATTAGAAAGGGAAAATAAAATTCAGTTTTGTTTCTGTTTGAGGAAATCTTTGTTTATTCTGTACTGAATTTAGGGAATTCTAGATGGAGCACATAGTTTAAGGTAATGAGAACATTGAGAAAAAAGAATGTACCCCCATGTTTGGGGGTCCCCTGGCCATTCTTGCATTAGGATCCAAGAGGAAAGCACCCCCAGGTATACTTGAACGAAACTAATAAGAAAAATCTCGGTGCACACTCAGTAGATAGAATGCTCTAGCTGGAGCTAAACTCCAGTATTACATCATATTTTCATCTTAATAATTGAATTCCTTTAAAGGGCAGCCCCGGTGGCATAGCGGTTTAGCGCCGCCTGCAGCCCAGGGCGTGATCCTGGAGACCTGGGATCAAGTCCCACATCAGGCTCCCTGCATGGTGCCTGCTTCTGCCTCTGCCTGTGTCTCTGCCTCTCTCTAGCTGTGTCTCTATGAATAAATAAATAAAAAATCTAAAAAAAAAAAATTCCTTTAAAGATTTTATATATTTATTTATTCACGAGAGACACAGAAAGAGACAAAGACACAGGCAGAGGGAGAAGCAGGCTCCCTGTGGGGAGCCTGATGCGGGACTCGATCCCGGGACCCCAGGGTCACACCCTGGGCTGAAGGCAGATGCTCAACCGCTGAGCCACCCAGGCGAGGAATATACAAATGTTCGTAGGATGTTTTTAGATTTTATTTATTTGAGAGAGAGTGAGAGAGTGAGCATGAGTGAGGAGGGGCTAAGGGAGGGGGAGAAACAGGCTTCCCGCTGAGCACAGAGCCTGACATGGGCCTTGATCCCGGGATTATTCCATCATGACCTGAGCACCCAGGTGCCCTCCCTAGGATATTATCTTTTATTTTTTAAGTTAGGTATTACTAATCCTGGCCGATTATCAGAATCTCTTAGAAGAGTTTTTTCCCCATATTGATTTCTTTATCCATTTATGTAATATTAATTTATTTAAGTAATCTCTACATCCAACATGGGGCTTGAACTTAAGATCGAGTCACACATGCTCTTCCAACTGAGCCAGTCAGGCACCCCTATTTTTACAATTTTTATCAAATAACACACAAAATGGGTGAGGTCAAACAACTGAAAAGCTTAGCAACAGAAGTGTCACTTGCCTCACCCTCCTCAATCCTTCTGCTCACAGATAAGCATTTTTAGTATTTTGTTTATATTTACTGCCATATTTCTATATGAAAGTCTTAAACTGCTTCTCCAGACTTAAATGTTCTTTATTTCCTCTTTGATAGATCTGGATTAGTTATATAGTTAGTTTTGTGTGTTCTCTCTGCCCTCCATTTTCACAGTGTCTTTGTATTACATCTTATTACACAGAGTGTAATAAGTGAGTGAGTTAGGTGTCCCTCCGTTTTGTACCCATACAGATAAAATCCCAAGACCTTTACCTTGCTCTCTAAGTAGTGGGCTGTTAAAATTTCCTGCTTACCTGCCTGCGTTTCCTCACTAGACAAAAAAGTTCATCCAAGGCAGGGACTGCTTGTTTCCTGTATGTTGTTGTGTACCCGGTGCCTGGTGCAGGGTAGGCATGTAATAAAGATACTTTCTGTTGTTTTTGACTTGAAGTTCCTTAAACAAGCATTTAAATTTTTTCACAACTTGGTTCCTGCTTGCCTTTCCAGCCTCGTTACTAATCCTGTCCTTTTTGCAACTTCTGTGACTCACTACACCGTACTGCCAGTGCGTACTTCTCAGGCTCCCCAACCGCGCATGCTCCTTCTGTCTGGGTCCTTTTCATCATCATCTCTGGAAAACTCACTACTTTCAAGCCTTGTATAGCTATTGTATCCTCAGTGAAGTCTTGCTGGACCTCAGGAGTCCGTAGATCTGACATTTTTGTTCCCAGAATTAGCCTTATAGGACATTGTAATAGTTAGGAGCTTGGGATCTATCCTGGCTTCATCAGTTCTAGATACGTAACTTTGGGCAGGTTGGTTAATTTCTTCAAACTTCAGTCTTCTCATATGTGAAATGGAAATGATTGAGTTATTAGAGAATTTTTTTTAAAGATTTTATTTATTTATTTGAGAGAGTGACAGAGCAAGCATGAACAAGGGGGTGGGGGGATGGGCAGAGGGAGAGGGAGAAGCAGACTCCCCTCTGAGCAGGGAGCTCATGCGGGGCTTGATCCCAGGACCCTGGGTTCATGACCTGAGCCGAAGGCAGATGCTTAACCACCTGAGCCACCCAGGTGCCCCAAGTTATTAGAGGATTTTAAAACATGCATGTGCATGTGAAGTCCCTTACTTAAGCACAGGACTTGACACAGAGCAAATGCTCATTTTTATTTTTATTTTTTTTTTAAGATTTTATTTATTCATGAGAGTCAGAGACACAGGCAGAGGGTGAAGCAGGCTCCTTGCAGGGAGCCTGATGCGGGACTTGATCTGCTCCTTAAATGTTAACTCGTGTTATTATTAGCTCTAATGCTGTATCTCATAGATGATTATTGGTATACTTAGCTCCCTGCCTAAACTGAGTCCCCAAAGTCAGGAACAGTCTTATTTAATAATCCACTTTCTAGCCTGGCCCAAAACTATATGGGTTGCTGTAAGGTATATACAATAAGTGAGTATCCATTTATTTTTTTGATTATTAGTATTGTCTTTTTTTTAATGATTTTATTTATTTATTCATGAGAGAGGCACACAGAGAGGCAGAGCCACAGGCAGAGGGAGAAGCAGGCTCCAAGCAGGGAGCCCGACGTGGGACTCGATCCCAGGGCTCCAGGATCGCGCCCTGGGCCAAAGGCGGCGCTAAACTGCTGAGCCACCTGGGCTGCCCTGATTATTATTGTCTTGCAGTGATTTTCTTTTTACCACAAATGAGGGTGTTTCCAGGACTTTGCGATGTTTGGCACGTATGAGATTCTTACTCCATTATTATATTAATGAACATATGAACAAAATCAGGGAGGTAGGGCTGCTTACCCTCTTGTTTATAGCGAATAATATTCATCTGTTGATTTTTATCCACTAATACGCTACCATGAAATTGTTTGACCTTATGTTTTCCATGACTTTAGTGTGATCTAAAGGAATAAAAGGAAACAAAAATCTGTTTTGCTATGAATAACATGGTGGTGATCTTTCCTTCTAGAAACGAAATCCCGAAGTTCGACATGTAGATTTGGAGATACTATAGATTTGATGGAATCACTTTGAGGAAGCCGTGGAAACAAGTTCGGCGAGCCTGCTCTCCCACACCGAAGGAGTCCATGCCATTCAGAAGCGGTGTTTTTTTTAAGATGGAGGAAATACTTCATGTGAAGGGCAGTTCAGTCTACAGAACTAAATACTACTTCCTGCTTCTAAGAGACATTACAAGTTGAATCAATTGGGAGATCATGTTTTTATGTTTCAATAGGGAACACTTTATTTAACTTGTTCATAATTTTTCATCTTACCCTGTCAGGGTGTCTTGTACTTTGCAATCATGTTTCCTGTCTTCACATTGGTAAAAATAATCATCCATAGGATTACGATTTTTAATTTATGACCACTGCAGATTTCACTCCATCAAAACCTGCCAGTCTTGAACATTCTGGCTAAATCTTGGTTTCTAAACATTCTGTTTTTTTCGTATAGAATATGGAAATTATTTCTACATAATTGTGCCCTGAGCACTAAGAGGAACCCTCTTCCAACCTAGTTACCCATAAATGTTCATTCCAGAAATGTTTTACTTACTGAATTGAAGAAAGACATGTCAGTTCACTCTTTTAGGTTACAGTAGTTGCCATTTTGTAAAATTTCTTCTCTCTCCTTAGCCTTTTTTCTTTATTTAGTTTAATTTTTCCCGTGTAGGAGATACTGAATAACCCTATATGTTTCCATAAGCCAATTTGATAGCTGCTTTTTTGTTTTTGTTTTTGAACTGGCTTCAGTGCCATAGTGTGTATTTACTAGGAGATAATGCATTTATAAGCATTTTAACATCCTGTAAAATGGGCTAGAAATATTTATAATTTTACAGACAGGACAGCATTTTATTTTTAATTTATTTAAAAAGGCACTACTCATGTAAATCTGAACTGTGGGATATTCTTTAAGAGAAAGAGAAGTAAATCTCTTATGCAGAAACTTTGTGGTCATGATTTTGTATAATATCATAGTCAATAGCGTGTCTATAATGTGAATTTCTCGCAGTTATAAATGGGCATTTAACATAATATATGGCTACACATGTGAGTAGCTTTCTAGTGATCATAAGGTATCAAGGTGAAAAAAACATACAGTTCAGTAATGGAAAATTTAGTGCAAAACTACAGCTGTGTTTCCATTCATCAAAGCAACTCATATGCACTTTAAATCATTCGGGGGCAGTGAGCATTGTCCAGGCGAGTGGTGGCTGGGGGAGGTCTTGGCTCGATAAGTGTTGGACCTAAAGACTTAACTAATTTGTAGGAGGTCAGTGTCTAAAAACTTACTTAGATTGAAGTTTATGAATCACAGCAAATTGTAATGCTGGAAGCAAAAAAAATAAACATTTGACTAAAGGGTTTATAATGGTAATTATTTGATCCAGAAATGCCATTTATTGGAAAATTACGAAAATTTATATTGGGGTACATTTTTTTACCGTTATAGAGTACTTTGCATGTTGTACATTTTAAGTGAAATTACATTCTCATTTTATTTTTGAAGATATAAAATTGTTAGGTACACACATAATTTGATCCTGTTATGGTTTCAAATTCTTTACCCTTCCTTTGTGGTTTTTTTTTTTTAAACTGTTTTTTACCCATTATACTCCACTCTCTACTTCTTTTGTCTTCTTCCCTCCCCTTCCCACTTCCCATTTGTTAGTCTCTGTCACTGCCATATGGGAAGGGACCAAATTGTATCCAATTTCCTCCCCGTGAAATTACTCTGAAAATTTTCACATAGCTACACGAGAGGAATGAACTCATTTAGAAAAAAAGTCAGAGTTGGTGTGCAGAAGTTATACTAAGTGGTAGGTTTTTTTAAGGATTCCCTAAAAGAAGCCAATCCTGATAGTTGAGTTTTTTAATCTGATTTTGATTGAGGTCATACTTATTCTTAAGTAACAATAGAAGGCTTATGTTTCTGTCTTTCTCCATTTCTGTTCTGCACTGATACTGTAAAGTTCAACAAAATTTGACATAAAGATGTATAGCAGTATCTATGAATTTGAGTATTTCTGTGGAATCAGGAAATGTAAGCTGTCTTCACTCTTTTTTTTTCCTCCTCTTAAACTGGAGTCAAATTTGAATTTTAAAACCAGGGAATTTGAGTCTCTTTCTTTAAAAATAAGAAAATCTCTAGTTCAGGTTTTTTATTTTTATGTTTTTCCAAATTAATGCTTCTCCTTTAAGTCTTGACCTGATGGATAGCGCTTGAACATTTAAGCATTGTAATCTTAATATTTTTAAGGGAAATAGCTTCTGGGGTAGAAGAGTTGCAAAAGTAACGTTGGGCAGTGAGGAGGGCGGTCCGGCCCTGTGACTCCCGCGGGCACCGAGCTGGACTTCCAGCTCTGCGGAGGGTGCAGCTCTGCTCAGCTGGAGCCCCGGCCCCGAGCTGTCCGAGGGGGCACCTTCTGTGGGCGATGGCAGTTGGTGGGATGAGGGATGGAGACCTATTTCGAAGTGGACCATCCCAGTGGCCGATGACACCCAATTCCAGAGAGGGAGCTTCCTGAAATGTACTGAAGATACAGAGGATTAGACTGGAAAATTTTCAAGTTTTTTTTTTTTTTTCTTCAAAAACAGAGTTAATCTCTGCATACAGCCTCCTACCCACACACCAGATAACCCAGAATAACAAAATGGCATCAGACTCGAATTCTGGGTTTATGGTTTTAGTGTTACCTTAATTATCTCATAATTTGGAAGATGCTTTTTGCTAAAATTATACCATCTACAGGAAATGACTTCAGTTTTAAATCTGATAACTTTTTGAGGTAGAAATCAGGGAACTACAGAAAATCGCAAGGCACTTAGAATTCATACTGTCTTTCCTAGATTGCATTTGTCAAACTTTGGCATTTCTTTTAAACACAATGACCCCCCACCCCCACCCCCAATTTACCAAACTGTCAGAGTCAGTGAAGCGAAGAATTGAAGGTAAAATGTTGATTCAAAGATCGTCTCCCCTAAATCCCTCATCCCTGTGTCTGAAATGGAAATTTGGGAGGTATTTATATAGAAGATTGGTCTGGCAGCCTTTATATTCGCATTAACTTAATAGCATTCCTAGACTCTGGTTTTATGGAAAAGAAAGTTTTTCTTTATATTCTATTGTATTTCATCTGATTTGCTGGCTGATGAAGATGGTCCTGGTCCTTCAGGATGATTTTTCCTTAATAAACGTCATCTGTAAGTAAGAGCAGTTCACTTGCTAGTTTTATTTCCTGATGTTTTGTCAACTTAAATCATTCTTTACCTCATATGCTCATAAGAACTAACCTGTAAACTAGGTATATTTCACCTTAAAAAGCCTGTATTTTTGAACGATTTATTATTCATTGAGTAGGCTTGTTAGTTTGTAAGTTTCCTGGTTTTACAAAACCAAAATGCGACAACTTAATCATTTTATCGTGTTTTCAGCGTAAAGAGAACTGCCGTGAACGTCCTGTTAGGATGTGTGTTTGGTATATATTGCTCCGTTTTGGCAAAACTAGATTATTTAAATATGTTAACTAGGTCATTTCTTCTGAGATGTGTCTAAATAGCATATTCAGAGGGAAAAAAAAAAGAAAACACAAGAACACTAAGAGCTACAACCTAGAGCCAGCCTGCCCTGGGGCCCATGATGAGTCCTATACTAATCCTAATATAGGAATTCCAGCTGTATTTTCTTTTCTACAAGAAACAAAACCAAAGTAATTACTGAAAGTAATTTGGTATTTTGAGAGCACGCAGTTCCCTCCCCCAAATCAAAATTCATTGAAAATAGCGCAGGGGCACCTGGGTGGCTCAGTTGCTTGAGTGTCTGCCCGCGGCTCAGGCCGTGATCCCGGGGTCCTGGCCTTGGCCCCGGCTCCCTCGGCCTCTGCTGCTCCCCTGCTTGTCCCCCCCCCCCCCCGCCCGGATCTTTTTTAAAAATTGAAACAGAAGCACGAAGGTTTAGGGTATGCGTAGGCCTCTGTCTTTGGGGCCCGTGGGGGTGTCGTGCCTGTGCCAGCAGGGTAACGGGGTTTGTGTCCGCGCCTCCCAACCTCACGGCCGAGCAGCCGAGGTCCCTTGCGTCGCAGGGGAGGGCAGGGGCCGCCGGTTGCGGCGCTGCGGGGCCCAGCTCGGGCTCGGACAGGTCGGGGTCTGCAGGTCCCCGTGGAGGCCGGAGCCCAGGGCCGAAGTGCGACGAGGTGGGGCACCGGGATGGTTGTGTCGCCAGGGGAGGCCGGGCCCATGCCGGGCTGGGCGAGGCTCGTGCGGGTCGGACGCCGGAGCAGCCTGAGCCGCGGGTGCCGGGCCGGGTGCCCTGACGTCCTGCGGGAGCCGAGCTCAAGGCTGTCGCCTGGACGACTCCAGGGGCCACCCTCAGGATGACCCGGCCCGGCGCGCTGAGCCCTGGGGGGCACTGGGGGGCAGCGGGAGTCGTGCCCAGCATGGGGAAGCCTTTACTTGGGGCTCCAAGGCCCGCGGGCACCCGTTCCCTCTCCCAGAGGACACGGCTGGACGCTGCGCCCTGCCCTGCAGGTGCCCGGCCAGGAAGCGCCTCCGACGGGGCTCCCCATGCAGCAACGGGGCGCAGCGGTTCCCAGGGCGCTGCGTCCCCCACGACCTCAGGGCGAGGCACGTGAGCGTGGGGGAGGCCGGGCCCTGGGCACCACGCGGGCAGCTGGGCTCCCGGGGCGCCGGCCGGTTCCTGTGCCCGGTAACTGACGGCTCGCTGTGCGCGGGCCACGGTCTACAGGCCACGGTCGGGGTGCTGGCCACGGCGCGCGGGCCATGGGTCACGGACTGCGGGCCACCTTCGGGGTGCGGTCATGGTGCGCGGGCCACGGTGCATGGGCCACGGTCGCTGTGTGGGCCAGGGAGTGCAGCGCAGGTGCAGAGCGGGTCCGAGGCCCTGTCCGGGGCGCTCCCTGCAGGAATTCCCACCTCGTCCACGGCTCCCCCGTAACCTTCAGTGGGTTCCATCTCCAGAAGCACATGAAGCTGTAACTGTCGCGCGTGGACAACGCCTTGAGCCCCCTAAGCCAGCACAGCCCGCCTCGCCGCCACCCCCAGAACCTCCGGAGCGCCACCCAGCGCTTGCACAGAAGCCCCACCGCAAACCAGGAGAGGGTCCAGTGTCTGCTGCACTTCGCCGAATCCGGCCCCCGAAGCGCAAACCAGCACAGGTGTGTGCGTGCGGCTCGCCGCGAGTGCACGGCCCGTGGGCTCTGCTCCCCGCCGCTGCCCCGGCTCGGGGACCTGGGGCTCCCTGAATGTCCACCGTGACCGCCTCCGGCTCCGGTGCCTGCGTGGGCCCCCGCGCATCCCGCATCGCGGCTCAGGGAAGTACCCGGTCGCCCACCTGCAGCCCCGTGTCCAGCGACTGTGTTTCCCTGGCAGCGGCTGAAGGCCGGACATTGCAAGTTGAGCCACCATTGGGCCGGGCCACCCGCAGCGCCCAGGTCTCCTTCCAGCCTGTTCTGGCCGATGTGCCCATGTCGCATCAGGCCTCCGGCTGGTGAAGGCCGCCTCGGCTGGCGCTGCCTTGAACACGTAACTTTCTTGTTTTAAAAATAGTTCAAAGCGGACTATCCCTCTCATTCAAATGAGGAGCACCGAAGGGGCCTTGAGTCGTTACCCCTACGACTGAGCTAAGGGGCCCCGGCGTGTGTTGATCACATTAGAATAATAATAAAAAAACAAACCTGAAGTGTGACAGGTGCCCGGGCGGCAGTGGCTAGGCTCCGGCCTCTTGGTTTTGGCCGAGGCTGTGGCCTGGGCGGTGAGCTCGAGCCCCAGGTCAGGCTGCACCCTCGGTTCGGAGTCTGCAGTCGGCTGGCGCCTCTCCCCCTATGCCCCCCCCCCCGCCTCTCTCTCAAATAAATAAATCTTAAAAAAAAATAAAACAAAAGCAACCAACCAAGAACCTAAGGGGGTGAGAATCCTTGAATTAGAATTTTAACACTTCCTTCCAAAAGGAGGTGAGAACAATTTGAAAGGGAGAAGACTTAGGCTCATCGCTTTTATTCTGTGGCTTGGGTTCCGTGCAGGGCCCGCAGCCAACAGTGACCGAGGGTGGGTGGCCGGCAGCGGTGAGCCCCGGGCCTGACCTGCGGGGACCCGCGTGGCCCGATCCTGGCGGGTGGTCGCTGGGCCTGAGCCCTGTCTGAGGGGCCCTGGGCAGGGCACCTGCGGGGGGCGGGCAAGAAGCGGCAGGGCCGCGGTCCTCCCAGGTGGGCTCGCAGCGCCCCCACTTCTGGGCTGCGGCAGCCAGGCCCGCACAGGTGGCCCTGGACCAGGTGGGACCAGGTGGGATGCGCATGCCTGCCCCTGGCCCAGCCCAGGCCCCTGCGGCCTGGAGCCTCGTGCACGATGAAGACAGCGGCCAGCGATGCTGTCTCCAGGTGAGAAACAGCACCTGTAGGGTGGGATGTCCCGGGTGAGATGCTGCACCTGTGGGGTGGGATGTCCCAGGGGAGATGCCGCACCTGCGGGGGGGGGGGATGTCCAGGGGGAGATGCACCTGCGGGGGGGGATGTCCAGGGGGAGATGCACCTGCGGGGGGGGGTGTCCCGGGGGAGATGCTGCACTTGCGTGGGGGGTTGTCCAGGGGGAGATGCACCTGCGTGGGGGGGATGTCCCGGGGGAGATGCACCTGCGGGGGGGGGTGTCCCGGGGGAGATGCACCTGCGGGGGGGGGTGTCCCGGGGGAGATGCACCTGCGGGGGGGCGGTGTCCCGGGGGAGATGCCGCACCTGCGTGGGGGGGGTGTCCCGAGGTGACTCTTTACAAAACTCTTTCACCTCCTGGAGCGGGAGGGGGGGGACACGAGCGCGCGGGCGGGGCGGGGGGGGGCCTGGGTCCCCGACGGGTCGCGCCCCAGGTGCCCGCCGCTGCCCCGCCTCCTGCGGTCCCTCCTCCCTGTATTCGTGAACTTGGCTCCTCTGGTTTTATTTCCGACGACCGCTCCGAGCGCCGCGTCACGGGGGGGAGGGGCGGGGGGCAGGGGCGCGGGGGGCGGGCGACGGGGTTTGGGGAGCGCAGCCACCGTCGTCCCCCCCCCCCCCCCCCCCCCCCCCGCGCCGACAGGTCCTCTGGGCCACAGGGGCACCTCGTCCCCCCTCCCCATCCCTCTGCCTCTCCCCCTCCCCCCTCGCCCTTCCCCTCTCCCCTCCCCCCCTCCACCTCCCCCTGCCCCGAGCCTGTGCCCCAGGACCGGCCCCTGCCCTCCAGGCCGACGCTGACCCCGAGAGGCTCCTCCCTGGGGAGTCCGCGGGCGGGAGCCTGGGGGTGGGGGGTGCGCTGGGGACACCGCCCTCTGGGCCCTGGGGACGAGCCCCTCCAGGCCTGGCACTGCTTTTAGACTAAAGGGGTTCAGTTTTTTTTTTTCAAAGATGTTATTTATTCACGAGAGACCCAGAGACAGCAGCAGAGCCTGGTGCGGAACTCGATCCCGGGACCCGGGGTCACGGCCTGAGCCCCGAGGCTCCGAGTGCGCCTGTACCTTTTACCGGGGTTATCCTAAGAGCCTTCTAACAGGTACACGGGGTATCTTGTGATTTTTGATTGTATTTCACTGATGATTAGTGATGTCAAGCACCTTTTTATGTACCTATTGGTAATTTTTTTTTAATTTGTTTTTTTGAAGATTAATTTATTTGAAAGAGCAAGAGAGTGAGAGCATGTGCAAGCAGGGGTTTGGGGGGGTGGAGGGAATCTCCAGCGGACGGTCCCCTCAGGCCCCACCGGTGCGACCAGCCTGGGAATGAGGAGCCTGAGGTCGCCCAAGGCCAGGCCTGACCTCAGGACCACGACCTGAGCACAAGTCAGGAGCCCCACCCAACCACCCAGGCTACCCCGGGGCACCCTGTTGGCAATTTATATGTCATCTTAGGAAAAATGTTCAGATGCTTTGCCCACTTTTAAATGGGATTGTTTGGGGTCTTTGCTATCGTGTTTTACAAGTCCTTCAGGTATTTTGGACACAAGCCCCTTATGAGATACGTGATTTGCAAACATTTTCTTCCACTTGGTGGGTTGCCCTCTCGTGTCACTAACAGTTTCTGTTGATGCGCAGAAGCTGTTTAGTTTGTAGTCTCACGTGCTTATTTTGGCTTTGGTCGCCTTTGCCTTTTTGGAGTTTGATCCAAAAAGTTATCACCGAGATTGATGTCGGCGAGCTCACCACCTAAGTTTTCTTCTAGGAGTTTTATGGTTTATTTATCTAATTTTTTGATACTCATCTCTGCTCTAATTAAATCTGGCTGGAGTTCCCGTAAAGATTTATCTTCCCAAAACCTCACTGTAGAATTAACTTTCTCCTTAATAAAGATAGTCCTCACTGACTGTCCCCCCACCCCTAAACACCCCCTTATCCTCATTAGCTGTTCCACTGGCGTTATAACTCCGGGTGTCTTTTCCTAGAATCAGCTGGAGCTGTTTTCTTAAAGTTTAACCTGCATGCAAATCACCTGGAAATCTTGTTAATGCAGATTTTCGGATTCAGGCGGTTGGGAGCGCAGCTGAGATTCTCGCTCCTAACGGGCTGCTCGGTAGTTCATTCTAGAGGCGCTGGCTCGTGGACCCGCTTTAACTCTCAAGGACTAAGATGATTTTCTGGTGCTTGGATATGCGGCCCATTGGCACAGGAACATCTGCTCTTTTACAGTAGATGCATCTCCAAAGAAATAGGGTTATCGTGGTTGGGAACCTGAAACACTTTTAAAAGAAAGACCACTGTGGATTCTCTTATAGAGGAATGGCTTTCCTTCCTAGTCGGTTTCTTAGAGATTATTCTGGAATCGTATCCAAAGTACGGCCATTGGGAGGTGGGCGGGAGGATGATGGGAATCAGGGCTAAATGGGTGATGGGAATCAGGGAGGCCACTTGTCATGATGAGCACCAGGCGTCATATGGAAGTGATGAATCACTAAATTCTACTCCTGAACTTGTATTACGTTCCGTGTTAACGAACTAGAATTTAAATAAAAACTTGAAACAAAATGCAAAAAAAAAAAAAATGCATGGCCATAAAATAATGTCAATAGTATTTGAAATAGATATTAAAGATCCACTAAGCGTTCCTTTAAAAACAATCCCTTGTGAGGTTATAATGTTATTCTAATAATGCTGCATCTTTGGGATTTTGCTTGGGAGTTAACTAGAGAATTTGTCTCCCATCTTTTAAAATAGGCTTGATGAGATGATGGCTACCTTCATCTTTTGAGGATAATTTTGATTCTTTTGGAAGCAGTCAAACCAGTTGGAGATAAGGTCGATGAATATATCGGATGGGTAAGCTGGTTATTATTTCCGGTTAAAAGCAAGGAACACTATTTGGGTTAAAAGCTTATGTTGTGTCTGTGGCTCATGAGTTCACTTTGTAGGAAAAGCCCTGACTGTGCCGGGAACGCTGTGCAGTTTGTGTCCTTTCACCGTCATTAGTAATTTGAAGAATCGCGCTCACCCGAAGATATAAATGCTGGTTTGTCGCTTAAAGCAGTCAGTCTCATTATTTCGCCGTCCTCACGGGACATAAAAGGCACTTACAAGCTGGTCACAAAGCTGGTGCTTTGGAGGCATATTTGGGTTCGGGTTCTGCGTCTGCTACGGACTCTGTGTGACCTTCGGCGAGTTGCTTTACTCACTCGGCATCAGTTTTCTTACCTATTAAATGGCGATAACACTATTATCCAAGTGCGTGGGGATTAAATGAGGTATCAGATGTCAAATGCTATGTTTTTTTACATTTTTTTAAATTTTTTTTTTAAATGCTATGTTTTATACCGATTAAAGTCAGCTGGTATTATTACTACCATCATTGACGGTTAATTCAAATAATTCATTGATTAATCACTCACTGAGTGCTGTCTTGCTGGGCATTTTTACGTGTTATTTGCTTCTTTAAATTTACCTTCACTGCTGCCCGTGAGGACGGGAATCCTCTTCTGAAAGGAGGATCCTCTTTCTCAGCTACATCAGCAGAGAAACTCCGTGAGGGAAGCAGAACCCTTAGGGACGAGGAGAGGAGACGTGGTCTTGATTATGGGCCGCTAGGGCCTCAAGGCGTCTGCAGATGCAGCACAGAAGCAGATGCACCTGGCTGAGCCCGGAGAGCTTGCTGAGTTGGGGTGCAACTGGAGCTCAAGGAGGGGCGCCCTGCTGGGCCTCGTATAGAGAGCATGGAGGTAGAGCCTTCGTATGGGGTTGAGGCCCCCACGTCTGTGGTTAAGGACTTGGGTCATGCAGAGAGGATGGAGGTAGAGCCTTCCTATGGGGGTGAGGCCCCCATGTCTGCGGTTAAGGATGCAGGTCTCATGCATGCGGGGAGACAATCACTGGAAATCTGTAGCCCTGACAATTCCCGGGGTTCACACCACGCTGGAATAGTCTTCCCGTCAGTCAGAAGGAAGAAAACTCTTACAGGAAGTACGGTGGAGACCCTGCGGGATCCCAGCCCTGTGAGGTTACATTAACCGCAGAGGAAAGGCTCCTCCGGATCTATGGTAGCAAAGCCCAAGCCAGCCTCGGAAGAAGCAAACGGGGGCTCCCGGGGGCCTCGGTTAAGTTCAGACGCTTGGTTTTGGCTCCGGTCCCGATCAGGGGTGGGAGGATGGAGCCCCCCGCTGGGTGGGGGGGGGCCGGGGGGGGCCGTGCTCAGCGGGAGTCTGCTGGAGATTCTCTTCCTCTGCTCCTCCCCTCACTCTCTCTCAAATAAACAAAGAAATAAATGAATCTTTTAAAAAAAAGAATCACGCTGATCTGCAAGCAACTTCACAGTAGGCGCCAAAGGAGTCCAAGCACTTTATAACAGACTCCGAGACTCCGGATCCACACACGAGTCCCAGTGCCCAGCAGCCAGTTGACACCTCCAGCAGGAGGCCATGACCCGCAGCTAGGAGGAAAACCGACCAAAAGAAACAGCCAGGATGTGGTAGGGATGAAGACCTTGGCAGCCAAGGACCCGAGGACAGCTCGCTACATACGGGTTTGCTCAGGGACGTAAATGCAGATGTGGACGCGTGAGGGCAGATGTGAGTATGTGTATTCAGGTCATGACGTGCGTGGAAGAAGAAAGTGTGTGTGTGTGTGTGTGTGTGTGTGTGTTTCAAGAAATTTAAAAAAAAACTGACGAGAAAAAGACTCTGGATGGGGTAATAGGAGATTTCGCCCGGGTGAATTTGCAGCATCAGGTGCCGCCCCAAATCCAGCGCAGCCAGGAGTCACGGGACCCATGGGGACCTTCACGCAGCCTGCCCCGTGACGTAGGGCTCGGCTGTGGCCGCTGTAACAATTCGCACCGTCTCCGTGGCTCAGCGCCGAGCATCCTCTCGCGGCTCTGTAGGCTGCAGGTGCGGCTCAGGTGTGGCGCCATCGCGGGCTGCTCTCCTCCCGGGGCTCTGGGTCCTTGCCCTCGCCCTTCCCCGCTGCTGGAGGCCACCTGCACTTCTTGGCGCCTGGCCACCTCCATCTGCGAAACCAGCAGGTGAGCCAGGCCTTCACCTGGTGCCACCTGGACGCCCCCTTCTGCTTCCTCTTCCACCTCTGGGGATCCCCGCCACGCACTGGGCCCACTGGGTGGTCCCGGGCCACCTGCCCCCTTGAGGGCCCTGTGCCGGGACCCATCGTGTGCGCGGGCTGCTGGGCCACCTCCTGCAGCCTGGGCTGGGCTGCGGACGGGAGGGGCGCCGGGGGTGGGCAGGAAGTAGGTCTGAAGAAACCACTGAAGAGGTTTCCAGACGTGATGAAGCTGGGGGCCTCCAGATCCCACAGGTGTATCAGAGCCCAAGTAGGATCAAGAGGAGCACACCAAGCCTTGGCATAATCACACCGGAAGAAACAGCGATAAAGAATGTTCAAAGCCACCAGAGGGGCTGGGGCAGGGGGTACATAGGCACGGAGATCCCGGGTTGGAGGTGATCCTATAAAAATACGGGAGACTTCACACCGGAGACTACGGAAGCCGGAAGAAAATGGACGGACAGCTTTAAAGTGCCACCAGGACACCACTTCTCAGCCCAGGATTCTACACTGCGCCAACGCCTCTTCCAGAAGCAAAGGTGAACTGAACGTTCCACACGCACAAGTAGGAGTTGCTCGAGCAGGAGGCCTCCGCTACGAGAAGACTTAGGGCGAGGCCTACAGGTGGAAGGAAAATGGAAACGGATGGAAACCTGAGTCTGCAGAGAGGGATGGTGCGGCCAGAAAGGAGTGAGTACGTGTACAAATGTTTTCTGTTTTAAAATTAGTGGATAGTTGATGGTCTAAAAGCAAAGCAATCACATAGCGTGTTCCGGGGTGTGTGTCAAATGCAGAAGGGAAACGTGCGGCAACCCGGGCAGGGGAAGGAGAAACACAGGAGATGGCAGCGGGGGCTCAGGGCGGCTCGTAACTGCAGGCATCACCCTGGGCGCCGAGCCGAGGGGTGCGGGGGGCGGGAGTCACGGGACTTCGCGAAACGACTAACGCGCTGGGTGCTCAGGAGCTGCTTTTACCCTCACTCTGGGAACGGACAAGGGGCGGTGGCAGGGGGTGGGCGGGGGGCGGGGTGACTGGGTGACGGCACTGAGGGGGGCACTTGGCGGGATGAGCACTGGGTGGTATGCTACATGGTGGCAAATCGAACTCTAATAAAAAAATTTTTTTAAAGGAGTTGATTTCAAAACACATGCGCACACACGTGCACCCACACATACATGTGCACACATGCAATACACACATGCGGACACACTCGTGCACACGCGCATACACACATGCACACACGCACGCACATGCACACATATATGCACATGCACACACTCATGCGCACACAAGTGCATACACACATGCACATGCACACATGCACGCATGCACACACCCACACACTCGCGCGCACATGCACACGCACATACTCGTGCACGCACGCGCATACATGCACACATGCACATGTGCGCATGCACACACGTGATACACACATGCACACACATGCACACACACGGACTCGTGCACACGCACACACGCACACACGCAATACACATGCACATGCACACACATTCGTGCACACGCATGCACATGCACTCGCACACAGTTGTGTGTACACACGCGCATGCACACGCACACACACGCACATACATGTACACGCACACACATGCACACACATACACATTTGTGCACATGCACACGCGCACAGGCACATACACACATGCACACGCACATGCACACACGCACACACAAAAGGCTCTGACACCTGCGGGCGATCCCGGGCCTCGCAGGCCCCCGCGCCCAGGCAAGGTGTGTGCTCTCACCTGTGGAGCAACCACAGACCTGGAGGCGGCGCCGCTGATGCTCACGGACGCGCCCACGCTGGGACGGGGGAGGGAGCCCGGCCCCAGACCCCAGACCCCAGACCCCAGAACCCAGACCCAGGCTGACCCTGGGGCCGGCGCCCAGTGACCGCGGCCTCCACATGTGCAGCAGCGGGAGACGGGCCATCCCGGAGGAGGCCCCGTGGGCGGAGGGTCCCCTCGGGAGGCCTGGAGGGCGCCCGGGGCGCGGACCGGGGCGGGCAGGTCGGTGACCCCGCTCGGAGCGCCCGGCCGTCGCGGCCCTAACGCGGGGCCCAGCACCAAGGACGGGGGATGCCGCCGAGCCGGAGCCTCCCGGCGGCCCCGACCCGAGTCTGTGGGGGCCCCGAGCCACCAGCGGCCGCAGACCTCGCTGGGCCAGGGAGGCGGGGGCATGGCAGCCGCCACGAAGGCCCGAGGTCTCCGAGGAAGCGGGGTCGCACTGACACCCACGGGCGCAGAGCCGAAGGGGGAGGACACGCGGTGGGCCTCGGCGGGCGGGCGGGTGTGCACAGGAGTGACCGTGCCCACCGTGCACTCTGTGCACACCCACCATGTGAGCATCGCGCACACCGCACACTGCGTGCACACGCACACTGCGCACATGCTCTGCGCACACACGGCATACATCGCGCACACCCACCGCACATGCACGGCACACACACGCACCACACACGCCCACCATGCATGCACCACGCACACCGCGCACACCCACCGCACATGCACCACACACACCATGCACACCCACCGCACATGCACTGCACACACCGCGCACACCCACCGCACATGCACTGCACACACCGTGCACACCCACCACGCATGCACCACACACACCATGCACACCCACCGCAATGCACTGCACACACACGCACCACACACGCCCACCATGCATGCACCACGCACACCGCGCACACCCACCGCACATGCACCACACACACCGCGCACACCCACTGCACATGCACTGCACACACCGTGCACACCCACCACGCATGCACCACACACACCATGCACACCCACCGCACATGCACTGCACACACACGCACCACGCACACCCACCATGCATGCACCATGCACACCGCGCACACCTACCGCACATGCACCATGCACACTGCGCACACCCACCACGCAAGCACCACACACACCATGCCCACTGTGCATGCACTGCGCACACGCACACATGCACCACATACACCATGCATGTACTGCACACACGCACACCCACCCGTGCCCCGTTTCCTTCCTGTGCCCCATGTCCTGAGGGTTCCTGTAACCCATATCCCTGGGGGTTCCTGTGCCCTGTGTCCTTCCCGTGCCCCATGTCCTGGGGCCTCCTGTACTCCATGTCCTGAGGGTACCTGTGCCCCATGTCCCAGCCCTTCCTGTGCCTGTGACCTGTGTCCTTCCTGTGCCCCATGTCCCAGCCCTTCCTGTGCCTGTGACCTGTGTCCTTCCTGTGCCCCATGTCCCAGCCCTTCCTGTGCCTGTGACCTGTGTCCTTCCTGTGCCCCATGTCCTGAGGGTTCCTGTGCCCCGTGGCCTGGCCCTTCCTGTGCCTGTGCCTAGTGTCCTTCCTGTGCCCAGTGTCCTTCCCATGCCCCATGTCCTGGGGTTCCCATGCCCCGTGTCCCAGGCCTTCCTGTGTCCTGCGTCCTGGGCTGGCCTCCCCTGTGGCCCCGCCGTCCAGCGGTGTGTGTGTACCCGAGGCCCTGTCGCTGCTCGCATGTGGCACGACCCCGACAGCCTAGCCTCAGCCTTCAGCACATGTGCATCCGATGGACGTTCATGCATCTGCACACCCATGTCATGGGGTGGTTCTCACTCCTCAGGTGACGGTGGAGCTGCACAGGCTCAGGCCCCGGGCCTGCCCGCGTCTGTCTCGCCTCACAGGGGACCCGCGGTGGAGGGGAAGCCAGAGCCCCAGCGCCCCCGCCCGCATCGTCCCACTGACTGCAGCGAGGACACTTCCACTGTCTCCCACAAGCCGACCTTTACAAGCATCGTGTGGGTCACGCGTGTACATACGTGTATAGGAGCACCGTGCACGGACATGCCACGAAATATCCCAGGGCTCCAGGCCACGTGTGGCCACTGCGCCCAGTACAATATACAAAAAGGCAAGAAAATCAATTATGTGCCCCGATGTCATGGGGCTAAAGGTTCCCTGGGGTGTGCACGTGATTCGAAGACGCGCACTGACACGTAGTTACAACGTAGTCGGAAGCGCTAGTGACCAACAGGAGGCCGCGAGAGCAGGATGACCGACGTGCGCCCGCTGCCCGGGGCATCGTTCCCGTGGCCAAGTTGTCTTCCACCGAACCCACCGAAGACTTGGAAAGTATCACGAAGACGCCAAACCTGAAGCGGACAGTAAGTCACACGGTTTAGTAATAAAATGATCCTTTCAGCGTTAGCGTGCTCAGAGCCGAGCGATTTCTCTTTCACAAGGTATTTCTAGTACAGTCTCTGGGGCAGGAAGGGCTGTCGCCTGCGATGACTTTGAGGGTCGCTCATCGTCTCCTTCCCCTCGGCTGAAAGAGCGGTGCTCTCCAGGGGGAAGAGGCAACCAGGGAGCGTTCACTCTAACGCAGGTTAACCACAGGATTTTGGAGGAAAACACTTCAGGCTCTCCGTTAGCAAGTGGGTGTGGACGACCTATTTTTTTTTTTAAGATTTTATTTATTTATTCATGAGAGAGAGAGAGAGAGAGGCAGAGACCCAGGCAGAGGGAGAAGCAGGCTCCACGCAGGGAGCCCGACATGGGACTCGATCCCAGGTCTCCAGGATCACGCCCCGGGTTGAAGGCGGCGCTAAACCACTGAGCCACCCGGGCTGCCCTATTATCATTTTTAAAATTTCTGTTTATTTATTTGAGAGTGAGTGAGCACGTGCGGGGAGAGGGGCAGAGGGAGACTCCCAAGCAGACTCGGCGCTGAGTGTGGACCCCGACTCGGGGCTCGACTCCGGGACCCTGACGTCATGACCTGAGCCCAAACCAAGCAGCAGATGCTGAGCTGACTGGGCCCCCGGGTGTGCACAGCGTGTGCCGTGGCCGGGGTAACCCGCAGTGCTGGGGCAGCCCACCTGCTGCGCTCACCGCGAGCTGTGTCGGGGGCAGCTGGCCAGGCCCGGCTCCCCGCGGCGCTCACACCCGCGCACCTCGCGGGGGCGGTTTCCGATTCTCTCCAGCCACAGCCCGGTGGCCGAGCCCGAGCAGTGACGGTGACATCACGGTGCTTTGGCTCCGTGTCCTATCTCGTCTCTGGTGACGGGGCTGGAGAGCCGCTCGTGTGGTGTGTACACGGCAGAGGCTTTAAAAAGACAAAAGGAAAAAGAAAGAGCGAGAGGAAACAGGAAATGGGTGTGTGGCTCGGACAGCTGCAAAGGGAGACGGAGCTAGAGCTGGATGTTGTCAGCCGTTGCGGAAGCAGTGGAGCAGGAGACGAAAAGCAACGATCTTTACGAAGCCCTGGATCATTATCTGGTTCCTTGTTTGTAAAAGTAGCTTTATTTTAGGATCGCATTTGAGTGGCTGGATTTGAAGCATTCTCCCCAAGCACTGCTGTGGTTAGGCACCTAGCACCGAGCACTGAGCACCGAGCACTGAGGCGATGGAAGCATGTGCTCGCTGGACACAAGCACATGCCCGGGTTGGCTCCCCAACAACCCCATTTGCCTTTCTGATTTGAGCAGGGGCGGGGGGGCGGGGGGGCCACACAGGGAGGGCGGGAATGAGGCAGGTGGCGGAGTCCAGGGCTGGCGCCTGCAGTGTACACGGGTGGGCGTGTCTGTCTAACGACACGGGAGGGCTGTTTCTGGCACAGAGTAGTCGCCCCTCAACCACGTTCCTTTGTGAACGTCTGTATCATTGACCCGCCGGGTGTCACCATGAGACGGGCCCATAGATCAGCTTGGCGGCGAGCAGAGGGAGCGGGGGCGCGACACTCGGGCTGTGGGTATTGCGGGGAGCAAAGCTGCTTTGTTTCAATAACGATGCAGCACGATACTTGGTGACGAGAGCAATGTTCATTTTGAAAGTGGCTCATCCATTTGTCTCTCTAATACCCGCTTTCCAGGCTAATAATGGGGCCATTTCGCTCCCAACATTTAGAGGCGACACTTCCCTCCGCAGGGTCTCCTCCGCGCCAGCACCTGCTGCCAGGAGAGAGGAGGAAGAGGCGCGAGATGGGCCACGGAGGGCAGGTTCTGAGCAGAGAGAAGGCTCTAGATGGAGGGTCCTTAACGTGGTGTGTACACGGCGGGGGGGGGGGGGGCTTTCGGGGACTCCAGGGCCCCTGGGAATGTCCTGGAAAACCCCGGCGTCTGTTCATCTGGGGAGAGAGGACTGGTCCTGACCCTAAAGAGCTCGGATCTGCCGTGTGACGAGTCAGGTGAGCCCGTCCCGCTGCGGGGACCCGGCCCAAGGAGCGCGGGGACCCGGCCCGAGGGGAAGCGGGATGGAGCCCAGGCTCGCCCGTTCTCGATCTATCGGATGGTCCGCGCAGCACCGGCCTGCCTTTGGCTTCCGCGTCTTTCTACAGTCACAGAAAGACAGTCCATCCAAACATACACCAGAAACCAAAAGGTAATGATTTAGCACAAAATGCTAATAGAAAACACAATACGACCCACCATCAAACACATGATTATTTTTTTTCTTCAATTGAATTGCAAATGCTGTGTTGCCAGGAAGGGGAATGAATCATTGTCACTGGTGCAAGAGGGACAGAGTAGGACACGTCTCCTGCCCCGACTCCCCTGCCTCCGCGGGCCGCCTTCCTCTGTAGACTCCGGCAGAGGCTGGAGACGCTGCTGTGAGTCCCTTATCGTCGCCCAGAGGACCCCAGCTTTGGAGAAACGCCTGTATTTAGAGTTACGAGCTCCGGTCGCCGTGCTTCCGTTCGGGGACGCAGTGTCCTGTTGCTCGGATCGCGCTCTCGCCACGAGGACAGCGGGATAGTCTTGGCTATTTTTGTGCCTTGACACATTTTGATTTTTACGACTAAGGAAAAGCGGACAAGAGGCGCACCAACCTGGGCTGGGACGTGGTTGTGCAGCGAGGAGGAGGAGCGTGTGTCGCCCAGCTGGCCTCCGGGCCGTGGCCCCGCCAGTGCAAATGCGCTAGTCGGGCCCTCCCAAGTAGGAAGCCTCGGGTTCCGCAGTAGACCCGCTTCTCTCCACCTTGCGGGGCCTCGCGGGCGCCCCGTCCAGGCCCTGGGCGCGGAGGGCTGCAGCAGCGCCAGGGCCCAGGGGTCACGCGGACACTCACGCGGGCCCTGTTTTCAGGCCTCCACGTGCCGGACTTCTCTGTGCAAACCGAGGGGAGGCGCCATCCGACCGTCCCACCGTCGGGCCGGGCACGGTGAGCAGGTGCTTGCAGTCTCGGCCCAGCTGCTGCGCCTCACCCTCTCCTCTGGCGCATCCTGCGGGTGCCACTTGCCCCGGGAGCCCTGCCGTGGCACATGAGAACGTCGCCTCCCCAGCCGTGTGGCCACTGGGTGGCATTGGCTCTGCTACTGGGGCGCGACTAGCCCGGCGTCCTGGGCGCTCGTGGGTGTCAGCGGCCCTCCGCAGAGTGGGGGTGCTAGCTCACCCCACGGACCCACCGGGGAGCCGGACGGCGGGCCAGGAGAGCACTTGGCCTGCCGCATCGAGTGTGCGGTCCCCGGAGACTCACCGGGCGGGGTGCGGACGCCGACTGGCGGGGTCCCAGTGAGGCGCAGCCGAGCGGCCCATGTCCCTTCATGCGGCTCCACGGGCGCGGGCTGGTGTGCACGGGGGCAGGTTCAGCTGGGGGGGGGAACAGGAGATGGAGAAGAGGGGATCGGGGTGCTGACTCCTGGGCTGAGCCCGGCACCAGGCCCCCGCAGCTGCCGCTGCCCCTGCCACAGCCCCGATGTCTCTGCCGGGTGCCTCTCAAGCGCTTGGGGCCGCCTGCACCACCAGATGGGTCTCACCAACACGGAGCCTGAGGTCTGAGCAACTTTACAAGTGTGCGGGGTGGGGGGGACGAGTGTCTAACAGGACTGGGGTGCGGCAAGTCACGCAGGCCGAGGCCCGCCCGAGTCAGCACATACCTTGGCAGAGGTAGAGCCGACGGTCCCGCTGGGACGGACACACAGGCTTGGTGGCACCGTCTCAGGCTCGGGGCCCCAACAGTGCATTGAACATGGCTCTGCTCGCAGGGGAATGTTGCTCCGTGGAGCTTGGGGTTTACTCCTAATTCGCAGTGAGTCTTTGTCATCGTCCTCCACGTAGGTATTTAGCCATTGGCCGGACTAGCGTGGGTCCCGGGACGTGGACCCCCAGTAAACACACTGGGTGAACATGTCTCAGCTCAGGATTCTATCCCCAGACATTTGGTTCCTTCATTACGTGGCCCGTGTACTGAGCGGCAACCCCTAAAACCGACCCACCCGGGGTTTCGACCCACCCGGTACCGAGGACTCATCGTAGTTCATACGCACGGAGCCCCGGAACGAACGGGCCCTCGTCTGGCTTCTTCCATCATGTTCTCCAGGTCCGTTCACGTCGTCCGAGGTGTTGCTGTTTCGCTTGTTTCACGGCTGCCACCCGTCGTGTGGCTACACATCTTCTAACGCATTTTGTTTACCTGTTCATCAACTGGTGCACACTTGAGCAGTTCCCACTTTTGGGCTGTGATAAAGAATGCTCCTGCGAACATGTATGTACAACGCGTTTAACCCTCCAAAGTGTCCGCGGTGGGTAGGACTGCTGGGTCACATGTTGACTTGTTTTTTTAGATTTTTAGATTTTTTTAAGATTTTGAGAAAAGGATACGAGGGAGGAGGGGCAGAGGGAGAGGGAGAGACAGACTCCCCACCGACTAGGGAGCCCAACCTGGGGCCAGATCCCAGGACATCGAGATCAGGACCTGGCTGACATCCGACACTTCGCTGACTGGGCCACCCGGGTGCCCTATAAATACACATTTCAAGCATCTGCCAGTTTTTCAAAATGAGCGCACCACCAGAAGGTCCTGCCCAGCAACGTATGGAGGTTCCAACCACGCCTGTGAGGGTGGCGGGGGCGGGGGGGAGACCAGGGGAGGGACATGCCGACTCCCCAGCTGAGCTCAGGCCCCAACCCGGGGCTCCATCCCATGACCCGGAGATTGTGACCTGAGCCCAAATGAACAGCTGGACGCCTGACTGAGCCACCCGGGCTTGGCCCTCAACTGCGAGCTGAGATCACGTGCTCCCAGCATCAGTTGTTGAAAGGATTATTCTTTCCCCATTCCACGGTCTTGGCTTTGTGTTAGAAACCAATGGAGCATCAATGTAAGGATGTCCAACTGTCGAATATCTGGGTTCCTTGCATTTCCGCATCTAATGGAAGTTCATCTGAATGAATTTCAGGATCGGCCTGTCCGTGTCTGCGAAGCATTGTCCTGAGACTTGGGCGGCAGGAGCTGCAACGAACCCGTCGGTCGTCTCCAGGAGCACGGACATCTGACCATCACGTACTTGCATTGTTACCATTATTATTTAGACCTTTTGGAATTCCTTCCACTGATGTTTTGTAGTTTTCAGTTTACAGATCTGGGACTTATTTTATTAAATTTATCCTTAAGAAGTATATTATTCTTTGTGATATTATCGTAAATGGAATTGTTCTTAAATTCATTTTCAAGTTGCTTGTCGCTGGTGCATAGAAATACAATTAATTTTTGAATACTGATCTTATATCTTGCGACCTGGATGAATTTGTCCCTGATACCTTTTAAAGTATTTAAATTTGAAGTTTCACCCCGTGAGTCTGAGGTAAATATTCAAAATATTTGAGAAGAGTGGAATATTTGACAATATTTTAAAACTCAAGTTACTTAACAATCTTCTTAATGCTTTATAATGATAAATTCCATTTTAATTGATATCTCAATTGAAACCTGAATAATTCAGACCAAGTTACTGCTTCATCCAAAACTGGTTGAAATGTTGCATCTTCTACTGAAAAAAAAATCACATCTTTGTATTTTTCCTAAAATGAAGCAAGTATTTTCAGTTTTCACTTAAGTCTGATTTGTGAAATGACATTTATTCAATTTTATTCTATAGTGGGTGATATGTCACATTCATATTTTATGTAGGACTAACAGGGGGAAGCTACTATCATGCCACCTTGGCCATAACTGTTCTGTTTTTGTACTCAGATCACTGTTCAAAAACCATGAACAATCAACATTTGTTCATTTTTAAAGGTCATGAGTAGCAGCTGTAGGATTTTTTTCCTCCCTGGTAGGACAGTGCTGTTGAGTAGGAAACAAGTTGTGTTTCAAGTGTCAATGTACAGAATACTGGGAAGAAACCCTCCTGGATTTCATATGACACTCTTCCATCATCACCGGGTGTCTTTTTCGTTGACTAGATCACACGACTTTTTGGATGATTTTGATCAGTTCTCTGATATAACTGGAGTGTCTTGTACTTATTCGGGTTTTAAGTACATAGGATTTGCTCAGGACCCAGAGACAAGCAGAAAAGCTTTTTGAATGAATTGAAGAAAGACACAAAGAACAAGTTAAAACACTTAACAGAGACTTGACATTTATTGTGCAATTTTATCTCCAACAGAACATGTGGCATTCTAGAGGTATATGAGGTAATAAAATCAATACTCCAATTAGAACACCTGAAATAACTGGCTCTAGTAACAAATGTTTCTTATAATTAAAAATATTGAATGTTTAAAAAACTCTTATAACATTTTAAGTTCCTAAAAGAAATGTGCCTAACACTTAAAAAACAACTTACTTTTCTATATAAATTGTTCACAAAAAAATCTTGCTATTCTATATTACACTATGCATTTATAGTTTTATTAACATATCCCTAGTGGGTATTAATTCTACACAGTACAATCGAATAGAAATTATTCATAGAGAATCAACAGGACTCCAACAATAAAAATATTAGGATCAATGGATTTGTCACAGTTTCTCCACAAGTGTTCATCATAGAAAATAGAGTAAAGGCAAGTTGGCCCCAATGTCAGGCTGCTACATGAAGCTCCAGAGAAGAGGGACAGAGGCAGTGCTTACACTGGGCAGGGTCTGGCTGGACCAAGGACCTCGAAAGTTTCAGGACCGTCTCACCGTCTGGCGTGCCCTGTTCCCAAGAAACACAAGCCGGGCCCGCATGGCCTTGGCGGGCTCCTGAACTCAAGCACAGCCCCAGAGATGTGAAAGCCAGTAACTACGGGAAAGGGTCCACAGATTACCATATTTTCCTACAAAACCTTCACAACGGTTCTCACAGTGACATCGTACATTAAATCCCTCTCTTCCAAACCAGACTCATCGACTCTAAGGCTACAAACACAACAAAGGCGCAAACTGAAGGAAACGTTAGCTAACCGATGCCCAGTGCCGTTTCGGACACCTAGGGGTCCCCAAAGAAGATCACTCCACTGAGTTCAAATGTTTGCTTTTATATCCCTGCATTTTTGTACAGGGAACCTACGAAACAAAGGTGAACACATCAGTGATTTTAATTTTTTCACTACTTTAACACTTCTAGTCAACATGGACTCTCACGCAAGTCAAGTCTTACGTGGAAACCCAGGCAGTTACCAGAACAGGTATGGTTTCTAGGGTCCTATTGAGGCGTCAACACACTTTAAAGGTGGTTTTTAATAACACAAATATCATCTTTCCCTCAATGCCATAAATCAAACACAATCCATTCCAGACTGTTGGTGGGCTTTGAGAACTCTGACTACTGGGGAAAACTGAACTAGTCATCCTGCTTCCTGAGCCCAAGGGGATCACTTACTAGCTGAGTACCTTGGGCAGCGTCCTTAAACGGATAAACTGGGGTAACGAGAGTAACCGCCTCGGAGGACAGTCACGAGGATCAAAAGGAGACGATGCGTTAAAGTGCTTTGTAGAGAACCTGGCACACGAGAACTCAAGGAGTATCAGCTGCAGTTAGTAGGGTGGTTGTTAGAGGTTTGGGGTGGGCCTGAAGGGTTTTCCAACGTGGCCAACACCCACATGGCCACTTGTACTGGGGCAATTATGCTGAAGGGGGAACTGTGACTCCGTGAACACCCAGACCTTGTATCAGTCAGCTATGGATGGTCACCAGGAAAACCAACCTGGCCACTTGTACCACAAAGATTTGGTAAATTTAGTGCTATAGGAGGCAAAGCTGGCCGTTTGTTAGACGGGCAAAGTCCAGTCCTCTCACCGTTGCCTGCAGTTGAGTTCACTATGGAGGGTGAGGTGGCCTCTAAGGTGTAGATGGTATCAGTTACGGTCTTGGGTTTTACACACTAGAAGGCAAGTACTGGGGCCTTGGTGTACGTGCACCCCGCCTTGTCTGGCATCAATCCTTCAGCCTCTAGGAAACACAAATGCCACTGACAATGCAAGTAACTGTGCAGAGGGCCACCGGCAGGGTAGCGTTTTCCTGCATCATTCCAAGGGAAGTGATTATTTGTATTCAGTACTTACACGACTGTAAGAAGCCACGGCTATGTTTACAAAAATAGATCATAATGCGACATAGCCCTGTCTAGACAGATTTACATTAGGGTTCTGACTCCAGCGTTCTAGTTGACATGCTTTGCCAAGCAGTTATGGCAAATGTTGCCACGTTAAACACACACCAGCGAGGCTTGCACCATATGTGCACAATCGTTTCCCATTACATTTCTTGAAATTTGTGTAGAAGAGCTGTCAAAAACCATAGATCTCTACTGTGAAATGACACAGCTCTGAACAAGAAAAGTTAGGTTTCAGTCTTTTCTACAAATAAAGTTATCCGAGACTGAGGTTTTAACAAATGACTGAAATCTAAGAAAAAACTAAGGAGGTAGTCCATGGGTATTAGGGTTAGAGTCTAGAGCATGGGTCGTATAGTAAAACCCAAATGAGGGCGAATGTAGGTTTGCTTTTCTGAAAACCGTGCGTGTTTCACCTCGCGTAATGCTCCGTCCGGGTTCTGAGAGCAGCAGGGAGGAGGACTAGACCTCAAAGGCGGGGGGAGAATGCAGAAGTCACGAACCTGCGGTTCACCAGGTTGGGGTTGTTGTCTAGATCTGGGGAAGACGTCAGGTATCACAAGAACAGCTACTGGGCCGCATACCCCGTTCTACCCACATCTGGCTCTCGGACGCGCCGGGCCAACTCCTGCTTCTAGCAACGTGTCCTCTACAAGGCTGACAGTCCCCCAGGCCGCTGTGCTTATGGCCGAGGAGGGGCCAACGAAGATCCGGACCGAAGTGCACCCGCCGGCTCTGCAGCTGTGAAGCAGCTCCGCGGGTCTCCCAGTTCCCTCCCGAGGAGGCGCAGCCGCGTTCTGCAGCCGCCATCAGCGGCCTCTCAGCGTCGGGCAACGGCGTCCGGCGGGGCTGCTCACGCCCAGAGGCCCTGCCCTCCGCAGCCTCCGGCCTGCTGCCTCCCGCGGGTCCCCCGAGGGCCTCCTGTGCCCAGCGCCGCTGCATCCGGGGCTTCGGGCCGCTTGGAAGGTAGGCAGAGTCCCTGTCCTGTCCCCTTACCTCAGGGCAACGAGACACGTCGAGACTGTCACCGGCGGGCTGTCGGGTCACGGTGGTCACGGAGCACACGGAGCGCTGGGCAGGCGGCAGTGAGCCTCTGGGGCCAGGCCAGCCCTGGGTAACCCCCCCGCCCCCCCGAGCAGGTGGCGCCGCCGCAGCCCGGGCTGCTCAGTCCGTCGGTGCCGGTGCCCAGCGACTCGGGGATTCCACGAGCTGACGCGACACTTTCTATCTAGCCATGAGCGATCTGCCAACTGCCAAAGGGGCCGAGCGTAAGCCACGTCCTCAGGTCTCCAAGGACATCAGGGCAAAGGGGGACAGAGCGGGGACGGCCCCCGGTCTTGGTGGTGGTGAGCTTTTGAAACCTCACTCCACACTCGCTCCACACGGTCTCACCACAAATACACAAACATCCTCTGCACACCCCGATTTAGGGATGAGGTGGCCGAGAGGCAACTGCCGTGAGCCCTTGCACAGCGGCCCCCGACGGCGGCCCCCGAGCCCCGGGGCTGGGCCGACCCGCACCAGGACAGCCAGGCCGTGAGCAGGCGGCACCCCAGCCCCACTCAGCCTAAAGCGCTCAGCCAGCTCCGGCGAGCGCCTGATGCAAAAAAGCAAGGGTGGAAGGACAGAGGAGGTTGCGGGGACAGTCTGCGTCTGGCCAGGATTTCCTGCCACCAAAGAGTCTTATAAGGCACTGACTTCCCAGACCTCTGAAAACATTTTAAGTCTCCCCTTTCCTTGGACCGCCGAAGGCAGCAGTCTCCTGGTTCCCTTAACATCACATTCGCCATCATCCTTTTACTTACAAATCTAAGCCAACGTGCCCCAAACGGGATCGAGATACTAGTTCTCCCCACACGACTCAACAGATCCGACAAAGGACCACCTCTATGAACATTAAACCCTTCAATGGATGAAGCTAGTAATAACAGAAGCTAAAGGAGAACCTACTTCCAGGGCCGTGCATACAGCTGGTGCTAATCACTGAACATAAATGATAATTTACGGTCTCATAAAAAACCCTCTTTATGAACGGATGCTCATAAACCTTCAATGAATTTCCGACCGATTTTCAAAACCCTCACACGTTGGTGGACGACGTTAGGAACCTTCAGCAACTCCTGCCCACGCAGCCCTAGGCTCTACAAAGAATGTTAATACGGAGGTCGGGGTGACGGAGGAGGCTGCTCCTCCCCCCGAACCTCAAGCCCTCAGAACCAGCTTCTAGCATCTCCAGTCTGTGGGGGAGGAACGCTCCCAAGGACAGTACTAATTTCACGGACGGAGCTCAACAAATTCAACAGGACAGAACACGTGGGAGTGGTTCAGTGTTGACTTAGCCAGAGCCTGTGTTCAACAGATCGGGTGGGGGGCCTGGGGGGTGGGGGGAAGAGGCACAAAACAGCAAAAACAGTCGGGATGAAACATTTCCAACAGTGACAACGAGAAACAAAAGCTTATGCAAAGTTGACACGTCTACTCAGAGGAAGACCCTCACGTTTCAGGGAAATTACAGACGAGCCCGTTGCATAGTTGTCAGAATGGCCTTGCGGCTGTGTATGCGATCCCAGAACGTCCGGTCAATCGGCGACCACCAGCAGTCACACCACTTGTCTGGCCTCCAGTGACTGAAATCCTCGTTGCTCAACCCATCACTTTGGCATCGCGTCGACAAAGTCTGAGTTAAGGCTGTGGGGACGGTGGGTCGGTGGACCTACGAAACCGAGCAGCTGCAAAGGGTCTTGGATCTCTGGCGGTTTCCCGACTGAACAGAATGATAACTTACTGTTTGTGAACTCCAGAGCCTTTCTGATCAACAGGGCAGATTTTTGGGCTGGGGGGTGGGTGGGGTGGGGTTCATAAAAAAACTGAAAAAAAAAAAACCAAAAAAACAACCAATCCCAGCGGGTTTCCAACGAATCGTTGTCTAGCAGCGACCTCTGTTCTCAGGCTTAATACAGGCTTTGCCAACAGGCGACAGGGTCGCCCGCCCTAGGTCTTGGCTGAGAAGTAGGAATTCAAGTCTTTGGAAAATGGAGAGACAACTTATTTGAATTAAAATAAAGAAAATGTTCATTGTCCCTTAAAATAACTGCACGTCTGTCTCTTCTCTTACGGGCAGGGCCTCTAACCCCGTCTTCTGCGGGGACGGGCTCTGCTCAGGAAGCAGTGCTTACGGGAAGATTTCAGACAGGTGACCAGTAGCTCACCGATTTTTCTTCACCCTCACTGTCTAGCTAGGAATCAATTAAATTCAATTGTTTTTTCTTTTTATAATGTACCCAAAGTCTGCTGTAGGTTCCATAGACTTCCCAGACAATCCCAAAATGGATTTCTATTTGGGAACTGTGGCAGTAGGTCAAGAGAGTTAAGGTTTGAGATGTGTACAGTCTGACAGAAGGACATGCTCTGGACTCTCAGGGGACGGGGACAGCACACGGACAACTGGAACTGTTGAGAGGACCAGCCGCTACGGTGTAAAGATTTCTGTCCACTAATCCCCAGGCCCATCCTGGGAATTTTTATTGAAGACCTCATCCTGGGAAGCCTGGTGATCGATCCCTTCATAAAACGAGCCACCGTTGTGCAGGAAAGTCCCCACCGCCCGCCCCTGCCGGGCGTGACCCACAGCGTCGCTGAACACTTTGTTTATTTGTTCCTCCGAGGGCATCCACCAGTCGGGGTTGGAGGTACAGTGCATCCTAATGAATTCTGTGGGAATATACACAACAATAAAGAGAGAAAAACAGCTGGTTTTTATGGAAGATGACAGACAGGCTGTTTAAACATTTACAGAAGCTCTATAAGAAGAACTGTATGGGAAACCCAACGTAATGCTGTGATGATGTCACTTCTAGACCCCACTAATCACACGTAAGCTTTCTACCCACGTGCAAAAGTAAAAACCACGCCAAGTGAGAGGGTGATCCTCCTAAGGAGGACCTGCCATCGAGTGGACGGTACATCTGAATGGTGAGAGGGGCCGCGGTGGACGTTGCGGAGTACGTCTGGAGCCCGTCGCACCCGCTCACGTTTCTAGGATGTCAACTCTTTCCGGGAACGTTACCTAACTACCATCAGCACGGTACTCATTAGCCCGCGAGTGATCTGCAGACTAAGTGTAACAGGATCACAACACCTCAACGACCGAGAACCTGTCTGACTGGTGGTTCCGAAGGGGTCCCCACATTCTTCCCGCGTATTAGAGGTCGTGCTTGGTTCTCTAATCGGGACACCTGCACGTGTACTGACAAGTATCTCTTAAGTGAGATTTCCTCTAAATATTTCATTTCACCAGAAAGCAATCAGCATGCCTGGAAGGGCGAATGGGTAACAGGTAACTAAGACTCTCAGGAAACACTCAGCCTCCCTCTGGGCGGCACATGGGATCCTCCCCTGTGTGCTCGGGGGGGCTGGGCATGTACACAACTCCCGCCTGGCTATTCTGACACGGACGCTGGGAAAATGAAGTGAGCAATTTTGAAAAAAGTCCTAAGTCAAACTCTGTCCTTTTTGCACGGCTGACTGGAAGCCCAGAGCGCCTATTATACACCCCGGCTCTTCTCCAACACTGCTCCCTCGACAGAAGCAGGTCTGGTCGGAGGACTGGGTTTGTCTGAAATGACTGCGTGGAATCTTGGCCCCGTTTGCCTTTAGGAGAAGCTGATGCTTCCCAAGTGTTTGGACCCCCAAAATCCTGAACTGAACCTCGCCCGTCTCGGTAGACAGAGCTTAGCAGAGAAGCGGCGGCACCGCCGACTTTGTTGGCATCCCCTTCGATCCTGAGCCTGAGGGAGGAGCCTTGCTCGCCTACCTGAGCCCCAGCCCTTTACTGAAGGGAAAGAACAGGGTTTACTCAGCATCTCATCCTGCCAAACTGTCAGGATCAGACGGCTGAGCAGGGGCCCAGGCCTGGGAAACACTGATGGGGAGCCCCCTACTGCTCTTCTGTCCCCCCCACATCCCTACTGTGTTCAGCAGGTATCGAGTAGCTGTGGTGGTTTCCCGGTCTCTGTCTGGATTCCTTACTCACACCCACACAAGGAAATAAAGGCCAATGGATGAGGATGCTGTGACCCTGCGACCCCAGGACCGTGCTGCTCTGTGATGCCTCTCGACCCCCAGCCCCGGCTCAGCGTCTGCTGCTGACACAGGACCTTCTCTGATATTGTGGAAAAGACTATTAAAGGCTAAACGCAGAGCTCTTTCGGTTACACAGACTGGACACATGTCCAGTGGCCCTCTAGGGGGGAGGTCGCCCTGAGTTTGGTTCCATTCCCCAAAGCGCCCTGCTTCCCATCACTAGCGTCCAGAGGCCTGAGGTTCCCTGGGCTGTTCCAGTCTTGCTCGCCACAACGTGGACGTCCTCTCCGGGGTTCTCCAGGCCTAAGCCTTTATGTAAAGAATCCCATCTGGGTCAGAGGAAGGGCCTGGGATTTCAGCTTTTGGGATTAGTATGTAAAAGTTCCCATCACCCTTTTTGCCTATGAATTCTCCACCTGAGGGCACAGGGAGGCCTGTGCGTGTCCCCAGGTGAGGATGAGCTGGAGAATTCAGGTTCTGGTTAGCTAGCCTGGGCTGTGTCCCTGTCACAGCAGCTCAGGCAACGTTCTCAGGGCAAAGCACTAGTGCTCTGGGATGTACGTTAATCCCTGTTTCACAGACTTGCTGGTTAAAATGTAAAACATTTAGTAAAAATTCCTGGAAAGGGATACAGCTGTGAGGCCCCTTGTCCTGATGCCCCCTACGGGCCCCAGAGCCACTTGGGGTACAGTGTCCCCAGGAGAGCCCCAAGCTCACGGCTGCCTCGGTTACTCTCCGTGAGTCACTGTCAGCTCTGATGATATTGAGGAATAAAGGAGGCTACGGATAGTTTGCTAGGACAGACCTGGCCGTGCCCATCGCCCACTCTGAGCAAGGGGAACTTTCAGGCTGGTGCACCTGTGCCTGCTTGACACAGGTGCTTTCACTCCAGATGGTTTTCTCAGTATGGGCCCCCTGCACCAGAATCACCTGGAGCGGGGCAGATGGGCAGCAGTGCCTGCCTCTCCCCTGCACACCTGCTGAGTCACAAGCTGGGGCTGGGCCTCAGCCATTTCGGCTGCTCACAAAATCTCCACGTGCCTTGGGCACGCTGGTGTTCCAGGATGCTGTGGGCCTCCCATGAGGGACTGCTGGAATGTCCTTTCTGTAAACCAAGGCCTTATCAGTAATACTGTTTCTGCGCTGTGACCTCATCAGGAAATATTTTGATCCCTGTCCAGAGTAAATTATTACTAAGTTTTCCCAACCAATAAAATTACTATTGAACCACGTACAGGCTAATACTTGAGCTTTTTGATATGGATTTTTCAGGTGTGAACAGTGTTCTCGTCGGCGCTCTAGCGCCTCTACTTGCCTACGTCTGTTTATGTGCACCTGCCGAATCAGCCGTCTACCCCCCCCCCCCCCCCCGCCTTCTCCTCCTCTCCCTCTCCTGACCTGCCATGGTGTGGATCAGCTGTTAATACTGGTGCAGCGCTATTCTCTGAGCAGGATCTTTAACATAGAAACTTAAAAAAAAAAAAAAACTAGCAGAATAAAGCTGACTGGGCAACAGATACTTGAGACAACCCAATTTTAAGGAAAACTAACTAAATAAATTTAAGGAATTGGGGCCGAGTCCTCTGGAGGAGGTAGCTGGGTGGGGGGTGGGGGCCCAGGCTGCAAATGGCAAACGGGATAGATTATTTCACTAATTTTTAAAAATATTCCACATCTCCCCTTCCTCTTGTGCGTTTCCCAATGCTCCAGTTTGCTGGCGGTGGCCTTCTGTGGCAGCAAAGAAAATCTGAATTTAAAGCGTGAAACATGAGGTGCTATACAATGCTTATGTGCCATTAAGTGAGAACGCCAAGGCTAAAGCAAACGAAGAGTTTTGAAAGGACTTCTCCATACCAAGTAGATGGGCCACATGGAAGCCTATAAAGATCTCAGCGCGGGAAAAAAAAAACATCAAAATACAGTAAAGGCTGAACACTTGCACGGGGGGGGGGGGGGGGGGGGGGAGCCACAGCCAATGCGGTGAAATGAGACCACAGATGGTGACGCTGAGCGGAAGGATGCAGTACCTCGGAGGCATGTTACTTTAACTGGATCCAGAGGGCGTCTTTCGGGACCTGTCTCTCCTGACTGCACTGACCTTTTCCTTTTCCCAAGGCCGCATGAGTACTTAAGCTCATCGGTTGTGAAAACAAATCTGATGAGGTATCGAAGGAGCCGTCTCCCGTCTTTCTTTGAAGAATTTACAGCCTCGTCCCACTGTTTGCTCGTTATGTAGACAGGATAGTTGTTCAACAGCTGCTTGCTTCCCTGGAAAAGCCAAAGTATTTTCTCATTACCTTCTTAGCCAGCCAGCCAGCCAAGGCGATCTCCATTTCAAAGGCAAGACATGCTTTTTAACCAAGTGGCTCTGCTGACAATGAACCAGGTAGTGAAGAGCACAGGTAATTGCTCACACTCAGAACGGGCACTTTTCAAATTACATTTGCATTTTCTATAACAAGAGCCAATGAGGTATAATGAACACCTCTGAAAGAGGAGCTATTTATAACTTGCATTTTAACAGGTAGGTTAAAATGTGTCAAGATCCAATGACAGGGAACACTATTTAAATATAACCCGCAACTTTCCTTTTCAATCTATTAAAATATGCAAAAAAAATGACTTTGAAGAGTGTGATCAAACAGGTCTCTCTTCATCCTTTGGTTGGCGGTTAAGTATTTTTAGAAATGATGCTGGTGGTCTAATTTTCGTAAAGGTACTACTCGTGTTTAATTTGCTTGTGACACCTGATAGCCATTGTGTAACAGTGGAAACAGCATTAAAAAGCGAATTTATAAAAGGGGGAAAACTGTGAACCCCACCCCCCAAGTCATCATGGATGATAATAATGCAAACCAGCTTTTGTCAAATTACAGCTTCTGCAAATGCCACTGTGTCAACTCAAAATTTTTCTTCCTTTTCATCTTCTTAATTTATGTCTGCTGTAAAATTCCCAGACTCAATAGCTGCAGTGGGACTAATTACAGGAATTTCTGTAACATTTATAAGGCATGTTTAGTCAATTCCACCTACACAACCATTACTTTAGTTCCGGTTGTCCATAAAATTCTACAGTCCAGGACAAATTAATTAACCCATGATCTTGCTTTTAATGTACTCCCTTCCTCGGTAATTCAGGTGTTCAAAATAAAGAAGGAAAAATTCATTCAGTTTTACAACTCTGCAAATTGACTACAGGTTATGAATTGGGCACTGTTTGGGTCCGATAGGGGTTTATTTTAGTAAGTGCCGTTAGTAAGCAGGGAGAGGGTGATGGGCCAGGCCGGAGCCCCCGGGGAGGTGGCCCCCGGGGAGGCGGCCCGCGCCGGCAGCACACGGCTGAGCCTCCTCGGGGGAGGCCACGGACGCCCGTGGTCTGTGCTCTGCGTGTAGAACAGCGGCAGCTTGCACGGAACCTGGCTCTGCGGCTCCCGTGGGTTCCTGAGTGACCTCCACTAACTGGGGGGACCAGAACTCCCCTGCGTGGGAAGCAGGAAGAAGTGAACGGTCGTGGGTTTAGGAGTGAGCACACGGGCACCACAGCAGCCCTTGGGCTGGCGCCGTCGAGGGCCAGAGGGCGGTGGGGCTGACGTGGGCCCAGGCCACTGTCTTGGGGGGCAGGGGCTGGTGGGGAAGCCAGAGGGGAGCTGTGGGGCCCAGGGGCTGGGGGCGCGTGGAGGATCCCCACGCAGGACAGCGGTGCCCCTCCCAAAGACAAGGGCCAGATGGCCACGGCGGGAGGCGCTGGCGAGCGAGGACCCCCAAGGGTTCCCACACTCGGGGAGGAGGAGCTGGGCCCCAGGGCGGGGGAGGGGGGGGCTTCCTCAGCCCACAGATGGTGTCAAGGTCTCTCCGGGGAAGGACCCACCAGGATCTGTCACCAGATCCACCAGCAGCCGGCCTGCAGGGGCACGGTGTCCCCATGGGAGACGAGCCCACGGCCGGGGCCCGGTAACAGCGGCTAAACGGGGACTCCCTTTCCTTCTTTCTACTGCTGTGGCACTGGGACGTTTGAAGAGCCTCCGACGGGTTTTCGCTGGCAACGTGAGAGAACTTTAGGGAGAGGAACAAAGACGGGGAGCCGTGGGGGGCTCCCGGGGGTGAGGGCTCCTGCCAACGCGCGCCCTGGGCGATCGCTCAGCCGTGCTCCTTGCAAGCACACCCGGCAGCCCCAGATGGGGAGACAGAGCGGCTCTTGGCAAACCTTTTATTTAATGTTGTGCAAGTTTTTTTTTTTTTTTTTTTTTTTAAGATTTTATTTAGGAGAGCAGAGCTAGAGTGAGCATGAGCACGGGGAGCAGCAGAGGGAGACGCAGGCGCCCCGCTGGGCAGGGAGCCTGAGGCGGGACTCGATCCCGGGACCCCAGGGTCATCACCTGGGCCGCTCAACCACCGAGCCTCCTGGGCGCCCCCCAGTGTGCAGGTCTGGATGTAAACCTTCCCCGTCGGCGTCTGAGTTCATCGGGCAAGCCCGGATGCCCACAGCGGTTTGACCGAAGACGCTAACTCCTTTTCCAAGGTCTCACGAGTCAAAAGGCAGAGGGGGGAGCCTGGACCCCGAATTCACAGCTTGCCCCTACGACCAGGGTCGAACCGGTTTCAAAACGAGAGGGGCCTGAGACGAAGGAGCTCCCGACCCAAGGAAGGAGCTTCCTCGAATCCTGAAGAAGAGCGCAACAGCTCTCCGTAAGCGGGGAAATACCGTGTGGAGGCGATTTTCTTCCAGAAAAAAGGGAAAGAGAGAAGAAAGTAACAGACAGCCCCCCCCCCCAACCCAGACGCTGCCCGTGTGGACGGGACTGACCACGCCGCTGCAGTCTGGCTAACAAATAAAACGGGTCAACAGCGCTAGTGAGAAAAATGCCCGAGCGCCTGAGACGGCGGTAGAACAGCGCAACGGCGATGACGGGCAATGAGGATCTAAACGTTCCCACCCCGAGGACATGTAGATGCGTCCCCTAACGTTTCGGGGAATTCTGATCGCATAGTCTCTTCAATGAACCAACAGCAGAGGTTATTAAACTCTGATCTAGGAGTCACTCAGAAAAATAAAAACCCCAAGATGAATCGCGCTCACTTCCTGCATTCACAGACCCACAAACCAAAGAAGACCAAAGTCTGCGTGAATATCTAAGTAACTTCGGAATTACTCTTAGGAACAACGTGCTGTGTGGGCACAGAGAGGGTGTGGCTACCGGGGAGTGCTGCTCGGAGGAAGCGGGCTTTTTGGAAGTATTTTTGTTTTTGTTTTTTAAAGATTTATTTATTTATTTATTTATTTATGATGGGGGGTGGGGCAGGGACCCAGGCAGAGGGAGAAGCAGGCTCCATGTAGGGAGCCTGACACGGGACTCGATCCCGGGACTCCAGGCTCACGCCCTGGGCCAAAGGCAGGTGCTAAACCGCTGAGCCACCCAGGGGTCCCAAGTATTTTTGTTTTTGTACAATAGAAATGTCAAGTTCAGAAATGTGGACCCTATTCTGGGAGCAAAAATGAGAGAGGGGGAGGATGTGCTGCCATGGAGCAGGGACAAGGGCGGGGAGGGAGGCAGAGGGAGGAGAGGCTCCTCAGCGAGGCTGCAGAGCAAGCAGGCGTCAGGGCCGAGGAAGGCGCAAGGCCGTGAGGGCCCAGGGAGTTCCGCGTGGGGTTGGTGCTGCCTTGACCCGGGAGAACCGGGTGGGGCCAGAGGGTGCAGGGCGTCCACGGTTGGTCCCAGTGGCTGGCAGCGGGGCACCCGGAGCCCAGATCTAGCTTTGGGGCCCGTTACCTGCACGGGCTCGTGGTCACAGGGAACGGACCTGAGCGGAGAGGGAGGGGACGAAGGCTGGCGCCGGACAACAGTGCACACAGGGCTCCTTCAAGCATGACGAAAGCCCAGGGAGCCAGAAGGTTCCTGACCCCAGGGCCAGAGAAACGGCGCACGGAGCAGGGAGGTCTCCCCCCGCCCCCCGCCAACAGCCGGAGCTGGGAAGGCCACCGCCGCCTGCAGACGACTCCAGCAGTGGAGGCGCAGCCAAAGGACGGGGTGAAGGCGGGACGGCGGGGGGAAGAGCAAGTGGAAACCAAGAGCGGGGTCACCAAGTCACGAATGCAGACCGATCTTTCAAGGGCTTAATGACTAGGAGAAAAATGAGGTCACCAGTGTGCAGGGGCCTTCGACACCAGGCCTGCGGGGCACACGGGAGGCCACCTGGGGAGCAGGGGCACCGCGGCGCAGGGTAAGGGCTGACGGGCCGCGCCCAACGATGGAAGCCGAGGGAAGGCAGACGATGGGGGCGGAGGGAGGGGTCAAGGCAGGCCAGTCTTCAGGGGGGGATGACTCAAGGGTGTGCACGTAGTGACCCAGTAACCAGGTGACAAGGGACGTTGGCCGTGGGAGTCCTGGGAGGGGAGTGCGGTGCTGAAAGAACGGATGCGGGTCGGGCTGGTGCAGGTGGCAACGGGGGGGGGGGGGGGGGGGGGCCCCCGCCGGGGCGGGGCAGGTACACGGACCCGGAATCCATGTGGTAGGACTCGCAGGACCGGGTTCCACGGAATTCAAGAGGCAGGGTGGTGGGGCCAGGGGCAGGGCGCTATGAGGAAGGGGCAGACAGGGACGGGGCCCCTCCTAACCGCGGGGTGGCAGGTGACCCCACACCCGGAGCTGGGAGTCCCAGGGTGTGAGACCCACTCCGCCCTTTTCACCCTCTGGTGTCTTCTGTGCAGACGTGTGCAAAGCAGCGTGTCCCCATGTGCCCTTGGCCGCGAGGCCCGGGTCAAGGTGGAAGAGCAGGTGCGTGGCCGGACGTGCGCCACGGCTGGCCCGGGGACGGAGCCTCAGGACGACCAGAACTGGGCACAGGAGTGCGGAAGGATGTGTGACGAGGACACGCGAGAGGGTCCTGCCTCGACTCCCCTTGCCACGTGAGGAAGACTTAACTCCCCAAAAGGCACTTCTGTACTGATGTCAACCCAAGACGTTTCTAACCACAATTGCTCTTCCACTGGGTGTGGGTTCTGAAGTCCGGAAGATAGGGCAGCCCGGGGGGCTCAGTGGTTTAGCGCCGCCTTGGGCCCTGGCCATGACCCCAGGGTCCTGGGTTCGAGTCCCGCATCGGGCTCCGTGCATGGAGCCTGCTTCTCCCTCTGCCTGTGTCTCTGCCTCTGTCTCTGTGTCTCTCATGAATAAATAAAATCTTAAAAAAAAAAATAAAGCCCCCAAGATAAAAATAACACCTGTCCAATCTGAGCCTTGGCAATCTGGTAAGAACGTGCCGTGTTTCACCCGACCTGTGTCCCCGCGCCCCAGCGGGGCTGTGGTGCTCCTGCGGGGCCTGAGCAGCGGCCAACGGAGCCGCGGTGCAGAGATCGTGCACCTGCGCGGGGGAGCTTGCTCCAAGAGCACCAGGGCTTTCTGGAAGCGGCTCCAGCCGGGGGAGGTGAGGCGGTCAGTCCCCGGCCCGTAGCAACGCCGCGAGAGCGGCCTCCGCCCTGTTCACTGCTCTTCCTTCCTCCCCCCGCAGCACACGGCGTGGAACCTGGCTGAGGCTGGACACCCGCGTGCTCTTCCTTCACGGGAGACCCACGCACAGGCGGGGGAACCACCAACCTCAGCCCTGCGCGGGGCTCACCGGCCCGTTGTGCCGTGTCCGCCTGCGTGAGCCATCAGGACGCCGCACCTGCGGGGCATCCGAGCGGGACCGCATTTACCTTCCTGCGAGGAGCCTACCTCGGTGGGCTGGTCTGCAGGCTGAGGGACCAGGAGCTGGTTGTGGTGCTGCAGCACGGTCTTCAGGTAATCCAGAACAGTCTGGCAGGGCACTGCGGGGAGAAACGGCAACCACGACACATTAGCTGGCTCGTGACAAGGAAACGAAAGGGCCTAAGGCTCAAAAAGAGTTTGGCTGTAAACTTCTAAAAAAAATATATATATTTTCTAAAGGAACTAGAATCTTCTTTGGTTTGACATCCGCAGTTATTTCCGTTTGTAAATACACAACAGATGCCTACAGTCTGGGGAGAATTTTTCGGCTCAGCACAATTCACCGAGAACTTTCGAGTCACACGCGCTCCAAGATGAATTTGGGCCGACAGTGACGATCATTGAGGCACTCACACGAGGGGACGGGTCCTGGAGCCTTCAAGCTGTACCGTTAGCACCCAAGGTCGCCGCAAACTAACCTCCCCAGTTTCAGATCCGTAGTACAATACTCGTTTTTTTTTTTAAATAAATTTATTTTTTATTTGTTCAATTTGACAACATACAGAATAACACCCAGTGCTCATCCCATCAAGCGCCCCCCTCAGTGCCCATCACCCAGTCACCCCCCCCGCCCACCTCCCCTTCCCCCACCCCTAGTTCATTTCCCAGAGTTAGAGGAGTCTCTCCTGTTCCATCTCCCTCTCTGATATTCCCCACCCATTTTTTCTCCTTTCCCCTTTATTCCCTTTCACTATTTTTTATATTCCCCAAATGAATGAGACCATATAACGTTCGTCCTTCTCCGATTGACTTACTTCACCCAGCATCATACCCTCCAGGTCCATCCACGTCGAAGCACATGGTGGGTATTTGTCGTTTCTAATGGCTGAGGAATACCCGTTTTTGACGACAGAGCCATTCCTAGGTCAGCGGTAGGCGGGACGGGCACGCGGGGGACACCTGCTTCCCGACCCGGAGAAAGCCGGCCAGAGCTCTCACCCCTCGGGGCCCAACGCAGATTTGGTTGCTGTGTAGCTCGCCAACTGTTGCACTAAATTCTTGGGCCTTAATCTCATCCATTCGTTGAATAATTACAATAAAACCGAACAGATATTAACCCGACATGGAGCCTTGACACCTTTTTGTACCACTGCATAAATAATTCCTATGGCGTGAGATTTATGTAAGAGCCCTTTCGGGAACAGTATTAACTAATTGCTTTTAAAGGTCTTGGTAGCTTAGTTAATAACCTAATTTATAGGAATTATTGCCACTGTGTGTCTCAGCTGTGGGGTTTTCTTAGGCTGTTTTTGTCACATTAAAGAAAATAATAAATATTTAACCTAAACCCCAATTTTAAAGTATCATTGCTGCTTTCTGCACTTTTTCCTCACTTTTTTTTTTTTTAAGATAGCATCTTTATCCACACTGCTAATAGCTTTGGGGTTTTTTTTTAGGGGACATCACACTGTGACGTAACGAATCAAAATGTCCATCCACATCCTTTCGAAGGATATGAATGATAGGAAGTAGTTGTACTTTGGCAATTTTTTCTTCTTGTCAAAAAAAAGAAAAAAGAAGTATTTTGTTGAATAACCACCTTTCTGGACCTGCGTCCCACTGTCCTTGGGTGCAGTCTTCGCGCTGGAGAAGCACTTGCTGCACAACCACGAAGCCCACGGCCTCCTGTCAAACCAGAGCCTCGTAAAGGAGGACGTTGAATTTCACGCCTATTAAAAGTCGAAGCCACCGTACTGATGCCTCAGGGAGGGAGAATGAATTTTGCTTAATGGCAGTAACGGGGGGAAGCAGAGGACCCGCGAAGCTAATGGAGCCAGGAAGCCATTCGCTGCTCCAGTTCTGGGTTTTCACTAACCGCGTGGCCCGCGGGCCCCATTTCACTCCTGTGTCCAGGTCTCCCGTACCCGGGACTGCGCGGGAGGTTCCCAACAGCAGCACTGCCCCTTCGCGGCTTGCGATTAGAATCACACGCAGCCGCACGCACGTCACTGATTTGCCAAGTGACTCGTGCAAGGTAGGACTCTCGCTTTCGTTTGTTAAGTTTCAGTAAAAGTTGCAAAAACACTGGGCAGCCCGGGGGGCTCAGCAATTTAGCACCTGCCTTTGGCCCAGGGCGTGACCCCGGGGTCCCGGGATCGAGTCCCGCATCAGGCTCCCTGCAGGGAGCCTGCTTCTCCCTCTGGCCAGTGTCCCTCATGAGTAAATAAATAAAATCTTAAAAAAAAAATTGCAAACACTCATGGACTGATTGGGATTTGAATGAAACTCCTTTGGATCCCTTACCCATATTTTATAGTCATTAAGACGTTTACGAAGGGGCGCCTGGGGGGCTTAGTCGGTTAGCATCCGACTCTTGATTTCAGCTCAGGCTGTGACCCCAGGGCTGGGCGATCGAGCCCCACACCGGGCTCCGGGCTCTTCTGTGCTCCGTGGGGACTCTCCCCTCCCTCTCCTCCTGCCCCTGCTCGTGCGCACACACTCTTTTGCGCGCTCTCAAATAAATAGATCTTTAGAAGAGATATTTATAAAGAAAGTGTTTAGACGAAGCGTTTAAAAACGCTTACGACACGGAATATTCAACATGACCTCCACCACGTTACGAATAATTACGTACATAAAGAGACTGGAAAGAAATACGCTGGAGCGTTAATAATAATAATTAGCGATGATTACGTTTTAGTAGCAGGATCAGGGTAGTTATTATTCCCACAGTCGTTGTAAAAACCAATTTAAAAAAACTTCCAAGGGGGACCCCTGGGTGGCTCAGCGGTTTAGCGCCTGCCTTTGGCCCAGGGTGTGATCCTGGAGTCTCGGGATCGAGTCCCACGTCGGGCACCCCACAGGGAGCCTGCTTCCCTCTGCCTGTGTCTCTGCCTCTCTATGTCCATCGTAAATAAATAAAATCTTTTAAAAAAATAATAAAAATAAAAAAACATCTACAGTGGCCATGTGTAATAATAACGTAAAAGTTGTCTGAAGCACGTCGATAGGATTGCTGCCCTGGTTCCCTTGCTGGTCGTCCGCACAGCCCTGGGAAGGCCCGCAAGCCAGCTCCCCCATTCCCCACACTCCCAATACTTGGGCAGCAGTGCTGAGCTAGGAGCGAGGCCGGCGGATTCAAACGTTGGGAGAAAATGGGATTTCACGTGCATTTACGGGCTGTAGGGGCAAGTGGGTCCTGTAGGTGGGTACCTGGGTCCAGGCTGAAGGCCAGGAGGCCAGGACAAGGCTCTTCCCCAGCCCTTACGATGTACACCAGCCCCTGGGTGTGGTGTGGGGCCCTCCCCGGCCCTGATGCTCACAGAGCAGAGGCCTCCAGGCCCCTTCCCAGCCCCTGCAGAGACCGCGGCCCTTCGGTGACAGATCTGGAACGTCACCCGAGTGGGCTCTTTGCAGGGCTGCCCGTGTTTATGCAAGGAAGCGGCAGAATCAGACGAAACTGTGTGTGTGTGTGTGTGTGTGTGTGTAAAACCCCAATAAAGTCCGTATGGAAAGTGGGGATAGTTGGGTCTGTTCACGAGGGAAGACCGTGGAAGGAGAGACTCGATCTTCCCCGCAGCCACACCATGCTGCCTCCCGGGGGAAGCAGTGGCCCCGAGAAGAAATCGTGGAAACGCCCCCACGGCGTGGCCTGCTGCTCTGCAGACGCTGCTCCCCTGGCTCTCACGGGGCGCGGCCGGGGGTCAGGGATGGTCCGGGAGCTGCGATGCCCCAGCCGCCTCCGCATCCCATGGCCCCCCACGCACATCCTGGACAGTAAGCAGGACGCCCGCTGCTGAGAAGCTGCGGCCGGAGACCCGCTGGGCGGCTTTCACCTACTGGCCGAAGCCTTAGGCCGAAGAAAGGCCGCGCCCCGCAGGCTTAGGGAGACCCTAGCCGAGCCAGAGCCTGTCAAAACTTCCATGAAAGGGGAGGGAGGACGTAAGGCAGCCCACAGGTCCCCAGGTGGGTCCTGCCGTCAGTAATCACGACTTCCACCCCCCCACCCCGTCCCGCACGCACCAGGATGTGGAAATGCAGAGTCCTGCAACGAGTACAATGCCCGGGAGGGAGAGAAGCTACAGGTTCGTAAGATGTCCCGTGTCCACTGAGACGGGGGGGAACCGGGTTCCAAACACCCCCCTGGGCATCCACGGCCTGCCGAGGAACGTCCTCCCCTGGGACCCAGGCCGGTGGCCTCGCCCGGATGGCTCCACTTGGTCCTGTCGGGGGGGTGGGGGGAGTTCGCCAAGTCCACACCGGCAGGGCCTGCACCACACTGTCCGCCGCTCCTAGTGCCCATCAGTTGGCTGCAGGGCCCTCCCCGCGGACATTGGTCCTCGAGTAAGTCTTGGGTGGCTTTCCCCTTCATGGTCTCTACCTGGCACTAGGAACTGTGATGGTGGGCAGGTTGGTCAACCTGTCTTAGCCTGTTACCTCCTCTGCAAAACAGGGACAATTACCTACTGCATACAGGTACTGGGGGGGCCGAAGCACCCCCGTCAAGCGGAGAGCCCCAGTGACTACCGCCCCACGTCAGCTGGTCTTGTTTTACCCCCAGGAGCCTAGCGAGTCCCCTGGGGGTCACCAGATGGACTCTGTTGGGACGAGTTAAGAGGGGCCAGCCCCAGCTCCGCGTATTCCCATTAGGGAGGCCTGGCTCTCGAGCACCTGGTTTTCACGGCACATCAGCACGTTAAAATCCCGAGCAGTTCCTCCAGCACTATTTAATTTACTTCACTGTGTAACTGTCTTTAAAGATTCACAAAATACACCCCGCCATGATTTTACGGGGAAATTGAAATGATCGACTGTCCCGATGACCACGCCGTCTGGGCGCTCATGCCATCCTTCAGTGTCCTGCTTATGCGGTGTCTGAAGCATAAGCCCCTGAGCCGTGAACACGCAGGGAGGAACGACGAGCTTTCGGTCGTACGCGGCCCTACGGGGCCCTGTGTGCGTGATGTCAGCACCACGTGCAGATGCCACGTGCCCGGTAGCGGGCTAGGCTCGGGGCACTTGGAGGACACTGACCTCGCCGGTCCTGTCAGGACGCCCGGGAGAAATGGGCAAATGCACAAAGTAAAGACCTCCCCGGACACGGACTTTCCCGGGAGCGTGTGCAGGACGGACTAGGGAGAGGGTCCGCCCGGGGCCGGGAGCTGGGGGAGAATTCGGCGCAGAGGCGAGTGTCCTCTGCACTGGGTCCTGGGGGATGAGGCAGCGTTTCTCACGTGGGGAAGAGGAGGACGTTCTGGAACCGGGAGGACAGCACGAGCAAGGGAAGACCAAGTGCCCCCTGGGGCTGGGGCTGGAACACCTGGTTCACACGTGGCGGGAACGGAGGGAGAGTCTCCAGGTGGACGGGAAGACTCGGGCAGCGAGGGCGCCGTGGTCGTAGGGCTGCTCAGCTTACCTACTGCCCCCGTGACGCCTGGAGGGGGCTTGCCGCGGGGGTGATCGGGGCTTTTCGGTCGGGGAGGCTGGGGTCTGGGAGGCCTGATGGCTACTGCCCAGGTCCATGCCCGTGCTGACAGGCCCGGATGAAAGCGGGGGCGGGGGGCAAACTGAGGAGTGTTTGAAGGGTGGAGTCCAGGGGGAGGCTGACCCGGGGGAGGTTCCTAACCCGGGGAGCTGCGTGCGGACCGCTTCACAGCCGAGAATGCGACTCACGCCCCAGGAAGACCGCGTAAGACGTCGGCGTTGCCGGGTGCAGGACAGCCCCCCCCACGGCCCCGTTCTTACCGTTGAGCACTAATTAGGGGCCCCGGGAGGCACAGCCGCTGCCGTGAGCTCCGTGCCGACACCCCAACAGCGCTACTGACCTCGCCGTTCGGAAAAAAGCCACTCAGGCTCGGAGTGGGGAAGCCGCTCGCCAAAAAGCACAGGCGGCCGATTCCAGAAGCAGAAGTCCAAGCAGAAGTCCGGCCGTGCCTCCGAGCCCATTCTTCCACCACACGTCGGTCCGTCTCTCTCGATCTCGCGGCCACCGCAAGGGCTGTGACAACGTCTACCAACCTCCAATAAAAGGACCTCAATCCTCGTACTCCGCTGTTCCCCTCTGCTAGGTTTATTCGCACAATATATTCCTGGGTCCTCCTCCTCCTTAGAACCCCCACTAAAATCTGGTTAACGTGCTTCTGAGGACCCAAAGCCACCCTGACACTTCTCCCCAGGCACGTCCGGGCACCTGCGAGCAGGAGGCTGGGAGAGGGCCCCGGCGCACCTCCACCACACTCACTCCACGGCCACTGTATAAAACCTGATCCAAAAAAGCCTGACATTCCTGATTTAGCCTTTAAAAATCATCTTAGGAGGGACGCCTGGGTAGCTCAATGGTTGAGCATCTCCCTTGGCTCAGGGTGTGACCCCGGGGTCCCGGGATCAAGTCCAGCCTGTGTCTCTGCCTCTCTCTCTCTCTGTCTCTCGTGAATAAATAAATAAAATCTTAAAAAAAAAAATCTTAGGAAATGACAACTGTGGACTAATGGGATCAGAGCTGCATAATCCAAGGTGAGTTTTCTGGTTTGTACCGAGTTAGTATGGTCAATCCCCATCATCCGCAGTTTCCACGTTTTTCCCCAGCGTGCGGAAATGTCTGTGGGACCGTCCCCGACCCCGGCCGCGGCCCCTCACCGATCATCCCAGCTGAGGCCCGGCGCCGCCTGCCTGGTTAGCTCTCGCGCCGCAGCAAGTGGGGCCCCGTGCCACATTTTTCGTACTTTTGGTGCTTTACGTGGGGGTTTTCCTGTGTCGAAGGGCTGAGGGCCACGAGGTGCTAAGTGAGGGAAGGCTGTGAGGGCCTCGGGGGGCGGGGGGGGAGGACACGGCTTAGAGGAGCTTCAGGCGGGTGGGCCAGTCAATCCCACAGCGCCACGCGTTAAATAGGCCTCTTTAAGCAAATGCATACGTAAGACAAGGCTATGTGCCTTGTTTTGATAGATTTGATAGATTTTGATCAGTTGACAGAAATGTGACCCGAGGTCCTCAGAACCCCAGCTATCACCTGCCCTGGGGGCGAGGCTTCCGCAGGTGCTAACCCTGCGTTAGAGACTCCTCCGCTGCATCTTCGGGACCCAGGGGGTCATGAACTCGGTCTGGAGTCAAGAGCTCGGAGGACAATCCTAGCTCCGCCACACACTTTGCCTGTCCCGCTGTCGAGCCCGCCTCTATCAAGGGGGAGTAGTATTGTTTGTTCAGTGTCAACGAAGGGAAGTTGAGATAATCATAAATGTGTTTTTAAAAGGCAGAAAAGCCCTTTAATAACGTCAGTCGTAGATTTCGGTATATTTGGCACTTAGAATGGCTCAAGGTAGTTTCAAGGAGTCATGATTATTTTACTTTGGAAGCTATTTTTGAAACTGCCATATTTTATGATCCTGAGACCCACATTTTTTTATATTCGCTCGTTCAAAGATAATTCTAAGGCGCAACGACGATTCACTGTTTTGTTTTTTTTTTTTTCTTAGAGGAATGTGGAGTGCTGGTGCACCTTGGGGGAGCGGCAGGCAGAGAGAGAGGAATCCCCCCCCGCCCCGCATTGTGGGGCTCGAACCCAGGACCCCAGGACCAGGACCTGAGCCAAAGGCAGATGCCTAATGGACTGAGCCACCCAAGTGCGCCTCACTGGGGTCTTTTTTTTGTTTTTAATTTTTATTTATTTATGATAGTCACACAGAGAGAGAGAGAGAGAGAGAGAGGCAGAGACATAGGCAGAGGGAGAGGGAGAAGCAGGCTCCATGCACCGGGAGCCCGACGTGGGATTCGATCCCGGGTCTCCAGGATCACGCCCTGGGCCAAAGGCAGGCGCTAAACTGCTGCGCCACCCAGGGATCCCCTCTCACTGGGGTCTTAGAGGACATCTATTTTTTTTTTATTACCCTCCCCCCCTTATGAGTTCTCTCCCCTCCTGCTGACTGTGAGCTTTCTAAACAAGCGCGCTGGCTCTAACCTGATCCCCTCTCCACTGAGGCGTTTCCCCAGTACTTTCTTTTAGTAAGGTCTCGGCTTTCTGGATTTCCGACCCAAATATCATTTCATTCCGTGGCTTTTTAAAAAGATTTCATTTATTTGAGAGAGCGAGAGCACGAGAGCAGCGAGAGGGGGTGGGAGAAGCGGGCTCCCCGCAGAGCAGGGAACCCCATGGGGGGGCTCCATCCCAAGACCGTGACCTGAGCTGAAGGCTGACGCGTCCCCCACTGAGCCACCCAGACACCCCTCCTTCTGTGGCTTTTCACTTTGAATTTATCTTCACTTTCTTTCTGAAAGTTTAGACTTTTCAACTGACTTTAATTTCTGGTGTGATAATCTAACACAAAAGAGTAAGTGCTAATGCTTGCCCCTTAGGACAGTTACCTGCCCCCGTCTGCAAGGAACCGTGGGACAGGGAGTCAGTGCTATTCTCCAGAAGCCCCGTGCTTGCGTGTGATCATCAAAACGCCTTTGCTGACTGTTTGACAAATACTACAGGAATCCAGACCCTGTCTGGGTCCTAAAAGAGCACCTTCTCCAACCTCTTTTTTTTGGGGGGGGGGTAAAATCTGCACTTTCCTGTCCCCTTTTTTAACTGCCCAAGTGAAATAATCCCCCACTGCATCCTAATAGGCTCACGTGAAGTCCTGCTTCAAGGAAAGCTCCCAGGGACGAATGGTTTATTTCAGGGAAAACCCCAAAACACCAGGAATCTCAAAGTCACTCAACAGCACAACACCGGAGCAGCCGAGAAGGAACTAAAATCAGTGTCTCAGCCGTGACCTGGGAAGGTGTCCCTACTTTTTGTTACCCTTATTTCCTCTGAACGCTTTCTCCTTTGTAACTCGTCCATCCGCTTGGCTGTTAGGCAGACTGATCCCACAACATAAGGGTACTTTCTACCACAGGAAGGCCCTAGGTCCTCCCATGGAAATGCACCCACCTTTAGAACAACAGAGGCCTACTGGGGCCGTTGGAAACCTTGATGTTGCTTAGAGAAATCCATGCCGTGTTATACAGGAGGCTACTGCTTACAAAACACTCTTGTTACATGCAAAACCAGAGGACTACTCGCTATGCTTTTCTTCAAATGGCTGTCTAAAAATAACAGATTCCCCCCAGCTACCCGGATTTGTAGCTAATGGAGTGAAAGGTGGATTCTTAAGTGACACCCACAATCTGGTTTGTTGTTTAGCCAAAGATGGAGAGTGGGTGATGAGGGCAAGGGCATAGTGATGCCTTCTCTTGCTTCAAATTTTTTCTTTTACTTTTTTTTTTTTAAGATTTTATTTATTCATGAGAGAGCGAGAGACAGAGAGAGAGGCAGAGACACAGGCAGAGGGAGAAGCAGGCTCCATGCAGGGAGCCCGACGCAGGACTCGATCCCAGGACCCCAGGGTCACGCCCTGAGCCAAAGGCAGATGCTCAACCACTGAGCCACCCAGGTGTCCCCTGCTTCAAGTTTTCATTGTTAACTGACATGTTCAACAGGATGCTCAATACTAAGCTGTCCCTAGGTAATGAGAAGTGTTAAGTAATCACAAATAAGCTAATCTTTCTTCTGTTTAGAGAGAGTGAGAGCACACAGGGGAGGGAAGGAGGGCCAGAGGGAGAGAGAGAATCTCAAGCTGACTCCAAGCCCAGAGTGGAGCCTGACACGGGGCCTGATCTCATGACCCAGGCTGAAGTCAAGTCAGATGCTCAACTGAGCTACCACCCGGGCATCCCTTAAATAAGCTAATCTTTCTTAAATTTGACACTAGTTTTTTTCTACTCATAGCTGACAAACTGATTTTCATTTATACAGTTGGGTTTCACTATGGATTATTATTTTTTTTTCCCACTATGGATTATTTACAGCAATCATGGTTCTCCACGTGAAACGGCTACTGATTCACGTTTACAGAGGGGACTGCCAACATGGCTGGAATGTTCACCCTGAGGGTGGTGACCACAGCCTCATTTCAACAGTGTCATTCAGTACTGGACCATCAAGAAGGCTCAAGAAACTGCAGCATTAAAAAAAAAAAAAAAAAAGAAACTGCAGTATTTTCATCTTTCTGGGAAACAGAGACAGGGATTACTGGAAGATCAGCAAGGAGTCATCTGCGACACAGACATTTCACCTCATATAGATTCTGAGAAATGGGAGGAGGACTACATCCCAAACTACACCTTGGTATTTGCCAAGGACAAGTATTTAGGACTGGGAATCAGACAATACCACCTGGACATCTGTGTTACTTGTCCTTGCTCTCTGAAACTCTTAGGCACAGCTCCGAATGGCTATGTCGATCTCCAGGACACTACTTGCTCCCCCATGCAAAGAAGAGGATGGGGAGCAAGATGGAAAACACACCTCTGGAGACGAAACCCCTCCTTGATCAACCATAATTTATGGAACTGTGAAAGCTGTGCAATCCCACAGTGTGTCTGCCCACCCCACTCCCTTGGACTTGGGAGAACCCAGTAGAGCGCTGGTTTCACTGCATTGAGTTCTACCCCAGTGTCTGTTGCAGCTGCTGCCTGCCTGGCTCGGGAAGACACCGCAGCCCTTCATCTAACCCCAGGGCTCAAGTGCAAAGGGAGAGACTGGATTAACTTCGCCTCTTGCTTCTCCCCCGCAACACAACTGCACTCAACCTAATTACAAAATATTCTGAACCAAACCTCAGGTCTATTTGAGGAATGTCTTTAAATGAAAGGATGGAAGGAAAATAAATGTCTGATTTGGCCATTCTTAACACCTGCTTTTGTTTTTGCTTTGTATGCGTACCAATAAACAAGTGGATAGTGTTTTTCGATATTTCCTTCTTTTTAAGTCGGCTGCCAAATTGGGTGGTTCAGAGACACTGAGTTAGGAAAAGAACAAGCTTCCTATTGATATTTATGTATCAGCCTTAAAGTTTTTTATTTTTTTATTTATTTTTTTTAGCCTTAAAGTTTTTTAATGTGCTATATATGCTTTATTTTGAACATACTATATTAGTTATAATAAACCATGTATGTAATTAACCGATAACGGTGTACATCGGTGGATACGTGCTCAAAATTTTTTATCAATGGGCTGCATGATTAAAAAGGTTTGAAGATACTGTTCTAATGATCGTACTATCTTTTGTAGGTCACAGACACGCAGGAGTGAATTAAAAGATATAAGCAAAATTGGCACCTTTTTAAGTAGTAAAAAAAAAAAAAAAAAAGATGTTTTGCAACCCAGAGACGATCTTGCCATAAAGATGACTTTACTCCACAAATCTAGTGTCTCTAAGAGGCAGAAATTGCCTGCTTCGCCAGGGGCACAAATAGTTTGGGATCAGCTTAATTACTGGTCTGTCTTTGATCTATTCCTTTCAGTTTACAGTTGCTTATTAACTTTAACGGGGAGCCGCATGCTAAAGAGAGACTGTGCCTGGTGAAACCTAACAAGAACGGCAAGAAATGGAACGGAACAGGAGAGACCACTTGATCAGAAATACTCGCGTCCCCGCTCTGGAAGATCAGTCCACTTTACTCTCTCTAACTACTGAATAAAACACATATAGCCAAGTCTTTAAATATACAAAAGCTAAAAAAATAAAAATAAAAAAGATAATAATACAAAAGCTGCTTTTAAAAAAGAGGGCCACTTTTTGACGCAGACTCAGGCTCATGGCACTTGGCCTATTCCAATCTTCAGTCTAGAATGGACATGGATAGAGATCTTTGAACAGGACAACTTAAACATACACAGGGCAAGGCTAGTAGTAGTTCATCCTGAAATTTCTGTTTGGCACCGGAAGACTAAGATCACCCTGTGCATGCCTGTTTTTTTTTTTTTTTTTTTTTTAAATAACTTTTCTCCCTCGCTGGCCAAAACCAAAACCAGAAACATGCATACACATGCACGCGGACACACAAACAGATGAGACCGGGAACGATCTGCAGGTGGCTTGTAAGAATAAGGCACGGTACCTGGTATGCTCTCTAATTTCCGTCTGAGCTCTTCATTTTCTTGTTGTAGTGAAATAACCTCCTGCTCCAGCTCTTGGCATCTAGGGCAGTAGCCTTCCTCTTCCTCCTCTTCTTCCTCCTCCGGCAGCGTAGAAGAGGACGGGTGACCGTGGGATTCGGAGGTTGCCGGGGAGGTCCAGCCACCTAGTGTATGCACGGGGGAGGTTGACAGAGGATCCACGTCGGCCAGCTGGCCATACTCACTGACTGAAGAGGTGTTTGGAGTTGGAAAGCTCCCTGAGAGCAGGTAATTCTGTAGGGAGTCAGTGAAAACCCTCAAAAAGGCAGAAGTCTGTTGTTTCCTTTGCATATATTGCATGTCTACGTCTATGTTATCTGAGGTCTGACTGTGGACCCCTTTCCCGATGGGACACTGCTCCTGTCTTTCGGTATAACTCGAGCCTTCCTGCTTTACACAAGAAATCATGGATTGAGAATGGTTGGAGTCCAGAAGCTTTCCTCCACAATTTAAGAGACTAAGAACTCGACTGCATTGCTGGGCAAAGGCATCCAAGATCATTCGACTCTCTGAAACACACGAAAAGACACATCAGAGATGGACAGCCAAAGACAAGGGAGAAGTAAGGTCCTCAATTTTGAGGTTAACGTTCAAAAATGTCAAAGATGTGCATTTCTGTCCTCCACCCCCCAACTACGGTGACAAGGCAGGATGCATTGGCTTCCTGTCATGCTGTAACCGGGTGGGTGCCCCAAGAGTTACCTCCACCCCTTACTCTGGGAATCGGCTGGACTGCGACTCTGGGCACCAGAGAGACCTCTCCCTCGCCGTGGCATTAACTGGCCTGCACAGGCCTGAATTCACACCTTTGGTTTCATTAATATCGTTACTCTAATGAATCGAGCCGGCCACTGGAGACTCAATTCCTCATTGATAGGAGGGCTCACGGCAATCATTACTTCTATTTCTGGAGTGCCCTCATGCCCTTGCTATTAATCAGCTGATACAATCCCTGCCGAGAGTACGTTGCTCCCAGATGCAAACTGGAGAAGAAAGAGAAGTCCTTCTGAAGAGCTCACTAGACCTCTGCGGTAAAACAGAGAGTGGCCTATAAGGCAAACGATGACGAGCCCGAGAGCAACACGGTGCTATCCAACATCTGTGCTCGCTACGCTTTCTTTCCATTGATCTGCGGACTTGGATTTCTGGTGAAGGCCAATGTTTATGCCAATCCGTAAGAAGCATCATGTGGAAAGCAGCAGTGCCTCTTCTGACAGCCTTCCATCAGATTGCCAAACCTCTTTAAAAATGGCACGCACGCACGGAGCGTGCTGGTTAGTTCACGGAAACGCCTTCTAATGCATATTAATTGTCAATCAGAGGAACGTAAAAACCAAATAGAAACCAATCAGCTTAGAAAAACAAACTAAAACCTCTCAAGTCGTGAAAACGTGTTTTCATGACGTCAGCCTGTGGGTCTTAAAAATTCACCCTAAATGCAAATGTCACAAGGTACATTCTCTTCTTTCCTGACCACCACCTGAGACAAGACTATCTGTACATACAGAGGTACGCTAGAAGGCTTACACAGAGGTAGTGGAGGCCTCTCATTTTCTTCTCTGCTCTACTCAGAAGAATGGCCACAAACAAAATACTATAGATCTTAGATTCCAGCAACTATTTATGATAGAAATTTAACTACCTACTTGCTATTTCTGACCATGTTGATCAGCTGTATTTTTGAGGGGGGACAAACTTTAGAAATGAAAAATGGTGAGATGCTGGAGGGCTTTTATGGGGACAACGAAATCTTTACTGAATATATGCAGGGCCTCTTGTTAAAAAAAAATAAGATTTGCGTTTATAGCATTTCATATTTCCTTGGCTGGGGTGGCAAGAGCACTCTGGGCAGGCTGTGAGTCCACAGGGCTATTTTCCTCCTGGCACAGCACATTCCCGCTCCTAGGAACAATACTGCCCTTAGGCACAGGCGGGGGGGGGCTGCCCTAACCGTCCTCCTCCATCCCACCCTCTCCCCATGGTGAAGTACCCAAGATCCAGGAGTTCCTTACTCAAACTGCTTCGAGGGCCTGTGCTGGACTCTTCCCTGAGCCATTCTCCCAAAGACAGACCATGGTGCCAGAGCGTGGAGGTTTGGACTGGGGCATCCATTCGTGTGTATGTGAGGTTCCTCCTAGTGGAAGAAGCTGGGGGTGGGGAGAGAAGGCCATGGGCTGGCTGAAAACTCCAAAGTCAAATCTGATCGTTAAGAAGGCGTCTTTGTCAGGGTAGGTGGATGGAACATATTTTATTTACCAGTTTGTTAATTATATTTAGATACGTGGTATGTAGGCCTGCATTTGTACTTTTGTTCTAAACCCCACAAATGTTAGGCACAGGCCTGTTTTTAACACAGTGATTTTTGAGTCCTGAAGAAAGAACGAGAAGTCAAGTACACGGTCAGGCTAGAACTGACCGATGGGCTGGGAACTGCGTTGAATAGGCCGGCAGGATAAAAGTCCCCTTGCTATTTTGGAGGAAAATGGATATGGATATGGGAAGTATCTTTTCACACCAAAACACTAGAATTGATGCCTCTGCCCCTGCCAGGTAGAAGGGAAGAACTGTTTGAACCCATGATTTAAACCAAAAAGTAATGGGAAAGACCTGAGGCATTTGGGTATTGACCCAAACCAAATAAACTGCCGAACCATATAAACAGGAAGACTTGAGATGTTGCATTGTCATCTTCACTTCCGGGTTTTTGTTCTTTTACTAGTAAAATCAAAGGATGATATTGATTGGGAATTTTCAATTCTAGCACACTAGCAGTTTTCATTCATTTTAATCCTATAATCCCATTCTAGACCTGAAGTTGTATTTACCGTTTGCATTTTAATCAGCACAGTCTCAATTGATTTACATCCTATGCACCTTTACCATAACCTTGATGAAAGGAACAAAATATGAAAAGAAAGGCGAAAACAGAGGTGCCTACAAGGAATTGCCCGAATAGCACACTCAGTAGCTTTCATCATATTGATAAATCACATCAGGGTATAGATTTTAAGGGAAAAAAAAACCTGATTTAGGGACAAGCATGATTTGTTTTCTTAATTGAAGGATAAATTTGTAACACGCCGAAAAAAATCATCATGCAACACACTACATTATGAAGATAATGTATTAAAGTGCACTCACAATATTAGAGAATAGCTTTAACCATAAAACAGTTCTTGCCTTCAGTGTTTTAAAACGCTTCATTCTGATTTTGTTCTAAGAGCTGACAGATGCAAAAATAGCGACCATAAGCCTTAAAGTCAAACTTCTCCTCTTTTTGGTACCTTAAGATATTTAAATAGTGTCTTAACATCAATACAAGGAAGAACATGATGAAAAATGTTACTATTACACTTGGCATTAAACAGCACATCTCTCTACCTACTACACAGCCCAGCCAGCAATACTTCAGCTTTCCAGACAGAATGTGATTAGAAATGCAAGTACTACGCAGTGCCCATTATTGCTAAGAAACGGAGAAAAGTTCTGTTTTTATATGAATACAATTGAATGGTCACTGACCCATGATTCTTAATTGAGCAAAGTGAGAACATGAACATTTTGAATTTTTTTAACTTTTTTTTTCCCCTAGTAGAACGCTGCACTCAAGCGATGGCAGGGAAGTAGAAAGTCAACAGTCTACAAAGGGGCTTTATAAAACTACCTGCCGTATTCCTAACTTCTCTAAAATCCAACACTGCAAAATGTAGATAAATCCCAATCACAAAGCACTGCAAAGTGACCACCTGTAATTTATTTTGCTCTACTGTGCAATCTGTTGGGATAATATCACGTTGCAAATTGTGCCGAGTCTTGATTCCAAAATCTGAACCCGTGGTTATCTATTTTTTTTAATTAAAAGCTTCATTTCTAGAAATTCTTGTGAATTTAAGTGGTTCAGTCTATCCTAAATCTGATAAGTGAATAAGGAGAGGGATGGGAACTCGGCAACCAAACACAGGCGCCTTTACTTTTAATGGCCTTCTTTGTAAGTAAAGCCCTGAATGGAATTTGCCCATCACAGCGGATACCCAAGAGTATTCTGTTACTATGAAGGAGATCACAGTCTTCGAGATTAGTGGTAACCTTTTGATTTTAGCCCAGTGAAGGGTGAAATATATTAATATTAAAAATGCAGAAGCAGAAAAGATTTTTTTTTTTTTTGTGATCCACTATCCTGTATCCGTACGTTCTATCTGCCAAAAGGATTTCCAGCTAGTTCAAGATAGATGGTTCCCTTAAAACATTAATGTAACTTAAGAGAGGACTTCATGCCATAGAAAATAGAAGTCAGAAAATGAAAGCATCTTTGGGAGCATCACCCTCGTCTTAAATCAGTGAACTAGGTCTTTAAAAAAAAAAAAAAACACCATCCAATTTTTTCCCATAATGGCAAACATCAACACAGCAAAACAGGATGCAATTTTTCTAAATAAATAAATCAATGATGTGTCAAAAATTAACAGATGAGTTAATATACTCGGTGCTATCAAAACCAGATGGTGCTTCCTAATATCCATCCTGCTCAGTCAATCCCTGAATATTTTCTGGACCATCGGTATATAAAATAGGATGCTGCTATTTGTGATGGCAAACAAAAGCAATCATGCCTGCCAAGCACATACTATAACAGGCAGCATTTCAGCTCTGCTAGACAGAAAGTAATTAGAATGCTTTTAATGTCCAAAAGAATGATGCTGATAGGCTGCCACAGATGTGTAGATTTATGAATATTTATATGGTGGTTTATAGCTGACACTTTTATCAGTTGAAGAAGATAAAATATCTGCCTGACTCAAAAGCTTGACAGTCAGGTTAATAAAATCTCATTAAAGAGAATGACCTATGCAATTATATAGGATTTATTGTAATTCATTTTTGATTGTACTCTGCTTAAAGATGCAATTTCCCATTTCCTGATGCCAAATTTAGGCTGCATATCAAGATCTACGTGGGTTTTAACTCTAAGCCTCCCACAGAGGGAAAATATGCTTTTAAAAACCATGGTATATTACCCCTTTTAAGGGAAATTTTACTCTCTGTGAGATTTTATAAGAATCCTGAAAAATCTATTTTTAATCACCTATTTCTCCTGTCAATGGTTTATGGCTTTTAATGGCAAATAAGATTCACTTCAACCTTTTCATCTTTTCCCTGTATTTACTCTGGACACTCAGCTGTATCTCTTCTATCCTTGGCGCGATTCATCACATGGATGTCTTGACTATTTTCCCTTTACTGGGTGGCTGGAGACGCTGCAAGAACACTTTTGTGAGGGTGCAACAAGCAACTTAACCTCCCCAGCCCCCTCCCCAATACGCTTAAATGGCGGCTGTCTGTGTGCACACAGGCTCATTGGTTCAAAGTGGAACCATTAGTTCCTCCAAGAGCCAATCAGCTCTTCAGGTGACTGTCCCTCTGATGGCCACTCACATCTCTGTGCCTGTAAAGAGCCGGCTTTGTCCATCAAGGATGAATTTTATGAACACAATTCATGAGGTCTAGTACTATGGCCTTTTTTTTCCAGCCAGACCATTTTCCTCACTGCATGGAAGGAATCTACCAACCAACCCATCTTTCCAACAAGCACATGGCATTCTGTCTTTGGTGCTATCAAGCTTACCTCTCTCTGATCTTAAAAAAACAAAAAGAGCAGCAGCAACAGCAGCCTTGAGAATAAAAGAAAACAAAAAGATATAGGGAGTTTGAGGGTGCATCAAACAAAGCCCCCTTTCACTCTTTTAGATTCAGTAGTGTGATTTCCACCTGGGAACAGAGACAAAATTAACTAAGAAACACTGAAAGAGAACATTTAGAACAAGGCGAAAAGCAAACACACACAAACTCCTTGTGAAGGGAAGACCGCAAGGGCGCTGCCAGAGTGGGAAGGGGCATGGAGAGGACATCAAGTGGCAGGTGGAGAAAAGAGACACAATGCAGGGAAAAAGAACAGGAAAAAGCAACGTTAAAACTGGCTGAAAATGGAAGTGAGGGAGCAGATTCAGAGCGTAAAAAAGAAAGTAAAAGATTGAAAGATAGCGAAGACGGAAAGGAGAAAGCAAGAGGGGGCTAAAGACAGAAAGGGGGAAGACCCTGGGGGAACGTGGTGGAGCTAAGGTCACCCAACGGGCAAGCAAAAATATTGGAAAATGGGAAAAGAACTCGAGCTGGGCAGAAACAACATAAAAAGTAACGCCAAAGCACAACTAGGGAGTGAACGTGGGCATGAATTACAAGAAAATAAGAGTCTAGCCGCAGAAAGGAAGAACACAAAGCTTCCCAAGAAGGAGAGAACAGAAGAAAAATAATGGGAAAGACGGAGGCGGGTGAGGAGCCCAAACACAAGAGAATACGGGGTGGAGACCTCAAAAAGCACCCCCGGAGCAGCAAGGAGCCCACAAGGTGCCCCCTTAGAGTCAGGCAGGGGGTGATGGAACCAGGCTCACTATTACCTGCAATCAGGTTTTCTTTCTCAAAACCAATCCTTCATGTGTCAAAATATTGACAAACAGCGTAACGTTGGCACAGGCGCCTCTAACTCCTGTAGAGACGAGCGAGGCTCCTATTTCCATTAGGACAAAAGCCTCGGCCCGCGGACACGCAGCTTCGGGGGCTCTGAACCGCCCTTTGGGGCCCGAGGAGGAAGTTTCCGACCTGGGGGCGCCCCGGGGGCGCGGGGGTGGGGCCAGGCCCGGCTCGGCCTCCCCGCCCGGGGCGCCGGCTGCGCGCGGAGGGTCCCGCAGGGGGCGGCCCCAGGTGCGGCCCCCGCCTCCCCGCGGAGCCGAGCGGCCGGCCGGGCTGGGGGGGCGCCCCGTCCCCGGAGTGCGCCGCGGGGCCGGCAGGTGCGCACCGAGGGGCGGCGGGCAGCGGGCAGCGGGCGGGCAGCGGGCGGGGCGGGAGCCGGCGGGCAGCGGGAGCCGGACGGGGCGCGGGGGGCGCGGGGCGCCGGGAGGGGCGGCGGCCCAGGGCCCAACGCGGCGGCCGTCCTGGATGCCCGGCGCCCCGGCCCTCCCGTCCTGCCCCGGGACCCGGGGACCCCGCCCGCCCTGGGACGCCCGCCCCCGCCCCCCGCCGCCCTGGGATGCCGGGCGCCCCGCCCCCCGACCCTCCCGGGACCCGGGAACCGCGCCCGCCGCCCCGGGATGCCCGCCCCGCCCCCCGCCCCGGACCCGGGGACCCCGCCCGCCCCGGGATGCCCACCGCCTCCCCGCCGCCCTAGGATGCCCGGCATCCCCGCCGCCCCGCCCCCCGCCGCGGGACCCGGGGACCCCGGGACCCCGCCCGACTTGGGACGCCCGGCGCTCCGCCCCTCCCCCCTCCCGTCCCCGGACCCGGGACCCAGCACCCCCGCCCCGGGATGCCGCCGCCCGCGGGGTCCGAGCGCGGAGCCACCTGTTAGGAGGCGCGCGGCGTCGGAAGCTGCGCACGCGGCGGCAGGTGGCGGCGGCGGCGGGGAATTCTCTAGAAGTTGCGGCGGCGCGTGGAGACCCGGGGCTGCGTAGACCCGGGGTTGCGCCCCGCCCGCCCGCCCCGCCCGCCCGCGCGCGCAAAGTTGCGTCTCGGCGCGGTACCTGCGCTGAGCTCCAGGCTGGCGCCGTCGCTGCCCGCGCTGCTGCTGCTGCTGCTGCTGCTGCTGCCCCCCGCGGCGGCCCCCGGGCCCGGGCCGTAGCGCACGACGGCGGCGAAGGACGAGCACGAGGACGCGGCGGGGGCCGGCGGCGCCGGGGTCCTCGGGGGGCCCTGGGGCGCGGCGGGCGCGCAGGACGGAGACGACGACGAGGCGGCCCGGCCGGGCCCGGGGGGGAAGGGGCCCTGCGGCGGGAACGGCGGCGGCTCGGCCGCGCTGCTGCTGCTGCTGGAGGCGGCGGCGGGCGGCGCGAAGGGCGGCGGGGGCGGCGGCGGCGGCGGGCGGGCGAGCGGCTCGAGCAGCGGGGCCCGGTCGTAGCGCTTGGCCAGCGCCGGCCGCTTGCCCGGGAACGTCCTGAGGACGCCGTAGGGGCCGCGCTGCCGGTACATCCTGGGGCCGCTGGGCCCCTCCTCCGCCGGCCGCAGCGCCCCCTCCATCCCGCGCCCGCCCTCCCCGCGCGCCGCCCGGCTCCGAGGGCGCCTCCGCCTCCCGCCCGCCGGCGCGGCCCGAGTGCGCGCGAGCGGGGGCCGGTGCGCCTGAGCCCGAGCCCGAGCCCGAGCCCGGGCCGCCGCCGCCGCCCGCCGCCGCCGCCGCTGGCATCGCTGAGCCCCCGCGCGGGGGGCCGCCGCCGAGCGCTGATTGACAGCGCGTCTCGCCAATGCCTGCGGGGAGAGCGCGGGCGCCGGGGCCGGGCCGGGCGGGGAGCGCGGGCGGGGCGGGGCGGGGCCTGCGCGGGCGGGCGCCTCCCACGGGGGAGGGCGGCGCGGGGCCCGGGGCGCGCGCCGAGGGGCCCCAGGTGCGCGCAGGTGCGGCGAGCCCGGCCTCCCCGGGGCGCGCGCGCGGGGCGGGGCGCGGGGGCGACTTTCGCCCCATTGTGCGCACGGGTAAGCCGAGGCTCTGCGACGCGGGTGCGCACCGCCGGAGCCTCCGGAGCGGGCGTGGCCGAGGGCGCACGCGGTGGGAACCCAGACCCCCCGCCCCAGCACGTCCGCGCTGGGCGGTGCAGGGAAATCTGGGACCTGGCACCATCCAGTGGGGCGGCGACGCGCACCTGCCAGGGTGGCCCTAAGACGGGTCGCGCCCTGCGTGGCCCGGCGAGCTCCCCCGTGCTCTGCGGCCACGCTCCGGGCGCACGCGCCTCTCCAGTACTTGCAAGGCGGAGGAGCCCCTGCGCTTTGGAGGAGGCTCCCCGGGGCGCACAGATGGATCTAGAGGCTCCTCGCAGGGGCTCCTTGGAGGGAGCCATCCCTCCCCCCAACCGGCAGGGAATCTGGGTGCATCTCGCCCCCGCCCCCGCCCCCGGGGGCATGACCCTGCTTCTCCCCCCTAGAGTGACATTCCTTTCCAGAGTTTTCCTTTTACTCCTGGGAAACTGACCCATTTCCTTTCTGGGGGTTCAGGGCCTCCGCCTCTTATGCCCCATCTCGCCCTTCCCTCTCTCTGCTGCTCCAGCTTCCCTGTTCCTCCACCCAGGACGGTGCCCCTCTCTCCTGCAGCCTCCTCAGATCATGCCGTGGGCAAACCCCCCCCTTTCCATTTATTAGAGATGAAATAAATAATGCCATAAATAAAAGTATTTGGGAGTCCAGGAACTGTCAGAGCTGATTAGGGCATAGAGGACATTTTCTTTCTCATTATGCAAAAGCATTTCATGGGGAAATAAAAGAGGTTTCATTGTAACTCATGCATGTCATATTTCAAGGAATTCAAGATATTAATCATATTTAACATTATTTGCAACGTTTCTCCCTGGCTTCTGAAAACTGCTAAATGAGGACACGTGGATCACTAGGAGAAAGGGAGACAAGCATGAGAGGGACAGTTAAGAAATAATGAAATGCTGGTAAAAGACGGGGAGAGAGAATGAGATGCCAGAGGGATGTTTCTTAGGGGGCACCTAAGTGAGAAATGGGGGAGCTGCTTCTGAGATGGGAGGCAGCTGAAATTGAATGATATACTGGAGGAAATAAATGATAACAAACCTCCCCACACTTTTCTCTCTATAAAGCGGTTCTGAGTTTTGCATTGACATGTTTCCCTCCCACTTTACTCCCAGATGATTTGCCAGTAGGTCCCGGCGGTTTGGAAAGAAACCGAGGTAGCGGCAGTGTTGGCGTGGGGTGGCTTCGAGGGGAGAAGTTCACGAGGGCTTCTGCTGGAGGAGTCGTTTCCAGCCCCTGAGAGCTTCTCTTTGGGTCACGTATTTTTAGTTTGTGTCATCCTCGCCGCTTAAACCCCCGGAGAGACTGGGAACAGTACTTCTGTTGTTGTATTTTACCAACTGGAAGGACCTGCCATCCTATACCTCAGAAAGTGGTCATTTCTGTAAATCTCAATGCTAAGATCAGTGATTTCGCTTTAAAAGGAAAGGTGGGGTGGGGGTGGGCTCCTAGCGGAAAAATATTAGAAATTTAGAGATGATCGATTTCCGGATCCTCATGCTAGCAGTCACCTACATCTGGGTCCGTGGAAAAACAAAGTGCTTCATAATCACCCTCGGGAAAATAAAATGGGAATTTATTCCAAGTGTGGAGTTGAACTCAATTTTAAAATTGTGACTGACCACGAGTCCCTGCCTGGGATTGCAGTTCGCTGGGTATTGCGCGTAAATGTAATGTACTGAACTGTTTATAAAATCACTGGTAGCACTTTGTAAGCATCTTTCTGTAAGTTATAGTCTAAATGATCAGATGGTGACTTTGCTGATAGCTTCTCTTTAGGGTCTCCTAGGGGCTGATGGGATGGTAATTACACCCATGTTTTAAGTCTCCTTAGATATTTACTCTTATCTCAAAAAATAAAATAAAAAGGTAGTGGACTTTTAAAAGCCAAGCGGCTATTTATGGACAGGGTGATTTTTGATTGGCAGCATGTCAATTCCTTGAGCCTTCCAGAATATAGCTCTTAAATAATAAGCCAGCCATGGGAAATGCTTTTTATTGCACCAATTTCAATGATATTTAATGAGCTTCTGATTGACTGTTTGATCTCCCAATGTTTTGTGCTACTTTTAATTCATTTCGTATAATAGAAAAAAAAGTAATTGGAATAAAATTTTGTGACAAGATAATGACCTTCTACTTTGAAATTAAATGTCTGATTAGCTTCAACATTTTAATGCTGAGATGATATTGCAGCAGGAACAGGGGTGTGCATACGATCATTTGGTGGGAAGGGCTGAGGAATACTCCTTTGCTTTTCTGCCCGCATGGCAGCGAGGGTGCAGTGGCCACAGACTCATAGCCTGGTGGTACTAGAAGGGACCCTCGTGGCTTTTTATTCTCGAGACTGACCTATGCCTATAGCTTTTCTGTGACATTGCTAAGTGTTGGACAAACCATGCCTAAATACTTCCGGTCATGGGGACCTCACTACTTCCAGAAGCATCATTCAGCCAAGGATTTGTTTGTTTGGTTTTGGTTTTTTTCAAGTAGACCATGGCAAGTTTCACAATGGCAAGATTGCGTGCTCGATGGACTGAGCCAGCCAGATGTCCCTCACCCAAGTATTTATTCAACGGGTATTTATTGAGTGCCTACTATGTGCTGGCTACTGTTTTAAGCACTGGGGGATATAATGGAAGCAGAATCTCAGATCCTACTATTATCGAATTGGGGTGGGCAGGTGATAAATAAGCTAGAAACTAACCAAATGATATATTTTTTAAATTTTTTATTTATTTATGATAGTCACACAGAGAGAGAGAGAGAGAGAGAGAGGCAGAGACATAGGCAGAGGGAGAAGCAGGCTCCATGCACCGGGAGCCCGACATGGGATTCGATCCCGGGTCTCCAGGATCGCGCCTTGAGTCAAAGGCAGGCGCCAAACTGCTGCGCCACCCAGGGATCCCTACCAAATGATATTTTACATTTATGTAATATAATAAGTAAGTGCATTATATTAATGTGCTTATATGGTTAACATTATACTAATGGAGTAAATATAGCGTATGAAACATGTATAGTATAAAATGCTAGTATTGATCATCTTGCAGATACAAATAACATTGAAAAAAATAGGACGGGGTGTTACTTTAATAGAATGGTTTGAGAAGACCTCGGAGAGGGCACCGTTGAGCTGAGAGTTTACCGGTGAAAAAGAGCCATCCATGAGAAGAGGACTCCACGTTGAGGGACAACAGGTGCAGGACACGTAAGGTGGGAACAAGTTGGAGGTCCCCGGAGGCTCAAGCAAGGGTAAGTAGTCGGAGCGTCCTGTCAAGGGGCAGGGTGAGGAGATGAGGCCCGGGGGCAGGTTGGGCCCAATGGGTGGGTGCTGTATCCTGGACCCCTTGGGAAATGTTGGGCTTTTATTTTACTTTATTTTATGTCTAAAATATTTTATTTATTTATTCATGAAACACATACACAGAGAGGCAAAGACACAGGCAGGGGGAGAAGCAGGCTCCAGGCAGGGAGCTCATTGTGGGACTTGATCCCGGGACCCCGGGATCACGCTCTGGGCTGAAGGCTCCACCCGGCATCCCTTGGGCATTAATTTTAAATGCGACAGGAAGCTTGGAAGTGGTTAAGATGGGGAGTGACATGACCTGATGGGTGCTCTTAAAAGATAATTTTCAGAAAAGATAAAATTCTGACTCTCCTATTGTACACCAAAAATGAACTGATGTTAATGATTTTATTTAACTTGTTCAATGTCCTCATGGTATTCAAAGGAAAAGTCAAAAAAGCACAACTTGATACGGAATAAAGGAATGTTGAATTGAATGTGTAAATGGTTTTATCATGCATAAACTGGTGTTTGCACAGGGTTGGAGGGGGGTGCACATGGGGGGGGAAGGGAACCTTTACCAGACAGTATGCATGTCTGTCAGTTACCTAAACTTTCAAAGTCATAAAAATAGTTCAAAGTCAATGAAAGAACAGAATCAGGTAACTTGGAGAAGGGTGTATCGCATGTAGACAATGCATGATTTTTCACCAAAAGACAATTTCTTTTCTTTTCTACAAATGCTTTTTTTAAAAAAATTTTTAAGAAAACACTTTTTGCTTTGCAGTAATTGCAGATTTGCAGGAAGTTGCAGAGATAGTACAGAGAGGTCCTGAGCGTCCTTCGTCCATTTCTTCCAACGGGAACATTCTATGTAGCTGTAGTTACAGAGATGGAATCCTGCAATATGTGATCTTTTGAGGTTTTCCACTTAGTTCAATGCCTTTGAGATCTTTCCATGTTGTGTGTAGCAAGTTTGTTCCTTTTTATTGCTGAGTAGTACTCGGTGCTATGGAGTCCCACGCATTCAACTAGGACATTCTGGTTGTTTTCCGTTTGGGGCTGTTACAAACAAGGCTGCTCTAAAAAGTCATGTACAGGTTATCGTGTGAATGTAAATTTTATTTTTTAAGGGAGTAAAAGTCCGGGAGTGGGTTGCTGGGTCACTATACGGAGTTTTAAAGGAGTCATTTTACCCCATGGGCCGTGCACTGGAGAGAATCAGATTGGCAGCCGGAGGACAATCTACTACTTTCCAAACTGTGACTGAGTGACCCTTTTGAAATATAATCCTGTCTCTCCACTGCCCTGTGTTGTTTTTCTCCTCCAGAGAAGAAAATTCAGAGTCTATGCAGTTGCCTGCTTAAGACCCTTCGTGATCCACAGCCTCCCTGCCTCTTGGCCTCGTCCCTTCCACGCTCCTCCGCTCCGCTGCAGCCTCGGTGGTCGTGAAGAGGCCCTAATGTCCTGCCTCCACACTTTTACTCTCAATCTTTCTTCTGCTTAAACCGCCCTCTCCCCAGATGTCTGCCTCATCCCCCATCTTACCTCCTTCCAGTCTTAGCTCTGGCATCTTTTTCAGTGAGGGCCTCACTGATGACTGTCTCTCTGCCGTAACCCAGCCCCCCCCCGCCCCCCACCCCACGCTCCCATCTCCCATCCTGCCTAGCCCCTCGCACCATCTGTCATGCTGTATATTGTACAGTGTTTGGCTCCCCGGTCTAGAATGAGGACTCCTTTAGGGCAGGGATTTTTGTCCATGCTGCTGCCTCCCGAGTCCTCCGCATCTAGAACCGTGCCTAGACCGAATAGAGGCTCGATGAACGTATGCCGAGTGCACGATGGACTTGAGGAGGCTCGGGTAGTGGGTGGGACGGGAGCTGAGGTGAGTGGGACCGGTGCGGAGGCAGCGGGGTTGCAAGAAAGTTAGGCATATGCGGGACACATATGCCCCTATGCGGGCCCATTCCGTCTCACACAGCTCTGGACGGCGGGCAGGTGTCCTTACCCTGAGTCCGAATTTGCTTCTTCCAGCTACTGACCCTTGGGCAATTCAGAGGGCATCTAATCCCCTCTCTTTCCTTCCTGTGACCACTTCCAGCACCTTTTTAGAATGGGCACATCATTTCAAAGAACAGTCATCTTTGATCGAATTACTATTTTTTCTTACTAATAGGATTCCATGTCTTTCTTAGGACTCGTTTAGTAGCCAGTGACAGAAACCCAATGCAAATGGATTAAGCGTAAAAATGCTTTTGGCTCACGCGACCCTGAGAATGAGAGGCATATCTGGTGCAGAGATGCTCCTGTGGTGTTAAGAATCTACCTATCTCCATTTCTCACCTCTGTGTTTTTTTTTCTTTCCTTTTTTTTTTTGTTCTCTGGCAGGCTCTGCCTTTGTGGTGTTCATCTGGCCACCAGCAGTGGTCACTTGTGTGGAAAGAGAGCATCACTTTCCATTGGCTCCAGCAAAAGTACCAGAATGGGCCAGCACCCTAGACAGAAGTATGAGCTTGAGATGTTTATGAGGACAAAGTTGGGTATTAAAGCCAGGAGGGAAAACGGTGCAAAGAAAGAAGGCATGAAGTGGAAGGTGAGGAGATGTGGTAACAAGTCAGGTGACGGGCTCAGTTTCTGAGAAGAGTTGGTTGGCACTGTCTTCCAGCAAGATGCCTCCTCCCTCTTTTCACCGCTTTGTACGAATATTGCAGTGCAGCGGGACAGGATGAGGTCGTAAGCTCATTCCAGACCCGCGGGAGGACCAGCTTCCGCCAAGAAGGTTCTGAAATGAGCCAGTGACGAGCAGCTTAGATATGCACAGCCTGAGGTTCTTCTGACATCACACGTTCCACAGTTTACTGGGATCTCCACAAATTAAGCCAGCCCAGTTGCCCTCAACCAAGAAAGCCGTTGGATTTGACCTGACCGATGCACTGGTTGGTTGGAGTATTTTGTGGTTTGCTAACAAAGCTTCTCTAAGTACCCGTCTCTGAAAAACAATAGAAATAGGGTTTTTTTTTTTTTTTCTGTAAAAATTGTGATAATTTTCTGTCCAGGCAGTTGGGCTTTTGGGATTTCTTTTCTAGGCCAGGAGAAAGGGAAGTTTTGGGTTTGGTTCCTCTTCTTTGTCTTCAAAAGGCAGCTGGTAATGAACTTCATGTGTTGCATAAAGGTCAACGATGACCTTTCACCCATGGTTGCTCAAACTTCTGGGTCTCTCCCCCCACCACTACAGACAGCATCAAAGGTGAATGATCATAGAATCACAGACTTGTCTTTTCTGCAAGGGGCTGTATTTGTTTTCTAGGGCCATCATAACTAAGTACCACAAACTGGGTGGCTCGCACCTCAGGGAGGTATTGACTCTGGAGATGAGAAGCCCGTGAGCACGGTGTCAGCCCGATTGGTTCCTTCTGACGAAGGGTGTCCCAAGACCCTCCCTTAGCCTCTAGTAGATGCTTTGCTGGCAATCTCTGGTCTTCCTGGGCTTGTAGAGGCATCACCCCCACCTCTGCCCTCATCTGCACTTGGCACACTCTGTGTGCCACTTTCCATCTGTGGTCCTGCTTTTTGGCAGCCCTAGCTAGCTAATACATATGCCATGTAGGTGGGTTGTGTGATCATCTTCATTAACCAAAATGAGTTTTGACAGAAGACTCAAGTCAAGTGTCTGATTTTTTTTAACCTTTTAAAAAAATTTTAAAATTTTTTTTCAGAGTTCAATTTGCCAACATATAGCATAACACCCCGTGCTCATCCCGTCAAGTGCCCCCCTCAGTGTCCGTCACCCAGTCACCCCCACCCCCCACCCACCTCCCTTTCCATTACCCCTTGTTTGTTTCTCAGAGTTAGGAGTCTCTCATGTTCTGTCTCCCTTTCTGATATTTCCCACTCGTTTTTTCTCCTTTTATTCCCTTTCACTATTTCTTATATTCCCCGAATGAACGAGACCATATGATGTTTGTCCTTCTCCGATTGACTTACTTCACTCAGCATCATACCCTCCAGCTCCATCCATGTCGAAGCAAATGGTGGGTATTTGTTGTTTCTAATGGCTGAGGAATATTCCACTGTATACATAGACTTCATCTTCTTTATCCATTCATCTGTCGCTGTTTTGTTTTGTTTTAAAGATTTATTTAGTTTAGAGTGGGGCCAGGGGCAGAGGCAGAGGGAGAGAGAATCTGAAGCAGATTCTGCACTCAGTGTGGAGCCTGGAACGGGGCTTGATCTCACAACTCTGAGATGTTGACCTGAGCTGAAACCAGGAGTTGGATGCTTAACCGGCTATACCACCCGGGAGCCCCAAGGTGGACTTTTTTTTTTTTAAACAAGTCTACCAGAACTTGAGTGATTTAATATGTATAGACAGAGGACCAATGCACACAACAGCTACGCACACTTGCACTAGCAGTGAGTTCCCGTGAGGCCACAGAACACAGGGCTAATGTGTAAGCGGTATTAAGAACAGGGCCTTTGATCATTCCTGTCATACCCTAGGAGATATCCACTGTGGTTTAATGAATTTTAGCATACCTTAGGAGATACTGAAGGAGAGTTATATAGGGCGAACCCGTCTGTGCCTTTTCCAACCCCACCCCAAGACATAGTAGAGAACAAGTTATTCTAGTTGCATCAAACATAAAAATCCTTAAAAACATGTATAAATGTATTTTTAGTTAGCCAAACTTAATCTTGGTTGACTTAACCTTGGCTGGGAGGATTTGGAAAAATCCTGATGCCCAGGCCCTTCCCCAGACCAACCAATTAAAATAGAATCTCTGGGGCAAGACCTTGGCCTTATTTTTTTTTTTTTAAAGAAAAATCTCTTCAGGTGATTTGAATATACAGCTATTCTGAGAACCACTGCTTGAAGCAATGGCAGTGTCACTGGAATAAGTGCATCATGGTATCAAGGTTGGAAGATGGTTCACATTGGGGTGCTTGGGCATTTCGCTGTTTATGAGCAAACAGGATATGCCCTTGCCGTCCCAAAGACAGACTAAGTTACTGCAGTTAGAGGGTAATCACACTGGCCTGAAGTCCGGGCTAAGTGGGGTGTGAAAAAGAAAGAAATGGATTAAAGTCAGGAGATGATTCAAACTAGCAAGACGACAGGTTTATTGGGTATAAAAGCAACTTGGTATTTGTAAGAGAGGGGAATACATTCAGCTCAGGCAGGCACCTTCAGGGAGAGGTCAAGGCAGTGATTGAAACTTTCAGTCTTTTATACTATGACTCATTTGGTTGCTAGAGACAGAAATCCAACGTGGGCACAAAGGGAAATTTATTGGCTCATTCAACTCAGAAGGATGCTAAGGTATCTCACAGGAAGGAAGGAAGGAAGGAAGGAAGGAAGGAAGGAAGGACGGATGGACTATGGGGATTCGAGTCTCTGAGATTAGGAAAAGGGGCTCACTGATTCCAGAATTTTCTCATCTTCCACCCAGGGAAGATGGCCTCCAGCACTCTTAAAAGTGTCATCTTTCCAAGATAAAATCTGCAACAGAAAGAGCTGTCACATCTATCCTTGGACTAGTCTTTTATTGCTTGGGAGAGAGGGTTCCGTTATAGGCTGGGCCTGGAGCACGGGGACTGGAACTGCACATGGGAAAGTGCTTCCCTAAGTAGGGGATGCAGACTAGACTAGAGCTCTTTTGGAGAGCAAACTAATAGCCCTATTTCAACCTTTAATAAAAACCATTTCTGTGGGATAAAAATGTTCCCTAAATCAAGGAAAAAGCCTTCTTTGGAATTGTAAGGGTAAAATGAAATGACAAAGGAAGACAATCTTGAATGTCAAAAGCCAGTTTCACGTTTTACTATCTCTCTTTTCTAGTTGGTGAATTTAGGAGGATTGATCTGGACTTGTTTGTTCACGGACAGATACACCTGTGCAAACAGTGAGTTGACTTGACTTGCCGCACAGTCTGCTCTGGAAAGCAAGTAATGTATTTTCTGTAATATGCATGACAGCAGCTGTTACTTAGCTGTTGCTTTCCCTTTAGTGAAAGAGCCTAGTGGTTTTGTTCTGTATTTTTTTCCTCCTCCAGCTAGGATTCTAGGCTTCTCAAGAAAGGTCGTTCATGAACCCAGAAGATAAGAGCAGATGCAGGGGTGTGACTGCCGCTAGCAGACCACCCATGTTGAACCTATCGGGGCATTTGTTTTCAGTCTGTTGACATTATCGTAGTTTTTTGAGATTTCCAAGAACATAGATATGGTTTCAAGTGTAGGCTTTTTTTTTTTTTTTTTTTTTTGGTGGAGGCAAGTTGAAAAAGAGCCAATTGTTTCCCTTAGAAATTTGTAAGTTGGGAAGTTGGGGTGCCTGGGTGGCTCAGTCAGGTAAGCATCTGTCTTCGGATCAGGTCATGATCCCGAGGTCCTGGGATCTAGCCCCCTGTGGGGCTCCCTGCTCAGTGGGGGAGCCCGCTTCTCTCCCTCTGCTTGTGCTCTCTCTTTCCCTGTCAAATGAATAAATAAAATCTTAAAAAAAAAAAAAAAACAACTTGTAAGCTACTCCATGTTCCAAGAGTCTCATTTTTGCCAGTACAAGGGTAGCATGAGTGTTGTTCTGAATAAAAGTCTGAGTGGCACTTTGTTGAATTAGGAGGTTGTAGGCTGTGGTAACTATCCATTATCCATGTATCTTAGAAGCAGGAGAACATAGAACTTAGGAGTTCTGGAGCTGGTTACTTGGGTTTTATGTTGGCTCTTCCACTTACCAGCTCTGTGTCCTTGTACCCGTTAGGTAACCTTCAGGACCTTGGTTTCCCTGTCTCTGAAATGAGGTTAATAATGCACTCGACAGCATTGTTCAAGGAATAAAAACGTGGTGCATGAAGTCTGGCACAGAGAGGACACTCAGTATATCTTAGTCCTTGCCATTGTCTTCATCATCATTAGATATAATCAAGTGACATCTTTGTGTGTATCTTAATCCCAAACAATCGCCCGTGAGAGGGCTCTGTGTGGCTTAGGCTAGTCTGCTGGCACCACTGTGTGAAGAGCGTAGACGTTTGAACCAGCACCCTTGGACCCATATTTAGGCCCCACCACGTATTGGCTCTGAGAGGGTGGTCAAGTTGTGTGACTCTGGGCAGATTAGGCACGTCTCTGAATCCCATTTTCGTCAATTCTGAGCCATGGAAAATCACACTCAACTCCTTCCTTTGCTGGCTGGGCCGATCGAGGGGACCACATTCGCTGGCTGCCCCAGGCCGGAGGCCCCGCGCCCGTGGGTGGCCCCCGGCTCAGATGCGCTCCATCTCTCCTTTCCCTACCCTGGTGATGTTTCAGTAATGGAAGACACCCTGCAATGCACGGTGACTTGTTTTTAAGTCTCCCATTTGGTCCTTGTCTCGTCCCCAAATTTTTGCTATTCTGGATTTCAGGAAATAGTTCAGTTGCCAAAATTGGTTGAATGAGCTACTTTCAAAATTAGTCAAGTGATACAAAGTACTGCTTTTCAGAGTGGTTCTAGCAATTTCCTATCACGGAGCCATTCTGTAAGAGAGTGTTTTGACAAAAGGGGAAGACTTATAAAATTCGCATTATGAGAACTCGAGAAAATCCCTGTGTCATATAAATCTCTTCCCTTCCTAAACCAGAGCATCAAGATAAATCAAGGCAGGGATCATCTTCAAGTAACCTTACACGGAGGTATCCAAAGATAGAAATTTTAAATTTATTATTCCTTGCTTCCACAGTGAGGTCCTCTCGGCCTCCCGGTTTAGTCCTATCTGTATGGCCCCAGGTTCTAACCTTAGCTATTTAATTTAAACTCAGTTCAGTAGCTCATGTTTATGGATAAATGAGCAAAACAGTAAAGATCAAAAGCAAAAAAAAAAATTACTATGGAATTCAATATTTCAGAAGCCGGAGTCGGGTAAACGGTAGTGAAGTGTGGCGTTCAGGACGAAAGGCCCTCACTTATGATAATGCGCCTAACAAGGAAATGAGATTGACACAGCAATTCTCTGTTTTTGTTGTCCCCTGAGGTTAGAGATTATGCAGTGCGTGTTTCTGTTTTTAGCTTCTTTGGTAATTCCTATGGTGAGAGACTACACTCTGCATATTTGTCAGGTCGGCTGCTGTGAGGTGCTGGGTCTGGAGGGAGTGCGGGAAGCACTGTGCCCAGCTGGGCCTTGCTCCCAGCTCCCCAGCTCCCCAGGCCAGCTGCCCCCAGGACGGCCCCCTCCTTGTGTTCAGTTGCCGGGGAGTCCCACAGAGGAAGCATTCGTCTGTCCTAGCAACAACTGTCGCCATGAGAAATGTTGAAGGGTAGCTGGGGACACACTCCCGTCCCCTAGTTGACGTCCCAGGGCGATCCTGGAGCCTTCCAGCGCCCACTGGAAGTCAGCTGTGCACCGGGGACTGGGGGAGGTCAGCATGGGCGTGAGTGAGAAGGAAACTGGGGAGCCTTCTTTCATGTACGACCAAAGATCATCCGTCCCGTGGCTCTGGATCCGAGCTGGCATAGCCGGCCGCCGGGGTAGCGTGTTGGCAGCAAGGCCGGCCAGGCCGCGCGGGTTCGGGGTCACAGGTTCCCCGGAGCAGCGGGGCTGCAGCAGTGGGACCCAGGCTGGGTGCTGGCAGGACGCCTTCCTGCCCACCGTCTAGCCACTCCTGCATGTCTCCCCTCCTCGCTGGGAGTCGTTCTCGGTCCTGCCCCTCCCCCTCCGTGAAGGTGCACCTGCTTGCGTGTCGGGCGCACACACAGCCACCCTCAGCCCCAGCTGGTACCCGGCCAGAGACGCTGCTTGCACCTGGTGCTTGTGTGTGGATCCCAGGCCGGGACGTGGATTCCCTCTACTTTGGGGTGTGTGCCCACCCCTGTTGTTAAAGAGGATAGTACAGTTGGCAGCTCTGCGTCCTGGCCAGGGCCAGGACGGCGTGTTCTCAGGAGTAGGGACTGTGAGATCATTGTCGCTGGCGTCCAGGACAGTCCACCGTCTAACTACGTGTGACATGCGTGTCATGAGGTCACAAGATTGCCTTCGTTTATCATCACTGCCCCGTCTTCAGCCAAAATACGCTCACGTGCTCCCTAGCGAGAGAGACAGCTCCGTGTCACATCCTGTTGTTACACCAGCTCCCGGGGTAGCACTCCGGGCATCACCTTTCCTCTAGGACACGCTCAAGCCTGGCTCTCTACGGTCTGGCACCCCGTGGCTAACCGTCTCCCAAATACCCAGTGTGTGATGATGCAGCTGGAGGGGTAAGTGCGGGTAAAGACTGTTGGTAAAAAGGGAAAGGGGGAAGTGGAACGCAGCTAGCCAGCCCTCGGCCTTTCCCCTGCCCTGCTAGACAGGGAGAGGGGGCTTCCTTCTCCAGCAGTGAGGCCGCTGCACAATCCCGTCACCTGCTACCAAGGGGCTTCGCTGCCAGCTCACAGTGTCTCTGCCTCTGTCTGTGTCTAGGAGAGGCGTGGCCCACTTCTCAGGGGACGCGGAGGTCATACCCCTGACGTCTGTGCCGTCCTCCGACCAGTCTTTTTCTGGTTGCGTGATGCTGGCCATACATTCCAAACCCCGGCCTGGGCCTCGTGGACCAGTGATGCCGGACCTCCCTTCAGACATGTCTAGCAGTATGTGTTTTTTTTTTTTATTATTTTTTTAAATTTTTAAAGATTTTTATTATTTATTTATTTATTCACGACACACACAGAGAGAGAGAGAGAGAGAGAGAGAGAGAGAGGCAGAGGGAGAAGCAGGCTCCACGCAGGGAGCCCGACGTGGGACTCGATCCTGAGTCTCCAGGATCACGATCTGGGCTGCAGGCGGCGCTAAACCTCTGAGCCACCGGGGCTGCCCCAGTATGTGGTTTAGATGACAAAACATTAGCTTTTTAGGGACTTTATTTTGAAACTTTTTTTTTTTAATTTGAGAGTAGTTGATTCACCGCGTTACAGTAGCTTCAGATGTGTCGGGGCCTTTCCTTTTCATGCGAACCATTTGTGTTGGAAAACTTTCTATGGTCTAACACGCACTTCTCAGCCTCTAAGAAAAATGTGAGTAATCCGGTTCATTGCGGAAAAGCAAAAACACAGAAGCATTGCCCGTGATAGCACAGCGCGGGGATGGCTGTGAAGGGCCGACCTGGAGTCTTGCGACGTCCCTTTTCACTGTATGCCTGGCGTTTGTGTGCACGTTGGGCAGGAACGGATCCCACCGCACAGCCCGCTGCTGTCCCCCTGCTCCCCGACGCGGGATAGGCCGGAGCGGGGAGAGCACTGGCCTTCATGACGCCCCGGAGGAGCCCGTCGTCTCACTCAGGATTATGAACCCAGGGGCGTAGCGGCAAGTGTTGGCCTCAGCGAGGACTGGCCCCATGCACGACCGAGCCTCCCGCTACCCCCTCCTAACCACTCCCCGGAATTAGTCCCCCTTCCCCGCCCCGGGTACAGCTGCCTTCCTCCAGCCTTCCTCCTCTTCCCGTGCTCTGTGACAGAGACCCCTGATGTTTTCCGTTTGCAGCTTTATGGGAAGTTCTCCAGGACATCCTATTGGTTTGTGGGGCCAGTAGGATGCGATATAGGAGACCATGACTGTCCTGGAATGTGTGGGACCAAAGGTCACCATGAAACGGAGATAGGGAGACTAGAGGGACAACACTTTGGTTTATTTTATTTTATGTTTTATTTTATTTATTTATTTATTTATTTATTTACTTACTTACTTATTTATTTTTTAGTTATTTTATGATAGTCACACACACACACGGAGAGAGAGAGAGAGAGGCAGAGACACAGGCAGAGGGAGGAGCAGGCTCCATGCGGGGAGCCCGACGGGGGACTCGATCCCAGGACCCCGGGGTCACGCCCTGAGCCGAAGGCAGATGCTCACCCGCTGAGCCACCGCGTGTCCCAGTACCTACTTTCGATGATTTATGCAATAACACTTATTACTCACCTGTCACTCGCCTCTGGTCAGACCCTACCCGGGATTCCTGAAGAAACGCGTAGCTGGACCCCTTGTATGCACACCCCACCCTGCGGCGAGGGCGACGCGGAGTCCCCTCCCTCTGAGCCCCGCGGACGCTCGGTCCCCTGTAATCTTTCCCCCAAAGCCATTTGGTCGACTCTGCCTTTACTTCCCGTGCCTCGCCCTTGGTGTCCACGCGTGAAGCCAAGGACCCTCCTGCCCGGTCCTGCGGGCCCGCGCTGCCCCGCTGCACCCTCTGCGTCTTGGTCACGGAGCCTGGTTCTTTCCTCAAGATCGAATTTAGGTTTGGGGTCAGATCCGGTCCTTTTGTTTCTTCCTTTTTCCTTCTCCTCGTGTTGCCCTGAGCCACGGCATGCCACGCGTCCCACGGGCCTGAGCTGTGGACACAGGCGTACATCTCGCCTGACCCGTGGGGAGGCCCCCTCTTCCATCTCGCTTCAGCCCGTGCACCTCTGCGGGGTGCTTAAAAGGACAGGACTAGGGGATCCCTGGGTGGCTCAGCAGTTTGGCGCCTGCCTTTGGCCCAGGGCGCGATCCTGGAGTCCCGGGATCAAGTCCTGCGTCGGGCTCCCTGCATGGAGCCTGCTTCTCCCTCTGCCTGTGTCTCTGCCTCTCTCTCTCTATGTCTATCATAAATAAATAAATAAATAAATAAATAAATAAATAAATAAATAAATCTTTAAAAAGAAAAAAAGGACAGAACTGCTGTTTTCCCTATTTTTGCAAAAGGAGCCCTCCGCCCAGTTGTGGGAATCTCAGTGGGAATATGGAGTTGAGGCAGTGGGTGGGTAGGAACCCCTGAAGCCAAGTCCCAATGTCTCTGGGGTCTCAGGTCATGTATGTCTGGCACCCGTGTGCCACTGCCAGAGGAATGCTTTCTAAGGGCAAGCGGGTCGTGCCGTTGCCTGGCTCGGGTGTGCAGTGCTGTCCCCTCTGCTCCCACGAAAGCCCCACGAGGCCTGGAAAGGCCTTCCTACCTGCACCTCTTTAAAAAATTTTTTTTTTATTTTTAAAGATTCTATTTATTTACTCATGAGAGACACAGAGAGAGAGGCAGAGACACAGGCAGAGGGAGAAGCAGGCTCCATTCAGGGAACCCGATGCGGGACTCGATCCTGGGACCCCGGGGTCATGCCCTGGGCCAAGGCAGCCGCTCCCCTGCGGAGCCCCCAGGCGCCCCTGTCTGTCCCTCTGGTACCAGGCCTCTGACCTCACGTCCCCCAGCCAGCACCCTCCATCTGCACCAGCTGCGCTTGTCCTGGGGCTCCCGCCCAGCAGCCCCACTTCAGGGCCTGTCCACGCGTCCACGCGTCCTGCTCCTTCAGCTTCCTCGGGTCTGCAATCTTTTTGTCAGGTGCGTGGGCCTGCCCGCGGAGACCCAAGTCCCCCTCCTGGTGAGGCCGGCCCGCGCTGCCCCCGGCTCACTGGCTTCTCGGGCCCTCGGAGCAGTCCCGTCCGTGGGTGGGCTACTGCTGCCCCTGGGCCGCAGGCCGCCAAGGCGGACTTGTTGGCTGCAGTGTCCCCGGCGCCTCCCCAGCGTCCAGAGCCTTGGGGGTGAGTCCGGTGTCCACTCCCCGAGGGAGATGATACCTTGTAGGAAGTTGGCTGTAAGATCAAATCTATTTGCCACTTGATTTTCATTATGAAATTAAAGATGCATTTCTATGAAAAAACAAAAAACAAAAAACAAACTCCCATGGAGATTAAACAAGGATTAGGAACGCTTCCAAGCTCTTGACACTCTGGGCCTCGTTGTCACGCTGGGTTTGCTCGCTGCCTTGGCGCCCACCCTCAGCTCCTACTCCTGTGTGACATTTGCAGCCCGTGATGGGGGTTCTAATGCTGGGTATCTCTCTCTCTCTCTCCAAGGACGGGATTTTTTGTTTTTTTTTTTAATGCCAGGATCCCCTCGCTTCCTACTCCCGATGTCCTGAACTTTCTTCTCTCCCTTCTCTTTCGGCCTCAGGAGCGTGGCATTACCCAGAGGTTGCCACGCGCGGCACCTTCCAGGTCCGGTGCGGTCACGACGCGGCAGCTTTGATTCCCTGCTGCGACCTCCCTGGAGTCTAGCCCTGAAAACACCTCGTGAGATTGCTGGCAGCCGGCAGGGCTGAGGCCACCACCTACGGAGCAGAATAGACGCCAGTTGGTGTCTGGCACCTTCTTCTCTCCCTTTGGATCACGTGTCACAGTCGGGGGGGGGGGCCGCAGCCTGCTCTCGGGCCTCCCCGGCGTGGGTGCTGGTGTCTCCTTGCAGCTGCTGCCCCTGATGCCCCAAGACCCAGCGCCTGGGATGCCGCGGCCTTGGCACCGAAAGCACCGCCCGGGCTTCTCTCTGTGGCTGCTCTTTGCTTCTCGTCTGCCTGAAGCTTTGGAGTCGTGGTTGACCCGACGGCTACCATTCCTACTCGTGGCTTTTTTTTTCTTCTTCTTCCTACTCATGTTCTAAACATTTTAAGGTTGAGTCTTGGTCAGAACTCAAGCCCAAGGTTCCACGAGCCTCCTGACCCTGTCGGTGTACCCGAAAGGATTTGAATGATCTCACTAGGGAGGTTGGGGATGGGAGCCTGAGAAAATGATCCACATCTTGTTCCAAGGATCACAGCCTTTTTTAAATTTTTAAATTTTTTTTTTTTTTAAACTAAAGCAACAAGTTACTAAAGAGGAACTTGTTGCTTTAGGAAAGTATCCATGGTAGTTTCGGCGCATAGTCAGGGTGTGTTCCGTTCCTTCATTCCTTTATTCACCAGATCCAGCAAACGGTCCATGCGAGGTGTTGGGGATACGTCACCGAGGCAACACGAACATGCCTCTTGCTCACCTGTGGCTCACTTATAGTCTGGTAAGAGGGGCAGATATTAAGCAGGTAAATGCACATTGACTGCAGATGAATTAAGAGTATTAAAGGAAAGTGCAGGTTTTCTGAGACTGTATGGAAGGAGGCAGGGAGGCAGCCTGCAGGGATTGGGAAAGGAGTCAGGGACAGCCTCTGCAAGGGACTAACGGTGAGGGAGGCTGAGGTGTGAGACGTGGCCAGGAGTTCTCCAGCAGTACAGAGGAGAAGAATGTTCCAGGCAGAGGAAACAAAACAAAACAAAACAAACAAACCCAAACCAAAATTTCTTAAGATTAAGGTTTTAAGGGTCTATGCACACATGTTTTAATTTTTATTATATTTATTATAAATATATTATAAACTTATTTTATTTACAATAATATTCAATATAAAACAAATTATATTTAATTTACTTATAAGAAAATGGCAGACTGGGGCATGATAGCTTGAATTTAAACGTGGATTGTAATAATATCCAAAATAACACATCTTATTGCCTGTGACTGGGGCCACATTTCTTTGCATCTGTTTCTACTCCGATAATACCAGTGTTATGTGGATATTCATGAGAATGCCAGGACTCTTTGGTTGAGCAGTTTTTGGGGTCCAGTTTTGTTTATTTAAATCATTCCTGGGCAGCCTGGGTGGCTCAGCAGTTTAACGCCTGCCTTCGGCCCAGGGCATGATCCTGGAGTCCCAGGATCGAGTCCCGCATTGGGCTCCCTGCATGGAGCCTGCTTCTCCCTCTGCCTGTGTCTGCCTCTCTCTCTTTCTCTGTGTGTGTGTGTGTGTGTTTCTCATGAATAAATAAATAAAGTCTTAAAAAAAAAATCATTCCTGAAGCTAGTCATGTGAGTAAGCCAGAGGGTTTCATGGTTTCTAGGTATGTTTTCAAAGTGCTCACCAGCCTCGTGCTTTGGTGGGCTGGGTCAGTCCGTGGAGCCCCTGCAAGTACACACGAGGGGAATCCCTGACCCGAGTCACAGTTGAAGAAAAAAGCAAGGCCTAAGAAAGGTGCAACGAGAAAAAAAAAAAAAGAAAGTTGCAACGAGGATTCCAGTAGCGAGACCCTGGATGTTGGGCCTTGGGGACGTGGCTTGATAATAACCAGAACCAAGGCCCTGTACGTGGGTACAAATTGTTTTTGGAAATTGATGTGACTTTTCTGGCAGGGAGTGGGTGAAAGCAAGAAGCCAGGGATCCCCTTTGTGTGGAGACCTTGGGCCCTTCTTCGTTTTTCACACACCATGGACCGCAAGCTTGTGAGTAACAATAATCCGCTTTCATGAGATTCTTTTCTACCATTCACAACCCCATCTCTGTTTCTTCTGAATCTCAGTCTAAGACAGAAAATATGGATGTCAAAACCACTTGTACTCTTGGGTGTTATGTAGGTGGCACCTTCAGGGTCCCTTGTTTGTGCCAGTTTTGACAGTATTCCTGTATTTGCTTAGGAGAGTGTGGACTTGCACATTGAAGAGATTTAAGCCATGCACAGGCGTCTCTTCCGTTCGTTCAATCAGCACATGTTTACTGAGGACCTACCATGTGTCAGGCACTGTTTCATGAACTGATGGTAAACCAAATGAATTTCCTGTCCTAATGGGCTCGCATTTAATTGAGAGACACAGGCAATAAAAGAGCACGTGCACAGGGACGCCCGGGTGGCCCGGTGGTTGAGCGTCTGCCTTTGGCTCAGGGCCTGACCCCGAGGTCCCGGGATCCTGTCCTGCATCGGGCTCCCTGCATGGAGCCTGCTCCTTCCTCTGCCTGTGTCTCTGCCTCTCTCTCTCTCTGTGTCTATCATAAATAAATAAATAAAAAACTCCTTTAAAAAAGTACATGCATAAATAGAGGAATGTGTTAATAATGTAAGTGCTAAGAAGGAAAAATGATGGGAGATAGAGAGTGATTCGGGGGTGGCGTCCTGCTTTGTGCAGGGTGGCCAGCAAGACTTCTCTGAGCTGAAAACAGTTTAGCAAAGATCTGAAAGAAGTAAGGGCTTCTTGGAGCATCTTACGCAGAGGAAATGGCACATGTAAAGCAGGGAGGAGCAAGTACATTTGGCTTGTTCAAGGAATAGTGAGGACTTGAGAAGTGATAGAGCGGGGCATCAACACGGTGGCTGGGGTCGGATGCTAAGTGAGCAAAGAAGGAAAATGTGTTAGGACATAAAAGACTGAGTGGTGGTCAGAGACCAGACAAGTTGGCCAAGGTTTTCTCTGTATGAGTAGCAACCATTGAAGGGTCTTTTTTTTTAGATTTTTTAAAATTTTTTACTTATTTACAATAGTCACACACACACACACACACACAGAGAGAGAGAGAGGCAGAGACATAGGCAGAGGGAGAAGCAGGCTCCATGCACCGGGACCCCGACGTGGGATTTGATCCCGGGTCTCCAGGATCGTGCCCTGGGCCAAAGGCAGGCGCTAAACCGCTGCGCCACCCAGGGATCCCCCATTGGAGGGTCTTGAACATCATCTATGACATAATCTGACTTTAGGTACTATTCAAGAGACTTTGGGGGTGGCAGAGACATTGGTTATTGGCCTGGGAATGGTTTCTAGAAGGGCTTCAGGTCTCCCAGTGTTTTTCAACCAGGGAAACTTCACTTTGACTTATTTTATGTATTTGGTTTCTGGAAAGATTAAAAAAAATTTTAATTAAAAAATTTAATTTTATCTTTATTTTTAAAAATATTGTAGTTTTTAGAAAAAGATTTTATTTGAGAGCGAGGGAGCAAGAGCGAGCAAGAGAGAAACAGAGAGAACATGAGTTGGGGTGGGGAGCAGAGGGAGAGACAGGCTCCCTGCTGATCACAGAGCTCAATCCCGATCCCGGGATCCCAGGACTCTGGGATCATGACCTGAGCCAAAGGCAGACCTTAACTGACTGAGCCACTCAGGTGCCCCGATTCATTGTATTTTTAAAGTAATCTCTACACCCAACATGGGGCTTGAATTTAACAACCCTGAGATCCAGAGTCACATGCTCTACTGACTAAATCAGCCGGGTGCCCCTGCATAGCCTTTTTTTTTTTTTTTTTTTAGATTTTCTTTTTTAAAGGAAAGGGGAAAGGTTGTTATTGTTTTAAAAACTTCTGAAAATTGGGATCCCTGGGTGGCGCAGCGGTTTGGCGCCTGCCTTTGGCCCAGGGCGCGATCCTGGAGACCCGGGATCGAATCCCACATCAGGCTCCCGGTGCATGGAGCCTGCTTCTCCCTCCGCCTGTGTCTCTGCCTCTCTCTCTCTCTCTGTGACTATCATAAATAAATAAAAAATTTAAAAAAAAATAAAAAAAAAAATAAAAACTTCTGAAAATTATTATTTTACGTAGCCTGTGATTTTTATAAAAACAAGTGGCAAGTGGGAAAATTAAAGTCATAGGAAATAAATATCATAAATTTTATTGCATTAAGGCAAGGAAGGAAACTACTATGAAATCAAGAGGTGGTCAGTCTTCACTTCAACTGGATCGCCTCCTTTTATGCCAGTTGAATTATTCCTTTGTATTAACTACAAAGGAAAATGGCAAAATTACAAGTGAGGATTATTTAATTAATTTATTATTATTATTTTTTAGTAGGCTCCATGCCTTCCATGGGGCTTGAACTCTGAGCTCAAGAGTCACAGCTGTACAGACTGAGCCTGCCAGGTGCCCCCAAAGTATGGATTATTTAGAGAATTTATAATAATTTTTTAAGTGGGTGGGAGTAGAAGTCTGATTGTTCACATCCATCTTTAGGAACATGCGTCAAGATGGTGAGTGTCTGTAGAATTTGAAGCCGAGGTTTAAAAACATACACTGTAAATAAATATCATACGTGATAGAATTAGACATTTTTTCTTCTTTCCCTTTGTGTCATGTTGGCGAATAGGAAAAAGCATATAATATTTGAATTTTAAAAAATTGATATCGGTAAGTTTTCAGGAATTTTAAAATTCATTATCCTGGAAAGGTACTGCCTTATTAACTTGTTGCCTGACATTTATTGAGCAACAACCGTATTCTAGGGCCTGTGATTTAATATTGATCTAAAAAGACATAAATCCTTTAAACCTCAAAACCCTAGTAAAAGCGTGTCATTATTTATAGGAAGCCTGCCCCTGCTAGGTTCTAGGTTGAATACTTTGCATGCGTTCGCCTCAGATTCCCACACTTGGCATTAGTTTATCCATTTCATAGATAAGGAAACTGAATCACGGAGAGTAAAGCGACCGGCCTGGCGTGAAGCAAAGGAGGAGTGGAGGTGAGCTTGGGAGGTGGGTCTGTTGGCCACACGGCTGGCCCTTTTGCTGCTGCACGCAGAGCCACCTCCCAGGGTGGGAGAGGCAGTTGGCTTGTTGAGGGAGGAGCCCAGATCTAGGTGGTAGAGAGAGAAATTTGACATCCTCCCCCTCCTGCGAGGACCGGTCTTCTTGAGCCTGTCATCTGGTGATCACATAGAAACTGTTCCTGGTGCTCCGGGTCATGGTACTTGAACTTGTCAGCACTTTTGTGGTTTTGGGGTGATGGATATTTACCATCTGAAATAGACTGCCTGAAGCATGACATAATAAAACCTCAGAACTCTGATATCCATAAAATAAAATATTAATGGTGCTTGTCAGCAAAGTATGTCCTGGGATGTGAATGAATCCCTGCTACGGAGACGTGTTTGTCAAAGTCTTTCTCCTCAAGAATTAAGAAATCTTGGAATATCTGTCATTAGGATGTTCGCTGTTCTAATAACGTTACTTCCTAGTCCCGAAGATATGAAAGCCGTATCTGTATTCATTCGACCTTACAAAGTGTTAAAGAAATTTGATTAAAGTTAGATATTGACATGAGGGGGGGGACTGACAGAACTTAGGTGATTGTGCCTACGTCCCGTTGTATTCATTAACTGTTGTTGGAAACCGAATTTCTTCAGCTGGAGTAAATCAGGCTGAGGAGGTACTAGAAGAGTCTCAGGTCATTTTATCTCCCGTGCCCTCTCCCTACCTTCTCCTTCTCTCTCTCCCTCACACTGTTGCTTTCCCTTCATCAGAAAGAAAAAAGAAAGTATGAGGGTAACCAATAAAATTTCAAACATTAGGATTAAAAAATGGGGTCCCAGCCCAGTAGCTTTTAAAACACGTCGTAAGTTTACGAATATTAAAACGGTGCTTGGCCAGGAATGAGGAACCCGCTGATGAATCAGATGAGAAGGTCCATCCGCTGGATGGATTTTATTCAGAAAATAATTTTCTGATTCCCTAGGAAAAAAGAATGACAATGTGTTTTCTTACGGCATACATCAAAATGCATTCAATTTGGAGAAGATTTTTCATGTAAAAGCAAAACTCCCTAATATGTTAGAATGAAAATAAATACTTTGGGATGGCAAAAGGCTTTTGAAGCATAATCCTGAAAGCAGAAATAAGCACAGCTGATCTATTTTATTAAATTTTAATAATTGAGGACTTCTATATGATTAAGAATATAATACCCAATTGAAAAGCGTATAAACTTGGACCAAAATGTACAGTCATATGAAAGTTAGTATCTTTATTATACAGAAAGCCTTTGTGAGTTAGAAAAGATCATCATAAAAAAAAGAAAAGATCATCATCCCAGTATCATAATTTAAGTTCATGAACAAAATTTCACTGAAGATACAACTATTAAGTAAGCGTTTTAAAAACTACTTTTAAGGTCACAAGTGTTGTATTTGAAACAAAGAAATTCCAGTTTTTGCATATCAAACTCCCAGAGATTATAAAGCATAACTTCCAGTCTTGCTTTGACTAAAGGGAAACTGGCACCAGGGATGAGAAGGTTATATAACATTTCTTTTTTTAAAAATTTTTTTTCTTATTTTTTATATAACATTTCTCATAAAAGAATTTGATGGTGTGCATCAAACTTTAAAAATGTTTATAGCTTTTGACCCAGTAATCTCAAAGTATTTGTCTTAAGAAAATAATCAGAAATGTGTACAAAAATGTCTTTTACAGATATATTTAATGATGGCTTTAAAAGTCATAAATAGTGCTATAGGAAATTGCTTATGACAAAATTATCAGTAAAAAGAAAAAGGAATTCCATTTGATTAAGAACAAATATAGATATACACCTATGGATACCAAAAGACAATACGCCAACTTGTTAATAGTGATTATTTCTGGCATTATAGATGATGTTATTTCTCTTTTTAAAAACTTTTGGGAGTTCTCTGAAATTCCTACAATGCTTATGTATTTCCTCTATACTTAAAAAGGAGCATTAAATGGTAAGAAAAAGTTCCATCTCTTTGACTTCGGACGAGTTTGAAGCAAATCTTCCTTGGATGGCTACCCAGTAAATTATCAATCTTTAGTGCTTCAGCGTCAATTAACTTATCTATTTTTTCCTTTGTGGCTACAAGAAGGGCCCTTGGCAAGGGTAGTCAGAGAGGGAAGGTTGACAAGCAGGCTGCTTTGTCCCCTAAGTATTTCTGCTTTGTGGACTCCTTCCTCTATAAAATAATATGAAAAATCATACTTTATGATGGCCCTGGCATAAAGATAAATACAGTCCACCCTGGTAGATCATATTCATCTTCTTCTTCTGACTTGAAAAGAATGTAAATTAAAACATTTTAGTGGGTTCCTGAAAGGATGGTGGTCCTAGGCACTGGCCCGGAGCCCAGGCAGGAAGCACAGAGGTGCAGGAGCTGGAGATGGGGGGGGGCGGGGGGCGGGGGGGGGGGTTGCCGCATGGAGGAGTGGTTTCCTCAAAAGCAGGTAGAACAATGCCATCGACTCCACCGAGCGGCCTTGAGCAGCTCAAGTTTCTTACATCCTTGTGAGAACAACCCAGATCTCAGGCTGCTAGGGAGCCCGCTTTGAGCTCCGTTCTGAATCGTGCACTCAGGCCCCGCCTTCCTTGGGAGGCAGTACTGGAATTCTGTGAACTGGGGCGCCTGGGTAGCTCAGCTGGTTAGGCGGCTGCCTTTGGCTCAGATCCCGGGGTCCTGGGATCGAGCTCCACGTCTGGCTCCCTGCTCAGCGGAGAGTCTGCTTCTCCCTCTCCCTCTGCCTCTCCCCATGCTTGTGCGTGTTCTCTCTCTCTCAAATAAATAAATAAAATCTTAAAAAAAAAAAAAGAATTCTGTGAACTTCTGTTTGGGGGTACGAGTGGTTAACAAGAGGCAGCTTGACTCCCAGATCTCCCATCGGGGCATCTGGCTCGGTGGCGCTCTTCAGTGCAGGTCACAGGAGGAGGAGGCTTCCTATTTAGGTATGCCGAATTTTAAGCGACTTGAGACCCGCAGAAGGACGTGGAAAGTAAAGCTCTTGGGTATGTCCCAGAACTCAGAGGGGAGCTGTGTGCCCGATTAGGCGGCTTGAGCCCCCAGCGGACGAGAGGAGCAAGGACGGGTGACTGGGAGGAGCCGGGTGACATGAGAACCGAATTCCCAGGCTGCTCCCAGAGCATGCGGTAGGGGACCCCTGGGAGCACGAAGGAGGCAAAGCTCCGCGTAGAGATGCTGATGCCAAGAGAGGATGTAGTTTCCGAAGGAGGACATGATTCACAGTTTCGGAAGCCACAGGGAGGTTTAGCAGGATCAGGATTTAAAAAGGAAGATGATTTAGGGGCCCCTGGGTGGCTTAGTTGGTTAAGCGTCAGACTCTTGATCTCAGCTCAGATCTTGAGCTCAGGGTCGTGAGTTCAGGCCCCACGTTGGGCTCCACGCTGGGCGTTTAGCCTTCTTAAAAATAAAATAAAGGGATTCCTGGGTGGCTCAGCAGTTTGGCACCTGCCTTCCGCCCAGGGCGTGATCCTGGGGTCCCGGGATTGAGTCCTGCATCGGGCTCCCTGCACGGAGCCTGCTTCTCCCTCTGCCTGTGGCTCTGCCTCTCTTTCTGTGTCTCTCAGGAATAAATAAATAAAATCTTAAAAAAATAATAAAATAAAAATTGAAAAAAAAACCCCAAGTAAGATGATGTACAAGTCAGGTGGTTATTGGTGACGTTCTGAGGATGTTTGGCGCCAGGCCAGATTGAAGTGGGTTGAAGAGTTAAGTGGATGGAGAAATGGAGAGATTACTCTTTTCGGCTGTGAAAGGGAAGAAAGAAGGGAGGTCATAGTAGGTGTTGGTAGTAGCAGCAGTGGTCGTAGTTTTATTTATAACAAGGAAGACAGTAGAGCGTGCTTGTACGTTGAACGGGTGGGAGCACTGTGGCCTGGATCGAATGGCCCAGAACGCACGTATTGAGGTCCTAACCCTTTGTGCCCCCGAATGAACCCTCTTTGGAAACAGGGTCTTTGCACAGGTCGGGATGAGGTGATGGTGGCGGGGAGCGGGTCCCCTGCGCAACAGGCCTTGGGGCTTATAGGCAAGGAGAGTGTGGACACAGCTGTGCAAACGGAGGCTGCGGAGGGGAGCGTGAAGGCGAGTCGAGGGATGTCTACACCGACGGCTTGGTGGCCTGTGAGGCACCAGACGCCAGGGAAGGGGCAGGGGTGGCTTTCCTGTAGGGCGCCCAAGAGGTCCCAGCCTCTGGCCCCAGAGCCGCCTGGACGAGGCACCACGAAGAGGGCCACGTCCCCTGCTGTGGCTGCGGCTCCTACACCCAGGAGTCGTTCCTCCGTACAGCCTGCTGGAGGCAAAGATTGTCGTGAGTGGTGCTGGTTGGTGGTTTTTTTTCTCCTTTTAATTGATCACTTCTCTATTGCATAAGTCCAATAAAATCTAACATCACGCGGCATAATTCATAGCGCTCTCGGCGATAACAGTTACAGTAACTTGGCAATATAAATCTTGGTAGTATTGACAAAAAGTGTTCATATAGATATTTCCAAGTACCCCGACTTGAGCAGAAAAGAGGGAGTGAGTAACAAATTGCACTCAACAATATCTTAACAGATTGATTTCCACTAAAATGAAAATGAAAAAAAGATTCCTATCTCGGCTGAATATTAATTCTTATGCTCTTTATAGAGAGCCAAATTAATCTTTAGGGCGAAATTCATAAGTCAGCCCAAGGAAAACTATATGCGTCAAGAAGAAGAGCTGGAAGTGTAGTCAATGAATGCAAGTGCTCTTGAATTCCAGCATGATCTTCACTTATTTATTTTTGGGGAGCAAATGCATTGTCTGACAAGCGCTACCTTATTTACTTTGCAAATGACTTTTGAGAACGTCAATCGTACTAAAAGGATATGAATAATGTGTCAAACAGGAGAAGGGCTCCTCTGTGTTTAGGGGTCGCTGGGAAAGGCTTTGTGTGGGAAGAGGGAGCAGGAGGTGGAGAGGGCGGGGGAAGGGGCGGGATGGCGGTTGCAGCCTGCGGGGCGGGCGCCCCCGGGGCAGGTCACCTGTCTGGGCCTCAGGCGGCCCTCGCTGTCTGTCGTGCGCCAACGCGTGTAGCAGAGCGTCCGGGGCAGCGTGAAGGCACAGCTGACATTGGTGGCATCAGTTTTATCCTAGAACCCGAGGCGGGAGGCCGCGTGGGAGAGCATGCAACAGGAGGACTTGCGGAATTGGTTTCCCCGGACGCAGACCCAGCTTCCTGGTAGTGTGTGCTGGAGTTTGAGCACGTCGCTGAAGTTCTCTGAGCTGCTGCTGCTTTTTTTTTTCCTTTTTTTTAAAAAAAGATTTTATTTATTTATCCATGAAAGACCCATGAGAGAGAGAGAGGCAGAGCCACAGGCAGAGGGAGAAGCAGGCTCCCTGTGGGGACCCTGATGCGGGACTGATCCTGGGACCCCAGGGTCACGCCCTGGGCCCGAGGCAGACGCTCACCCCGGAGCCCCCCGGGAGTCCCATCTGAGCTTCCCCTTCTTCATCCTAATACTCTTTATTTTATAAAGTTGCATATTGATTAAGTGAAGTCTCGTGCTCTTACTTCCGCTGGCTGACTTAAATCACGGAGATTAATTTCTTGTGGTCCTCGGTTCTGGGAGGTCGAGGTCGCAGTGCCGGCAGGGCCGCCTTCTCCCGAGGCCCCGTTCTCACCATCCGCGCGGGGCCTTTGCTCTGCACACAGCGGTGTTGTCGCCTCCTCCCCTTTGGGGACCCCAGCCCTCTTGGATTAGGGCCCACTTAACTTCACTTAACTCTGCGTCCCCTGCCAATGCATACGTTGAAGCCCTAACCCCCGCGTGACTTGGACACAGGGCTTCCACGTATGCGTTCGAGGGGGACACAGTTCGCTCCGCACACTAGTCTCTGCAGGAAAGTTGTCAGAATATATAAATGTATGGGGGGTACCTGGGGGGCTCAGTTGAAGAGCTGCCTTCGGCTCAGGCCATGAGCCCGGGGTCCTGGGGTGGAGCCCCGTGTCCGGCACCCCGCTAAGCAGGGAGTCTGCTTCTCCCTCTGCCCCTCCCCTTAGACAAACAGATAAATCCTTTAAAAAGCTCATTAAAAAGAATATATAAATATCTACGCTTTGAACAGAGTGCCTTGTGCAGTGCGCAACCTGTGGAGCCTTACGCAAGCCGGGCGCATGGCAGGTCCTGATTTCATGTGGCTCTCCCCCTGCTCCCTCTTCCTCCTGCGTCTTCCTCCTGAAGTTGCCGCGACCTGTACACCTGTACGTAGTGAGGCGGGTCCCAGGGAGCCAGACTTGTTGAGACGGCTCCCCGGCTGGTTTTCTGGCCCCCACGCCACCCAGAGGCAGGGGTGCCATTGCCACCCTCCATTTTTCTCTCTCCCACTGCCTCCTGTGTCCTCAAGCCGGCTTCCCCGGAGGGGGGAGGGTGCGGGTGAGCCAAGAAGGCTGGGCCTGGTCCGGAGCTGCCCTGCACCTGTCCTGCCCGGCCCGGGGCCTGCAGGTGGCCAGCCTCTGCGAGCTGGCCCGGCTGGGCCGAGCACCCCGGAAGGCGCCGGGCGGCACCAGGTCTGGCCCGTTTCCAGTACTCCCAGCCCCGCTGGCTGCCGTGGGCTCCCTGGCGTCGCTGCGCCGTCCAGTGCGCGGGCAGGGCCCTCCCTCGGGGGCTACTCCTTGCCCATAGCATCCCTGATGGCTGCAGTCGCTGTCACGTGGATATCCCCAATCCCCTCGGCTCCGGGATCCTTTTTCTGTTCTGTTTATCTGGCAAAGCTCTGATCTGGACCCACACGTGTGCCTTCCCTGGGCGTGGGCCCGAGCAGCTGGGCGCTGGCACGTGTGGCACGTGGCGGTCCTGTGTCACCTGGAGGTGGCCCGGCTTTGTCCTCGGCCCCTGGCCCCCGGCCCCCTTTGCTCCCTCATTTCTCCCAGGCAGCTGCGGCCCACGTTTTTCTCGGGCGATAGGAGCCCTTGGTGGCAGCGCCTGCCCTCACCATCACTGCTGTCACCGCATCGGCCGCGGATCTTCTGTGTCCGCATCTGCCCCTCGGCCTCTCCCCTGTCTCGCCCTCCTTGCACCATCACCTTGCACCCTCCCCTTTCTGCTGGGCCGCGGGGTGTCCTCACGCCCCTCCCTGGACCCCACTGTGTCCGTGTCTGGGCAGCCTCTCCGTGTCTCAGCATCTCATTGTGGTCAGACGCGTCAGCAGAGCTGCCTGGCTCTTGTCATAGGTGTCCACCAGGGAGACGCCGACCGTTCATATTGTCGCCCGGGGGTCGCACCGTCTCCAGCCCTCCCTGCGTGTGCTGAGAGCCACGGTGACCCCTGGACGCCCCTCCTCCTTCACCCGGGCACCGCTTCTCGTTTGGTACCCGCCCCCCAGGCCCTTCTCCTCTGTTCCACCGTCACTACCAGGTGGCCTCAGGAGCTGCTCATCGGTCCCCTTTGTTGTCCACAGTCTCTTTCCTGGGGACCCTCTCCTGAGGGTCCCAGGTTCCTGGCATGTGTGTGCTGACGCTTCCAGTGCCTGCCTCTCTTCCGAGCTGCAGAGCCCACGGCCCGACCGCTGCCCTGCATGTCCCACGAGCGTCCCAGTAACGCGGCGTCCAGGCCCTGGCCGTGTTGGGAGGTGCTGATTGCCCAGCAGCCCCCCTGGAAACCGGGAGGCGCTCCTGGATCTTCCCGGGGCCCCCTCTACATCTAGTGCCTAACCCGCCCCCTGGGACTTCACGGTCTACTTGGGGGGGTCTTCACCTCCCTGCTTCTCCTGCCCACTGCGCCCGCCGTCTTCCCCACCCCGTCCTCGTGGCTGCCACCCCTCTTGGGGCCGACGTGCATGTCCCCCTGCCTCCCCGGTGAAGGGCGCTCTGGCAGCAAAAGCTGGAGGCCAGGTGCCTTGCACGAGGCTGTCCCGCATGCATGGCTCCTGCGGGTGTCCCCGCTGTCCCGCTGCGCTCCTCTCCGCTCCGGCCTGAGCACCCCAAGCACCCTGAGCACCCCGATCGCCAGACGGCCTGCCCCGGTCTCCCGTTGGCACCACAGCGCACCTGCGCTGGCACCCAGTCTGCTGGCGCTTTGGCCCCCGCCCGGCCTCTGGAACCCTGACACACACGCCTCTGCCACCCGTTAGCCAGCCAGTCCCGGGCCCAGACCCCTTCCTCGGGGTTGGTGTCCGGGGTTGGCTTCTGGGCGGTCCCCTTGTCTGGCATCAGCTCCCCTCCTGTCCCAGGGAGGCTGTTTTCTCCCCGACGCGGAAACCTCTCCTGCAGTGTCCCCCTCCCCTTGTCACAGGGGGTCTCGTCCACCCTCCGCCAAGTGTCTTTGCCTCCACACACTTATCCCAGGTGGAATTTTGTACTTACTTCTTTGTCACTCATTTCAGCCTGTGCCCCCCACCGGACCATCAGCCGGACAAAGACAGGGCCTGTATTGGGTTTTACCCCCCTAGAGAAGCCCGGCCCTCGGCATCACACGTGGCTCCTCATAGGCACGTTTGCTGGATTTGTGATGGGATGAAGCAGCTGCAAAGTTTTTTATTATTTTATTTTATTTATTTTCATATTTATTTATTTACTTATTTATTTATTAGCGAGGTTTCTGGTTAAGTCCATTATCCCGGATTTGAGCTTCCTCACCTATATTCCCCGAAGTGTCACTCTGGGATTCAGGAGATGATTACAAGGAACATCATGAGTCATCATGGTTCTTAAAAGTTTCCCCTTTAATTAGTAGCTCTTCCTTCCCTGCCAGGAAGGGTGGAGGACGCAAGCACCCCCACTTCCTGCCACTCTCCCTCTCCACCTCCCGTTTTCCTTCTGGTACCTGATTACATCCTGGCAAAGCCTATGCTGTCTACACCTGTTTCGCAGCCCTGACTCCCTCAGTTACTTGATCATGGTTTTCTATCGAGATGGGGGAATTGCTCACTGTCCACATCACTTTAGGTCCTTGGTGTTAAACAACAAAATTCAGTCTTGGCTGATGCGAGCAGAGAAGGAATTGGCCGGGTGGGTGTGGGGCGACTCACAGGAGGGAAGAGGGAGGGAATTGGCTGGAAGTTGGGTGGGAACCAAGGGACATAGCGATAAAAATCTTAAAAAAAAAAAAAAAAGAAGACCTGTCTTCTGTTCTGTAATGTGATTTTGTCAAATGACCTCTATGAGAATCCACTCCAGGGTCAGAGGGTGGATTCTGTTCCATGCGCTGGGAACATTCCCTAAGTTCCAGATTATTTACCCCCCACCCCACCCCACCCCACCCATGGCCCTAGGTTCATTGAAAGGTCCTGACACCTTCATTTCTGGCGGAGAAAACAGGCCACAGGCGTCTCCTCTCTCACCCGTCCCTTCTAAGGAGCCGTTTCTATTTTCTGCAATTGGATGATGGGAAATACAAAGATACACCCTCAGTTCACCTCTGTCCAGATTTGGAGTAAAGTGGTTGCAGCGTAGGATTTTTTTTTTTTTAGCGTAGGATTTAAAAAAAAAAAAAATTATCTATTCATGAGAGACAGAGAGAGAGAGAGGCAGAGACACAGGCAGAGGAGAAGCAGGCTCCATGCAGGGAGCCCGACGTGGGACTGGATCCTGGGTCTCCAGAATCAGGCCCTGGGCCAAAGGCGGCGCTAAACCGCTGGATTTTTTTTTCTTTTTTTTTTGGTCTGGTGGGCCAGGGAGGTTGGTGGTGGAGGCTGGAGGGCGTGGGGGGAGGTCGTACTCAGGAGCTGTGCTAGGCCAGAAACCCCTGCTTGTTCCTAGGCGGCCCCTCCCCTTGTTTTGATGTGTGTGAAGTGTCTGCTAATTGCTCGACTCTGGACGTTGGTGGAGGGAGAGGCCCTGAGAGTCTCCACGGGCCCCAGCATCCCGATATTGCACCTGTCACCTCCTCTGGCTCAGGTTGGGTTTCTGTCACTTGTGAACTGGACGGTGCACACACGGGCAATGCCCTAGGTGGAGGAGGCAGCCGTTTCCCGTGCGAATGAGGGGCCCAGCCTGCAGCCTGGGAGCCTTGTACCTGGTCTGAAAGAGGCGGCCGGTGGGGGGCCGGGGGGAGGGTCAGGAGCATCTCTTTCTTCAGCGGCTTGCTGGATCTTCTGCTTAACTGCTCCCCTTGCAACCTCGTGGAGCGATGACAAGCATAAAGCGACCCGGCCCAGACTGGGTAATTTTAAGAGCGCCGTGGTGCTCGGTGCGATGCGCCAACTTGGCCAAGCCCAACTATCTGGTCAAATACCACCCTAGATGTTGCTGTGAAGGTGGTTTTGGATGCGATCAACACGGCAGTCAGTAGATTTGAGTGAAGCAGATCACCCTCCAGGACGCGCTCGGGCACAGTGGGAGGCCTTCAGGGGAGAGACGGAGCTTCCTCCCTCCTGACCGGCTGCCCCACAGTGCGGGCCTCTGGGCTGGCCGACCTGCCACCTCCCACCTCCGTGTCTGCGCGGCTGCTTCCTTAGCGTCCCCCTCGGTGTACCTGCGCTTGCACCTGCCACAGCCGATGGCTGCTGCTTCCCTGGAGGACCCCACTGAATACAGGTGGGAGGACTGCATGCCACGGTCACCACGATGCCCAGTGGGTCTCCTAAGGGGCAGGTGACTTTGCCTCCTGTGGACCCGTGTGGGGTTTGCCGAGGTGAGTTTGCTGCCGAGGGGGTGCCGACTCTGTGGTCGGGCTGCCTGGTTTCAGTCCCCAGTGCCCCCTCCTTGCTGGCGACTCGGGCAGTTGACGTGGCCTCTGTGCACCCCGGTTTCCCCACGTGTGAGATGGGACGGAGGTTCGGATTGTGTGCAGATCGAGGTGACACCTATGAAGGGATTGGAATAGCTTCTGATACAGTAGATCCTGGGGACCCTCGCAGATGCCCTGTGGCCCCGCATCCGAGCCCCGCTGGGCCGGGGGCCACCGCCACCGCCAGCCTGCCGTCCCTGTCTAAGTGGGCTGCACCCAGAGGAGGAGGAGACGCAGGGGACAAGCCCCGCATGCAGGTGGTGTCACACTTCACCTCGGGCGTGGGCTTGGGGCTCCACGAGCAGGGTACCGGGCTGCAGGGAGCGTGCACCCCGCCCCAGGCACCGGGCACTGTCCCGTGGGGCGTCGGCGGCGAGGCCCGAGGCAGCCAGGCCTGGCAGCAGCAGCTTCTGCCCAGAAGTACCCTGAGCTCAGGGGCAAGGACCCTGGTCAGCCGGGGCCCGGGGCGCGAGGCGGGGCTGGCCACCTGCTGCCTCCTCGGCCCAGCGCGGGCACCCCGTGTGCCCCCCGGTGCCTGCTGGGGGTGGAGGCCAGCCGGTAGGCGCGGGGTGGGCCGCGGAGCTCGGTGCGTTAGGGCCCAGGTGGCCGAGCCGCTCCCCTTAGGCCGGCGGTACTGGAAGCCTGCACGTCGGGGGCACCCGCTGAGCCGGCCCTCTTTGGTTTTAATAGTAATCCCGTTGTCACTGTGATTTGTGGCATAAACCGATGCACAGTTTATTCTAGAGGCTTCCCAGTAGTCTCTGTTCCAACTAGAAATACTAAGTTGCAGTAAAAAAGGGGAGAGAAAGGAACATTTAGTATGAGAAAGAATAACAGAAAATCACCAGGACTCAAAGGCAACCTGATACCGAGTCCGGGGACTCGTGAGGGCGCCTGAAATGTGACTGAACTCCCATCATCAAGGCTTTCATAAGTGACATTGTGAACCAGAATATTTATAAAGCAGTACAAATTGACTTTTTTTTAATTCCAACGTTGTGCTTATTTATTTATTAAAGGTTTTATTTATTTACTCACGAGACACAGAGAGAGAGGCAGAGGCACAGGCAGAGGGAAAAGCAGCCTCCATGCAGGGAGCCCGATGCAGGATTCGATCCCCGGACCCTGGGGTCACGCCCTGAGCCAAAGGCAGGTGCTAAACCGCTGAGCCCCCCAGGGGCCTCTCAAGGTTGTATTTAAATTCAAGTTGGTTAACATATAGTGTAGTGTTGGTTTCAGGAGTAGAATTTAGTGATTCATCACTTACACGCACCACCCAGTGCTCATCCCCACAAGTGCTGTCCTGAGTGCCCGTCACCCAGTTACCCCACCCCGCACCCCGCTCCCCTCCTGCAACCCTCAGTTCTCTGTAGTTAAGAGTTGCTTGTGGTCTGTCTCCCTCTCTGTTTTTATCTTATTTTGTTTTTCCTCCCCTTGCCCTGTGTTCATCTGCGAAGAAATACAAATTGACTTCCCTGTTCAATTTCAGTTAAACGAAGGCACTTCACAGTCCTATTATTTTGTAGGAAAATACTCTTTATCCGCTCTTCTCACAGCCACGTGGTATCTTCTCTTCCAAATGTGGGAAGGCCTGTGAACCACCACATGCTATAATATAACTAAGGTGGCTGGCGCTAGTACAACGCATTTTTCTTCTGCTGAAGTTTCAAGGGAGTATGTGTTAAACCAAGTTCTGGGATAAAGCTTGCGCTATGGTCAGGAACCAGTAAGGTCACGCCGGTTGGCTACTTTTCTGTTTTTATTTTATTTTATTTTATTTTATTTTATTTTATTTTATTTAATTAAATAAATAAATAAATAAATAAATAAATAATTTTTGGCTACTCTTCTGTTTTTATTTTATTTTGCTTTAATTAATTAATTAATTATTTTGGCTTCTTCTGTTAAACTCATTATTGCAGGGGAGAAATGGTCTACCATGTTTTTTCAGGCACAGGTGGGTCTTGTCTTCTGAGTTTCAAAGCTGCCCAGGGCCACCTTTTAGAGGATTGGCACTTCTAATGTAGTTAATGGGCCAATCATCACTTTCACCTCAAGGGTCACTGCAACTTAGAGCTCTTTTGTGGTGATAAACATCAGGCTTTTTTTTTTTTTCCTTTTTCATGCATAGCTTCTGTAGTGACAGCAGGAGCTAAGGACTCCAACCCCATCACCCCGTAGTCCTTGGGTGGCTGGAGATCATTCTTTGCCGTTGCCGAGTGATTATTGGGCAAAGATGACAGTCTTCGGCTCGATGGTGTTGCTGGAATGGCCTGTAGACTAGCGGCTACGGTAGGAACACTGCATTTGAATATTTTGAAAAACTCTCATATGTAGGACTCCAGGTGAGGCTTTGGCTGTCCCTTTGGGGAAACGGGGGTGTTTCTGTGTTTACCAAGGCCAACAGACCCACCTGTGGAGGAAGGCTATGTTTCAAGTTGTTTGTTACAGTAGGACTTTAAGTCTGAAAGCTGAGCAGTCGTGGTGCCGGGCTCTCCCAGAGTGGCCCTGTACAGTGGAGGGCTGGGATTAGGTCAAGGAGATCACAGGATGGGTTCCGCTGGTGGCGTGGGCATCTTCCTTCTAGTTCTTGTTTTGTTCCAAAATCCTTTGATGTTTTCTTTTTTTTTTTTTAATGTTTAATGATGTTTTTTTTTTTTTTTTTAAGATTTTATTTATTTATTCATGAGAGAGGCACACAGAGAGGCAGAGTCACAGGCAGAGGGAGAAGCAGGCTCCATGCGGGGAGCCCGACGTGGGACTCGATCCCGGGACTCCAGGATCCCGCCTCGGGCTGAAGGCAGTGCTAAACCGCTGAGCCACCCACGCTGCCCCCTTTGATGTTTTCAAGTAAGGCTGTCACATCCAGGGACATTTAATCCATTAAATTAGCTCAACGGTGACATCTGCATTCTCCACTACCGTGAGCAGGTCCACCATCCTGTTCTGCGTCTCCTGACCCATCGTATAAGGTTTCCGCAGTAGCTCTGTGTCTTCATGGTTTTCAGACCCAGAAGACAGTGGGTCTGCCTCAGTCGGGCGGACAGCACCGTCACGTTCATTGTCACCACATCCAATTCGCTGTGCAGTTGTCTAGTCTGTTCGGGACCGATGTAACAGTAGAGCTCTGGAGAGCAGTTCAAAAAGAAGGGCTGGTGGGGTAGGAGTCCGTGAGGTCTGGGCGGTTGCTTGTCTTGCCGATTCAGCCTCAGCATCTGAGGGAGGGAACTGAACCCCTTGAGAAGGTCGGGGTACACGTCTCTCACTGCCCTTACATCTGTTCCTCCTGGGAAACGCTGTCACCAAATCTTAATGAAACTTAAAGATTCTATCCTGAATGTCTAATAGCAGAATGTATCTGGGATCCAGTAGCTCAACTAGATTATCTTTAATGAATTCCTTCTTCACAGATTGGAAACTTGGACCACAGTCCTGCACGGACGGGCATGTCAGTAAGTGACCAGTAAGTTGGAGTTCGTTATGATTGTGGTTTTTGGAAATCCTTCACTTCAGAGTTCTTATTGTATCTTTTTGCCCATGATGGGCAGTGCTGTTTATGTCACACATGAACTGGCCCCCGTCTTCAGTCTGAATGCTAGCATATATGGCCTTTCTGTATTTTGGGGTGCTCTGTCCATCATTTGTAGGCTACGGATATAGCGCACTGTTTCAGAGGCAGGATTCTGGTCCTATGGTCGAGTCACTCAACATAGAAGGGTCTTCGTAGAACACCACTTAGGGATCCAGCCACAAAGGACATCCTTGGTGGGAAGTGTGGTTGGGAAGAAATGGAGAGTCAGAATCTTGTTCTTCAGCATGAGGCCCTACTCCTGCAGAACTCTCGTGTGTGGCTTGTTCCAAATGCTTCAGATGGTTTGCGCTCCAGTTTAACTTCCAGACTTGAGCTTTGCAGAGTGTGCACTGCTAGAGCTCTTTCACGGGAAGAAGGCTCCTCTTGCTGTGCCCTGGGGTGGTAGCAGGTTAGGAACTCCTTCTCCCCTGGTCACAGTCCTGCAAGGCCCGCAGATGTGAGCTCCACTGGCCACCTGAGCCCGGACATCTAGAGGTGCCCCTCGGCTGGTGTAAAAATCAGGGTGCCAGAGGAGGGCCTGAGCTCCTTGATACCGGTGAGCTGCAAGAGGCAGAGGGAGAGAAGGAAGACGGGCCCGCCGGCCGCCATCCCTGGAGAGCATTTCAGCAGGCTCCTCGCTGTATATTAGATTAGCTGCCTGCCCCTCGGGCCACTGCCTTCAGTCCAGCAAATATGCCTCCTTTTGAAGAGAGTCTGGGCACTTTTTAATCTGGACTCTGGGGCAAGATGAGACCTCTAGAAATGTTCTCAGTTTGCAGTATTGCCTTGTGGGTCCAGTCGATGCGAGTTCTGTTGATTTTTGAAGCACCATGCTTTGGGGCTTGTCTCTCAGGCGCAGGGCTTAAGATGTGGGGTTCCCTACGTTAGAGTCAAACCTTTTACTCCTCAGGAAGAAGCAGCTGAGCATTTTGAGTTCCTTCCATGTTGTGAGTTGTCACCCTGGAGTATAATTTATGGTGAGATTTGTCTCAGCTTCTCCTACCCGCTTGGATGTAGGTTTCTTCTCATTTGTTGGACGTGTAGGAGTCCCTCAGCTAGCTTTTGGTTTTTTTTTTTTTTTCAGAGGAGGTTGTGCCATATGTAGGGGTAGATTTGGCATGTCCACGGGAGGAGGCAAGTTCAGGATTTTCCCACGTGACCATCATGAACCGGAATATCTGTAGTGTGTACACATATTTGAACCCATAAAGGTCAGATGGTTTAGCACTCATTGGTGCCAGCCATCAAAATAGGATTGAAGTAGCTTTGGCAAAACATCTTCTCCTGGAACTTGTTTCGGTTTAAGGAGGTTAATCAGAGATTTTATTCTTCTTCTGTGGAGGCTGTGCAGCATTGCCCAGGTCCCTGCTTGAGGTAAAAGGGCTTAGTCCCCTGGCTACTGAGAAGGTTGTTGGCTAACATCTGTCTCTGGAAATTGCCACCTGCTGGAGAAAGCCTTCTTGCCCAAGGTCACACCCCTTTGGGGGCAGCCCTCGTCCGTGGTGCTGAAATATCCACGTTCCTCCCCTGCTTTCCTGGCTGGGGCTGTTCCCGCACCAGACTCGCCTGTGGGGTTGGCTGAGACCTTGTTGTACCTGCTCCATAGCCCAGCTTCTCCCCTGCCCTGTCCTGCTTCCATCCTTTTCTTCCGTGGGTATTGAACCAAAGGCAGTCCCAAATATGCCTCTGTACCTAAGTCAGCCTCTCAGAATTCGCTTCCTGGGGAATACAACCAGGTCTCAGCGGGAGGTGAAAAAATATAGTTCTCAGATCCTTACCGTGTGAGAAGATACTCACTTTAAAAAAAAATATTTTATTTATTTATTCCTGGGAGACACAGAGAGAGAGGCAGAGACCCAGGCAGAGGGAGAATCTGCAGGCTCCATGCAGGGAGCCTGACGTGGGACTCGATCCCGGGTCTCCAGGATCATACCCTGGGCTGAAGGCAGTGCTAAACCACTGAGCCACCCGGGCTGCCCGAAGATACTCACTTTTGAGACACTCTGCCTTTGATCATTAAAAGGAAAGAAAAGAAATGACTCTTTTGGAAATTTGCTGGGTCTTTCTGCTGAGCTGCACGCTCTGCTGTGTACTGTTTCCCTTTACTTAACTAACTTTCACCCTGGTTTTAATTTATCTCAAAATACGAATAGCCAGGCTGACTTGAACCCTTTTTGCAAGTGAAATTTGTTGCAGAACAGAAAATTACACGAGGAACCGGGAGCACAAGGCATTTGTTGGAAGGGGAAACTCAGAATGTTATAGCAGAAGGGAGTACTCCTGGTAATGATGCATGGGGTTGAAGCGACGTGAAAGGGAAATCATCTAACCATGTAAATTGAATGAAGAAGCATCCCATGAGAATGACCCCAGGCCCCAGTTTTCAGGAAATGAAAATGGTGGGTATCGGAATGAGGTCACCCCGGCGCATGTGGGACATTGGGTCTATCGGTCCACTTGGGTTTGGCATCCTGGTTTAATTCTCTACTGGAGCATGAATTAGTTTTCATCTCAACAGCCCTCCAGCTTCTCAGAGGGTAAAAAAAAAATAGGCCCATTTTATGATAGACTGCAAGATATCTCCGGGTAGGAGCAATTTTAGGGAAAAAGGATTTTCGCAAACAAATTGGCGACTCCATTTGACCTGGAGTCTCAATTAAAGGTTTCAGTAACAGGTTTAAACAGTTGCATTTGCTGGAGACAAGGAAGAGGAGGAAGAGCTGTTACTGTTGTCATTGTTTTTTTTTTTTTCCTAATATTTCCTAACCAAGCAACTGCTTTGGGATAATAACAAAATGATTTCACTATGGAAAAAAATGCAGAGAAGAGAAACTGGAGCCGTTTGATTGGCTAATAATGAACATAAAGGACTTCATGCTTGTTGAATGGCAGATTGAAATCCAGTGTGTATTCATGCAGATCTTATGGGGGTGGTATTGGATTGGACCACAAATTAGTGCTGGCATTAATGAGATGGAGGCTGTAAAATACAGAGAGTTCCAATAACCATGATCTCTGATAAGGCCCGATTGAAAGCACCCAGACCTTTCAGACAAGTTCTGTGTGAGAGCAGAGCAATAAACAACAAAGAGACATTATTCAAAATGGGGAAAACTGGGGATTATATAACGGACTGAAGTGGTGTTAGGACGCTTGGTTAAAATGACACAGCACAGCTGAGTGACAAACATAGCCTTGCCTAGAATAATGATTTTTAGAAACAGACACTGTTTAGATGCTACTCAAATGATCAGAGAGAAAAATTATGCCTTTTTATTGTAGGGAAGTTGGTCTAAATGAGGAACTGCTCTGTGGCAATACCACCGCTGCTACCCTTAATGCTAATCACCTTCCATGTGATGTGTATTGTGATTTATGGTTTATGACGCTCTTAACATTTGTTATCCTGTTCTGGCCTCACAATGTTTGCACACCGATAGTTGAATACATGTCTGTGCACCCGGTTAGCTCTTGCATTCCATGACTGCAGGAACTGAATCTTACTCATTTTATGAAGCTTCTCCTCTTTTGTTTGTGAATTCTCCAAATCAATTTGTTTCCAAGAACACTGTCAGGTGAAAAATCTCTCTTTTCCAGCATTTCCGGGATTAGCTGGCATACATAACAAAGACTATTATGGCAAAATCATATTACGTAATGACTTTAGGTTGACAAATGAACAGAAGACGCCATGTGCTGTTAACGTGGATGGCTTGCATTTGCTTGAGTGGAGTTCTGGGGTAACCTCAGTCTGCAAAACTCGTCCGTACCTGCTGTGGGCGTGTTCTCTTTCCTAGGCCGACCAGCAAGGTTTCGCGATACGCACGTGTGCCCCTCGAGGACCGCGTGGCTTCCCGGAGCTCTGTCAGGAACTTTTCAGGAGTTTGTCTTCGTGTTGTCTCAGGTGAACTGGCTGGTGGCTTTCCTGCTGGAGCTCCCCGTGCTTATTTGCTACTCAAACTCCCGTCTTTTATTTCCTGAGCCTCTAGCAAAGCCTTGAGTCCTAAAGTAGCTGTGGCCTGCTTTTTGTTGAAGGCACACGCAAGGTGTAGCTATAGGGAGAACTTATTTCATTTCCCTGATGGTCACTATCTTGGATTTATTCTTCCACATTCTCATTTTCCACGTAACCCGAGTTATTTCTGTCTTTCAAGGGCCTCATCAGATACGCTGGCCTTTAACCTGCCTTTTTGTAATCTCTCCTTCCTGCAGAAATTTGTTGGGTGTTTCAGCACAGAGCCTGACATACAGGGTTTGTTTATTTAGTAAATATTGAAATGAGTTGAAGTACCCTCCACGAGAGGCCCTTCTATATTCATTGAATATATAAGAACAGTTAAAACAAGAGAGATTATGTCTATGACCTTAGATAAAAATTTACAGCTTGAGAAGACCCTTAGAAATCAACTAAGCTTCTCTACTTCATCCCCATTGTTTGTTTTGATAAGAAAATTAAGTTAGAAGAAAATTGGCTTTGCCAGTATCTAGCACTCAGGGGGTGGTTTCATAAAGGCTAGAACCCCGAGCAATGGTTATTGTCTGTGTCCCCATATGTCTTCCTCAAGGTTAAACACAGTAGACATAGAGACACTCCTGTGTGCATCATATTGATCTTGATTTCAACATCTTTCTCCCAGGCGTGGCGTGCCAATGGCTTTTTATTTACATCCCTTGGTGATTTCATGTCTTTCTATACCAGGAATTTAAGAAATGTCAGGGAAGGAGAGGCTGGAAAACTTCCTGAACTGGCTGTCATGGAATCGTAGAATCTTGAGGTCAGAAGAGGTTATACAGGTCACCCAGACCAGCCATGCTCTAAAATTTGAACCCCCATCTACGACATTCTGACAACTGGTCAGTCAGATTCTATCAGAACATTCCTAGCCTCTCTCTTTGGGCAGAGCCGACTCTTGGGATTTTGCCTGAAAGCCGTCTTCCTGGAGCCTCCACGTGAGGGCCCAAGTCTACCCCTTTGGGAACACTCAGAAATACTGAATTTCTGGTCCCCATGGCAGTTCTTCCAGTGTGCTTCTCCATGATGTTTCTCTTTCTATATCAACGTTTTTTTCTTTTCTTTTTTTTTCCTACCACTGTTTCCCAGCCTTTTGAAATCCAAGGTAGACATTGAAGATATTTGCAGAGCACCCTGGGGTGAACCCGAGGGGAATTAGGGATGTCTGTCTGGGGAGTGGTGAAAAACTCATTACGTTTTTTCACTATAGTATATAATTATGATAAAATAAAGTACAAACGATTAGGGAACATGTTAAATATTGAAATTGTAGGAAGCTTCCAAATAAAATCTTTTCAAATGTTTGAAAATGCAACTTAGCTTGATTCCATGAACATAACCTTTAATACCAGGTTTTATGTTTGAAATGGCTACTTATAATTCCCGATCAAGTCTCGTTAATGATGAATTCTTCAAATTTTCAATAGTCAAGATGGACAAGAAGCTGTGATTAAGAATTCAATACCGTTTTTTTCCCCACCTATGAAAAACAGAGTAGTTGAAATTATACTTAATTAAAGACTCTAATACCGCTCTCTTTACTTTCATTGACAAATATAATGTTGAAATTTCTAATGTTGGTGAGAAAGGACTTCTACTCTGATTGCACTTTCATGTTAAGTATTTCAAAATATGCTGGAACTCTGCTTTGCAGAATGCACGTGCGTTGTTCGAGCAGACATCCAGCAGTACGGAAGCCTCCCGGAGGGGTACATCGGTGCACAGACACAGAGGGAAGTAGTTGCATGTGAAGGAAGAGACCCTGAGCAGCATGAGTCATACCTACTGGAGCAGCCGGCAGGCTCCTCCGCCTCTGCCCCCCACCCCCACCTCTAGCCAGGAGCAGGTGGGTAACTGTGCTCTCTGGGCACCTGGAGCGGGAACTACTTCGGCAGCAGCATCTCCATCTCTCTTTCAGGATGGGCAGCTGTGCTCTGCCTCTGGCTGCCAAGGTAGATGTAGAGGTGATAGATCTGGTTTATGCTCAGTACATCCAGGCTGAGTAGCAAGTACCAAGTGTCACTTTTAATGTTTTCCCGTTGGGGGACCGTGAAAGACATCCTGACCCCACTGTGCTTGGACAGTGCTTGCACAGACCGACCAGAGCTGCCTGGGCCGGAGCTGGCCGGCATAGGGTCTTCGGCTGTTCAGGTCCTGCTCAAGAGCTGAGTGATCCAGCTCCAGGCGCAGCTTTAAACGGTTCGGAGCACACCATGATGCCAGAGGCGCGTGGCCTGGGAAGATCTCTTGGACATTGCTTCCATGGTGTGCATTCAGATTCTATCATCATCATGGTCTTTCTCTGAGGTCATGTCTGATTGATCTCCATCCTTTTCACAGCCTGATGCCCAAACTTTGAACACTAGGTGCAAACTAATCAGCAACGGAGAACCCCCGTCCACCAGCCCCAGGGATCTTTACCTCTTTAGACATTGATACAGTGCTTCTAAGACGCATTCCTGGCACCTACATCGTGCTGTCTCGTATTAAGCTTCTTGAATATTTTAGCTTTTAAGCAGTTAAATTTGTCTTAAAAAAAAAAAGCCTGCTCCCCTGGCCACAAACGATTAGGCCAGTGATTTTTGTGAGAGTTAAAGGCAAAATTTTGGTTGAATACAGGGAGACCAGCTGCCTCTGAGGTGACAAAACTGAGCCACATAGATGGCGGCATGTCCTCTTGCTTTGCTTAAGGAGGGTGAGTACAAATGCTAGGTACATGAGGAGGAGGCGTGTTACTCTTTGTGAACCTAAAGAACCTTCGGGTACTCCATGACCAAGAGCTTGGACATTTTTCTTTTTTTCTTTTTTTTTTTAAATTTAAAGATTTTATTTATTCATGAGAGACACAGAGAGGGAGAGAGACAGAGACACAGGCAGAGGGAGAAGCAGGCTCCATGCAGGGAGCCCGATGTGGGACTCCATCCTGGGTCCCCAGGATCACGCCCGCCCTGGGCTGAAGGCAGCCCTAAACCACTGAGCCACCGGGGCTGCCCTTGGATATTTTTCTGTAGGCAATAGCAGTCATTATGTTTGGAAAAGCAAGTAGCCTAATCTAGTTGTACACTTTTACTTTGCTTTAGGTTAGGATTTTTTTTTCCCTTGTAATTTCTCTTCCTCTTTTAAAATAAGCCAGTAGTGTTGGAATATGTATAAAGAAGAGTGCACCAATCATACACGTACTCCCTAATTATTACAAAATAAACACACAAGTCAAGAAATAAAACATTACCAGGAACCTAGAAGATTTCTTACTACCATTTACCAACCACTTCCCCTCCTCCTTGTCCAGATGTAACCACTCTCCTTACTTCTAATATATAGATTAGTTGTGCCTGTTTGGGATGTCCTACATGGACTCATCAAATGTATATTCTTTTGTGTTCGGCCAGTGTGTCCAACATCGTGTCCACAAGGTTGATCTGTATTGTCGAGATAGCCGTAGTTTGTTCTTTTTCATTACAATGTAGTATTTCAGCGTATTGAATATACCACATTTCATTTATCATTCCATTGTTATATGGATGTTTGGGTCGCCTCCAGTATTTATCTCTCATGAATAATGCTACTAAGAGCATTTGTATACATGTCAGTGGCCCATATTTATGATTTTAAGGGATTATCATGCTTTGCTACCACTTGGAACTGATCTGCTCTGGAGCAGAGCCTAGGCGTTCTTCTCCCTGGCACAAAGGCAAGTAGTACAGATTCCTTCTCGAACCACGAAGCTATTTTTCCTGATGTATATCCCAAAGTTGTCCTCGGTGAAATAATAACTCTGAACTTCTTCTTCTTCTTCTTCTTTTTTTTTTTTGGTTTGATGCAGTATGTATGCATGTATTTTAGTTCCAGTGTAGTTCACACACAGTGCGATATTGGTTTCAGGTGTGTAACAGAGCAATTCACCAGTTCCATATATCACTTAGTGTTCCTCGAAGTAAGTGTACTCTTAATCCTCTTCAGTTTCTTAAGGTGTTTTCCTCTCTTTGAATTCCAAATGTACAGTCCACACCTGTGCAAGAGAAGAAAACACAAGACTGAGTTGTGAGATGGTGACATTGGAGGTTCTTTCCTACTCTGAGACCTACAAAGCAATGAGATATTCTAGAGGAAGGAGTGAGAGCTCAGGAAACTTGATCTTCGCCTCTGTCTCCATGGTGATTGAAGCCCAGCCCTTTCTTACCCTGTAGCACATTGTATCCCAGTCGTCTGTTTATGCTCATCTCTCTGGCCCCATAGGATCTCCTCAAGGATCCAGATGAAGTCTTCTTCATCTTTTTGGCTCCTAGCATGGCACCTGCACATGGTAGATTCTCTGTGTGAATTCCATCCTCAGGGTTACCACTGGACAGCTATAGAGGGGAGGCTGGAGATTGGCCCTGAGAATAATACATCAGAACTGCTCTCGCACCTCTAGATTTTTCAAATTTGTTTCTTAGCGTTGATGATCCAGTATTAGCACTCAGAGGCACAATGTGGCTTAAAATAATAAAAAACACATAGTTAATGCTAATTGCATCTTTCTCGTGACCAGACACCGTTCTATGTGTTTTACGTTTATTAGCTCATTTAATCCTAGCAAATCATCCCCGTCTTCAGGTGAGAAAGTTAAGGCTCCAGCAGTTAAGGCTTTAAGTCCTCCAACTAGAAGGACAAAAGCAGGATGGGAACCCGGGCTGTCTGGCTGCAGAACCCCTGTTACAGCCATTCCTCTGTGTTGTGTCCACCAAGAGACACGTAGGACAAATACCTATTGATTAGTTTTTGGTGGAGATTCTTCACCCTTTAAAGAACGAAACCATTTCCTATGTTAAAAGTTCTCTGGATAAATTCAAATGTATTCCAAATGGAAGTCTTGCATGGTAGTCGGGTACAGAATCCCAACCCGCGGTGGAGTGAGTGAGAGCATGGGCCCTGGGGACAGATGCCATGGATTTGAGTCCTCGCTCTGCCTCTTATTCCTTGTGACTTTGACAGTTTACATAACTTCTCTGAGCCCCAATTTTCTTATCTACGAATTAGAAATAGTCATTTTTACTTTAAAATTTAAAAATTTTTTTGAAAATGAAAAAAATATATAAAATACTTAGCATTACTAAAAAATAACAACAAATGGTAGTAATATTATTGGTAGTATTAGTATTTCTGTTAGTATTATTCGCTGTGGCACCACAAAGGGTCTTCATAGGGATGTTTCTTTTCTGAAAACTTGTTCATCTCTAGTCCTCTACAATCAGAACCTTTTCTCTCTCAGGCAATCTTAGAAGGAAATAGACTCTATCTTCTCCAATACCCAGTGTTGTCTTGTGGCAAAATATACATGAAATTTACTATTTTAGCCACTTTTTAATACAGTGCTCTGGTAGGAAGTACACTTAAGTTGTTGTGCAACCATCACCATCTCTAGAACCTTTTCATCTTCCCAAACAGAAGCTCAGTACCCATTAGACAATAGCTCCCCATTCTTCTTTGCTCCTGGCTCTTGGCAACCACTATTCTATTTCCTTTCTCTATGAATGTGACCACCCTAGGAGACTGGTGTAAGTGGAATCACACAATATTTGTCCTTTTGTGACTGGCTTATTTCATTTAGCAGAGTGTTTTCAAGGTTCATCCAGGTTAGAACGTGTGCCAGCATGTCCTTCCTTTTTAAGGATAACTAATACTCCATTGTGTGTATATATCACAGTTTCTTTATCCATTAATTCATCAGTTGGTTGCGTACCTTTTGGTTATTGTCAATAATGCTGCTAAGAACATGAGTATACAGATACCTATTTAAGTCCCCATTTTCAGTTATTTAGGTATATACCTAGAAGTGGAATTGTTGAATCATATATTAATTCCATGTTTAATTTTTGAGGAACTACCATGCTGTTTTCCACAGTGGCTATACCCTTTTATATACCTACTGGCAACACACTAGGGTCCCACTTTCTCTACATCCTCACCAACACTTCTTAGTTTCTGTTTTTTTTTTTTTTTAATAACAGCCATCCTAATGGGTATGAAGTGATAGCTCTTGTGATTTTTTTGTTTGTTATTTTTTATCATTGTGGTTTTGATTTGAATTTTCGTATGATTGGTAATGTTAATCATCTTTTCATGGGCTTATTGGCCATTTTTCTCCAATATCCAGTTTTATTCTTTACGAAAAACACATGCTCCCACTCAACTCTAACAGTCCACCAATTCATACCAGGCAAGTCACCATACGATATACTAGGCAGTTGTTTCATATTTTCATGATACTTCAGTGTCCTCTTAGAACGTTGCTGGACGATTGTAGGGTGAGTTACTTGCGATAGATGACTAATCTGAAATGCTAGACATTGATCTTTTTTCACCATCAGTTTTAGGGCGTGCTTTTTCATCCATCTGTTGCCTTATCTGATGGGCAAGAAAGCTTTCAGTAGGAATTACCCCTGTGTGCAAGTAAACCCCATTGAATGAATGATGAATGAATGATGCCTTTCATCCCCAAATGTACTGAATATATCTTGAGCAGTCCTTGACAATGTTGACTACTCTGTCCTTTTGAACATGTCTTCTCCTTTGGCTGCCCTGACATCATCCTCTCTGGTTCTCAGTCTACCTCTCTGACATTCCTTCTAAGTTTCCCTCTCTTTTCTTTGCTCTTTTAAATATTGGTGTTTTCCATTTCTGTTTTGGCTCTTTTGTTCATCTCCATGGTCTTTCTCCCTCACCCACCATTTTTACCTCCATTTATATATGGGGAACTTCCAAACATGTCTCTTGCCTAAAACTCAGAGCTCCAGGGTCATTTATTAAGCTCTTCATTAGAAAAATCCCACAAGCACCTCAAATTCTACATTATCTAAAAGAGAACCCAGATTCCCCCCCCCAAATAATAATCTTTCTTGAATCTTCCCTAAATTGATGAAAGACATTGCCATCAAGTCACAAAACAGGGAAATCATTCTGCATTCCCCTCTTTCCCTTACCTCCCCACATCCAGTAGGTCTCTCAGTTCCCCTCCCATCTCCTACCCAAGATTTCTGAACTCAGTAAGATGATGCTTGCAGTATGTTGGCTCTGTGCCCTGCACACCGTAAGCATGCCATTCATGATAACTTTCCTGTTAGTAGTAGTTGTTTCCAACCCTTGTTACCATCCACCAAGGCTCTTTCAATGGTCACCTCTCCTCCTGCTTCCAATCTTGCCCCCATCAACTCCATCCGTTAAATTCCTTCAGTCATTTTTAATTTTTTTCATAGCACACATCTTACCATCTCACATCCCTGCTTAAAAATGCTTTACTGGCTCCCTAATGCAATTCAGTTTTTAAGCTCAGCACACAAGGTCCTCCAGCATCTGGCTGCTGGCTAAAGTTGGATCCATCTTTGGTTGCTTCCCCATGGAACCCGATCCTATGTTCTGGCCAGAGCAAATGCCTATGCTTCCCTGAACACACCCTGTAGCTGCACAAGTTTATGGCTTTGTGCACACTCCTCCCTGTGTACAAAACGTGTTCCTCCCTCCTTTTCCTCCAACCACAGTTCATCCTTTGAGACCTCACCTAGTGACTTCTCTTACCTGTTGTCTCCCCTGAGCTCAGGTTTTCCAGGAGGGTTGGCCATCCTCTGGCTTGTGCTACTGTAACTTGTACATTATCACAGGTAATTCAGGAGTCTGATGAATAAGACAGAAACTGCTGACAGCATCTTAGATGGAAGGTTTTCTAGCATTGAAAATAAAATAAAATTTCAAGGTCTAGTCTCCACTGGAAATCCTGTCACGGTATCACTTTTCTCCCCAGATTGCTTTGTAATTGTTATTTTTTAAAATGTCTGCCTCCTGACTAATGGAAGACACGGGAAAAGGCCTGGGTCATAGTTGCCTTTACCTGGCTCAGTGTGTGATACCAGACGCTTCTTGAGCACTATCTGTGCGCCAAGCACTGCTGTAGGCACTGTGCAAATTGTAAGGAACAAAAATCCCGGCATCCCTGAGGGCAGCCTGTGCACTGCCCACCATTTCCCAGTTTCCCTCCTACCCAAAGGCTGATGTTATTCACAGAGTTTTCTATGATTAGGAATATAAAGGGGGGAAAAATCACTCAGAGAGAAAATAAGAACTGTCAGATGAGAATGAAATTATAAGTGGTAAAAGGAGAATTAAATTAAGAGCAGTAAGCATCATGGATTTATAAAAACAAGTCATGTCAGACAAACTTAATTGCTTTTCCTGATAGAATTACCAAATTAGGGGATGGCGGGATACAATATCCTGAGAGCAGTTTCCTTCAACGACCAGGTAATGAATATTATTTTTGAAGTTAGCAGAACCCTTTGAAATAGTATCTGTTGAAATTGTACAAAATGAATTCAAATTGACTTTGATGTGAGTCTGGTTCACTGACTTGACAGCAGATTGAAAAGGAGAAAAGCTAAGGCAACTACAAACAATATGGCACTAAGCTTAAAGATATTGCCTAGCAGGAGCTTGGGGGTCTTTTTATTTAGATGTGTTTATCATGATCATTATCAGGGGTCAAAGTATGATTTTGTGGCATTTAAAAGACATTGAAAGAAAATCATAGTACTTGGGGGTAGTCATTGAATGGAGCACAGAAATGAGATGGTTTTATATTACCATTCTAATGGTATGGCCCTTGGAGTGATAAAACCCAATATTTTGCAGAGTGCTTTAAACCCTTGCTACTCAAAGTGTGGGCTACAGATAGCAGGAGCCCGGAGAGCCATTATGATCTGGGAGCTTGTTAGAAATGTAGAATCTCAGTTCCCACCCCAGTGATTCCAAATCTTCATTTTAACAAAGATCCCCAGGTGATATTTGCACGCACATTCATTAGAGAAGCACTGCTAAGCTTATTTCAGATTGTTCTACATGATTTGAGTTTTAGACCCTTCTCAGAGGTGCAAGACATTGCATTCATCTAATAAGTGGGGACTAAGTCCCAGTCTCAGTAATCCCACTTATTTACCCTTTTTACTTTGCTTAAGAGCAAGCCTGTGTAGCTGATGAAGCTGTGTCCTGGGGGCAGTTAACTTCAGTGGGTCACACCATTGTCGTCTGTAAGGAGGAGCTACCCACCTGTGCCTCCTCACAGTGTTTCTGTGCGCCATGCATGTGTGCCGTCCCTTTGCATCCTTTAACATCACGGAGAAGTGTCTTACTAGTCTCATTTCACAGATGTGGACTCTGATGTTTGGAGTGTTAATATAATTGGCCTAAATTCATGTTTTTAGTAAATGGCAGAGCCAGAGCCAGAATTTAAACCTAGGCCTGTCTGATTCCCAAAGCCTTGGTGTTTCATATATAACGGGCTACATCATGGCTAGGTGTGATAGGGATTTCAGAAGATGGCACAGAGAAGGGGATTCACTGAAGAAATATTTATTGAAGGGACGCCCGGGTGGCTTAGTCAGTTAAGCCTCCGACTCTTGATTTTGGCTAGGGTCATGATCTCAGGGTCGTGAGATCTCGAGCTCTGTGTAGGCTCTGTGCTGGGAGTGGAGTCTGCTTAAATTCTCTCTCCCTCTTCCTTTGCCCCTCCCCCCCAAAAAAGAGAGAGAGAGAGAGAGAAAAGAAGAGTCTATACTCAAAAAAAAAAAAAAAGTATTGAACATCTATGATGTTGTAGGAACCTTGAGAATTTTATTAAGGAATAAAACAGACCTAGGCCCTGACTTTGTAGAGTTTACAATCTAGTAGAGATGGGAAATTGTGTGTGTGTGTGTGTTGAAGTGGGAAGAATATGAGGAATATTGCTTCCAAACGTGCCGTTTTTGGGATAATGCAGATATCAAGAACGACTTGATATGGCATTGATGATTGGTAAACATGAGGGTATGAAAACAGCTTAAAATACATAATATACTATTAACCTATTAACGACAAACTTCTAGGTAACCATTTTGCTTTTTAAGAATTTCTTCCAACTTTGTAAGGAACCTTATTGGGCTCTTAGAAAATTCTAATATCAGTGTATGTCCCAGTGAGAACTTTGGGAAGGAGAGGTGAAGGAGGAGACTGAAACGCCATCTCTTTCATCTGACCTTGGCCCCGTGTCTAGGTCCCACTCCCTTTTGGTATTTGAGGTTGAACCAAGAGAAAGATGTTTGTCTTCCATGTGAGTCTGGTCTCTAGAAAACTGCTGAGTGACAAGCATCACAGAAATGTAGACTCCAAGAGTGGGGATCCTTAGTGGGGAGGTGGTACATTGAGACATGTGGGACCAAGCATCGCTCAGAAGCTTTTCTCCTAGTGAACTGTCCTTTATCCCTCAAGTTTCTGATCCTGCAGACCTGGTTAGGAAGGTGATCTCTGCCACATGGTCCTGCACAGCTTTTCCTTTTCCTTAAAGTCCTCCTTAAATTGTATTCTTTTTAATATCCATTTCTTCCCACTAGTTCCCAGCTCCATTGAGGGTAGAGCATTTTCTCTTGGAATAAATACTACATCCCCAGGATCTAGCAGAGTGCAAGGCATATAATAGGTGATAAATCAATGATTCAATAGTTGTCCTATTTAAATTTGAAAAGGTGATATTTTTAAAAGTCTTTTCGGTTTTAAAAAATGTGGCTCAATAAATATCCTTTGTGTGTGTGTGTGTGTGTGTGTGTGTGTGTGTGTATCAAAATGCATGTAACATAAATTTACCATCCTGACCATTTTAAGCATACAATTCAGTGGCATAAAGTACATTCAGATTGTTATACAACCATCATTACTACACATGCACAGATGGATGCAAAAACGAAACTCTGTACCGATTCAACACTGACTTCCTGTTTTCCCTTCCGCCCTGCCCCTGGCCACCACCATTATGCTTTTTGCCTCTATGCGTTCCACTCCGCTAGGCACTTCACACTGGTAGGCTCGTGCAGTATTTGTCCTCTGAAGACTTTTTTACTTTTATTGTTCTGAAGGAGCAAGGAACACAAACTACATGGTGGTGTTTGTTGGAGTGAGTCTATTCTCCATCTCATTAGAAAGAAATATGCTTATTCTTGGCCTGTTCACACTGAAAGAGCCAGAGACTAGTAGAAGAGGAAGAGAAGTGGATGGATCTTCTCCAGGCTTCTTACTATTAAACTTCACGTAGAAGGTTTGTGGCTACACTGAAATTCAAGGGTGTGACCTATTGAATGTGAGAATCCAAGGCAATGGATTTAAGGTAGGGTTTCCCCAACATTACTTATTTTCACAGCTCACCTAGGCTCCTAGCATAGTATTAAAGAGAAGGCTGAAATGCAGATAATAAAGAGAAACAGAACGAACGTGGCACGGATCCTCGGCAGTAATTTAATACCTGAATCTGGGGTGTGGAGAAGGGACTGGCTCTGGTCTTTTCGATCTACCAGGGCCAAGCAGGGATTATGAGGCCTGTCTGTGTTTTGCCTGGGATATGCTTACCACACACACAAGTCAGTGGTTTAGAGATGACAGAGAGGGCTTGCGGAAGTCACATTTACCTTTGCAACATCTCTTGACTAGCGGGTGAATTGACAACAAATAGCAAGTAAAGATGAGACTTCGGGGATCTCTGTTTAGATTAGCTATCTGTACTACTCAGATTGGCCTTTCCATGGTACAGGGAGGGCGGTGTAGAGTGATGTTTGGTGGGGGCTCAGCACCATGGCTGGGACCTGAAATGGGATTCTCCCTCAAGGCTTTGAGCATCATCACATTCTGGGGAGCACATGGAGCCAGGAGCTGAATAAGACACCAGAGTCCACTAAGCCCATTTAGGAAGTGGGAAGGAGTACAAAGCATGAAGGGAGTCGGAGATTGTTATCAGAACGAAGAAGCTGAAAGATAAAGTACTCAGCATTTAAAGCATAAGTGGGCTGAGGTCTGGGGCAATAGCTGGGACGGGGTGTTTTCTGTGACCATGGCCCATCATAAGGATCATGTAGGCGAGTTTAAAGAGCTAGGAAATTTTGCCCAAATTGCTAAAGAGGTCACATTTATTTTACTGGGTAGACATAACCAAAGTGCCACATTGATGTCTCTTTCCCCTAAACCCCACCTCCTCCACATCCTAGATGCTGGCCAGCTTTATATCCCTATTACAGACCAACCACCTGGATGCCAAATGATGTACTGGTGTAATAGTGAAGGGGGCTTCTAGCAAGATAAGCTCTCTATCTCCAGTGATTTCCCTGGGATTAGAAATGTGCATTCCACTTGGAGAGCCCTGCAGGTTTCTGAGAAGCTTTGGGTCTTACACAAAACCATTTTGCATGTCTTAGGACGCGTTTTAGCTTTTACTTGTGCAGAGATGATAATGGTTTTATTTATTCCTTCAACTTTCTTTGACTATTGAAAGAAGTAGTTACAGAGTTTGCTGAGAATCTTTGCAGCCCAAGTGCAAGTAAAAATACATATATCATGAATCTGTGTCTCTCTCTCTATATCATATATCAAGTATATTTTTATCCATGAAAAAATGGCTTCTGAAATTAGTGGATGTATTTGTCTTAGCTTTTGCAACCTCAAGCCCTGCTGCCAGACCAGGTAATGCTTTTCTTCTTGGATCATATGGTATGTGCTTCAGTCTGAATAACATTAAAAATATTTCTCTTAGCAGGATGTGGTGGAGTTGTTTTCTTTTTTAATTTCAAATAACACCACTCCTTGAACTGGGAACAAACAATTCACTTGCAGCTCAGCTCTGCATTTATTTGTAATTTTCACATAAATCAACTTATATGAAAATGTATTCATAATTTGAGCTTTCTCTATAGCGATAAAATGTTTCTGCTTCTGTGGTAGAAAATAGCTTATTATGCAAACAACATTGCCACTCTTACATTATGCATGGGATTTACCTGGAGAACATCACAAAAGCTTCAAAAAAGGGGGGGACGTCCAGGGGAGGATGTAGGGTACTTCATTTACTGCACCATTTACCTATAATAATTAGCTACAAATGAGCTAATATCTGTATTTAGCAACTTATTTAATATTGCTTTGGTTAATTCAGTGAAACAATGGAGGAAAAAGAAAAAAATACAAGGGATGTCTTCTGATAAATGGTGCCTTTCAGGATGTCAGCCCAGTGAAAAATGAGATCTTGTGGTTTCAAACTTAGGCCAGTGGTGGTGAGTAATTAATGGCCAACTCATTTGAACTTGTGTGCTCGATCTAATTTGGGATATTGAGGGTTCACACTGATTTGCCTTTAAAAAGAATGTCACTGTCAAATAAGGTGATTGTATAAGATTGATATGGAGAGCTCTGTCTTGGATGTATAGCACAATTTATATTTAGAGAGGCAGCAGCAGTGTTATTCCAAACCGTGTGTGTAGTGTCACCACCATATCTGGATGGAAAGCTGGTGTTCTTTCTATATAGGATTCAAACAGGGATCACTTTAGGGTGGTATATGGTATTTATTTTTTTCAGCACATAACAGATATGTTTTAAATGTGTTTTTGCTGTGTTTGGGTGTGTGGATAAAGTAGTAATACACAATGGCCTCTGCTTTTATGTTACCTTATTGTGATTGGGGGGGGGGAGTGGGTAGGCAAAGCATAACACAAGTAAATAATTGCAATAAGATTGATAGATGCTATGAAGGAAACATACAAGGAGCACAATTTAAGGAGTATTGGGATGGTAGAGATAATCTTTGACAAATGATTTAACCTTTCTGAATTTGCTCTTTGTAAATTGTGAAGGACTATATGTGAATTATCATTACTTTACACAGTTACATACAATTCTACATGGTTGCCTCTTGTGAATCTGCCATCTTGAATCACTGTTAGTAGTCCATTTGCTCCATCTGGGTGATCCCATTTCAAAGGACCAAAAAGCAAGAAGATCACTCTGTGGTTGTGGCTTCTCAGCGGTTCCTAGCTCTTCTTTGCAAAGGCTTATGACTGTTCTATTGGGTGTTCTCCAAAGGGCAGGTTTCTTTTGTTGGTCCTGCTATAAGATTTCTGCTAACCTTTGTTTAGGGCTGAATTAGAGGCTCTTACTTGGAGAAATGACATGGTAGATCAAGATTCAGGCCTGGAATCAGAAGCCTGGTGTTCCATTCCTAGCTCTACCCTTTAATGGTTGCTTGACTTTGGTCAGCTTACATATTTTACTGAACATCTATTCCTTGTCATGTTTAAAAACTATATTACAATAATACCCTCCCTAATAGTATCTAATAATATCTTTCCAAGTTATCATAAAGTAAAATGGAAACTCCTGTTATTTAATAATTTCAGGCTTTAGAAAAAAATAGATAGTTCCTTAGTACATTTTACAAAGCCAATATAATCTGATAATTATGTATTGATTTCACTTATAAATATGGATGCAAAAAGTAAAACTAAAACTGTAGCCCTGTATAAAATGAATGACATACCATGACTAAGTAGGATTTATTTCTGTAATGTAAAGGTGTTTTAATATCAGAAAATCTACATGGTAATTCTTTAAATCAAACTAAAAGGGCAAAAAAATCATGGGATTAAATCATTGGATACTATAATGTAATTTTATAAGATTAAATAGCCATTCTTGGCAAAATAGGAATATAGGGAAATTTATTTAAGCATAAAAAGATTATCACATTATTTTAGCAAGTATAATAAGCTATCCAATGATAAAGTTATTTTGTTTAAAATTAGGAACAAAATAGGGCTCCTCTCTATGACCACAGTTATTTACCTTGATTTGAAGGTAGTAGCAAATGAAATGAGAGAAGTAAATAATGGGTATAAATATTAGAAGAGATAAAATTGCTGTATTTGGAGATAGTATGGCTGGATACTTAGCAAACCCATGAGATTAAAAAGAATACTAAATTTGGTAAGAGGTTTTGGTAAGGTGTTTGGTTATTTGATAAATATACAAAATCTGTAATTTTTTTGAAAGATTATTAATGTGTTTATTTGAGAGAGAGAGTGAGCAGGGGGAGGAACAGAGGAAGAGGAACAAGCAGACTCTGTGCTGAGCCTGGAGCCCAATGCAGGGCTTGATCTCAGGACTCTAAGATCATGACTTGAACCAAAATCAAGAGTTAGATGCTCAACTGACTGAACCATCGAGGCACCTCTGTAATTTTTTTTACTAGTGTTAGTCAACTAGAGGTAGACTTTGAAAAAAACATTCCATTTATAATAGCAACAAAAATTTAAAATACATAGGAATAATTTACAAGATTTATAGTCTTCCTTAAAAAAGCTTAAAAAATCTTGAATAAATTGAGAGACATATGATCTACATGCAAGACTTAAAACTGTAAAATTTTCAATTCTTTCAAAATCAAACACATATTTACAATTTCATTTAAAATCTTAATGGGATTTTTTAAAAAAGAAAATAATTAAGTATCTTAAAATAGTCAAGAAAATTACGCAAAAGAATAATAAGACATACTTACTAGATATTAAAACTAACTTCAGAGCCATGGTAATAAAAATTGTTTGGTATCAGCATCAAATCAGATAAATAGATCAAAGAAGCAGAGTAAAAACTCCGGAAAAAGATCCAGGTATTTATAAGACCTTACCATGGCATTACGGGGTGCCTGTGTGGCTCAGTTGGTAAGTGTCTGACTCTTGATCTCAGCTCAAGTCTTGATTTCTGGATCATGGGTTCAAGCCCTGGGTTGTAGTCTATGCTGGGTGTAGAGCCTACTTTTAAAAAAAGGTGGTATTGCAACTTATTAGAAGCTGTTATTTAATAAAAATTGCTGGCAAGAGTGGCTACCCAAGTGGAAGAAAACAAAATTTATAATCCTTACCTCATCATATAAAAAATAAAGTCTGGATGGATTAAAGAAAGTAATATGTCAATTTTTATTAAAATGAGTGATGTACTTAAGCTTTGACCTTGCAAAGTGAGTGGGATTCTAGCCAATAGACATAAAGCACGTATGTAAGGACATGTATACTAATATTTATTACAGCATTGCTTTTATTAGCAAACAAACAAGAAAACTGGAGACAACCTTAGTTTTCATCAATAGAACTATTGAGTAAGGAGATCCATTATTTGGCATTTTGTTTTTTTGGGGTTTTTTTTATGTAGCATTTTGAAAGAATGAATTCCACCTCTATTTATTGGTTTGGAAGGATGTCTTTTTTTTTTAATTTTTTATTTATTTATGATAGTCACAGAGAGAGAGAGAGAGGCAGAGACACAGGCAGAGAGAGAAGCAGGCTCCATGCACCGGGAGCCCGATGCAGGACTCGATCCCGAGTCTCCAGGATCGCGCCCTAGGCCAAAGGCAGGCGCTAAACTGCTGCGCCACCCAGGGATCCCTGGAAGGATGTCTATAAAGTAATTCAAGAAATAAAAGCAAGCTGCAAAATTATGTGACGAGTATGATCTAGTTTCTGTATCTATATTTTTATATTTGCCCAAAAAGGTTTGAAAGTGCTCACCTAGCTGTTGACTATTGGTTTTCTCTGGGAAGAAGGCAAGGATGGAGGGAAATGAAGAGGGGGATGTATATTTTCTTCTTTGCATATTGTTAGATTTTGTCACATGTTAAAATGAGCACATGTTCCTTTCAAAATTAAAACAAAAATCATTAAAAATGACCAAATGAGTTCATGGACACAAAGGCGTACTGTCTGATTGGCATTACTTTTTGCCTCTCCTTTTTTTTTTTTTTTTTTTGCCAGAGAATACAAAACTAGCTTATTGAGAATGGGCCAGTTCTCATCTAATTAGATAATATTTTTCCAAAGATACTCTAAGAAATAAACCTTCCCAAAGATCCCTAAAAGCCCAGATCCCCAAATCACAAGCACTTTCCTTTATACTCAAATAACTAATGTTTTAACAAAATACATTTGACAGTAAGAACAATTTATAAAAGTTAGATCAAAAAACCTTTGGTAGGGCAATTACATGGGGTCAGCCTCCAAAAGGAAGAGGCCTGGGGCCTAGAAGTTCTCAAAGGACACCAGTCTCATAGCTAGTAATGCGAGGCTCTGACTCTCCTTATCTGACTTGGGATATGATATCCTTTACTGCCTCATAACTGCCTCTCAATATGGTCAAAGGGCACTAAACCTATTCCAAATGGAAATGATTTTTTCTCCCACCGATTTAGTAGACCTTTGAGGACTTTACAGGCTATTGTACTAAACCATATGTATCAAAATGTTCTGCTGTTTCATAGACTGGCCATGACCATTTCTTGCCAGATCAAGTCAAATTGATGCCAGCTTCTACCTATCTCATTCTTCATTTTACTACTGTCCTAGTAAAAACTAAAGTTGGCTTGCAGTCTAGTGATAACTGGGCATCTATCTCTTGGTGCAATGCTATTAAGCTCCAGGTATCTGATGTGGGGTGAGTTATTTAGGAGATGCAAGCTGGTGGCATGGACAAAGCATACTCTCGGGTATTAGCATAGTAGCCCAGTCGTGTGTGTGTGTGTGTGTGTGTGTGTGTGTGTGTGTATGTGTGTGTGTGTGTGTGTGTGTGTTTGTAAGGCTTAGAATTGCCTCAGTAATGATCACAAGCACTTTTTTGATGTTTGCAACCTATGAACACATGCCAACAATTGACTGGCTGGCTGAGTTGGATGAGTGTCCCAGAGGACGGGTTGTTGGCAGCTGTTCTTGGTGTATCTTCAAGCATAGTTACTTGGGAGAGAAGAAATAAGATTGGAGCAAGAGAACAACTTGGCTTCATTTCTCTAGTACGAGAAAGGGTTGTGACTTGAAGTCATCTGTATGTATCCTGATGTTAAGAGTAGCTCAGATGTAAATTTCAAATTAAATAAGAAAATCTAAGAGAATGCATTATGAGCTCAGTGCTCAATGAACAAAATAAAAAATGATTTCACTAAGGGAGTTAATTTTACTCTGTGGATGAGTTTATATGTTTCCCCTTTAAGTATACTTAGAATTCAGTCCTGAGGGTCAAATATTGACATTAATGAGACGACTTCTTATACTATATGGCAATGATAATGAAAGATTGTACATGAAACATTGTGAGTGAATCTCACAACATAATGTTAAGCACAAGAAGCCAGACACCAAAGAGTATACTGTATGATTCCATTTACATAAAGTTCAAAAACAGGCAAAACTCATCAATGGTGTTAGAAGTCAGGAAAGTGGTTGCCCCTTGGGGCAGGGGTGAGAGGAAGGAGCATGATGGGAGGTGCTTGCCATATTCAATTTCTTGATCTAGGTGCAGAGTACATGAACATGTTCAATTTTTGAAAAATTCATTGACCTGCATGATTATAATAAGCATACTTTTCTCATGTATATGTCAATAAAAATAAAAATAATTAATTTCTTGGGCCTTTCTTACCTGCCCTTTCTTTAATTGGCTTTTTTATTATCCTTGGTAAATGGCAACCGTTCCTCCTCCCCTATCTCACTTTCTTCCTATGGGTAAATCTTTAAGAAAGGTTACAATTGATTAGCATGAAACTGTTTTTGAGTCCTTGACTATTTAGAATGGAGTTCTTTTTTTTTTTTTAAGATTTTATTTATTTATTCATTAGAGACACACAGAGAGAGGCAGAGACCCAGGCAGAGGGAGAAGCAGGCTCCCTGCAGGAAAAGCCCGATGAGGGACTCGATCCTCGGACTCCAGGATCACGCCCTGGGCTGAAGGCCGGCGCCAAACCATTGAGCCACCCAGGGATCCCCCAGAGTGGAGTTCATTTATTGTAGTCTTTTCACCTGACACTTACTGAGGGGGCAGCCTAATAAAACAGGTGCAGACAGCTTGAAATAAGTGTTAGGCATGAGGAAAAGATGGCCCATTAACCTCACACAGTGAAGGGTACCCTAATTGCAGGTTGAGAGGCAACTTTCACCCCGTTCACAGATTTGCTTAAGGTCTGGTCATCTAACTAAGCTTTTAATCTCTGTGCTGGGTAGTTTGCTTATTTATTCTGTCTAGAGGCAGGGCGTTGTTTGGGAAACCTCTGGAGACATATTCTGGTCTTTTCATTTCACATTAAGTCTATCAGGGAGCATGGTAGGAGATGAGGACAACTTGCATTGTGAGTGATCCAAGCAGGGAGTGCCCAGGAATGAATGAATGAAGGAGGGGATGGAATCTGGTTGACCTCTAGGTCAGGACATCCCGCCTTCAGCTCAGTAATGTCCCTACCCCAGACCCTTCCTCCTGAGTCCACTCAAGCTGCCCAAGGCTGCACTCATCTTTGGTTTGTCTGCACCTCTGCTGTTCCACCCCTACTTCTGTTGTGACCCCCTGGTACCGACCCATCTCTTGCCACCAAGTGGTGTTCCCAGGTACCATCCCTCTCAGTGAGGGATGGCTATCCACTCGCTGGCACTTCTCTACCATTATTCTCCCCTCCTTTCTGCAAGGGAACTCCATCGGAGCCTACCTTTGGATGTTTTCTCGCCACAGCTTGAACTGCCCCTTGCTCACGGATCAGTGGCCCTGAGCTGGCACTGAACAGACAGAAAGAAGGGGGGAGGGTGGGAGGAGCAAGAAGAAGGAGAAACTCTGATAAAAGTTGCTCATCTTCAGGGTGCTTCAGTTCAAATGTTACTTCCTTAGAGAAACATTCTCTAACCTCTCTTTCTATAGGGACCCCATCATTTTCTATCATATTACTCTTATTTTCCTCCTTATTCCTGAAATTCTCTTGTTCATTGTTTACTTGTTTGCTAGCTAATTCTCTACTTCACTACGACTGTGATCTCTGTAAAGAGTCCCTTACTTATCTTGTTTGCTGTGACATCCTAGCACTGTGATAGGACTCAACTCACATTTAATGAATGAGTGAATCTTTTTTTTTTATTTTAATTTTTATTTATTATTTTTAAATTAATAAATTTATTTTTTATTGGTGTTCAATTTGCCAACATACAGAATAACACCCAGTGCTCATCCCGTCAAATGCCCCCCTCAGTGCCCGTCACCCATTCACCCCCATCCCCTGCTCACCTCCCCTTCCACCACCCCTAGTTCGTTTCCCAGAGTTAGGAGTCTTCATGTTCTGTCTCCCTTTTTGATATTTCCCACACATTTCTTCTCCCTTCCCTTATATTCCCTTTCACTATTATTTACATTCCCCGAATGAATTAGACCATATAGTGTTTGTCCTTCTCTGAATGAGTGAATCTTTAAAAACACTCTGAAACTTGAAGAAAGTTTGAGTGACTCCCATTCAGAGTATAATATGTGAAAGTAAAATGGCCTCCATCAATATGAAATCCTTGTGGTTTTGTCTTGCAAAACCCAACTGGCCAAAAACTATTGAACACTTGCTCGGGTTAGTTACACTGTGATGCTGGTGTAGACTTTGTTGGGCTAAGTGTAGATCGTTGGCCTATGATGGTGATGCTGCTTCTCTAGGCTAGCTTCTGGCTCTGGCGAGGAGTGTGGCTTTTAGTTACAGAGTTGAGAAGGCATGCAAGGTTAATTCTGAGTTAAACCTTAGGATTCAACTCCCCAGGGAGACCTAGAAATGGCTAAGATCTTACATTAATATGTAACCAAAATTTAAACTCATATTTCAGCAACAAGGGATAGTAAATAATGCATTGCTTCATGAAGATTTGTTTAGTTTATTTACTTACATTATTTATAGGTTATGTTGGGAATAGACTTGGCCTGCTCTGCTTTGTTCACAGTAACATTCCATAAATATAACAGCAAGCAATAAAATAGCATTGATTCAGAAGTGAGCTCATAGCTTTGTATAACATCAAACATAAAAGCTGTGTTACAATGATAAATACTAAATCTTTAAAATATCTTTAAAATATCATTGGCTTTTTACTGCCATTACTTATGCAGTGTGTATTGCAGATTTTCATATTCAGTATTGTACGTTTTATGTGTGAGTTATGTCCCGAAGCTTTTGGTGTAGTTTGTACAAAACCGGCATTTTGAAGTTGTGGATGGGTGGCGAAAGAACTTGATTCTGGTTCAGAAGACCATTGTGAGTTGTCCAGAAAGATCTCAGTGAGAGAACAAATGGCGTTCTCTCTCTCTCTCTCTTTTTTTTTTATGTTCTCAAAACATATTGGCGTTTTTTTTTTTTTCTATGAATGTGAAGTTCAAGCAATTTAGAAAAAAAAAAGTGTGGGTTTAAACAAAACTCTTTTATTCTTCCTATAGTAGGAAGTGTCCTTGTTTTCATATTTGGCATCTAGAATTTTCTTGTGATTCTAGAGTCTCTGCATGGCCTGCTGTTGGTCTGATGGACTCCAAGATGGTGCTTAGCAGAGGCTGGGAGATAGGTATGTAGTCGTGTTAATATCTGGAATATGAAGTCAAGTAGCCCTGGCCTGGGGTTCTGGTTCTGCTGTTAACAGGTTGTGTGTTTTGGGCAAGAGACTTAATTAACCACTTGAGCCTCAGTTTGCTTGTCTGTCAGAGATCATACCATATACCTAATAATGTAATGAATATCCAGTAACATAATGTTTGTGGAGCACAGTGCCTGACACATACCGAGGGCCTTTATATGTTGCATCACCTTGGGGAAGGGCCGATGAAGAGGAGGGGGAGATATTCTGGCCATATAACCAAAATAGAAGTTGCAAATTACCTGGTATTTATGGGAAATGGTTTATATGAAATAGTCATAATTATACATCGAGGCCTCACCTTAACACTATTTGGCATAAGGCATGTCTTGGAGACCCCTTTCAAGGAAATTTATGAAAACCAGTATTACAAAAAGGCCTGCCATAAAGTACAGTTATACACATCTATTTCCCTGGCAAAGGCCTGAGGGCAGTGTGAATATATTTAAAAAAAAAAAAAAAACAATCTGCAGCATTGCTGACTCTGAGTGTTGGGTAATTTAAAAAAAAATTTTAAAGCCCTTATGAAGGCACAGTTGTGTTTTTAATATAGTGACAGACAGAAGTAGGAATGGGAACGATGGAAAAAGCAAGCCTAGGGGAGGACGGAAAGGAAGGGGGGCTGACAAATAGCCCTCGGATGGGACAAGTTGGAGCAGCTCTCAATTTATGGGCCACCACTTTCAACCCTGGGTCTGTCTTTGACATGCAGATTGGAAAGCAGTGGCTCAGATGGTTAGATCCCCATGTGAGGTGACCTAAATTACAGCCTCAGTACACTGGGACACGGGAGATTTGTTAGAAATGATTTTCTGTCTCTTATGGTACCCTCAAGACTTATTTAATCCTCTCTCAAAGTTTGAAGAATACATAAGAATTATGGTATCTTGTTGAGAGTATCTTTTTTTAAAATTTCATCTTTTAATTTGAAAAAGAAAAGTACTGAAAAGTTGCAAGACCAATACAATGAATACCGTACATGTTCACCTAGATCCACCTATTATTCCTATTTTTCCACTTTCACCTTATCTACCCATATCTATGATATAGGATGCATGACATATAACATTTTTTATTTATCCTTCTGCTGAACCTTTGGGAGTAAATTGTAGAAATCATGGTCGTATCAGCAAACATTTTCTAAGACCATAAAATGCATCAACATCATGATCCCATCAAATCTAGAAAGTTTCACATTAATACAAGGCCATTATCTAACATATGGTACATATTCAAGTCTTGTCCATTGTCCCAGAAATGTCCTTTCTGGCACCTGTTTTTTTCCACCCCAGGATAATTTATTGTATTGATGTGCCATGTTTCTTTAGCTTGCAATCATTCCGTGGTTTTTCCTCTGTATTTCCTTTTTTTCCCTCTGTATTTCCTGACAGTGACATTTTTTAAAAATATCAGCCCCTTGTTTTGTACGATGTCCTCCAATTTGGGTTTGTCTGATTGTTTCCTTATGATCCATTTCAAGTTCTGCATTTTTGTTACGACTACCACTGACATGATGTGGTGTCCTTCTCGGGGCCTCAATGCAGGTGATATGCAATGCCAAAGTCAAAAATTTTCATCAGCACTAAAATATATTTTTAATAATCTTATTTGTTAAAATGAAGACTTTGGAGTACTTCTTAATCGGAAAAATCTCCTTGAAAATCTTACTTTATGGAACATTACAGCCATAAGATCTGCCACCGTCTCTTGGAAGAATGGTTGTGGAGTCATCTTTCTAGTCTTCATCACTCGGTAGAATGACGCTGATGTGTTTAAATGTCAAAATATCTTAGGGACTTCTCTAAGATGCCTTGTTATCAGGAGAATCCAATTACGTTGGAAGTCTGAGGGTGCAAATTAATCCCCATTCCCTTTCCGCAGGTGTTTAACCAGTTGAGAACACAAGGGGCAAAATGATGATCAGCTTTATCACCAGGAGACCCGGAGCATATGGGCAAGCCTTTTCCCTCCCTCTCCGAAGCAGAACCTTCAGTGCTTTCCCAGTCCTGACCTCACCATTCTCAGCCCACATTTGGAAAGGTTGAGACCTGGCCAGGCCTGCCAGAAACTGGTTGGGAGAGGAAACAGCTATCTGTGTTGTCGAGCATACATGCAGATCTGAGAGGCCACGTGCAAATGGCAAGAGGTGGGGGCCCTCGCTGGCTCCCCACTGCCTGGAATGTGCCCACGACTGCTCTCTGTTTCCAGTCCTATCCTCTTCTGTGGAGAGGAACCAGTGACAGAGGAGAGAGAGGAAGTACAGGTGTTCTCCCTAACATTCCCCTAGAGGACGAGAGGTGAAGTCTTGTCCCTAGTGTAGGGTGGCAATGTGGGGAAGAACAGAAAAGGACTCTTCCTATAACATTGCCCACATTTATTTCTTGGGTTGCACCAAGTGGAATGGAAAATATGAAGTCTAATTGCAAAGTGAAATCTCATCTTTCTAATTAATGCTGCAGGCTGCCAGGGATGTCAACTTGCCTTTTCAACTCTGGAAAACTCATTGAAGAGCAAAACATTTGTCAGCTTTGCCAACCTAGACTGTTACTAAGATAGACTCTCCTACACTGTTTTTTTTCCCCCCTCTCTCTCTTTTTGGAAGAAATAATACATTCACATGGTTAAAAGTTTTAAAGTTACAAATTTTACAGAAATCTCCATTTCACCTTTTCTGTCTGTTGTTCAGTTCTTCTTTGAGGTTCCAGGGCTATTGCTTCTTGTTTTTAAAATCTGTTCTTCAATGGTGTGGATCCAGCATTCATTTTTCAGACAAGTCATTATCGCCTGAAGCTTCCTCACCCTTCCATCCCTCCTGTCCATCTTGGTTCCCAGTCTTTTGATATTAAAGCCAGATCCTGGAAAGGGGTCAGTACTAGACAGGGAGAAGATTCTAGGCATATGTGTATGCATATTTATGTGTCAGCATTTCAAAGTCAAATATAAATGATTTAGGAATTGCTCATTTAGTCAATAAACCAAAATATATTTATTATTTACTTATCATGTGCCAAGGATGATACAAAGAGTACAAAGAATGGTCCCCTGAATTCAGAAAGCTCCAGAGTTTACTTGTGGAAGCAGAATTAATAAACCTGTTTGCAGACAACTTCTAAGCCGTGTGGGTACTGGGGTCTTCTGGAAAGGAGAGGATTGGTGTGAACTATGGGCTCTGGCGAGAACTTCATGGAGGAGATGGGATTTGAACAGCCCTTTGAAGGACAAGTGGTACCCAGTGGGTGTTGGGGAGGAGGGGCTTTCTAGACATGACTACCTAAGTCACACCGGCCCCTCTTCCGTTCCCCTCCCGTGGAGGCTCATTGCTGACATGCACCCTTACCGTTTCCTCTGCCCGGATCCCTATCCAGTCTGCTTAGCTAATTCTCCACCCCTGGGTCACTGCTCTAATATCACCTACCTGATGACACCCCCGCCCCAACCTCCCTATTGAGAATCAGAACCCACCTCCATGCTCTGAATGCCCCTTATTCTGATCTAGTCTTTCCAGGGCTGTCAGCAGTTTATAAGACATTCTATCATTTAATTTGAGATTATTTATTTATTTATTTGAGAGAGAGAGAGAGAGAGAGAGAGAGAGAGCAAGCAGGGGGAGAGGGAGGAGCAGACTCCCCGCTGAGCAGGGAGCCGACTGCAGGGCTCCATCCCAGGATCCTGGGATCATGACCTGAGCTGAAGGCAGATGCTTAGCCGACTGAGCCCCCCAGGCGCCCCTATCATTCAATTTTAAAAACTCTATTAGTTGTTCATTTTCTGTCTACCCCCCACTAGAAGGTAAGTACTGTAAAGGCAGAGATTTTTGTTTTCTTCCCTGTTTTCTGCTAACCTCAGCCCTTAGACATTGGCCTGTCATAGGCAATCTGTAAATGCCGAGTACAAGAAGGAATAGAGCCATCCCTTCCTTTCTCTCCAAGAAATTGTGGAGAGAGAAAGCCCACGTCAAAAAAAAAAAAAAAAAATTAATCAAGTCATCCCTTTGAGCTCCAGACCTCTTTGCATTTCCTTTTTTGTGTGTGTGTGTAAGATTTTATTTATTCATGAGAGACACAGAGAGAGAGGCAGAGACCCAGGCAGAGGGAGAAGCAGGCTCCATGCAGGGAGCCCGACGTGGGACTCGATCCCGGGCCCCGGGGTCACGCCCTGAGCTGAAGGCAGATGCTCAACCACTGAGCCCCCAGGCGCCCCACCACTTTGCATTTCTAAGGGACAGTTATTGAAAGTAGGTGGCTCAACGCTGGGCCTCTGATTTTCTGCAGGCCTGAACATACACAGTTTGGAAATAGAAAATGAAGGGAAGAAAGTAAACATTGTTCCGCATATTAATGTGACACAGTGATGCTACTGAGAGAACAGCACCTTGAAATTTATGAGCAGTTAGAAACTGATTCCTCTTCATCTCTCCGGGTCTAGACGGTCTAGACGGTGTTGCTGAACTGCTTTCCCTCACTCGTTCAGCCTGGCCCTCCCCTCTGCGTTGAATCCCCCTGGATGTGCTGGTGACACCCACACTTGCATCTCTTAGCCTGACAGCCCCATTTGCATGTCATGTCTAAGTCGCCCCCGTCTTCTCCGTCTCCGTTAATGGCACCATCATGTACAAAGGCTCCGGCCCCAGGCCTCCTGGTCATCGTCCATTCTTCCTTTTCCTCCCTGCTCACATCTCATTCAGTGGCAAGTCCTGTGAGTTCTTCCTCCAAAATGTATTACATCCCAGCGCTGTTCGCCGTCCCTCTCCACCACCATCACCTCCTCCTCACCTGCTGCTGGAGACTTCCACGGATCTTCCTGCTTCCTCCCTTGTCCCCAAGAACCTATTCGCACAGATCAGGCTGCAGTAATTCTGTCAAAGATATAGCTCCAATTATGCCCCACTCCTGTTTAAGCCCTTTTAAGGTCATTGGATGGGACTTAGAATGGAATCTAAAGGGGATCCCTGGGTGGCACAGTGGTTTAGCGCCTGCCTTTGGCCCAGGGCACTATCCTGGAGACCCGGGATCCAGTCCCATGTCAGGCTCCCAGTGCATGGAGCCTGCTTCTCCCTCTGCCTATGTCTCTGCCTCTCTCTCTCTCTCTGTGTGACTATCATAAATAAATTAAAAAAAAAAAAAAAGATTGGAATCTAAAGCCTTACCATGGCCCTGGGCTTCACCTGATCTGACCTGGCCCTTGCCTGCTTCTCCATCCCATCACCATCACGCTCCTCCTTCACGATGTTGGCCTCATTTTCCTTCTTTGAATATACTGAACTCATTCCCGCTTTGGATCTTTTGCAATTGCTTTTCCCTTTGTCTGGAAGTCTTCATCCCAGGGCATTGCTGGATTCTGTTCGTTAGGTCACCCACTCAGAGAGCCCCTCCTGACTGCCCTGTATGACGCCTTTCTGCCCCCACCCTATCTCCTAGGTCTTATAAGCAGGAATCATTTTGATTGTGTGTCTGTTTCTCTTAAAGAGGTCCCACGGAAGACAGCCCGGTCACATGGGTGGATAAAAGGACCATTTACAAAGATTTAGGCAGATAAAGGGAAACGAATAAGTGATGGAAGTACTTCTTATAGCAACAATAACAGAAAACTGTTAACACCCCAAGGCCTGAATGGGGCAGGAGGTGAGAGTAGCTACTTGAACCTGGAGAAAGTAGCTGTAGTTTACAGGAGAGGCCATTTGGCACGTCTTTGGCCCAGCAGACAGGGTATCAGGGGGAAGAAACACTCAGACCTTACTTTCCTGCTTCCATCCAGACTTTTACTGCTGCTCTTCAATGACCAGATTCAACCAGAAGGTGAAGGGCATGACTACCAACTGATGCAATCCATAAAGGACTGTCTCCAAGGTGTAAAGTTGGCTTGAAAAGAGAGGAGAGAGGATCCGGGAGGGCAAACAGAAGGTATCCACACACACCCCTTACTAGAATGCATGCTTTATGGGAGAAGCAACTGTCCTCCGAATCTAGGAGAGTTCCCGGCACACATAGATGCCCAGCAAATATTGGTAGAATAAATGAATGAGAATTCTTTGTCTTTGGAGGATGTGTCTGTTCCCCCCCCCCCCCAACCATTATTAGCTATAAAATTGGAGAGAGTAAATAGATGTGCCTTCAGTTCACACTGCCGGAGCGGGAAGTTGGGAATGGATTCACTCTGGCAGGTGTGTGTCCTCCCAATGCTGGGCAGTGCTGTTGCAGCTGGAAGCCTGCCCCTCCTAACCCTCCAGCTGAAGCCCTGGTCAGGGTGTTGCTATACGCTTAACTACTCAGACTTGGAGAAGCATACCTTGGACTGGGTCGTGGGAGGGGATTGATTCTCCAAAAGGAGAGCTGAGGTTTCCCAAAGGATGGGTTGAGATTCACGAAGAGGAAGCATGAGGGAAGCACTTTTGTAAGAGTGTGTAAGTCTGAGGGTAGGAGTTCCTTGAGAAGGATGTAACTTGTTACCCTCTGTATGTGGCACCTGAAGCCCTTTAGCTGTCTGTTATGCAATCTTTTTCCTTCAAGTTGAAAGAGAGAGTATTAATATTAATACCCCCTTTTTCTTAAGGAAGATACACTAAAGGGCCATTGCACATGTGCTTGTATTAAGGAATAATGAACAGCATCTATATAGATGTGTTATCAGCAATTCTCCTCTCTTGACACCTCCTAATATATATAATGAGAGACATGTTCCTTTGTTTAAGGCCTCATGGAATTTCACCAGGCCAAAGTCTAATAGAGCTTTGTCTTGAGTAAAGGCCTAATAGGATTAGGCCTGGGGGAGAGAAAACTCATTGTGGGCCTTTTAGTTTGTGCCTCCGGAAAAGTTAGGGGTGGGGAGAGAGACGGAGACAGAGAAACTGAGAAAGGGAGAGGAAGGGCAGATGGACCAAACTTTTCAGAAAGAGGAGATAAATTTTACTACCTCCTTTGGGCCATCTCACACATACGTGATTTCATTTATCCCTTAGGACAATATTATGATGTCAGGAGTTTTATTGTTTCATTTCTACAGTTAGGTAAACAGATTAGCCAAGAAATTGAGTTCCCCAAAATGAGAAATCTGGGAACAGTTCCCTGCCTTTTTAGTCTTGTACCTCTCAAATCCATTCTGTCCACCAGTAGAAAGAACTCCAATGAAAGGTTGCTGGGAACTCAGTTGTGACAGGAGGAGTTCTCCTTTCTTTCTCTTTGCCTTGGCATTTTTCTGATACAGTAGACTTTGCCCTGGACAAGGTTCCAGGTGAGCATGAAGGATTGATGAGGCCCAAAAGGGGTGAGAGGAAGGGAGTTGGTACATTTGTATTTCATACTCTTTCTGATGTGGAGGACATGATAAATGTTTTGGTTTAAGAAAAACCTTCCATAAGAAAACTCTTCTGAGGCGCCTGGGGGGGCTCAGTCAGTTAAGCATCTACCTTCTCAGGGTCCTGGGATCGAGCCCGAGTTGGGCTCCTTGCTCAGGGGGAATCTGCTTCTCCCTCTCCCCCTCCCCCCACTTGTTCTCTCTCGTGCACCCACTCTCTCTCAGATAAATAAATAAAATCTTAAAAAAAAAGTCTCTTCTTTTAAAGAAGAGATAGCGAGTTAATGTGAAAACTATCTTCCTAACCTAATAATATCAACAATGATTAGGAAGCAATACAGATAACGCATTGAGGGTAATCAGGAGTGAATATTGCATAAGTCAGTGTAATGATCATCATTTCTTGAATTTCAAGAAGGAGAAGGAACAGAACTTTCTTAGAGAACATGGAAATATTGGCACAATGGATTATCCCCTTCTCCTGCTGTTTTTGTAGTCAGAGAACAAACACTCTTTGTGTAAAGGAAATTTGGGGTTGAGCAAGGAGAAATATGTTAACTCAGACCTTTCTTTATTACTGGGTAAAAATAAGAGAGAAAGCATGAGAGGAATAATTTTTGGAAGAAAGGTTTATGCAGGAGAAAACACAAAGCCATGCCTAGCTGTATCTGGGCTATATCGTGAGAAGGATTTATTTACTTTCAGACTGATCCTGCCCACAGAGCATGAGAGCATGAGGTGAGGCAGACCAACCCCATGTGTGATAACACTCTTGTTCTAGGCTCGATTATATTGTTTTTGAAACTTAGAGAAGATTCCACTGCCCTGGTACCAGTACTGTGTACTTACTAGTTGTGATAGATATCACTATTTTTCACTGATATTTCCAGTTTTCCTCTCCTCCTCAGACATATGAAAGACTATGTTTTCTTGCCCCTCCATTTGTTGGGTGGGACAATGTGACCAGTTCTAGCCAGTAGGCTAGGAATAAAAATGGCACGTGTCCCTTTTGGGGAAAGCAGTTAAATGCTGATGTGTTATTTTCTGTCTTTCTCTTAGCATGGTAGACCAAGAAGTATCACGTTGAGATGGAGAAACCCAAGATTGAAGCCTGGAATGCTGAGCCACTACATGGAAGACAAATGTCCCCAAAAGCCACCAGGACCTGCAGTGAATTTGTGTGAACAAATCTTTGGTTGTGTCCATGTCTGAAGATTTAAGGAGATGTTTATTACCACAGTCTAAACTAGCCTATTCTTAGAATATCTGATGGGTGGACACACACAACACACACACACACACACACACACACATATACACACACAGAAGTCAAGAAGAATGTACAAAACTGGCTCTTCATTCAGTTTCTAATTATATCTCCTAAGTCCCACAAATTACATAGAATATGATGGTCTAGAGATGACACTCCTCTCCCTTTTGCCACCAGCTACTCATCTGGGGTACCTGTAACCTTGGCTCTTAGGGCCACCTCTTGTGCTTGCTTCTCAGGTGGTCATTGCTCAAACTAGTTGTTCTAACTCCCCTCACTCCCAGAACCTGGCAGCTTCCCCTTCCTAGCCTCTGGTGTGCATTTTAGTCATTCCATTTTGTTCTAAGGCTTAAGGTATTTAGGATTCTTGCGGAAGGATCATCATTAGGGCGGTGAGGATTTTCCCATCAAGATGTCTGCTATTAGCAGGAATTCTTAGAGTTATGAGGCTGAAAGAATCCAGTATTCTGGATTGTGTGTACGTTGGTCTGCAGTGTGTCGCAGGAAGAAGTGTTTGTGTGTATGGGGAGAGGTAGCAAGAGGAGGGAAACAGACCACCTTTCCCGCCACACTAAGAGACAAGAAAATGAGGCCTATCTCTGGTAGGATTCTGTGAATGCCCAGTAAACGCCAATAATGATGATGCCTGACTTTTCATTTATATGGTCTTATTTTGTTTCTGCCCTAACCTGAATGTGGTGTCAAGGGAACTATTAATGGCTGCTATTCAGGGACATGTGACTTGGTATTTATATATTACCTGCCCACTTCATAAAGTGCTAATGAATGTTTGCAAAGCTCTTTGAAATCCTCTGGTGAAAGGTGCAACGTTAAGTAAAAAATATTATTATTATTATTAGAAGGTAATAGACAGCTTTGAATGATTGGTCATAAGAATAACTGACATAGCATTAAAAGAAGTGCCAGAAATCATCCAGACGTTTTCAGCTCCTCCGGCCCTATCAGCCTCCACATTACATATATTACACTGTTTCCCTGACACCCATTCTAATAACTGTATAATTCACACATTAAATCACCACTTCCAGGGAAAGGTTGAGCTCACTCACAGCTCTATTGATGGTGACACTGAGAGGATATTAAATGTTGGAAGGTCTAAAATGGAGGCGAAGTGCTCTTAGGTGGAGAGGCCAGATCTAGCCACTGAATGGCCACCATGTTTAAGAGGATATGAAAAGAGAATGAATCAGAGACACCTTGGAAATGGAGAGAAAACTTTAAAATAGATGCAGGATGGGAAATCCATGAAAACAATCAAAATCTAAAGTGAGATAGCCGACACATAGCCAAATTCTTTATTGTATGCCTTCTCTGGTTTGAAAAGTAGTGGCAACACAAAAGGATTTGGGTTTCCTAATTCCTTTAGCTTGGAGTTGTTTAGTATTTCTATCTTCTGCATAAAACTCAGTCTTGGTTAGGGTTGGCAAGTTACTTCCAACTTTTCTCACTAACTCTGGTTGGATGGCTGGATGGATGGCTGGATGACGGTAGCCACCTAAAGTACGGTATTGAGAATTATGGGGGCACATTTGGCCTTGGAAGGAAAGAATGCTACGATCCATTAGCAATGTCTGCCCAGGCAGAGGGAGAAGGAAGACTGGCACATATGGGGACTAGGCCCCACAGCTTGGGCTTAGTTCAAGGCTGCTTTTATTGTGACTTATAACCAAAGTTATTAAAAAGTAGTCCAGGAGATGCTTCTTGATCACCTGCCAGCAGAGGCCAGAAAAGCTTGTGTTCCTGGTCCTGTAGGAACATAATAATCCACGTCTCCTGGAAAGGAACTCCTACGTCTGTCTGGCACCGTGATCTTTCTGACTTATGTCAGGAGACACCTCTATATTGCCTGGCTTTAGTTGCCAGTGGGACTTATGCTTATGAATTCCATAGGACTGTAACCAGCCAAGAAACATTTCTTAAACATCTACCATCCTAAGGCATAGTAAGAAGCAACCAGCCCAGGAAATTTGTTTTTTCTGTGATGGAGGCCCATTAGTTTACCATCATGAATGCAACCAGGGGTAGGCTTCTGATTAGGCATGCATCTTGAGGTGGACTGTAATCCTTTCCAGAGACCTTGAAGAGCGGGTGCTGTCTTTTTTTTTTTTTTTTTCCGAGCAGGTGCTGTCTTCATGCTCACCCTCTGCTGTGCTCCAGAGTGCCAGCGTGAACTGGAGGGAGTGTTACATGATTTTGGTGCTCTACTTTTTGTGTCTGGAGATCAAGTTTTTGCAGTTGCCACCTGGGGGGGATGCCTCTTAATTGCCTGGTTCTGGTGGCCAGGGGCACTTGCATTCCTGGGTCCCAAGAGACTGTGACAATCAGAGGGATGGTTCTTGGCAGGCAGGCTATCATCCCTATGGCACTGCACACATGGCAGACCATGGTACACTCCCCAGTATTTCTGTGAAAGACACTTGTCTTGGAGGAGTTTTGGTATGAGGTGCAAGATTCAGGTTTGGCACACATTTAGTGGCTTCTGGAATTGCTCTCAAAGAACATAGGCTATGGATGCCATCTTGCTGCTTTCCCTCTGACCTGCTTCACCTCACCAGATCACCCAGAAAAGAGTTTATCTACTCTTCACAAATTATGTGACTGCTGCTCAGGGGACACCTCCAGATCCCTGGTTCTGGTGGCCAATGGGGCTTGCACTTGTAGTCCTATAGGACTGTATATATCTACACACTTCAGAAAGTTGATGCCTGAGGGTCTGGTTTTAGTCAGCCTGAATCTAAATGCTGAGATCCAAAATAAATAAATAAATAAATAAATAAATAAATAAATAAATAAATCCATGCTGAGATCCTCCCCTTTGGTACATTGACAGGTTTCGGCACATTCTCAACCACTGATAGCTATTTAAGATGTAATAGGCTACTTGGAAAAGCACAGAGGTTTGGGAGAAAACCAAGAGCTGAGGCAGGGTTAAACCAGGGTCATCTCCTATACAAGGCCACTTCTCCAAGACTGGAAGAGGTATTTGTTTCATCTACCAAATAGAAACCAACATAGAGAGTCAAGCAAAGTGAGGAAGTAGAGGAATATGCTTCAAATGAAAGAACAAGATAAGACCTCTGGGGAAAACAAAGTTAATGAAATAGAAATAAACAATTCAAGTGTTAAAGTGTGCTAATTAATGGTGATAAATATGCTGATCAAACCTGGGGAGTCAAAAGGATGAACACAGTGAGCACTTCATCAAAGAGATGAATAATATAAGAAAGTACCAAATAGAAGAAGTCCTAGAGTTGAAGAATACAATAGCCGAAGTAAAAAAAAAAAAAAAAATATATATATATATATATATATATATATATATATATATATATATATATATACTAGAGGGATTCAACAGCAGACCAGATGAAGCAGAAGAAAGAATCAGTCAACAAAAAGACAAAACAGTGGAACTCAACCAATCAGAGCAGCAAAAAAGCTAAAAGGATGAGAACAGGTGAAAATAGTGACTTACAGGGCAACATCAGATGTTCCCATCATAGGGTCCCCAGGCAACTAAAGGGAGAGGGGAAGAGAACCAAAAATCTTATTTGAAGAAATAATGGCTTAAAACTTCCCTAACATGGGAAAGGAAACAGACATCCAGATCCAGGAATCCCAGAGAGTTTTATATAAGATAAATCCAAAGAGACCCACAAGAAGACATATAATTTAAGTGTTAAAGGTTAAGGACCAGGAGAGGATCTTAAAAGCAGCCAGAGAAAAACAACTCGTCACATACAAGGGAACCTTTGTAAGACTAGCAACAGAATTTTCAGCAGAAACTTTGCAGGCCACAGGAGAGCAGTATGATATATTCAATGCGCTGAAATAGAAAAAAAAGGCTTCCAACCAAGAATTCTCTGCTTGGTGGTTATCAGTCAAAAATGAAGAAGAGATGAAGAGTTTTCCAGACAAACAGAAGCCAAAAGACTTCATCACCACTAAACTGACCTTACAAGAGACAGCAAAGGGATTTCTCTAAGCTGAAAATTAAGGGTGCTAATTAGTAACAAGAACACATGAAAGAATAAATCTCACTGGAAAGGCAAATATAGTAAAGGTAGTGGAGTAATCTTTTAAAGCTAGTATGAAGGTTAAAAGAAAAAAGTAGTAAAAAATAACTATAATTACAATAATTACTTAAGGGATACACAAGATAAAAAGATACAAAATATGATCTTAAACACGTAAAACATTGGGAGGAGAGCTTTACAATGAGATGAAACTTAGGTTGCTATCAACATAAAATAGACTCAACTATAAAATGCCAAGAGTAAAAGAATTAATCTTATATCATTGTTGCAAAGATTAAATGAGATGATACATGTAATTTAGAATAGTGCTAGACACACAGTAAGCTTTTATAATATTTTTAAAAATATTTTATTTATTTAATTGAGAGATGGCAAGCACAAGCAAGAGGAGGGGCAGAAGCAGAGGAAGAGGGACAAGCAGGCTTCCTGCTGAGCAGGAGCCCATTGAGGGGCTCCACCTCAGGACCCTGAGACCAGGACCTGAGCAAAGTCAGATGCTTAACTGACTGAGCCACTCAGGTGCCCTAATCATAATCATAATCATGATCATAAAATTTATTTTAAAATTTAAAAATATTATTAAAAGTTTATGATTTATTTGTACTATTTTGTTTTATATTTTGTTTTTTGAGGTTTTTTTTTGCTTTATACTTTGAATTTGCTTCATTTTATTCTTTTTTTACGTTTTGCCTCTTATTTTTGTTCTCGTGCTCTTTGTTAGTTTAAAGGTACACACAATTTGGCTGTAAATAGTTAGAATGTTCATCTGAAGCCTATGCGAAAACGTACTAGAACTTTCCCTATTGTCCTAGAATTGCAGCTAAAGCCCAATAGGCCATGTTGGAAATGTGCTATTATTGAGGGATGATCTCCTCCCTCCGGGGCTTACAAGAATTGCCAAGAAGTATGTTTGGCCTGGCCCTACAACCGCCTGCCTCCTTTCAAGTGACCCTAGTCAATATAAAGCGAGGATTAAGAGTGAGGAGTTAGCATTAAGGGGGTGAAGTGTTTGAGACTGTTCCCTCCACTGATCCTAACAGGGACCTCAAGAGACCCACAGGTCAGGACAGGGTGTCCTGAAGGAAGAGGAGACTAGCCTTTCATTCTCCAGTTATGATTGCATAGCCAGGAGACTTGTGATTTGTCCCCAGGGCTTGTGACCATATAGAAGATAATTATTATGAGTCAAGGCACAGAACATAATCAGTATTTAGACACAAAGAGTGCATTAGTAGCAAAGATACTAAAAAGATACTGAGGGGCACCTGGGTGGCTCAGGTGGTTAAGTGGCTAACTCTTGATTTTGGTTCAGGTCATGATCTCAGGGTCCTAGGATCAAGCCCCATTATCAGGCTCTATGCTCAGTGTGAAGTCAGCTTGAGTTTCTCTCTTTTCCTCTTCCTCTCCCTCCGCTAATGCTTGCTGTCTCTCTCTTTCCACTAAATAAATCTTTTAAAAATCTTTTTAATGTTTTTTTTTAATTTTTAAATATCCTATTTATTTATTCATGAGAGACACAGAGAGAGGCAGACACAGGCAGAGGGAGAAGCAGGATCCCTGTGAGAAGCCTGATGTGGGACTTGATCCCAGGACCTTGGGGTCATGACCTGAGCCCAAGGCAGACACTCAACCACTGAGCCCCCCAGGTGTCCCTAAATAAATCTTTTTAAAAAAGTAAAAGAAAAAAAAGGGATATTGAGCTAATTTTTGTAATTAGCATCCCATGTGTGCCAATTACAAAAAATGGTTTTTAGGCTACTATAGCAAAATCTAGAAATTTGAGGTGTTTAGCATCATATCCTTCCAAGAGATAGTGCAAGTGTAGTGGTTAAGCATTGATTTTAGAACTGGATTATATAAGTTCAAATCTTAGCTTTCTTTTTGCTTGTTGGTGGCCATTTACAGCTGGGGTCCCCATGCCTCAGTTTGCAGTAAGTGGTATTCAGCTTGAAGGGGGTGTTGGCCGAATTAAGAAAGTTGGTGTATCTAGAGCTGTGCTGTCAAATGGAAGAGACCAATGAGCCATATATGTAATTTAAAATGTTCTGGTAGCCTCATGAAAACCCAGGAAAGGGGAATAGGTGAAATTAATTGTAATAATATATTTCATTTAATCCAGTACATCCAAAATATAGTTTCAATGTGTAATTAATACAAAATTATTTTTTTTTTTTTTTTTTATTTTTTTTAACTTTTATTGGTGTTTAATTTACCAACATACAGAAAAACACCCAGTGCTCATCCCGTCAAGTGTCCACCTCAGTGCCCGTCACCCATTCCCCTCCAACACCCGCCCTCCTCCCCTTCCACCACCCCTAGTTCGTTTCCCCGAGTTAGGAGTCTTTATGTTCTGTCTCCCTTCCTGATATTTCCCAACATTTCTTTTCCCTTCCTTTATATTCCCTTTCACTATTATTCATATTCCCAAAATGAATGAGAACATACACTGTTTGTCCTTCTCCGATTGACTTATTTCACTCAGCATAATACCCTCCAGTTCCATCCACGTTGAAGCAAATGGTGGGTATTTGTCGTTTCTAATTGCTGAGTAATATTCCATTGTATACATAAACCACATCTTCTTTATCCATTCATCTTTCGATGGACACCGAGGCTCCTTCCACAGTTTGGCTATTGTGGCCATTGCTGATAGAAACATCGGGGTGCAGGTGTCCCGACGTTTCATTGCATCTGAATCTTTGGGGTAAATCCCCAACAGTGCAATTGCTGGGTCGTAGGGCAGGTCTATTTTTAACTCTTTGAGGAACCTCCACACAGTTTTCCAGAGTGGCTGCACCAGTTCACATTCCCACCAACAGTGTAAGAGGGTTCCCTTTTCTCCGCATCCTCTCCAACATTTGTTGTTTCCTGCCTTGTTAATTTTCCCCATTCTCACTGGTGTGAGGTGGTATCTCATTGTGGTTTTGATTTGTATTTCCCTGATGGCAAGTGATGCAGAGCATTTTCTCATGTGCATGTTGGCCATGTCCATGTCTTCCTCTGTGAGATTTCTCTTCATGTCTTTTGCCCATTTCATGATTGGATTGTTTGTTTCTTTGGTGTTGAGTTTAATAAGTTCTTTATAGATTTTGGAAACTAGCCCTTTATCTGATATGTCATTTGCAAATATCTTCTCCCATTCTGTAGGTTGTCTTTTAGTTTTGTTGACTGTATCCTTTGCTGTGCAAAAGCTTCTTATCTTGATGAAGTCCCAATAGTTCATTTTTGCTTTTGTTTCTTTTGCCTTCGTGGATGTATCTTGCAAGAAGTTACTGTGGCCAAGTTCAAAAAGGGTGTTGCCTGTGTTCTCCTCTAGGATTTTGATGGAATCTTGTCTCACATTTAGATCTCTGATCCATTTTGAGTTTATCTTTGTGTATGGTGAAAGAGAGTGGTCCAGTTTCATTCTTCTGCATGTGGATGTCCAATTTTCCCAGCACCATTTATTGAAGAGACTGTCTTTCTTCCAATGGATAGTCTTTCCTCCTTTATCGAATATTAGATGGCCGTACATTTCAGGGTCCACTTCTGGGTTCTCTATTCTGTTCCATTGATCTATGTGTCTGTTTTTGTGCCAGTACCACACTGTCTTGATGACCACAGCTTTGTAATACAACTTGAAATCTGGCATTGTGATGCCCCCAGCTAAGGTTTTCTTTTTTAAAATTCCCCTGGCTATTCGGGGTCTTTTCTGATTCCACACAAATCTAAAAATAATTTGTTCTAACTCTCTGAAGAAAGTCCATGGTATTTTGATAGGGATTGCATTAAACGTAATACAAAATTATTAATGAGATATTTTACATTTGTTGTTGTCTGACTCTTCGGCATCTGTAATTTATACTTACTGCACAACTCAGGTTGGACCAGCCTCATCCCATGTGCTTATAGCCATGAGCGGCTGGTGGCTACTGCGTCCGACAGCACAGCTGTAGGATGTTTAGAAGAGCGCCGGGTGCATGCAAGCTGTAATACGAGGCTTATCAATTCTTTTACCTTTCAAATATTTTTCAGATGGATCACCTTTCTCCTTCTCCACTGACATGCCCGAGACCAATTTATCATCATCATCTTTGCCAGGAAAGATGGATTAGCCTCCTGCCTTGGACCCCCCCGCCCCCGCCATATTCACTAGCCACAGCCCTTTGCTCTCTGTTCTTCATACTGAAGTTCAAGGCATACTTTCAAAATATGGGTCTGATCATACCCCCACTCCTTTGCCCCCGAACCTTCCCTGAGCCACGTTCGTGCTCCTCTGAGCTTTGCCACTAACCTTTGTTCAGTTCCTTGCGGAGTCCTTGGACATGTACCCCCATCTGTAGCCTTCCCTGCATGTCCCCCTTCCTTTGTATCTTCTTGGAAAGCCCTTTCTGGTGGCTTCGGTCTCTGTCAGATAACTTTGCTAAACTGCAGGCATAGAATCCTGTTCTTTTCCCAACGCTTTTTTCTCTGTTTGTAATTTTGCTTTCGTTAGTGCAGTAAATTAGTTAACCTGCCTGCTGCCCCGTGTAGACCATAAATTCTTTCAGGGCAGGCACTTCATTGGTCTTTGTTCACCGTTTTGTCCCCTCCATCTAGCTCAATGCCTGGCACTTTGTGGGCCCTCATGAAATATGTTTAAATGAATTACTGAAATAAGTAAACATGCAAATATTGCCCGACAGGACCCAGCAAAAACAGAGTGAGGGGAATTTAAACCAAGGAAGAAAATGACACAAAGTCAGCTTTTAGTTTAAATTATTAAAAGATAAGAACAGAAGGATTCTAGAGTAGAACGATGCACCATGTAACAAGATGCAGAAGGCTTCACAAACATGGGAGTACCAACGTTTGGACTGACGTAGACAAAGCCGTGAGCAGACGGTGTCCTTAACCACCCCAAGTGTATAAAATCAGCCTGTAAGGAAGAGAAAGAAAAGGAGGTGGGGAGCTTGGAGGAATATTGTGGGCCATCTTTTACTTCTCTGGTGCCTGAGAAAGTAAGTGAGTTGGGCATGGGGGAGTATGGCTGGAAGAGGGAGCTTGGGGCCTTTTGACCCAGATTTTACACGATAGACCTGTACTCTCTTCTCTGTAAACAGCTGAACTATAATGGAAATTCCAGGATCTCAGCAAACAGTAATGAAATGGGGCTGGTCAATGAGTCAACAAATGTTTTTATTTTCCGTAAGCTGCGTGCTGGGAACACTGTGGAAAGCAAGACAGCTTGGTGTCCGTCTCTTTGGGTCTAGGGATGACATCAGTTTCATACTTCCTTTTTCAGTTCTCTGTCAACTGAGCTCGGACCAGGCCAAGTAAGGGTTAAAGTGGAGTGTCTGGACACGTAAAGTAAGTGACAGTAAAGGTGGTTCAATGGATCCTACCAATAAGGCCGTCTACTATGTATTAGAGGATGGGGGAGACCCTGAGTTGAAGAGTTCTCCAATATTGCCCCCCTCTGGAGAGTAGACGACTACTCCCAAGAAATCACGGAAAATGGATGAGAGCGTCTACTCACTGCCGACGTGAAGTTTCTGTCCAATCGGTTGAGTGGAGTGAGAACACCAGAGAGAGGAGCAAGTCGACTCCGTGTTGGATGAGCCACCTCGTGCCCCTCCCATAAATTCATCGTGGAGACCCAGTAGGGATTTAGGCCGCGCTCACGTAGTGTCTGTCGTGCATCTGGCGGCTCTCTGGAGCAGCACGCCTTCAAGCGGTGAAAGAAACCCCGGGCTCTGTTGTCTCAGCACGACTTCCAGACCTCCAGGTGACCTCTAGGTGGCCAGGGCAGTGGAAGAGAACTGTGGCACTCACTCCCTCAGCCTGCGGGGGACATATGTCACCGTCATTCACAGCCCCCCGGGGCAGAGGGAGTCACCGTACAGCCCCTGACTGCAAACAAGTCTGTGACGGGCCAGCTTCCGTGTGCCCAGGAAGGAGGGCGACTGGATGCTCGTGAACGTGAGGAATGTCCACCACGCAGGAGATGCCCTTAGGGTGCCCCTGAAACATCCGAGTGGGACTTTCCGATAGGCAGCTGGACACAGGGGTCTGGAGCTGTGGGCCTCAAACTTGACTGTGCGTAAGAATTATCTGGAGGAGACGGTTATAAATTCAGATTCAGATTCCTAGGTCCTCCGCTCAGAGGCTCCACGGCGGTAGGCCTGGGGTAGGCCATGGGTCTGAACGTTTAGTCCCCGCGGAGACTGTAATTTGGCGAACACGAGTAGAGACTTAGAAGCTCAGCCCCGTCGGGGTGGTCCCAGGCTGCCAGTGGAGGAGACAGAATATGGGGGGGGGGGGGCAGATAAGGAGAGAAAGATGCGGCAAAGTCCAAGGGGAGAGGCCGTGTGGAGAAGGCAGCAGAGGCGGCTTTTATGGCCCGTGTGGGGTGAGGCTCAAGGGTTTCGAGGGCCAGAGCCCGAGGTCGACCGCAGCTGTGCTCGCTGAGGAGTGGGTGGAAGTGGCGGGCAGCGTGGGCCCCTCCTCGAGGTTGTTTGGCTGCAAAAAGGGGAGAGGGTAGCGGCTGAGGCGAGGGCGCGAGATCAGGGGAATCAGGAGCATCCATCGGGTGAAGCTTGGACAGGTTACGGGCTGACTGGAAGGGGCCGGGGGTGAGGGTTCAGGTGGAGGGACGGGGACCAGGCCTCAGCTGCATCTTCCCCGTGGACGGAAGGAAGGACGGACCCTCCTCCTCTGTGGTGGAGGGAAGGGGAAGGGGTGCTTGTTAGCTCCGGCCCGGGAAGCGCCAGGGAGGTGGACACGCAGGGGCCTGTCCCCTGTGACAAGCCGGGACCAGAGTCCTGCGCAAGCTCTGCCCATGGTTGGGACGCGCCTCCGACCCTTCCAGACGGCCGCTGGCTTCGAAGCAAGCCTGGTCACTAGGGTCGCAGACCCTGCTCAGACCCCAGCCCTCAGCTCCGGGACCTCGTCTAGGGGCCTGTCCCCGCCATCCCCTCTGTCCCCTCCGTCCCCACTGTCTCCACCGCCCTCTCTGTCCTCGCTGTCCCCTCCATCCCTGCCATCCCCGCCGTCCCCTCCGACCCCTCTGTCCCTGCCATGCAGTCCGTCCCCTCCATCCCTGCCATCCCCTCTGTCCCCTCCGTCCCCTTGGTCCTCACTGTCCCTGCCATCCCCACTGTCCCCTTCATCCCCTTTGTCCCTGCCATCCTCCTCCATCCTCTGTCCCCTTTGTCCCCACCATCCCTTCTGTCCCCATCATCCCCTCCGTCCCCTACGTCTCCGCCATCCCCTCCATCCCCTCTGTCCCCGCCGTCTCCTCCGTCCCCACCGTCCCCTCTGTCCCCTCCATCCCCTCTGTCCCTGCCGTCCCCTCTGCCCGGTTTCTGCTGGCTCCCCACTGGCGAGCAGGGCCCAGGCCGTGGCAGGACAGCGGAGAGGCGGGAGGGACCCGGGCCTGGCCATGGGGGCGGCGGGGGGGGGCACCTGCAGGTGCAGAACTGGCCGAGGGCGCCGACCCGAAGGCCCGCGTGGCCCACCACCCACACCGCGCACGTGGGCGCTCCCTGTAGAGCCCCGCGTGGCTACTTTGTCGGAGCCCGAGGCTGCTGGCAGTCCAGAACGAGCCCCTGGCCTGTTGGCTGCAGGCGACTATGGGGACTAGACGGGGCCCCAGGCCCGTCGCAAGCCCGTTCAGGACTAGAGCTCCGGAGGGAGGCGTCGCGGTCGCGGGTGCGGTGCTTGTGCCTCAGCCAGCAGGACACACTTTGCTCACAGCCAGACACCTGTTATTTCTTTTTTTTCACCCAAGAAGTCGAATCCTGCGTGAACCCATAGTACATACGAATGAGGAGGCGCTTGTAGTGTATGTGGCGAGGACCCAGGAAACCACGGACCTCACAACCCTTTTTAGGCAATGTTTTCCTAATTGTGCCCCCCTAAACTTTTCTTTTATTATTTACTTATTATTATTATTTTTTTAATTATCGGATTTGGTTGACGTACGACGTCACGTTGGTTTCCGGTTTACAACAAAGTGGTTTAATAGGACATCTGTTCCGTCTTCAGCCTCCATCCTGCTAAGTGGGACCACCGACCGACGCGTGTTACATGGCTGGTGGGCGGTTGGTATGGATGATGCTGCGTCATAATTATATCACCCCAGGGTTTGCAGACTTTTTCTGTACACGTCTCATGTTTTGTGGGCTGTCCAGTCTGTTGCAGCCACTCAACTCCGCTCTTGTAGCCCCAGAAGTGTCTCAGACGATAGGTCAGTGAATGGGCACGGCCACCATATTGCTTTTCTTGCTGTGTCATAAATCATCACAGACTTAGCGGCTGAAAGCAATGCGCATTTATGGCCTCACAGTTTCCGTAGGTCAGGAGTCCGCTCAACTGGGCCCTCTGCTCGGGCTACAATCAAGGTGGTTCAAGGGCTGCAGTCTCATCCGAGGCCTGGGATCCTCTTCCAAGCTCAAGGGCCCGCTGGTGGGATGCAGGACCTTGTCCGTCTAACTCACGGCTGCTTGAGAGCAACACATGAGCTCTCTACTCATCTTACTCATCTCAGCCAGACACTTGGGGAAGGCCTAAGGCATCCTTCAAGGGCTCACCCGGTTAGGGCAGGCCCGGCCAAGGCCGTCTTCCTTTGGTTACTTCACAATGAACGGATTGAAGGCCTTCATTACACCTACAGAGTATCACATCCCTTCACCTTTGCTATGCAAGGTAACATAATACTGGGGCGGCGGGGGGCACCTCATCATAGTCACAGGTCCCACCCACACTTGAGAGAAGGAGAGATTACAGAGGGAGTGGGAATACGGGGGGGCTACCTTGGACTTCTGTCTACCCCACCTGTGTCCTAACAAAATGACAGAGGTCCTGGGAAATGTGAGCGTCAGAGCTCTTTTCCCCTGTCACAAAAGTGGTATTCTTCTCTTGATTATTTTTTCGACCCTTTAAATATGTAAAAGTCACTCTTGTGGGCTGGAGAAAACAAAAAGCCAACATCATCAGGCACTCGGCTGGACCTGTGGCCTCTGGTTTGTCACAGCCTGATGCCGTCTGTGGAACGGAGTGAGACAGCTCTCGTGGCCGAGAGGGAGGTGGTTTCCAGAACCAGATGCTGGATCCGGATGTTAGGGCTCTGCAGTGTGCGGAGCAGGGCTGGAGTTTGAGGGTGACCTGTTGGGATGGAAGACGCTTGATCCCTCCAAGACCTAACAGAGAGCAGAGCCACAGCCCTGACCGTCGCCCGCACAGGGACGCGTGTGCTCAACCAGTGCTCCGCAGCCTGTGAGGCTCCGTTACCCCGTGAGGACGTGTTCTCTGTGCTTATTGATGCAAATTGTCGCTTTCCTGCATCTACCTGTTCCAGTGCTTATTTTCTTCAAGGCTTCAGTGGGATCCTCTGTGGGGCTGTTGCGACTTCACATAGTCAATCAGGGATCAGCTTGCTCTTTAGTGTTACGGAAAATAGAATTCTGCTGAAAAGGAATTTATGGCCAGAAAAACACCAAACAGAATAAAACAGGAAGCCCAAGCACTGCTTTTCATATCACAAGGCACAATCATAGTTTCAAGTATGTGGATTGTATGTCTAGGCTAATTTTCATATTGTTTAAATCCAAATTTTCGCCTGCACAAACAAAAAGATGAACAACTGTGAAAAACGTCCTTGTTCCGGAAGCTCAAGAGAACTCTGCTCGTATTGTGTGAGACATTGGATCTTAGAATCATGATCTACTCATCTAGCCATAAATATACTTAAATGCGTATATGGCGCTTACTATGTGCCAGGCACTGTTCTAAAGATTTTATTTATTTATTCATGAGAGACCCAGAGAGAGAGGCAGGCTCCATGCAGGGATCCCAATGTGGGGCCCCATCCCAGGACCCCGGGGTCACGCCCTGAGCCGAAGGCCCCCGGCGTCCCTGCCAGGCACTGTTCTAAGCCCTATGCAAGTAGTAATTTGGTTAAGCCTGGTAATAACTCTTCAAATACAGTATTATTAATATCATGACAACAAACCGAGGCACGGAGCAGAATTTAGTCACTTGACCAGTATCTCCTGACTAAGGAGTGGCTGAAATGGGTTTTGAACCCCAGCAATTTCCATCCAGGGCCCGTTCTTTCAACCACTATCCATAGTACTTCCCCAGCATATAATAATAATTTCTAAATGTCTCCTGAATATGCTGTTGTGATTCATGATGCACAACTAGTTGATAAGATATTTAAATGAAAACACTGAAATTAGTGTGAAAATTCTTGCCAGGTGACTGAAATGGCCAATTAAATGACCATCTTTCCCCTGGTCTCAGCCTTGGCAGCCTTGTTGATTAGCCTGTCAGGGTGTCCTGCGATATTTCTAATGCCAGCTTTGAGATTCTTTCCCAATAATGGCGATATCAGAATCTTGGTAAGGATCAGTTACATGGCACACATTTGCAACGACTGTATTAATAATTCATCAGATTTTTTCAATTGATGCAGAAGTTGTTATTGTAAAATTATTCAAAATTTGTTACATTTCTATAATACGAGTGAAGACATTGAAATAATTGTGTGATTTTATCAAAGACAAATTTCGTCCTATTCAAACATAAGATTTCTGATACGGATGCCTGTTCTCAGAGAATACTAATAATGTCTCGATCATCACGTGCTTAGTTTTTATCAGCTGAAAAAGTTCCATTGTCAAGACATTTTCCAAAGACCCTAAATCAAAACAAGGCCATTGCAATTTTCCATGACACTTTTTTTTAAAAAAATGGAGAGGCATAAAGTTTCTCCATGTGAATCTTTGCATTTTAATCAGAATTGAAGAGAAAGATAAAAATGTGAATGGTTTCCTTCTAAAAATAAAAGAATTTCAGAAGAAAATCGCCAGTAATGTTAACTATTTGTTGTGATGTGGATTTGGTGAAACAGCTGAGGGGATGGGAGTAGAATTACCCGCCTTGAGAAGGAATATATTGAAAAGCCTTGAACGGTTTTGCTTCACTTGGAAAAAACGACAAAAACTTGTTAAAAGGCCCTGGAAAGGATTATCTGAAGAAAGCAGGGAATAATTTCTGGGATATTTTGTTTTCTGTTGCTGCAGAGACTTTTCAAAATGGGATCCTTAAACTCTCGCTTGAATAGTTGTTTGCTGAGTGGAAGCAGAAGAAAACAAAATTCCGCAGAAAGATTTCCATGGAGAAACATTGTACTATTCCAGGGTTTCACACCACATGGTATATGGTTCCAGTTCATGAGACCATTTTTGCTGACAGCTTTTGGAGGATTACTAAAATAATTGATATAAAAATCTCTCTTGGTAATCAAGTGAATTAGACTTTCCAAGAGCTGTTTGGAAAAAAAAAAAAATTCTAACTTCACATGTTGAATTCTACAAATGGGCACAGACCCTGTCATCAGCTTTGACAGAGATGATGAAATTATATTAAAGTAAAATCATATTAATCCGTCTGTAATTTTTTTGCAGAATTTTTAATTAAGCCCCACATACATGTACCCGTGTTGGTAAAAGACAATGGGTTAAATGTATAACTCGTAAAAGTCATTTTTTTTCTAATTTCTGAGGCTTCTAAAAATAACTTCACAAATGCAAAACACTGGTTGTCAGAACATGAATTTAAATTCGGGGTCTGTCAATATGGTCACCATATGAATGTTCTGGACCAGAACGAGTGTTCTGAGCCAGAAAGAACGAAGCAGAGCAGTCACAGAGTGGATGTAGATGAGAGAACGATGAAGTGTGGGTGATTTGAGGATTAATGGGGCCTTTTTTGTGTCCAGAAGGAAAACAAGGCGGACATAAGATGATTCTTGATAAGGTAATAATCACTCACTATCATCAAAGTGTAAGTACTTCAGCCAGAGACTGCTGAGCCCCAGGAAAGGGCTATTAGGCCTTGTTAAGGCGATTGGCCGCTTCCATCATTATGTGCGTGCCTGGCATTTCACAATCAGAACTCGGCATCCGTGTTAGGAGGCCGCTGGAATTCACGAATTTGAACGGGACAGATTGGCTGGATGACGACAAAGCGGGAAGCCTGTCTCTTATGCGCTGAACCTCAGCAGAGAGTGAGAAACACCGTGAGGCACCCACGCTAGCCCGGCGCTGCGCTCGATGATGCTTCCCAAGCCGGTGCTGGGCGCGGAGAAAGGGATCCGGGGAAAGATGTGGTAGGTGGTGTTTTGGGACAACCAAAGGTGAAACACACGCCTGTTTCCTGAATAGAAAGTTATGAAATGGCTCATTTGCTCGTCCAACAAGTACTGAGTGTGTCCCGTGTGCCAGGCACCATCCCAGGCGTGACAGATAGACCAGTGAGCAAAGATGGGCCACAGGGCTACGAGTCCAGCAAAACCACAGGAAAGGAGATAAAACTATTATGTGCAGGGCAGCTCGGGCGGCTCGGCGCCTGCCTTTGGCCCAGGGCATGACCCCGGGGCCCTGGGATCGAGTCCTGCGTCGGGCTCCCTGCGTGGAGCCTGCTGCTTCCTCTGCCTGTGCCTCTGCCTCTCTCTCTCTGTGTCACGAATAAATAAATAAAATCTTTAAAAAACCTATTATGTGCAAGCTGGATTGACTGTGTATAAAAAGGCCACATACATATTAGGAGGAGGGATCTACTACCCGTGTTGTTACAGTAAACACTACTGGATGTCGTGTAAATACAGTCCAACTGCTTTTTCCTTTTAAAGACTATTTATTTATTAGAAAGAGCGCACGCGTGAGAGAGATCACGCGTGGAGCATGAGCGGAGTAGGGAGGGGCAGAGGCAGAGGGAGACTCCCTGGCTCGATCCCAGGACCCGGAGATGGTGACCTGAGCTGAAGGCGGATGCTGCACCGACTGAGCCACCCGCCCGCCCACAGTTCAACTTCTAATTAACGTTTCTTTTGCATGGAAATTATATTTGACTAATACATGCCAGGGGAGTCCGTGTGCTTCTTTTTAAAAAACAAATATTAACTATCGCATAATCCCAGAATTCTGTTCATCTAGTTTCTAAAGAAAATTTAGGTCATTATACACAATCGACCAAATTAAAACTGACTTGCAAAAAAAAAAAAAAGTGTTTTTAGCATATGTAACCTGGGAGATTTCCAACTTTGAGGAAAACTCAGACTCCATATAGTTCCACTTTAACTGCACTTCTTGTAGTTAAAAGCGTTTCCAAGAGATACACACATTTAGGAAATATTTCTCACGTACTGAATTCTAGATGTTTGCATGACTTCTCAGATGGACCAGGAAAAGATTCTGATAGTTTCCTATAAAGGAATAGCCCTGAAAAGCACATAAAAATTCTGAGCACTTTACACAGCGCTTGGCACATAGTAAGTACTCATTAAATACTTGTAGACATGAGCAAGCAAATTGGGCATACAAGTTAGCATCACGATAATTAGATAGTAGGGGCCGTCTCCGTTTTGTGAAATCGGAAGCTTTTGCAATTTTGGGAGTCCTCTAAAAAAAAAAAAGAATTCAAAATCATATGTATAAAATTAGGCATGAAAGTGAATATCCATTTAGAATGAGAAAATAAATCACTACAAATTATAATATTTAAAAGGATAGACAATTGTGAAAAAGCACTCCTTCTCGCATGTTTTTGGCTTCTCCCAGGATGTTTCATTTTGTCATATTTAATCAATAATCTGCAAAAATACACAAAACGAATCTGAAATTAAGGCATACAAAGGAAGAATGCAAATGCGTTTTTTTTTTTAATGCGATTGTGTAACCAAGTCACTGAGACCCTGGAACATGCCCCTATTGCCCTTCGGCCCCTGGCCCTGGGCTCTCATGTCCTGACGTCGGGAGAGCCAGTATGGGGGTGGGGGTGGGATGGGAAAGAAGCCAAGTTGTCCGATTCTGGGGCCCCCCGGTCACTCCTCCATTTCCAGGCCTGGGGCCGAGCACTGGCACTTGGGCTTCACGGTGTTGGGACTGTGGCCCGTGACTGGCACCACCTGCCGCGTGACGGACTCCCGTCCCCGACCTGCTCTCCAGCCAGGACAACTTTACCAACAGGGGGGCACCTAGTGTGACCTCTGATTTGCACAAATGGTGTAATAAAAGGGGTCCTTCTGGTCCTTTCTGCTCGCAGCTTCTCAGTAAAGGGACATCAGAGCTCATATGGCAACTTAGTGACCGAGGCACCTGTGACCAGTGACTGTCCTTACGGCCTCGATGCGGACTGGGCAAGAGCAGGACATTGTCGGGAGGACTCTAATCCTAAAAGGTCAGTCCTTAGCCCTGCTGTCCCGCCCGGATCCTCTGGCCCAGACCCGCCGGGGCCCTGCCTTTCAGAGCAGGAGCCTCTTCCCCGGCCCACGGGCCCTGCGGGGGCCTCTTCCCTCCCAGGGGCACCGCCCGACAGCGGCCGCCCTCCTGCCCCGGACACTCTGCTAGCTTCCCCAGCCTCCAGGCCACCGGGCCGCGTGGACCCTGAGTTCCCGGGGGTCTCTGCACTGAGGCCAAGCGGCGTCAGTTAGTTCCCCATGGAAAGCAAACCTGGGGCTCAGCTTGCCTCCCGAGCCCGGGCACTCCCCTTCCTCACCGAGTGCGGTCCTGGTTGTGGGATCTCTGGGGTTAAGGCTGGGGGGGGGTGCTTCTGGGCTTCCTGATGGGCCCCGCACTTGCTCTCCTTGCACCCATCCTTGAGGCTGGGCTCTGGTGAAGGTGACACACGGCCCCCAGGACCCAAGCTTGACCTTCTTAAGGCTCCCTGCCGAGCTAAACCACAGCTTGTCCACATGTGCAGGCTCAGGGGGGCCGCAGCTGGGGGGGGCACCCGCCCGGGGTACCAAGGGCTGAGGCCAGGCTCAGGGCTGGGGGAGCCGGTGACCTCATTACGGCGGTGGTGGCACTTCTCTGGTGTTGGAAGTGCCAGAAGCCGGGAACCGCAGGACATGTCGCACTCCTGGTTCAGGGTTCCTGTGACCACACGGGTCTGTGTCCCTGTCGTGCTCACATTTAAAACTGGACTTTTTGTGTGGTTTTTTTTTTTTTTTTGTCTCTTCTGTCTCCCTTTCCTTTTTTTTTTCTTTTTTTTTCTGTCTCCCTTTCTTCATCTGGTTGATATTTCATCCTTCAAAACACTCCGCACGCGTCGCTGCTGTAAGGAGAGCCCTCCTGATGCCCCCAGAGTCTGCACCGGGCCCCCCAGGTGCTCCCGCGGCAGCCCGCCTGCCTCCACTGTGGGCTCCCAAGGGGTCTGTGCTGTCTCGCAGGAGGAGCTACGTCTTTTGTCTTGCCGTTTCGATGTCTCGTGCCCAGTAAATATGCAATAGATGCCTGTTGAATGAATGAGTGAGTGAGAATTATTGGCTTTTGGGGCATCAAACTATTCCAGACCCTGGTGATCTCAAATCCATCATCATATTCTGCACAAACTGATTGAATATCGATCCCTTGACATTGCTTTGAGTTTTTTTTTTTAAAGGCCTTTTGAAAATATGATGCGCAACTGTAAAAAAAAAAAGAAAACCAAAACCTGTTTCTACAACACACACGTAGATACCTGTCTTATTATTTTATGATTATCCTTTGCAGGTAAGATGTGAGATGCCCAAGCTGCAGGCAGACCTGAACACATGCTTCACGAAGCTTCACTTTGTTCGCTCATAGAAGACAAATAGTTTCGATTGAAAATCTTGGAAAGAAACAGCTTGACCAGGAGAAGATTTGCAAATAGTCTTTTATTTCACTCCCGCCAAGACCCGACAACCCGGTCTGTGCCCATATGCTAATCTTCAAGTCCTGCTCTCAGTGGCCCTACCCCCTTGTCCTGGGACTCTCTTGTTGACACAAACCAGTCACACACCTAAGACGCTCGCAGTTTATTCACTTCCACGCAACTTTACTGAATACGTACTCCTCACATTCGCTGTTGTTGAGATTAGGTCACGCGGTCAGGGTACCTGTATCCAATGGTTTTTTCTTATTCTTTCGTTTCTTCAACAAATACAAAGCTTTCATGTCAGGGCACCGCGCGCTCCCGAAGCCATGAGAGGGAAAGAAAGGTCGATGCTTTCCTGATTTCAGAGAAATCTTAATTTAATTAGGAAGATAAGGGACACAGGCGTAATGTGTTGAGTATGAACGGGAGCCAACACTGTCAGGGACAACCCCTGGGGAGGTCTCTCGCTGTCCCTCCACCTGCCCCTAGGATTTTCACCCTCACAAAAGGCTGAGTTGGGTGTGAGGGCGAGGAGACGTGGGCGGGTGGGTGTGCAGGATGAGGAGACGTGGGTGAGTGGGCCAAGCCCGGGGTATGGGGTCGGGGGGAGCCAAGCCTGGAGCTCCCGGGAGATGGGGTTGGGGGGGCCAAGCCCAGGGCCTTGAGGGATGAGGTCTGGGGGAGCCAAGCCTGGAGCTCCCGGGGGAGGGGGCGGTGGGGTAGGGGGGAGCCCCCCGGGGTCCTGCTGGGCCACAGCCCAGGTGCTTCCAGGAAGTGGGAAGGGAGGGCCATGGGGGTGGGGGAGTGGGGCAGGGGGGGTGCTCAGGGTGTGACCCTGGGTGTGCGCTCAGATCCGGGTCTCAAGGTGGTGGGATGGAGCCTGTGGGGGCTCAGCGCCCAGCCCAGAGCCTGCTGCAGGTTTTCTCTGGCCTGGCCTGCCCCACTCACAGGTGTGCACTCGCTCGCCCTCCCTCCCTTCTTCCCTCCCTCCCTCCCTCCTTCGCTCTGCTCTCTGATTCTCACACACACATAAATAAGTAAAATCTTATAAAAAGCAAGTGGGGCAGGGATGAGTGAGCAAGTGAGCCGGGGAGGGGGTGGCCGGGGAGAGCCTGGCGCAGGGGCGCGGTGACCCGCAGGCTCCAGGGGAGGAGGCGCAGGGGCCTGCGGGTGCTGGGTAGCAGGTCTCAGGGGGCAGGGGCCCAGCACCCCACTGCCTCCTGGGGACCAGGACAGGAGTGAAGCCGAGCAGTGCCCAGAAGGCCGCGTCTATGCAGGAAGCCGCCAGGCGAGTACAGCCAGAGTCACAAGGAGTCTTGAGCTTGTCCTCACTGCAGGGGCCACCGTGGGGGCTGGGGACGCTCTGGGGCGACGCCACCTGCACCCCGATGTCCTCCCCGGCTCTGCGGGGACAGCTGGTGGGAAATGAGACTCATGGGCCTTCGCCGTAACCTTGACCCGGGCCTGGGCCTCTGACAAACGAGCAAGCGGAACGTTGGTTTGCGCTGCGGGATGGCCTTGTGCTCCAGGTGTGGCCTCGTGGGGGGCCGGGGTTGGGGGCTGGGTACAGCACAGCCAGGAGCAGCGAGGGGAGGGGACAGAGCGTCTCTGTATTTGTGCCGCTGGGAGCCCAGGCTCGCCCAGGTCACCCAGGAGAAGAGCGGCCGGGGCGCCCAGGGGTTCTGGCCGCGGCCTGCAGCTGCCCTCCGCCAGCTCAGCGTCCCTGCAGGACAGGACCCCCCACCACCCGCGCAGGGTGAGATCCCCGGGGCAGATGGGGCCTGGAGCCCCCTGGAGCCCCTTCGCTGGAATTTGAAGGGCCCACCCCCTACCCGACCCATGTTTCCAAGCTCAGTCTCTCTGCCTCTAAGCGGGGGGATGAAGAACTCGCCTCCCAGGTTTCCTTGGGGTTGCTTCGGAAAGAACGGAGCTCATGCTTATAGGGCGCTTAAAACAGTGCCTGTGTACAATCCCGCAATGCGTGTGAGCGTGGACGTGACTTCTACACACACTGTATGGGCACGATGTGCGCCCACACGCGGGTCAGGTAACGCACATGCGTGTGTACACATATAGATCACGAAATACATAGATAATGAGATGTTTCCTGCGTGTCCCTGCTCATAGACTGGGAATCCCGCCTGGGCCCCCCCGGTTCCTGGGGTGGCACAGTAAGAGCTCGGAGGTCGCCAGTCCTCTCCAGCCACAAGGAAACCGCGCGACGAGCTGGAAAACAGTAACTTGGCTCGGATTTAGCAGAGAAGAGCGGTCACAGGGCCGAAGCTGTCCTCAGAGCTGGAGGACAGACAGACAGACCCCTCCTGCCAGTAGGGCTGCTGCTTCCCGGGGCTGCACATACACCTGGTGGCCTCGTAGGGAGGCTCGGCGCCTTGGCCGGTTTCCCGCCCCCAGAAGGGCATTGGCCACAACGCAGGGAACGAGTGGCGAGTGGCGGCCTGCGGAGCCCAGGTAACCTTGGAGGGAACACCCGAACGTGCATATCGACACAGCCATTTGAGGAAGTATCGATTCCTGGTAGCTGGGGCCCGGATGCTTAGCTCGCGCAAGAGGTGCGAAGGGTTACCTACACATCAGGGCATAGAAAGCTTAAAAAAAACAACAACTCGATAAACCCTTGGGGGATCTTGTCGTTTTTTTCTTTATAGATACTTAGTTGATGGAGAATGCAGTGGGGCCTGTGGCTTGGTGGTTATGGATCCATAGGTATGATTAAAAGAGCCTATAGGTAGCTGCGGAGACAACCCTGAGCGGGGAGCAACCGCGATTCCCTGGTAGGAAATTGATAAGGCAAAGAGGAATTCGGAAAGGGGTGCCTACTGGACAGGAACCGGGCTGGTTTTTCTTCTGGAAGGAGGGGGGTGCAGTTTTATGAATTTATACTCTAAACCAGATCAAGGGCAAGAACCAGGGACAAGACTGAATGTGATGGGCCCTGGATTCTGCTTCTACTTCTCTTCAGTCATCCACAATTAAGCCACTTGCATTTATTTAATATCTCACGCTCTCAAAATACACTTCCAAGATCTTTTTTTTTTCCCCAGACACTGTCATACCATGAAGGAGACAGAAAAGTCTTATTTTTGGCCACACATGAGAGCAGAACAAGGCTGAGAGTCTACTGGTGGGTTCCAGGGGAATAGACAACTAATGATACCACAGTTAGAATGTCCATCTGTCCACCTGTCCACTGTCCAACCGTCCACCCATCCATCCATCCACCCATCCACTCAACCACCCACCCACCCATCCATCTACCCACCCACCATCCATACCCCCACCATTCACCCGCCCACCATCCACCTATTCATCCATCTACCCACCCACCCACCCACCCAGTCACTCACCCATCCAACAACTCATCCATCCATTCATCCATCCATCCATCCATCCATCCACCCACCCACCCAGTTCACTCACCCACCCACAACTCATCCATCCATTCATCCATCCATCCATCCACCCACCCACCCACCCATCCATCCACTCATCCATCCACTGTCTACCCACCCACCATCCACCCACCACCCATCCATCCATCCACCCACCCACCCATCTATCCACCTACCCAACCACTCTCCCACCCAACAACTCACCCATCCACCCATCCAACCATCTATCCATCCACCCACCCACCCATCCATCCACCCATCCATCCACCCATCTACCCACCCACCCAGCCACTCACCCACCCAACAACTCATCCATCCATCCATCCATCCATCCATCCATCCACCCATCCATCCATCCATCTATCCGTCCACCCAACCACCCACCCATACACCCACCCAACCACTCACCCACCCATCCATCCACCCACCCACCATCCACTGCCCACCATCCACCTGCCCACCATCCATCCATCCATCCATCCATCCATCCATCCATCCATCCTACATTTGCTGAGTGTCAGGCATTGTGTTTATGTCTGGAGATTCATAGATAAGCAAAACACAAGTCCTTAGATCAGGAGCTCATGATCTTGTAGGGGAAGAGGGAAGACAGCTGTGTAAACAAATATAGGCATCATCATTATCCACATTTAATTTTTTAAAGAAAAGTGTTGGATTGCCTATTTTCAGCAGAACCCAAGCTCTTTTGTTTTAAATTGGAAAAATAATGTGTCCCTATCCCATTCAAAAATGTCAGTTTCTCCAAGAATCTTTCAAAAACCCTTGTAAACACCTATACAACTATCCAATAAAAATGTCTGGTTTAGTATAAAACACCTTAAACAACAATAATCTAAGTTATAGCACTTCATGGATTTCTTAATCATCTTCTTGTGCAGCATACAATGATACTGAAGAGCACTAGATAGATCATGTTTTACCCCATGATATTGTGTTCAGGGAACTGGAAGTATTTTCACACGGCTGAAGTGTAAGGCACAAAGGGCCGTGAGACTGGAGAACGAGGCACGAACCTGGATTGGACGGCCTTGTCTGGAATTTATTCTGGAAGACTTGGACCCTGTACCTGAATGCCTTGGGGCGAGAGTGTCAACATCCCCTTCGAAGTTTAGAAAAGTCCTAGGGAAACAGAACAGAAGCAGTTTCTGGGGCCAGAGACCTGGGGCCCCGAGGTGATGAGGTGATGCAGCCCAGGGTGGGGGCCACTGCAGAGGGGACAAGAGGACGGGCTGGTCTGCAGCATCCTGAGGGTGGAGCTGGTGGGCGTCCTCGGTCTCTGCACTTCCCCGTGCTCGCCGTGCCCAGGCAGTTAGGATCCAGGGTAGGTCTGTTCCAGGTAGTGCCTCCCCAGCAGCCGCTGGCAGAGCCCAGCGCGACACCTGGGTAAATGCTGTCACTCAGCCAACGCGCCTTCAGCGAGGTGCTGAGGAAGGAGTCAAGTAGCCAATCCGTGAGTGAATGAGTCACTGACTCTCTTCTTGGCAGGGTCTGGGCTCCCCCCCCTCCCCCGCCTCTGGCCTCCGTCCTTCATTCCTACCCTGTCCCCATCCCGGGGAGCGCAGAAGTCTCAGCCCAGGCATCGTGAGACCCTCGTGGGCACCCTGCAGTCTCCTTTCTCCTGCCCCAAGTCCCCAAGCGCCCCTGTCTGGGGGTGGGAGCCTCCCAGTCTAGGGTTTCCTTGACCTCAGCTGAGCCCCAGGCACTCAACTGTTTTCATCATCTCTCCGTCTCCGCAGTGGAAATAATGATCCTTATTCATCCCCCTCACACGGATGTCGGACAGATTGATTATTTAATGTGCAAAAATTGCTTGGAGGATGAAAAGTGCCTATTATTATTTTTATTATTATGTTGTCCAAGAGAAATTCTCTGCCTTTTAAGGGGAGCCCCGGAGTGGTCGCTGATGTGTCGTTGGAACGCTCTGCGTCTCACAGGTGGAATATTTATTTACCAATAGAGAGAAATATCCGCGCGCAGGATGGCTCCCCGGAGCGCGTTCATCCACTTCCAGAGGAGGTGAGCGGATCGCTCCCGTGGAGTGTAGACGGGCTGCTGGGTCAGGGCACGTCTGGGCCGATGTCCGCGGGGCTCCGTCAGGCACTCTGACCCAGCTTCGCCTCTCATCTGCCACTTGTCATCTCAAGTGCCACGATGGCCTCAGTCACGGAGGGGGCGTCTCATCCATCCGTCCGTCCGTCTGTCCATTTTTCCCCCTGAACGCTTTGGACTTAGAAACTTTTACCTTGGCCGGAGGTGAGTGACGGCTTCCCAGGGGCATCCTTTTCCAGGTGCTTCTCTACGGAGGTGATTCTCATGCACGCACCTCAGGAATTTCCATATTGAACAACAACAACTAAAAAAGAATGTTTTGATTTTCTTTTTTTTTTTTTTTAATCCCTTTTTTAGTTTACGGCTTGATAGAAAGTCAGGGAAAGTCGTAAGAAAAGTTTCAATTGCTTTTTAAGTAGTGGGAAGGGGGGGACCCTTAATTCAAAGCGTGTGAATGTAGAATTGATGCTGGTGGCTTGATGTCCCAAGCTTGATTTGCTGCTAGTTTTCTTTAGCAACTTGGGCTTTTAGTGTGATTTATGCCTAAAGTTTTAGAGTGAAATTTATGAACTGCATTAAATGCTAAGGAAGAAGCATAAAAATCAGTAATTTGAGAGTCTGTGGCAGGAGAGTGCTGTAGCCTACAAATAGGCTAAATGGAAATAATAGACTAATAGATGTATCGGGGAACAGCAAATGGCTCTCTGACATCAAGTACCCAGAGCTTTGGGAAATTCTTTAATTACCATCTAATTGGCTGGACGAGGTGGCGCTGCGAAGGCTGTATGGACGCGAGGGGTGCCCTTTGCAATGGGCAGGCTGGGGTGGGGGGCGGCCAGGCCCAGTGGGGGGGCCACGGGCTCCGCTGTGCGCCAAAGCCGGGGTGTGGGCCGCCGCCTGCCTTTTTCTTTTTCTCATTTGTTTTTATTGAAGTTCGATTTGCCAACATCCAGCATCACCCCACGCATCAGGGCCCTCCTCACCCCGTCACCCGGAGCCCCATGCCCCCACCTCCCCTCCCCGACCCTTTGTTCATCTCTGGAGTCAGGGGCCTCTGTGGTTTGTCTCCCTTTCTGACCCCTCCTGCCCGGGACCCCCTGCCCCCTGTGCCTGGCTCCCCTCCTTGGGAACCCCCTGCCCCTGTGCCCGGCTCCCCTTCGTCCCCGTGGTGGCACCTGGTCCCCCCCACCCTGTGTGCGGCTCTCTCCCTCCCACCTGCGCTCCCCGAGGAGCTGCTGCGCTCCTCTGCCCTCCACTGTGCCCCCTGAAGCGCTGGCGGATGAGCAGGGCCGGGGTGCAGCTGGAGGCTGGGGTGCCCAGCCTGGAGCTCCTGGCTGCCCCCCGAGCTCCCGTGGGACAGGTGCCTTCTGGCCTTTGACTGACGGGGGCCTGAGGCTCGGGGCCCTCGGAACTTCCCCTGGGGGCGGGGGGCGGAGCAGCAGCCCTTGCCCCCCCCCCCCACCGTGCACCTCCTGCCCAGGCCCTCCACCCGGTCCCGCAGGCCCCACACCCGGCGTCCTGGGCGCTGGGCTCCGGATGCACCTGATGACCCACGTGGCTGCGAGCAGAGCCCTGGATGAGGCAGGGCGGGCGCGGTGGGGGCGTCCCGGGGGGACAGGGCCCCTTTGGGTGGATGGGTGGGGTGCACAGGGTCCCTGCCCTGAGACCCAGAGCCAGGAGGGCCGGGCCCTGAGTCCTGGTCTGGGTGGGAAAGCCCGAGAGCAGCAGCTCTGGGGTCGAGGGCCGAGGAGAGGCTCCACCGGCCACTGCGGATCTGAGCATCCTTCGCCCTTCCGTTGTGCACGGGCCCCCACCCACGGTGACACCCTCCGTGCCCCTCAGCCCAGGCAGGTGGTCGCAGTGGGCGTGGGGAGAGGAGGAGGTGGGGAGACCCGGGGGCTCAGATGCTGAGGGGGCCGTGGGGGCTAGGGGTGCAGAGCGGGGGAGTCCCGCTGGCTGGGGGTGACCCCCTCTCTGGGGGCCGCGCCCTGAGGAGCTCGACTGCGGGATGCTTGGGAGCCTGCTGATCCCCCCACTTGGGACTGATCGGTGGGAACGTGGAGGCTCTGGTCAGAGGCTGCGAGGTGAGACAGCGGGAGCTGGTGGGGCCGGGTGGGTCCGCGGCAGTGCCGGGGTGTGGATGCCCTCGGGGAGCCGAGAGGGAGCATGGGGGGGGGTTGTGCCCCCTGCGGAGTGGGCTCCCCACGGGAACACCACCCAGCAGGGAACTAAAGGTGAGGGTCTCCTGCAGGGGGCCTGGGGCCCAGCTTCCTGGCTCCAGCCACGGCTCGCGTGTCCCCCATGTTCCCCCTGGGCAGCGGTGCCACGGGACCCAGGATCCCACGCCACCTGGAGCCTCGGTGTCGCCACTGGTCCCCAGCCCTCAGCATCACACTCGGGGACAAGTGCGCTCGTATCAAGGTTGTGCTGGCAGGTGACCCTCACCCCACGGCGGCCCAACGCGCGTTGCCAGGGTTTCCTCAGCGTGTGTTTTAGTAGGCGACAGGCCCTGCCTGGAGCCGTGCAGGTGGCCTGGACGGGGTGACGGGGCCTCTGCCTCAGTGGGTCCCCTCTCTGCCTAAGGTCCGGGGGGCCCACAGCGCCTCCCCCACTGCGGGATGGTGGCTCGGCAGCAGGGACATGAGGACCGTGCACACCCGGACTTGCCAGGCCTTTTCCAGGTGGGATCCCCCAGCGGGGCTCCAGGGGTCACCCCGCAGAGGGCAGGGCCGGCGCCCTCCAGGCTCCGGCCGTCGGCCTGGCCAGCTCTTACTCTGATTACGCCGCCGGCTTGGGCCCTGGCTGCTAAGCCACGTGCAGACAAAGGGACACAGGGATGGACCTCTGAGCCTGACATGTGTCCCCAAGCGTGGATGCCCTGCAGGAGACGCGGCCTCCCCCAGAGGGCGCTCGCTGCTGCTCCTGGAGCTCCTGCAGCCCCGGCCGCGAACTCCGGCCACGCAGCTGAGGCTTGTCGTCACCGGCACCTGATGGCCCTGGTGCTTCGGGGGCACTGGTGGGCATGATGCGTGCGTGGGAGCGTGAGCTACGGAGGGGTTCCTGCTGTTTCTCTTGTGAACAAAGCCGCCCCCCGCCCGGGGACTTGGCCGCCGTGCACCCCGTGTCCCGTTGACAATCATCAGGACAGGAAGGGAAATGAAGGGCGCCCACAGCCCGAGGTCCCCGCGGTTGAGGCTGGCCCTGGGGACGTGGGGGACGGCGGAGAGTCGGCAGGCACAATGTGCTCCCGCAGCCCAGGAGCCACGTGCGGGGCGTAGAATGTGGCCGGAGCCCATGTCCCCGGCGGCTGAGCGAGAGGCCTCAGGGCCACCTGAGGGCCCGGCAACACCCCTCTAGGAATCTCTCTTCTCAAGCCCGCGAGTGGCTTGGGTCGGAGCAGCGTGGAGGGAAGCGAGTTGGGGCCTGGGCACCCGGGTGACCGCAGCCCTGCTTGTCACCCCGGCCCCGCCCTCGGCCCTCCGTCCCTGCGCACCCTGCCCGCCTTCCCCGGGGCCTGGGGTGCTGGGCGGGGGGCTGGGGCCACGGGCGGCGGGCTCCGGGAGGCCTGGGTCCCCGAGGCTCTGCAGCGTGACCTGCTGGTCGGGATGATCCTGAGGGCTCTTTTCTGCCCTTAGGGTCCAGGGCCACCAACTGGGGGGTCCTGCAGTGAGGAGAACATGGTGTGAGTCCCTGTGACGCCCGCGTCGGGAATGGGACAACTGCTTCCCGCCCTCGAGTCCAGTCCCCCCAGAAGCATTAGCCACTCGCTTTAAAACAATGTGTACTGAGGGGCCCTGGGGGCTCAGGGGTGAGCGCCTGCCTCGGCCCAGGCCGTGACCCCAGGGTCCTGGGATCTAGTCCCACGTCGGGCTCCCTGCATGGAGCCTGCTTCTCCCTCTGCCTGTGTCTCTGCCTCTCTGTGTGTGTGTCTCATGAATAAATAAATAAAATCTTGAGAAAAAAAAATAAAGAGTCCTTTCAGGGCCTGCCCCTGTCCTCCTCAGGGCCTGCCCCCGTCCTCCTCAGGGCCTGTCCCCATCCTCCCCAGGTGGCTCTCCATCCTCCTCAGGACCTGTCCTCCCCCGAGCCTGTCCCTGTCCTCCCCAGGTGGCCCCCATCCTCCCCAGGGCCTGTCCCCGTCCTCCCCAGGGCCTGCCCCCATCCTCCCCAGGTAGCCCCTTATCCTCCCCAGGGCCTGTCCCATCCTCCCCAGGTGGCTCCCAGTCCTCCCCAGGGCCTGTCCCATCCTCCCCAGGTGGCCCCCATCCTCCCCAGGGCCTGTCCCCGTCCTCCCCAGTGGCCCCCGTCCTCCCCAGGGCCTGTCCCATCCTCCCCAGGTGGCCCCCATCCTCCCCAGGGCCTGTCCCATCCTCCCCAGGTAGCCTGCTGTTTCCTCTGCTCCAGGCTTTGCCCCCCACCGCCCGCTCCATTGCCGCGGTGAGGCCTTGTCCCCTCAGCCCCACACACACACGATGCTCTGTGACCACGCAGAGGGGCCGCAGCCCTGAGGACAGTCCCCCTGAAGCCTCCTCCCCAGCCACCCGGCATCCGTCCCATCCGTGGGGAGCGAGCTGATTTTAAGTAGCGCCACAGGCATTTGGGTCTGTGTGTATTTATTTCCTGGTGTCCCGAGTTCTATGAATATGTTTGTTTTAATGTGTAATAAGGGGAAAGTACGGCAGGCCCGCGGAGTCCATGGTTCCCGTGATGTGTGTCCGTCTGGGATGAAGCCAAAGCACGTGGAAGTTCAAGGATGAGTTCATTCGTTTATTCACTTACTTACTCATTCATTCATTTATTTTAAAGATTTTATTTATTTGAGGGCGCGCATGAGGCAGGGGCACAGGGAGCTGCAGGCTCCCCCCTGAGCGGGGCCCACCCGGACTCGCCCCCCTCCCCGGGTCAGGACCTCTGGGGGGTCAGCGGGGACCAGGAAGACGGGGTCCCCTCCCCTCGTTGCTCAAGCAGGAGGAGGTTCCCGTGAGGAGGCCGCTGTGCGGGCAGCAGGGGTCGCTCGTCGCCTGGACTCGCCATCATCCTTCCCGTGCATCTATTTTGTTATTATTTTTTAATGATTTTATTTAGTCATTCATGAGGGACAGAGAGAGAGAGAGAGGCAGAGACCCAGGCAGAGGGGGGAGCAGGCTCCCTGCGGGTGGCCCGATGGGGACTCAATCCCGGGACCCCAGGGTCACGGCTTGGGCCCCCTGAGCCCCCCTGCACCCCGGCGCCCAGTGAGCATCCTCCCTGGTGCTGGTCCTTTCCTCGCTGTCCTCACAGGGTCCTCTCCAGCACCTCCCTTCCCTGGTCGCCCCAGCCACCTTGGCCTTTCCGAGCCTGCTTTGCCGCCCGCAGGATCCTCGCCTCGGCCTCCCAGGGCGGCTTCGGTCCTTGATGTGCACGAGAGGCTGCCAGGCGCTCCTGACGCTTGCCGAGGGGCAGCGGACCTGTCGCCTTCTGGCCGCTCGGACCGCAGGCTGCAGTGTCCGCGAGTGCGGGTGTGCGACCCCCAGCTCCCGAGCTGGAGCGGCCGGCGGGGAAGCCGAGGACCCATGCGTGATGCAGCCGCCTCGCCCCTCCAGGCCAGCCCCAAAGGGCTGGTGACCCACGGAGCCCTGAGTCGCCGACAGACGGGTGTCACCCGAGGCCGCGGCGTTGGGGTGCTGTTACTCGGGCAACGCATCCCTGCAGCCCCGCTCTGCTCCCCGTTGGGAGAGGACCTTGAGGGTGTCCCCATGGGACCTTGCACCGTGGACCTTGAGGGTGTCCCCACAGGAGAGCCGATGACACTGCGGTGTAGTTTCCTAGTATGTACCGGTCTGTCTTTCCCAGTAGGAAATATGAGGGTACGTGATGGTTGAGGTTTTGCCGCCCATCGTGTTTCATATATCTAGTGTCATTTCTGCAAAAAAAAAAGATATGAGCTCGATTATTTTTGAAAATGTGGGTTGAGTCGAATCAACAAAGCGGACCGCAGGGGGGGCGTGCAGGCCGCCGTGTTTGCCGGAGACCTCTGGGGCTGGTGTGGTTATCGCTGAAATCCTCCTTCAGTCTAGACTTTGAAGGATAAGTCCTCCGGACGTCCCGTTGGAGGGGCCTTCGCAGGGTCTGGGAGGCTTCCTGCGCGGTGTCCGTAGGTCTGTACGGATCCATAAGATGCCAGAGGTCGGGTTCGGCTCCGGCTGGAGAAGGATGTTAGATTTTTATTTTAATGTTTTTAAAGATTATTTCTGTATTTAGAGAGAGAGCATGAATGGGCGGGTAAGGCAGAGGAGAGGGAGAGACTCTCAAGCGCTGAGCTCAAGCCCGGCCTGTGGCTCGGCCAACGCTGGGCCCGATCCCACGACCCCAGGATCATGACCTGAGCCAAACCCAGGAGTCGGTCGCTCAGCCAGCTGAGCCACGCGGTGCCCCAGTAATGTTGAAATTTTATTTTATTTATTTATTAATTTTAATTTTATTTTTTAAAGATTTAATTTATTTATTCATGAGAGACACAGAGAGAGGCAGAGACCCAGGCAGAGGGAGGAGCAGGCTCCATGCAGGGAGCCCGATGCAGGACTCGATCCCGGGACTCCAGGGTCACGCCTGGGCTGAAGGTGGCGCTAAACCGCTGAGCCCCTGGGGATCCCATTATTTTTATTTATTTTTTAATTTTTTATTTATTTATTTGTTTGATTTTTTAAATTTAATTTAATTTTAATTTTAATTTTAATTTTTTTTAACGTTGGAATTTTAGACGGAACTTCGCAGGGGCCTGTCATTGCCCCCGTCACCGTGGTATTGTGACCACGTGCTCTGGTTAATGCTGAGAACGCGCGTGCGTGTTAACTCTCGACGGGTGTGAGCGCCCACCCTCATCCCGCTGCGATCACTCTTGGTAAAGATACTGACCCCTCTTTTATTCTCCTCACAGAATTCCTCCTCTAACTATGCTTCGGTGCCCTCTTGGCTCCGTCGTAATGTTCGGTCGCTTTGCGTGGCTCCAGTTGCAGCCTTGGGAAGCTGTGGGGCCCCCGCCCGGCGTCGTGAACAAATGTGGCAGCAACACCTGCCAGGGTGTGATGCTCGCTGCTACTTGGGAGGCCGGGGGTGGGGGTGCTCAGCGGCTTAGCATCACCTTCAGCCCAGGGTGTGACCCTGGGTCCTGGGTTCGAGTCCCGAGCCGGGCTCCCTGCGTGGAGCCTGCTTCTCTCTCTGCCTGGGTCTCTGCCTCTCTCTCTGTGTCTCTCATGAATAAATAAATAAAATCTTTAAAAAAAAAATAATCGGGATCCCTGGGTGGCGCAGCGGTTTGGCGCCTGCCTTTGGCCCAGGGCGCGATCATGGAGACCTGGGATCGAATCCCACATCGGGCTCCCGGTGCATGGAGCCTGCTTCTCCCTCTGCCTGTGTCTCTGCCTCTCTGTCTCTCTCTGTGTGACTATCATGAATAAATAAATAAAATCTTAAAAAAAAAAATTTAAAAAAAATAAAAAATAAAAAAAAAAAATAAAAAAAAAATAATCATAGCATGACTCCGAAGGGAGGCTGTGGGTGATGTGTGTCCACAGGGTGTCCTGGCGGGTGCTCCTGGCGGGTGCCAGCCGACACACCGGAGATTCCAGCGTTGGTGGCTTCCCCGCTCCCTCCCGAGTGCCCGTTGGCGTCGGTGTGAGCTCATGCGGACCGAGGCTTCCTGCTGCCGATGTCCCGGGGTGGGGGGTCAGGAAGGGAGCAGCAGCTGTCGGGGCTCGGGTGCTGGGGGACGACGGGGATGGCGGGCATGGTGTCCACTGCCGTCCGGGCCCCGGGGCACCATGTTGGTGTCGTCGGGCTGGCAGCGGGCCTGGGTGGGGGGGCGAGTTCCAGGGAGGGGTGTCTCGCCCCCTTCTCCACGGGGAGCCCGACAGCGACTCAGGAACCGCATGGCACGAGGCCCGTGGTTTGGGACACGGTGCACAGAACCGGGAGGTGCAGGTCCCGCATGCGTGGGACCCCGTGTCAGCCTGGGCCCAGCGTGCAGGTGTGCGCCCCCAGTTCTGAGGCCCTCGCCCCGTGCCCAGGACTCCAGTGCTGAGCAGGGCTGTCCTGGGGCGGGCGGTGTCCCGGGGGCCCTGGAGCGTGGGCCCTGGCACCTGCGGGCAGCCCTCCGCGTACCCCGTCGTCCCTGCCGATGCTCGCCCCACCGGCACCGCTTTTCTCTTTTTCCCCAAGATTCTAGTAGTTAACACACCGGGACGTGTGTTCCCGTGTCCGGCCCCGTGACTCCCCGACCCCACGCGCGTGAGCTGCAGGCCCGCCCCCCACTCTCCTGCCCCAGGTATCCGTCAGCCTGTTTGCCAGAGTGAACACTTTTTTTTTTGTCTCTTTTTTTCCTTTGTTCACCGGTTTTGTTTCCTGAAGTCCACCCAGGAGCGAATCACCTGGCATTTGTCCCTCCGTGACTGGCGTCGAGCGTCCTGCTCTCCAGGCCCGTCCACGTGTCGCATACATCTGGGCGATACTCCGTTACACACGCGCGTACACGCCCACGCCTTCCGCGTCCAGTCATCACCGGTGGACACTGGGGCTGCTTGCACCGTCGTAAGCGGGGCTGCGGGGACACGGCGTGCGTGCATCTTCTCAAGCGAGCCACCGTGAGTACGCTCATCGTGCTTACTTTTATGGCGGGAAATGAGGCAAGGAAGGATTGAGCACCGTCCCCCGTGTGGCGGGGCCAGCGTGCGAATCCAGGCCCGCAGGTGCCAGAGCCTCCGTCCTTAGCTGCCGTCCCACTTACCTGCTCAACACAGAGACTGGAGGGTCTCCGGAGCCCAGGTGACCTCCACCCTGCACCTGGGGCCACGCTCGGCCCGTCCTTCCCCCGCCCGGACCCCTGGCTCACAGGCCTGGGACCCGGCCCAGGCCGGGCAGCCCGTCCAGGGGCCCGTTGTTGCCGCGGAGGCCTGTGGGGCTGTGTGTCCTCCAGTCACCCCTCCAGCGCTGACAACGCGGCGACCCCCGCGAGCAGACCTGTCCCGTCCAGCATTGCGGCGAGCGTGTCCTGTCCTGCGGGGTCAGTGGCCACTGGGCCACTGCCAGGCCCAGAGTGACCACCCCGCTGCCGCAGGCTACCAGGGCGCGACCCGCGACGGGCCAGCACCCCCACTCTCGCCCTCCACGGAGAACCAGGCACCCCGGCTCCCCATGCCGACTCGGAGGCTTTCTTTACCATTATTCTATTTTTTTTACGACTTTTGGAGTAAGACTATAGTATTATTTCTTTAAAAATTTTTTTTAAAATTTATTTATTCATGATAGAGAGAGAGAGGCAGAGACACAGGCAGAGGGAGGAGCAGGCTCCATGCAGGGAGCCCAACGCGGCTCTCGATCCTGGGACCCCAGGGTCACGTCCTGGGCCCAACACAGGTGCCGAACCGCTGAGCCATATTATTTCTAAATGTTCAGGACTTTCAAACTTAAGAGGTTACTTTGTTCCTTACGTGGGATGTCAAAGATGTCTCGTCATGCGTGGACTTAAAGGGATGTTTTCCCTTGAAGGAAATACCGGAAACTGTGGGTGACGGGAGAATGGGTTATTTAAACTTTGTTCTCCGTCCTTCTCAGTAAGCATGTTGTGCTTTGATACTATGAGAGGAACTGGATTTTATTTGTATGTGTGGGTGGGTTGGTTTATTTATTTATTTATTTATTTTTTTGCTTTTTGGTTTTTTTTTTTGTTTTTTTTGAGCTTCGCTGTCTCCTCCAGTACAGCTTTATTCTATCTGGTGCAAGCAACTTGTTTTCTTAGCAGCAATTATGGTTTTTTTTTATTTTATTTTATTTTAAAAAATATTTTATTTATTTATGATAGACATAGAGAGAGAGAGAGAGGCAGAGACCCAGGCAGAGGGAAAAGCAGGCCCCATGCAGGGAGCCCGACGTGGGACTCGATCCCAGGACCCCGGGGTCACACCCTGGGCCCAAGGCAGGCGCTAGACCACTGAGCCACCCAGGGATCCCCCAATGATGGTTTTTGGTTTCTACTTCATTTTACTCCCCAAAATTCCTCCCAGACAGACCAGCTGAGAGGGAGGCAAACTAACGGCACCAGACGGCGAGGCCTCGGGGTCCTCCTGCCCCGTCCAGGGCTGACCTGTGGGGACCTGCGATGCCTTACGGAGGTCGTTATGGGAAACAGGAAAACCATTCGCCTGCAGCTCACTTGCTGGGTTCTAACAATGTAATTACCTGAAGATCCTGGTATTTCGGGGTCCCCGGGGGGGCTCAGCAGTGGAGCGTCTGCCTCTGGCCCAGGCCGTGACCCCGGGGCCCTGGGATCGAGTCCCGCATCGGGCTCCCCGCACGGAGCCTGCTTCCCCCTCTGCCTGGGTCTCTGCCTCTCTCTGCATGTCTCAGGAATAAATAAATAAAATCTTTAAAAAAGAAAAAAAGATCGTGGTAGCTCTGACTCAGTGTGAAAAAAAGGCCTTTTCAGCTTCTGGGTAAAGGTGGGAAGCTCAAGTGGTGGCGACCTGGCCGGGCAGGATTTCCAGGAACTGGTAGCGGGAGCGGTTGCATTTGAGGTCGTGTAGGGTGCCATGGGGATTCAGAGGAAGGGGGGCGGTCTGGGGCTTATGGGTAAAGGGTTGGGGCGGAAACATCCCATCCAGGCGGATGATGAACCGGAGACAAAAGGCCAAACCACAAACGGGAAGCTGGAAACGTCCTGGCTGCGGAAAGCACGAAGCCGTGGGTGTTGTCTTCTCCCTCCTGGCGTCCCCGGTAGCCACCGATGGCACCCCCCGTGGGACCCGTGACAGTTCACTAATCACCTCTGCTTTTCTTTCGTTTAGCTGTAAGTTTAAAGTAAATATTGATGTTTTCTAAGATATAAAACCAGTCACTCATCACGACGCATTTCAACAAAACCAAACGGCTCGAGGGCCTGCACTTCCAGAGGTTTCTCCTAATTGGATAAAACCATGAGGTCTGTGCTTTTTCATTTGCCTGATTAATTACTGCTCCAAAACCCTGGAAAGCAGACATGGTCTGTAAGTGGTATCTGTTGTTTAATCGGGGACAGATGTTTTGGGGCCCGGAGAGTTACTCTTAAGTGAAGTGAATCATGGAACTGTATGTTTTGAAAGTGACGGTCCCGCAGCAGCAGGAAAAAAGCACAGTGTCTTCTGAGGCTCAAATCACGGCCGTGATTGTGGTTTATCCCGAATCTAAGAGCACCAAGAAGTGGCACGGAGATGACAGTGGTAGTAACGGGTCCCCATCCACCCGGGGCCTAGGAGAAGCCCCAGCACTTGGACCCATCCACCCGGAGCCTAGGAGGACCCCCAGCACTTGGTCCCCATCCACCCGGGGCCTAGGAGAACCCCAAGCACTTGGTCCCCATTCCCCGGGGCCTAGGAGAACCCCAAGCACTTGGTCCCCATCCTCCGGGGCCTAGGAGGACCCCCAGGACTTGGTCCCCATCCACCCAGGGCCTAGGAGGACCCCCAGGACTTGGTCCCCATCCACCCAGGGCCTAGGAGGACCCCCAGGACTTGGTCCCCATCCACCTGGGGTCTAGGCGAACCCTAGCACTTGTCTTACCTGCACTCCCCTCCCTGGTCCCTGCTGAGCCCACGTCCCGTGGTCAAGCCCACCTCGAGGCGTCTCTCCAGCTGTTTCCCCCATCAGCTACCATCCTCGTCTAAGCTAACCCACCGTAGCCGTGGGCCTTGAGGGGCACTAAGTTCACTCCCATTGGTTTGAATGAAGGCTTTAAGGGGGAGGCTGTTTTGGGTGCGCGGTCAAGGCCAGGGGCCCACGCAGGGAACATGGGGCTCCCAGGGACCAGGGATGCTCTATGCCAGGACCACTCTTAGGGAGGGACGGGGGGACGCTGCTCCTGGCGCTGAGAGCTGGGGGTAGGCCGCTGTGTCAGGGAGGGGTCGGCCGCGAGCTGTGGCCCTGCAGTCCCCGATGGGGGGTGTTTACCTCCAGCGCCCCGATGCATCTCCTCTTGGCCCAACCCGCCCGAAGGCCAGCGGCGAGGGGGCCCTGGAGACGCAGCACTGGGGCCCCAGCCTTCCGGAGCGCGGCGCAGGGCGGGGGCAGGTGCGCACGACACCCCAGGTGACTCCCCATGGTTGTCAGGGTGACAGTAGGACTCCCCAACTCAGAGCCACAGAGGAACGTGTGCGCGTCCCCCAGTCAAGGGTCGAAGCCTGTCCCCAGGTGATGGCATCACAAGTGGGCCTTTGGGAGGTGGTCAGACCACGGGGTGGAGCCCCAGTGAGAGGGTCAGAGCCTCTGTGGGGACCCCTTCCCCGCCTGTGACAGCAGGTGTGTGGCCCCCCGTCGGCTGTCCTAGGATTCAGCTCCTTCTGACGCCATCCCCCTGAGGTGGCATCGTCCCCGCAGGCTGGGGGTCGGGTCTTAAGGCGCTGCCGCCCCCCGCCCCCCAGACCCGCCTGTAGGCCTGGGTTGGTGACTCCTGTGCCCAGCGCGCTGTGATGGAGCTTCCCACGCCCGCCCCCCGCCCGGGCAGCTCGCAGAGCAGCAGTTTACTCCTTGCACCACTGGTTTATTGGGAAAGGAGGGACGGCGGGACGGGTGGGAGTGGGGTCGGGTCAGCTGCGGGAGGCGGCCCCCGGCCCCCTGCTTTGCGGACCTCATGGCTCTGGGCCCCAGGCCTGCAGCCCCACGGAAGCGCTCCGAAGCCTGCCCTTTTCCTTTTTTTTTCTTTTTTTAAAAAAAGATTTTATTTATTCACGTCCTCTGCGGGCACCCCGCCTCCCGGCACCTGTCCCGCCTGGGCCTCAACGACAGACCCGGATCCCCGGGGAGAGGGCAGCGGCACCGAGGGAGCAAGTGCGTCCTGGGAGCCGCGTCTTCACGACCTCCCTGCCGGGGGCACTGGGTGCAGCTCCCTCCCGACACCCAGCCCCGTCTACACCGCTCTGCCCTACCTTACTTCCTTACTCTCCATGGCTAAATCCTGTCCCGGTTGGTTTGTTGGTTTTTTTATTTTTTGTTTGTTTTCAGACTGTCTAGGGTCCTTCATATCTTTTTTTTTTTTCTTTTTTTTTTTTTTTTGAGTTTGTAAAAATGGACCTTAATTTTTTTTAGAAGAGGTTTAGGGTCATAGGAAACTGGAACAGGAAGTTCAGGGCCTCGTCCACGTACCTCCTCGCTACTGCAGCCGGTTCCACCACGGTGGCACCTCGCCCGGTACCCGTCCCCGCTCACCAACCAACAGCAATACCTTGTTATGGACTTGCCCCACCGTTTGCATCGGGGCCCACTGTTGTGTTGTAGGTTGTGTGGCTCTGCCCAGCGCAGGACGTCGTGTCCCCGTCACTGCGGGACCTCATGGGACAGTTCCACCGCCCTGAAGTCCCCTGTGTGCCAGCCTGCCGTGCCCCACTCTCCGCCCCGAGCCTCGGCCGCTCTGGACCGTCATGCGGCCCCCGTGAGTCTTGCTCCCAGAACTTCACGTGGTTGGAGTCGTGCCGCACGCAGGCCTGGCCGGCGGGCCTCCCTCACAAGCGATTTGCACTTAGGTGTCCTGCGTGTTTCTCGTGGCGCGGTTGCGGGGGATGCGGCTCGGTCTGCTTAGCCGTCCACGTACCGGGGGACAGCCTGCTTGCTTCTCGGCTTGGGCCGTTCGGGAAAGAGCTGCATTAACCTCCGTGCGCAGGTTCTGTCCGTGGATAAACACCGAGGGCGCGGTGGCGGGACTGCCCGGGGGACCGTGCGCAGCTTCGTGAGACCCGCAAAGCTGCCCAGAGTGGCTGTGCCCCCCGGCGCGCCTGCTAAGGGTGCTCGAGGGCTCCCCTTGCTCCGGGTCCTGGTTTCTGTTCGTTGCCGCAGGGGTGCACTGGCACCGGGCTGCGGTTATAGTTGGCCTTTCCCCGACAACGACGGAGCACCTCGAGCATCTCTCCGTGGGCTTAGTTGCCGTTTCTGCTCCAGGCCGGACTCTCGGCTTCATCGACGCTTCTGCGGGAAGGCTGCTTTCCTCCACGGGCGCCAGCCTCTGCCATCTGACCAGCCTCTTGACACTCGGTAGCTGGAAGCCACAAGCGTGTCTCTGGGGGTCATGCGGGCTTCGGGCAGGGCTGGGTGGGCTGGGTGGCTGTGCTCCGGGGCTCGGGGTGAGGGCTGCTCTGCTCCCCACGGTGGCCTTACACACTCGCCCCACGTTTCACAACCTCTCTGGGACCAGTGGGAGAGCCGGCACCCACGTTCATGGCAAAGGCAGAGGTATGAGCGGGTGAGCGGAGACACGTGAGATGCCCCAGGACCTGGGCTCACGGGTACGTAGCCAGAGGAAGCCCCGTGGCTAGCCCACAGTCAAAAGCCAGGATGAGGCCCTAGGGAGGGTAAGGATGCACGGGGGAGGATAGAGAACCGGGAGGCCATTGGGCAGCACGGGCCACCCACCGTCCACCCTTTGGGTCACAATTACTCACCCCCCTCCAACACGTAAAACGTCCTTAGCCTTACCCAGAGCTTCAAAGAGTGTCACTCAATCACGACATCACGATGCCATGATCTCCACGGTCCCCACGTGCCAGAGGCCTCTAGACAAAAGTGATCAGTTATCTCCTGTACCCAAGCTTGCAGAGCTGGACAAGCGGGAATAAAATAACGGAAATAAATACTTCCGTGGGAAACGCTCCTGTTTCTGCCCACATCCCATTGGCCGTATCAAGGCGTGTGTCAAGCCCGCCGTCAGAGGGCACCCATAGCGAGGCCGTGGCAGGGCAGCGAGAAAGAATTGGGGACGATACGTCAGCCCAGGGCAAATGGCAGTGGGAGAAAGGTTGTCCTTCATTTCCATCATCTGGCCACTCTGCAAAAGGCTTGAGAAAATATACCCTTTTTGGGGGCATCTGAGCAAATTTCTCAGAATGCTTCCAACCTGGAGTCCACGGGGCAGCTCGCAGGCCATCTGACGTTTCCCATGATTGCAGTCGGTTTCAGTCAAGGCCTGAAGTGATTCTGCCCATAAGACTCTCAGAAAAAAACCTTTCTGAGTTTTTTTTTTTTTTATAAAGTGGCAAAATATTTTAATGATAATAAATACCCAGTGTTAGGAAGGTTTCAGAGAACCTTTCTGAGTTTACAAATGAAAACAAACAGGGGCAGCCTTGGGCTCAGGGCGTGACCCCGGGGTCCCGGGATCGAGTCCCGCGTCGCGCTCCCTGCATGGAGCCTGCTTCTCCCTCTCCCTGTGTCTCTAATGAATAAATAATAATAAAAAAAGACCAACTAAAATTTGATTCCATATATACTTCCTTATGCATCATGGTTTTAGGAATTTCAGCAATTCCAGGTTTGGACCAAAATATGTGTTATTTAGAATAATTTATAACAGATATTATCTTGGTAGTAGCAGTAGATTGAAATTGGTATTTTAATTTCCCCAGATCTTCCTGAGTATGTCAGATTAAACAAGGTGTCCCTCAGTGAAAACATTTGTGTAATTAGTATAATTTGTATAATTAGTGGTTAACATATTAGTCCAAGAAAAATCTGTTTAGAAGATGTCAGAAGCACGGAGAAAATGAAAGACTAATGTCTGGGTACAGGCTTTATGCAAGTCTGATGGTTCCTAATTGTTTTCATTTAAGAAAATTGCAATAGGGTTTAACTGGGTTTTCAGTTGATAGAACTTTTAAATCTAGCTTTGGTAAAAGCTTACTCTGTGATTTTAGCATTTACCCCAGAAGTTCAAAGCTTTGAATGACATGGTTCCAACCAAATTCCTTCCAGTCTCATTACATTTTAAGGGCACGATTTCTCAGCACATAGATCTGTGGTAAACAAGATTTTTTTTTTTTTTTTGTAAGCAAGAAAATTAAAGGAATACAGTGGGGAAAACATCTTTATGAGATTTTTTTTTTTTTAATTTTAGTCTGCCTGTGTGTCAAAGTTCATTCGGGACGTGCTTCTCTGTCCCCGACGCGGTCTCTCCGTCTGTCTGTCCGTCTCCGTAGTTGCCGTCAGTCCGGGCATATTGGGCTGCGGTGGGGTGATGCCCTTACATCTTCTAGGAACCCGGTTGTCCAGCTCCGAGGATCTCCTTGTAGACCAGGGTGACCCCAACGTGCAGCATCGGCATCACCGGGAGCCGCCTGGAGCCCCACGTCCTTGGGCTCCTCCCACACCTGTTGGTTCCCACCCTCCGGGGGTGGAGCCAAAGTACCTGTGTGAGCAAGGCCTGCAGGTGGCTGTGCAGCAGGTTAAGGTCTGAGAACCCTGCCCCAGCTGCCACCTTGTTTCTTCTAGAGTTTGGTCATTGCCTTGAGGACCTGGCGGACCCGGCAGTGTCCAGGGCTGGTCTTTGTCTCTAAGCCATACCTTGAGGGCCAGACCCTTGACCTCATCTTTGTCTCCAGGCTGTTCTCTTACTTGAGAATCTTCTACTGGCTGGGAAGTCTGACAATAAAAAAGGAACCATTTTCCAGACCAGCTGGTCCAAGTTCCCTGGGTGCTGTCGAAATTGTCACAGCCTGACCAGTTCTCTGAAGGGACCGGCTGCAGGCTGCCGGCTCCCGGCCGGGATCTTCGGGAGCCTCCCCAGCTCCCAGGCTCCTGGGATACGTTTTTCCGTCTTCCAGCCTCACTCCAGGGGCCCCACCCATCCCGAAAGTTTGTGAGAGGCTTAATGATTATTATTGTTCCCAGGCCCGAGGGGTGGCTGAGGTTCGGGGTGGCTCTGCGTCGCCCTGCAGGCAGGTGGGAGCGGGGAGGGCTCTCGGGTCCCGGTTAGGCCAGCAGGTCACCCGTGAGCCACTGGCCAAGGCAGGCCACGCAGTCAAGCCAAAGCTGATGAAAATGCAGCGGGAGAGCGAGGCTCTCATCTCACGGAGTCGAGGAATCAATCTTGCAAAGGAGAGTAAAGGGATAGAAGTCGATTAAGCAAGGACGCAGAGAAAGCTCTGGGGGGTGAGGGGGGTTCCCACAGGGTTGCCCACGTGTGCCTCCAGGGACAGCCTTTAATTAGAGCTGCCCAGGGAGCCTGCGGCCTTATCCTTCTTGTGACGTCCCGGACTGAGCAAGGACTGGTGAGAACATCCTTAACGGCTTCCTTCCTCCTGGGGTTCTGGTTATTCCCTTTTTTTTTTTTTTAAAGATTTATTTATTTATTTATTCATGATAGACCTAGAAAGAGAGAGAGAGAGAGAGAGGCAGAGACACAGGAGGAGGGAGAAGCAGGCTCCATGCACCGGGAGCCCGACATGGGACTTGATCCCGGGACTCCAGGATCGCGCCCTGGGCCAAAGGCAGGCGCCAAACCGCTGTGCCACCCAGGGGTCCCCTAGGGTCCTGTTATTCCTTGTTGGTTGCAGGCGACCATCACAGGAAAAGTATCTTCCCCCCCACACCCAGGGCATGGTGGTCTGGTTTGTCCCCTTATCTCTGGTTTCCTTACATCTCAGTATTTTTTGGACTTTGTTTTGTAAACAAGAAAATTAAAGGAATACAGTGGGGAAAACATCTTTATGAGCTTTTTTTTTTTTTTTAATTTTAGTCTGCCTGTGTGTCAAAGTGAGCCTGATTCCATGCCCCTGCCCGTCCCTCCCTGCCCAGCCCCGCGTGTCCCTTACTCAAAACCATGACAGTAGCAGAGATACAGGGAGGGCGTGGAGCGGAGGGCAGTACTGCAACCTGGTGTCACCCCCACCCTCCAGGGTGAGGCTGGGAATCTCTCCTATGAGCTGCCATGACTATAAAAAGTATTCTCTTTCAGAATCTTTCAACAATAAATAATATTATTGTTTTTTGTTTCTTTCTACCACCAATCAGACTAAGTTTCAGAAGCTTGGGGTCACGTCGCCATCGTGCTCTTTGAGCCCAGGTGGTGCCTGGGGTACGCAGATGCTCAGTGACTGCCCGGGGAAGCCGCACGCGACCGGATGCGCGGGCAGTGGGCCGAGATCCGCAGGGACCGGGAAGCGGGTGCTGGCTGCAAGCCGGTGGGCCTCTTGGCAGGGGCTCGTCCTGGGAGAGCAAGAGCCCGCCTTGCGTCTGAACTTCGGGGGAGCAAAGGGACGCTTAGCACTTGGAAGATCCCGAGGGCCAAAAAAGGGTAATAAAGGGGGAAAAAACGGAAGCAAAGGGAAAGTGCTGAGTGGGGAGAGCTGGGTGGGTTTCATGGGGCTCTCTCTCTTTTTCTTGAACCTTTTCTTTCGAAAAGGCTGAGGGAAGGTGCTCTGAGTCGTTGTCCCCGGCGCAGCCTGTCACCGCCCGTGTTTCGCAGCCAGGGCCAAGCGTCCACCGGGGCGGGCTCGGGGGTGAGGCCCACCTGCCCTGGGACAGCGAGTGGCGCCCTGGAGCACCTGCCCGCTTGTCCCCTCCACCCCGCACGGCTGCGCCCAGCAGGCAGGTGGCCGGGCCAGGAGCTCCCTTCCTCCTGACCTTCGGGCAGGTGAAGGGTGCTGACCCCGTGCCCTGATGACCCAACCCATCTCCCGCCTCCAGGCCGCCGGAGGGAACCTGGGCCAGGCCTCCCGAGTCTGCAGCCGCTGGGCCGCCACGGCCTCTTGCCCGGCCTCCTGCCCGGCGTCCCTGGTCCAGCGGCCCCCCACCAGGGCCAGCATTCGCGAGGGCAGCACCCGGAGGAGCACGGCCAGGAGCCCGCGTAGGCCCAGGGCTGGCTGCTGACCGACGGGGCCCCGGCCCACCTGAGGGAGTTCCCGGTTTCCCACTGGTGGCCTGGGGAGCAGCAGGGCGAGGCCGGGATGGCGGTTCAGGCCCGAGGTGCTCAGGCTGTGGGAGCCTCACGGCGGGAACTTCCACGAGGCCACGTTGGCCGTGTGACCACTGTCTGGTGCATGCTCAGGGTCGGGGGTGTCCTCTGTTGGGGACCCCAGAGGGCATGCCAGGGCCTCCTGTACACTCCTGGGGAAGGCCGCTGGCTGCCACCACCTTCCTGCGTCCCGCGAGGTTGTTCCTGCTGCCCCCAAACGGCCCAGGGTGCTCGCAGCGGCTGGCGGTCCCCACCGTGGGCCCAGGGTGGTCCTGCGAGTACCCACGACACCCACCCGAGCCCAGGGCACCCGGCGGCCTGGCTAGGCCACAACACGTGGAACCTGCCTCAGGAGGTGTCCACCTGTGGCTGCGAGGGCCCCGCCGCTGCTCCCACAAGGTCAGGCCCTGTGCACTGGCCTGTCCTGTGCCCCCTGCGCACCGTGTCGGGCCGGGGCTGCCGAGGCCTCGCTGCTCCACTGTCCCTCCCACAGGGCCACTGCTTGATGGCGTCTGCCAGCTCTGACCCCATAACACAGGAGCTCCAGTGGGGCCGCGGATGGGCTTTGTGGAGTGTGTGGGCCCCGAAGCTATGCCCGCCTTCCCTCAGTGGGGCCAGGGCATTCGCGGAGCTCTGGGACCCCCCACCCTGACCCCCTCCCAGGAAGCTCTGGGACCTCCACCCACGAAGCTCTGGGACCGCTCCACCCCCTTCCCCTCCTGGGGAAGGGTGCTCCCAGTGGAGAGTGTCCTCGGGGGAGGGTGCCCCTGGGGGGAGGGTGCCCCCAGGGGAGGGTGCCCCCAGGTGGAGGGTGTCCTCAGGGGAGGGTGCCCCTGGGGGGAGGGTGCCCCTGGGGGGAGGGTGCCCCCAGGGGAGGGTGCCCCCAGGTGGAGGGTGTCCTCAGGGGAGGGTGCCCCTGGGGGGAGGGTGCCCCCGGGGGGAGGGTGCCCCCAGGGGAGGGTGCCCCCAGGTGGAGGGTGTCCTCAGGGGAGGGTGCCCCCGCGGGGGTAGGGTGCCCCCGGGGGGAGGGTGCCCCCAGGTGGAGGGTGTCCTTAGGGGAGGGTGCCCCGGGGGGGAGGGTGCCCCCAGGGGAGGGTGCCCCCGGGGGGAGGGAGCTCCCAGGGGAGGCTGCCCTGGGGGGGTGTCCTCAGGAGAGGGTGCCCCCAGGTGGGCGCCCCCGGGGAGGCCGTCCTGCATCGCTGCCCCGGTGGGTGCCCCCGCAGCACGCGCACTCGCCCTTTCTCGACGCCCAAGGCCCTCCCCGGGGTGGGGGCCCGGGGTGGGCCGGACGCGCCCCGCGGCTGGGTCCGCGGCGTCCTGCGCGGTGACCGCCGGCCTCCTCCCTGCAGCCGCGCGTCCCCACCCCCGGGGCTCCAGCCCGCCGGCTGCCCTGACCGCCCTCCACGCCCCTCGGCGGATGCTCTGGGCGCCGGACACGGACAGCGGAGCTGCGCTGGCGCTCCACGTACTGCCCGAAACCAGCGGGGGGAGGCCCGTACGGCTGTGGGAGGGCAGCGCCCCGGGCCCCGGCCCCCAGCCCCAGACGGCGGAGGCGCCCCGGGCAGCCGGTCCTCCCGGGTGCACACTGGCCGGCAGGGTGGGGGGCGCTAGCCCAGCCCCGCGGACACCGGGCCACCCCCCTCCCGCCGTGGCCCCGCCCACAGCGACACCGACCCCGCCCCTTCCCTGTGGCCCCGCCCACAGCGACACCGACCCGCCCCTCCCGCCGTGGCCCCGCCCACAGCGACACCGGCCCCGCCCCTCCTGCCGTGGCCCCGCCCACAGCGACACCGGCCCCGCCCCTCCCGCTGTGGCCCCGCCCACAGCGACACCGGGCCCCGCCCCTCCCCTGTGGCCCCCGGAATCCCCGTGCGACATGCCCTGAGAGGTGCTTGGCCACGTTTGTCGCTGCCGCGCCGTTCGGGTTGAACCGCGTTCCCCAAGTGGGTTCAGGGCCTACTTCCCAAGGCCTGTGGAAATGGCCTTCTTTGGAACACAGGGTGTTTGCAGGTGACTGACCAACCTAAGGCCCTTGGGGTGGCCCCAGCCGCTCGCCCGGGGAGATTCGGACGGAGGGAGGCGTGCGGGGAGCGACCGCGCTCCGAGGGCGCAGGGAGGCGCAGGGGGGTGCGGCGCGCAGGGAGGGCGCAGGGAGGGCGCAGGGGGGTGCGGTGCGCAGGGAGGTGCAGGGAGGCGCAGGGGGGTGCGGTGCGCAGGGAGGTGCGGCTTGCAGGGAGGTGCAGGGAGTCGCAGGGGCGTGCAGTGCGCAGGGAGGTGCGGCTTGCAGGGAGGTGCAGGGAGTCGCAGGGGGGTGCAGTGTGCAGGGAGGGCGCAGGGGGGTGCGGTGCGCAGGGAGGGCGCAGGGAGGGCGCAGGGAGGGCGCAGGGGGGTGCGGTGCGCAGGGAGGTGCAGGGAGGCGCAGGGGGGTGCGGTGCGCAGGGAGGTGAGGCTTGCAGGGAGGTGCAGGGAGTCGCAGGGGCGTGCAGTGCGCAGGGAGGTGCGGCTTGCAGGGAGGTGCAGGGAGTCGCAGGGGGGTGCAGTGCGCAGGGAGGGCGCAGGGGGGTGCGGTGCGCAGGGAGGGCGCAGGGGGGGCGCAGGGAGGTGCGGTGCACAGGGAGGTGCAGGGTGCACAGGGAGGTGCAGGGAGTTGCAGGGGGGTGCGGTGCGCAGGGAGGTGCAGGGAGGTGCAGGGAGGGCTCAGGGAGGTGCGGCGCGCAGGGAGGAGCAGCAGTGGAGCCGCCGAGGCTGGGGCTGCGTGGCGGGCGGCCCGGGCGCTGGGGTCGTGAGCGTGTCGCTGCGCGCTGCCCCTGCGAACTAGGGAGGGTGTGGTAACTCAGCTGACATTAATAAAGATTCTGAAAAAAATAATAAAAGTGCAAATGCTAAGGGGACAAACCAAAGCAGCCGCAGCCGGTGGGAGGCCTGCGCCGGAGCCCGCAGTCCGTGCGGGAGCGCAGACGCTGCAGGAAGCTTCTCGGACCCTTTGGCTGCTGAGGGTCCCGGGGCTCCGAGCCTTTGCCGCCCCGTCTTGGGTCTTGGTCGTCGTCACCATGCTGAGCCCAGCCCTGTATTCAGTGCTTTATTTCCATTACTCCGTTTCTTCCTTAAAAGGGTGGGTGTCAACAGACCCACTTTGCTGGAGGGGGTACTGGGGTCACCTGTCGGGTCCGCGATGGGATGCGTCGAGGGGCCAGGACCTGGCCTGTGGGCCCTGAAGGACTGGGGGCAAGTGTTCAGACTAAAATACACCTGCTTGTGGGTAAAGGAGTCCTGGGGCGGGGGAGGGGGGCGGGGGGGGGGAGGGTCCTAGGAATCTTTTTTTTTTTTTTTTAATTTTTTATTTATTTATGATAGTCACAGAGAGAGAGAGAGAGGCAGAGACACAGGCGGAGGGAGAAGCAGGCTCCATGCACCGGGAGCCTGACGTGGGATTCGATCCCGGGTCTCCAGGATCGCGCCCTGGGCCAAAGGCAGGCGCCAAACCGCTGCGCCACCCAGGGATCCCGGGTCCTAGGAATCTATCCACCAAAGAAAGATTATGTTTTCGGGCAAATATATCCCGGGTTTTGTAAAATTGACTAGCTAAGGAATCTTCCAAACACGTTCCTTCCTTGCTTGTTTACAGATTACCCGAGTCACTAAATTGAAATACTGCTTTACTTATAACAATGATTCAGAAGTTTTAAACATATGCAGAGATGTGTTTGTTTTTTTTTTCTTTTCTTTTTTTTTTTTTGCTAAATAATGTCAGAAGATTCAAAATCTATCTTCTGTTGCTAGAGGAAGCAAAGTGCTGATGGGCTGTTTGATTAGGGATTAGCAGGATGGGAGCTAAATGGGGGGCCGGGGATGAAAGTTACAAATTAAAAATAGGGGGGACAAGAGAGAAATCTCTCCCCCCAACACACACAAAATCAAATAACCATCCTTTTGGGACTGATGAAGATGGCCCTCTCCATTCCCCTTTCTCCCCACAAATGTTTGATTCAAAATATGGAGCGTAATCATGACACATAAATCTGCAGAATTAGTTTTTTTCTGACTTAAAAACCCCATTTGTAGAACTACCGCAGGAAATTATCATCACAAAGTTGCCGTATGCTTTGATTAGTTATAAAAGTTACTTAGTAGATAATCAAAAGACACCTATTTTCTAGTTTTCTTGATCAGCGTAGTCTCTGTGGTGCTGTATTAATCAGATCTCAATGACATACAAGTATGAGAAGCTTGAGTCAAACTGGCTTAAAAGGAGGACAGAGTGGGATTAATCCGTTCACCTAATTGAAAAGTCTAGGGGCAATTAGTAAGGATAGATTTACGGACCTAGAAGATAACCAGTCTCGCCCATTGCTAATAAACATGTGATGTGAATATAAATCTAAATCTCCTAGTTCTCTGTACGTTGCCTTCGGATCGTGATGGTTTGAAATCACTCAGTGGCAGCCTGAAGATAACAGTCCTTGCTGTGTAATTATTATTATTATTATTTTTATCACCGCTAAAGGGTTGTTTGCTTCTGAATGCCAGGAGAGACATTTTTAAACTTGAAAAATTTAAAATTTGCTCATGATGTTTATTTTATCTTTGGATGTTAAGAAGAATGGAAAACGGACCCAAAGTTAACCTAACAGCCCCTCCAAATAAAACATGCATGACATCCCCAGATAGTACTTGACCTTCACTGTGTGCCTGAGGATGGCCAGCTCCGATGGAGTTGCGCTTGGATTGCACAATTCTCGGCAGGCCTTTATCTGGCCTGTTGGACTGTGTTGGACTCTTGTGAGCAAGCACGTGTTTTTTCCGTCCTACCTCCCAGACTCCTGAATGTCCCATAAGGGTGATGTGGGAATGTCCCTACATGCTAAAATGAGGCCCAGCGTCCGTGCTCTGGATTTAAAAGTTGGGTAAATACGAGTTAATGGGTAGACCTTGCCATTTGATGGCAGAGAAACACCTTTGTCAGGTAAAGATATCGCTCTTATTTTAGAACCATGGAACTTGAGAGAGCCAAATCCTCCAGACCCCACGTGGCAGATATTTTGGTCAGGCCTGATAAAAACTCCCCGGTTGGTAGGTGACAGTGGGATGATGTGGAGAGAGTACAGTCTGGATTTTAATTCCCATTCTGACACCATCTTGGTGGCTTTTCTGGAAGGATGGCGATGCTGGTCACCAGGGCCGAAGGTGCAGGAGGGAGAACGGGAGGGAGTTGGGAGTCCCACACCCACAGCAGAGCTGCCCAGACTTCCTGCTCGTTGCTACTTGAGGTTGGGGTTCTGTTCCCTGGATTGTCACAGCATGAAGAGAGCTTGTGAGTCCCTTTAGAGGCGGTGGGAACAAGTCTCCCTCCCTCTCGTATTGCGCTAGGCCAGGTGGTAACCAGAGGAGAGCTGCGTGGGCCCCAGGGTGTCACGACTCCCTCAGTAGTTACCTGCCCACAGACAATTAGCCCGGGCAGACGCCCATTCCTGGGTGGCTGTGGCGGGTTTCAGTATCGGCTCATTCAGAGGCCTCCGACCACAAGCTGTGACATCCTGGGTGAGGTTTTCTGAGTAGAAACCGGGCGGTATGTTCTAATAAGCAAGCCTTTAATAGGGCTGAAACTGGTTCATTGTTTTGCATCTTCCTGGTAACGAGGACAGGGATTTAGAATCTGAATTCCCTTTCCACCAGCAGGTGCAACAATGCTTAGGAAATCTGCGTGGGCACATACGTGTATGTTAAGAAGAAACGTAGCCCGTCTTCGTTCACCATCAGGCATCCAGGTCCCCAGTGAAAACAGGTTGTGAGAGATAATTCCAAATCCACCGTCAGGACCACCCTAGGCCCAAGGTCTAGCAAAAATATCCTTTTAGGTTTGTTGTCAGCCTCAGAAATCCCTCAAATGTGACCCATATGATTCTGATGAGAAGGGTCAGTGGACTCCTACAGGAGAGGCACCTTCACCTCTGCAATGTGGTTTTTTCCACATTTGTTAATTTTGAATTCATTTTTTAAAGATTTTATTTATCTGAGAGAGCTTGAGGGGTGGGGGGAGAAGGAAAGGGGGAAGCTGAGTGGGGAGTCCGACCTGGGGCTCCATCCCAGGACCCCAGCATCACAACCTGAGCCGAAGGCAGGTGCTTAACCGACTGAGCTACCCACAGGCACTCTGGTTTTCCAGGGTTTCTCATCCTGCTGTGTAGTCACTTGCTCTGGCCGAGCGCACCCTACAGCCTTGCGTGGAGCTGACAGCGACTATAATGCCGTGGGAGGCCAAGCTGGGCGGGCGGAGCGAAGACAGAGACGTTGCAGTCTTCACCAGGATGCAGCGAGTATGATTGCTCAGAGGGGAGGGTAACCATATAATGCAAAGACCAGGAATGTCGCTTCTCGCTGAAAAGATTGCACAAATCTCTCAGATTTCTCTCCAGACGGTTGGGCATGATGGTGATTGCGCTGTAATCTGCGTGTGGGTCGTTGTTGTTCTTTTTCCTATTCTTGTCTCATCCTATGGCATTTCTAACGGGTGCTCAGAAAAATACGGTTGGGACGGCATGGGCACCCAGAAGCCAGGAGTCTGAGCACCCACTACCACGTGTCAGCTGTGTGACGCTGAGCAAGTCGTTTGGCCGTCCCGCAGATTGAGGGTGATGCTTTCCAACATCCCATGTGGTGGTTGTAATCCGATGAGGGGATGTGCGAGAAAGTGATTTGTAAAACGGAAAGCCCCGGACGGATGCCACTTGCTACCACGGGTCCCTTCACCAGGGAAGTGATGCTATGCACTTAACTCCCATTGGCTTTCTCCGCCCCTCCTTTGGGTTCGCTAACTTCGAGAAGCCCCAGCAAGGTGTGCCCAAGCATAGACATACATCATTGCCCACCCTAGAAATGGTAGGAAAACACCCGGGCCCTCGAGGACGCATTCGTCGTAACATTTCTGGGCTTTGTATCAAGTTGAGAACTCACGTCAAGAGGCCTATGCTTGACCAAACTATTTTTTTTCTCACTCTCCCCAGTACCTAAAAAGGATCATATAGTCCTAATTAGGCCTAAAGAGGCCCACAAAACAAATGTGTTTCCAAGAGCTTTGGATTTATGAACTAAAGACTGTAGGCTACTGTGTATTTTAATATATTCAGAGAGACAATTAAGATGACTTTACTTACGGTTCTGAAAAACAGTCTGGGCAGCGTTCAGCTGAGCGTATAGCCGTTCTCTGTCAAAAACCAAACTGGAATGACATTTTTTGGAATCAGCTCGCTCTGTTAAAAGCAACCAACCATCTGAAAACACTCCATGAATTGGGATGAAGTCGTGTAAAGTTTTGTGATCCTCAGGAGAGGAACAAAAATCTGGAGGAAAGTTCAGCTGCCAAAGTGCAGGAGCAGACACCTCACAAAGGAGGGAGTGAAATGGCCTGCGGTGCGTGAAAGCGCTCGCCCTCACCGAACAAAGAGGTGTCCGTTGAGACAATAGCAGAATGCCTTTACCGGAGATGGACACGAGTCATCTTAATGGTCCCGTGTCCTATCCTGTGCGTGAGAGCGTCACGGCGCAAGACCTCTTTGGATGGCAATCCGGCAAGAGCTGAAATGTATAGATTGGGAAACACCATGAATGAAGGCGTTCACCGCAGTCTTGTTGGTGGTAAGGACATTGGATACACCTAAATTGGGAAAAGCCAAGTGGTCTTCGGTGCTGGGGCCTGGCTGGATCCATGGGGTGGAGCCGGGTGCCGTGGGCTGCACGCGCAGTCCAGTCATCCCCGCGTTGAAAGCCCAGCCCCGGGGATGTTAGGAGGGGGCTCTGGGGAAGTGATTCGGTCAGGACCAGGACGGTGGGGTCCCTGCGGTGGGATTAGCACCCTCATTAAGGGGGGGAGAGTCAGCGCTCTCTCTCTGCACCCCACGAGGGGCCAAGGCCAAGACGTGACTCTGTACAGCAGGGGGAAGGCCTTTCCCACATCTCAGCTGTGTTGGTACCCCGATCTTGGAATCCCAGCCTCCAGAGCCGTGCGAAACACACGATTGTGGTTTGAGCCCGTCGGTGATGCTGTGCATGGCAGCCCAGGCCGGCGCAGACCCCGACCCGACGTGAAATGTCATGCCGTCCATAAATTTCATTGTTTTGAAACGTACTTGATAACATGAGGACTATTGTTCTAGAACATTCACTATAATAAAGACAGATTGACAACCTCCATGTCGTGCGTCATGCTGCCTGGGAACTCTACGTAGAAAAGGAAGCGGGAAAGAGAATATAATAAAACGTGAGAGTTACACCATTAGGTGAGGCTACGCGTGGCTTCTGTTTTCTTTATGTATTTTTATATTTTCCAAGTTCTGTATAATTAGCAAGGACACATTGTTATGTTAATAATCAATAAAAGCGCCGTATTAAGTAGAGCAAATACTCGGCGTCCTCTCAAAACTGTCAGTGGAGCCCGACCTGCAGGTGGAGTCCCCACCTGCGCGGCAAGGGCGCTCGGTCGGCCGGATCTCCGCCTGTTTCTCCGAGAGGGATTCCAGCTGGAGCAGGACGTGTCGTCGGAGTGAACACAGGCCTTTCAGTTCTGTCAGCATCAAAACCCTATTGAGTAAGTACAACAAGAATTAAAAAGGAAGAGGGTGAAAAAAAAAACAACCCTTATGATTTTCCTATGCTTTTTCCGTTTTTTTTTCCCCTTTCCCTTCGCTGTAAATTCTGTTAAGTTTTACCTGTACATTCTGCCCAATTGATATTCCGAAAACGAAGATAAAGAGAGTCAGGCATTTGGGACTTTTTTGACAATGTTAATTAAAATGGCCCAGGGAAGACATGACTGAGACATCTTTTTATCTAAGATGGAGATGAAAACCCCGCGTGTTTCTAGGGTTTAACGGCACCTGTGTGATCCCATCGTTTCTAGTTCTGCTGACAGAATGGGCTTTCTCCTTGAAACCAAGTAGAAAGCCACTCAAATCCTATCCAGTTCCCCCTCAAAGTAGGCTAGAAATCACAATGCAGCATCAAGAAGGAAAGAGCTGGTTGGCAGCGGTGCTGGATGTTTCCTGACTGTGTCTCTACGTGCATTTTGCATCCGTCACCCTGTCCTCTGTCCAGGACTGGCCGTTGGGGCCTGCGTGGACGGCCCATGCCCCGGGGATCCCGGTTGGGTTTGGCCGATGGAAGGCCCCGCAGCAGAAGGGGAAAGACCTTCGGGTACTTCCTCCCTGGCCTGTCGGTGGCTGTAGGGCGCAGGGCCCCAGCGCTCTCCGGGCCCGGGCTCGTCCGTCGCTCTCTCCTTCAGAGGCGGTCGGAGCGACCTCCTGTTGCCCCTAGCCCATGGGTGTCCTGCCATTCCCTGTTGGCGGGGCCTTGGTAAGTAGTGGCTTCGCCAAACTCTCTTTTATCTCTGTTTTTGAATTTGCCCTCTCTTTCCCGCCAGGATGCCGAGCCTTCCACTACCTCCTGAGACGGCGCAGCCTCATTCTGTGTCACGGCTCGCCGCGAGAATATTCTGATAGCCCATTTGACAAGCCCACTTTTCATAATTGTATGGTTGGGGGAAGAGTCTGTGGACATCTCACAGTGTGACAACGGTCGGTCTCAAGCGCTTGTCTGGACGATGATGGATCTTAGCAACTGGGTTTCACAACACCCTGCTGGGTCGACACAGAGGTACGCCGCAGTCCTTGATGAGTACTGACGAAGAGCTGAGTTCTGTGCATTAAACACGTAATAAGAGTAGACGTGTTATTTTAAAAACTGTGCCATTTTTACTCACAGACATTCCAGCATGCTTTCTCCAGGCACAGGGAAAGGAAACAGAAAGTTCCAGCAAGCGTACCTGAAATTGCCTGATCCGTCATCTACGACACAGCTAGTCCAGAGGAATGGCCCTGGGAATGTGCTCCATATCCTACATGTAAGGGTGGGAAAAGGATGGGAAACTAGTGTTGGTTCACATAGCAATTTATTTATTTATTTATTTTAAAGATTTATTTATTTATTTATTTATTTATTTATTTATTTATTTATTTATGAGAGACAGAGAGAGAGAGAGAGAGGCAGAGACACAGGCAGAGGGAGAAGCAGGCTCCATGCCGGGAGCCCGACGCGGGACTCGATCCCGGGACCCTGGGGTCATGCCCTGGGCCAAAGGCATGTGCCAAACTGCTGAGCCCCCCAGGGATCCCCTACATAGCAATTTATTAAGGAATTCCCTGGACTCAGGAGCTCTACTGTTCGTCATCCAAGGTTTTCATCGGCCTGTGCAGTATAGGGTCACTAGTATTTTAATTAATATTCACCAATAGGTGCTTTAGAGGCACTGTCTTATTTAGTCCTCATACCTATTCACATCTCACCGATTAAGAGTTCGTCAGTGGGCTGAAAGGGAGACGGGCTTTGAAGCACGTGGCCCACCTTGACCAGGGAGCTCTGGGTTGGGTCCCTTGGTGCAGATGTGATCTGGGTGGAACTCAGCTCTGCCTCCTGCTGAGGCTGCGACTCATGGATCGCAAATGGTGGGTAGAACAACAACAACAAAATTTCAAATCCCTTTGGTCAGTTTAATTCAATTACGTTGCTGGATGTGGTGGATGCTGAGATGAATGAAATACGGTTCTGGCCTCCGGGGATCTGAAGCCTACTTGGTAGACAGAGATATAAACAAATAATGAGAGAGCTGTCATAAAATGTGATTCAGATGATAAAAGAAGTATGCTTAAAATTTAATGGGAAAACAGACGAGGGAGCAATTCTATCTCTGGGATGTAGAGGAGTGTCGGGAAAAATTATGCACCAGAGGTGACGGTTAAGCTTGACCTTGAAGGGTGTGTAGGAGTTCAATAGTGGAACTGGTGGAGGAAGCGGTGAAAGGGCCCGGCAGGGGTCTTCATTCTCATTCCTGACAAAGGCTCGGAGTCTCCAGTTGCCTTCGGCCTCCAGTTGCGTTTCCAACATTGGGGACTTCCTGTGACTTGTCCAGATTTCTCACTCAGTCCTGTTTGGGTCTAAGTACCATTGGAAGAGAAGCTTTGGGAGGAAGGAGAGCTGGCTGGTCTGGAATAAAATCTAACCATTGATCTTGATCTCAGCAGGACCATGTACTAACCTGAGAAAACCATCCAGAGACCCCGAGTCTGAAAGCTGACAGCCGCGTACTGTGTGAGATGTGTGCGCAGTTTGCAGGGCCTGCCTTTCGCTTGGTTTTACAGATTAATCTTGGAGACAACTATCTCCCAGAGACCCCTGTGGCCGCATGGAGTCTGGATCATGAAAGTATGAGGGAAATAGGAAGAAAGGAGAATTTATAGAAGGGATTTAGCAACTCAATACTATTACTCATTAAGGATGCTGTATTATATCAGACCCAGACGAGAGAAGAGGATTTAGAAGATTGTCCAAGATGTCATGGAAATTGATAGAGTTTACTTGACTGAGGAAAGCAGACAAGTTAAATCCAGTTTTAGATTTTTAAATATGTGAGAGCCCTGCAACTCTTATCTTTGCCCCCAGACAGATGTGAATTCTTTCTTGCTAAGACCCAAAGACCCTCTTCACCACTGTCTTATGTCATCTTGTCTTAGACCTACCGTTGTTTCTTGTTCTGCCGACGTGGCCGATGGACACACCCTCAAGTCATGCCAGTGAGACCGGTGGCCTGGGCAAAGGGCAATGAAGAGAAGAGTGGGAAGAGTGTGTTACTCTTTATTTAGAACCCAAAATCAGTGCCTGGGTGTAACAACGAAAAAAGTAAAAGGACGTAACAATGAAAAAAGAGGTGACACTTAGACATAAATGTGCAGATTTTATAAGGGGAAGAAAAAAGACCTTTAAGACACTCTTGGAAGACGTAAAAGTAAACTTGAACAAATGGAAAGAAATCCCTGTTCTTGGATGGGTAGGAAGACTCGGTATCCTGTGTTCAGAGAAAATATGGCTAACTTCCCCTATAACGTAGGCATGAGAAGATCCTTTCTAAATGCAGCTCAGAATTCAGAGAAAGACAAGAAAAAAGACAAATAATTCAAGCTGCCTGGAAATGAAATATAATTGCATGGTAAAAATTTTAAGAAAGTCATGACAAGGTCCTGAGATAATTGGGGGAATACGTTTGGAGCATATATGACAGTTAAAAGGCCGATCCCCCTAACATACGCAACGTAACCAGGTGTGGGAGGTGAGAATGCTCGTCCAGCTTTCTCCTGGCTTATCGGCCAGTCTTCACCCTGAGTTTTCCATAGAGGCCTCAGCAATTAGCTGGCTGTGGGGTTGATCTGATTTAACATTTCATGGTTACTTTGTTGTTATGTTTTCACTAACTTCTTGTACTTTCACTCCCTGGGACCTGCTTGATTTATGTGTTTTCTCAGATCACATTCTGAGCTGTGCTCTGCACCTGGTGTTTTTCCTGGGCCAGCCGTGATGACTGGTTTGCCGGGCTCTCGTTTCGTGGGTTCCTGGTGAGATCCGCCCCTGTGTGGGTGGTAGGAGGCCCGGGGAGGGGCGTTGGATTGAGGGGATCCTTCAGGAGAGATGAATACACTCCAAAATATGCTTAGTTTACAGTCTTGGGGCTTTCCAGGTGTTATTAGACCCAGAGGGCCCTTTCTGGTGTCTCAACAGGAATGGATATGTTTTCAGAGGAGAGGGGTAAAATAAATAAGTCTGAGGTTATAGATATCTAAATCAAACCTCCATTTCCATTGTTGTTATTTGAGTAATCATAGTTGAATGCACACAGACTAAATTTCATTGTCGTCGAAGTAATTAAAGTGTCACGGATGGACAGCAGGAAGATAATGGTGTTCTGGAAAGAGAATGTTCTGGAAAATTAAAGGAATGGTGCCCCCACTGCCCCACCCCCACCCCCTCATGGTGCTGGGGAGCAACTTCAGCCAGAGATTCGTGCTCGCATCAGGACAGAGGAATGCATTTTCTGGAAGTGTGGTCTTACAGATCTCTGGTCTGGATTCCGAGCTAGAGCCACAGCTGACCTGCTACTGCCACCACCACAACGCTTTGCATGAGTAGAGGGATTTCTGTTGTTTTGTCTTCAGAGAGGGAGTGAGGGTGGAGGGTGGGGCGTGCAGAAGGGCAGGAGAGAAAATCTTGGGCCTGCTCCACACACAGCAGGGAGCCCGAGGCGGGGCTCGATCTCTCAACCCTGAGATCCTGACCTGAGCTGAAATCAAGACTTGGATGCTTAACCGACTGTGCCAGCCAAGGGCTCTGAGGGCTTTCCGGTTTGGGACTGATCTCATCTGGTCTTCGTGTGGCTCCATGAAGCAGGCAGGGGCGTGTATCGCCGTCCCCGTTCTGCAGGTGGGATCATCGAGGCTGAGAAAGGCTGAGATGCGAAGAGACAACCCAGCGGATGACTCTGGATTAAGAACCAGGGCACCCAAGATGGGCTCATCTTACCACTCACCACCTGCAACGTCCTGAGCTCAGCTCCTGTGGTTTCCGCGCCCCCACCCCCACCCCCACCCCAGCTTCAACTAAATGAGAGGTTTGTGCAAGATGGTCCTTGAGGGCCCTCCCAGGGTTACTGGAGCAGGATCTGATCACTTGCTGGGCTTCACCAGGAGCTGGTTAGTGGAGGTGAAACAGTACTCGACACCCCTGAGCTGCCAAGGCCTCCCCCTACCCCACACAGAGCAGGACCAAGAGCTCACCGGGGATGGGGGAAGCCTTTTCCTTCTGTGGACCACAGATGGAAGGCATACGTTCTCCTGTGTGATTCCAGGAAATTTTTAAAGTTTACTATTTTCTTGTAATGTTTTCCAATGCCTCCTGCATACATTTTATTAATATTTTCCAGCTTTACTGTGCTCACTTCGGCAGCACATACACTAAAATTGGAATGAGAAAGAGAAGGTTAGTGTGGCCCCTGCGCAAGGTCCACACACAAACATTTTTAGCTTTATTGAAGTATGATTTGCGTGCCATAAAAATCCAACTGTTGTAAATACGTAGTTCAAATGCTTTTTAGTAAATTTATGGACTTGTGCAACTGTCACCATAATCTAGGTTGGGAACCTCTGCTTTATCTTAAATCATTCCTTTGTGCTCCCTTACATCAGCCTCCACTCCCTTCTCCAGCTCTGGGCAACCCCTGATATGCCTTCCGTATCTATAAATTTGCCTTTTTCTGGACAGTTCACAAAAATAGAATCATGCACTATGTAGCCTTTTCCATCTGGCTTGTGTAATTTAGCATACTGTTCTTAAGGCTCGCCTACATTGTAGTCCACGTCCGTAGTCCATTCCCTTTTTTATGACTGAATAATATTCCACGCTTTGGGTATAGCATAGACCATATTTTGTTTACCTGGCCATCAGTTGGATAGTTGGGTTGCATTAAAATGCTTCCACATTTTAATGATGGTGAGTAATGCCGCTATGGACACTTAAGACTGAATCTCTGTGTAGACATGGGTTTTTTATTTCTTTTGGGTACGTTCCTAGGGATAAAAATGCAGGTTGGTTTTCTTATGTTTTTATGCAGTACGTGACCCTCTACTTTTAATCCTTATACTTGAGTGAAAGATTCACAGGAAATGTGTGGTGGAGCCAATGTGTAGCCTGTCGTAATGGGCTTGCGATGCCCGGTAGCTCTTACAGGAGTGTATCTGTCTCTGGAAGTAACGCAACCACGCAGAGTAGCCGTGGTTACGGTTTGTGTCCAACCTTCGAATTCGTAGGTGGAGGCCGTCACCCCCAGCGCTCAGAATGTGACTGTCTTTGGAGACAGGGCCCGTGGCCCAGTGAGGTCTTCAGGGTGCGGCCTGCACCCACCACAGCTGCGGTCCTCCGAAGGGGGGAAGGGCCCCGGGAGCCTGCGCACAGAGGCCGCAGAGGACATAGCAAGATGGGCCATCCGGGCGGCAGAGTCCGGCTCGGGGGAGGCCAAACCTGCCTCACCTCGGGCTCCGACTTGAGCCTCCAGAACTGTGAAGAAATAGAGGTTTGTTGTTTAAGCCGCCCGGTCCGTGGGATTTAGTCTTGGCAGCGACAGGCCCACACACGGTCCCGGACTTCAAGGAATTTGGCCCAGTGCCTTCGGGAGGCTGTCTGCGGGCCGAGCCTTCACCCAGAGCAGCCTCCAGTGGCGCTGGGCTCCGTTGTCCTTCGTGCCCTCCGGCGCGGCTGCCTTCTGTGCTGTAAAATCCCGGGGGGGGGGGGTGGTCCTTGCCGTCCTCCAGGTCACAGTCACATCGCCGGCTCCCCGAGCGACCCCGAGCTGCCTCCTCCCTGGATGCCTCCTACTGTTTGGAGGCCGTTGGCCTCTAGCGACCAGCTGCCTCCACTTGGCCCCGCCACCCCGTCTGCCCGCTGCCGGGCCACCCTGTCCCTCACGTCACCCCGTCCCTCACGTCACCCCATCCCTCACTCCACCGTGAGAGCCCCTGGTGGCCAGGGGGTGGGCTTTGCATTTGCTGCCCTCTGACCTTGCCTCTGGCTCAAGGCCTGACACAGAATTGTGCCAATTCCTTAAACCCGACAACTCCAACTACCAAGATGTTCGTCAAGTTCCAGAAATGTGTCGAGACGTGAAATACTGGTCAGTGCAGTAGGAGTAGAACAAGAATGGCTACAAGCATGGGAAGAGCAGACCCAGCACGTGGGCAAGTGACTGCAAGGGCCTGGGGCCAATGACTCACCAGCCCCAAACCTTGACTGCCTTACCCCTGAGTGAAAGGGTTGACCTAGCGAGGGTCTGGGGACGGCGAACCCTCAGTAGCCACCCAACTCTTGGTGAGTTCTGCAGGACGTGCCTCCCTGGGTACGTGGCTGCTTGAAGACGCTCAAGATCCAAATTACGTCGCTCTTTGATTAAAACGAACTTAGAGTGAATTTTGAGTGCCTGGCTTCCAAGTATATGGAATTTAGAAGTGTTAGTTATTAGCCTCTGGGGGCCCAAACCCTTGAGAGGGAAAGAAGGTAGAGGAAGCTACATCATCCACCTTTTGATAATGGACAATTTAAAAAAAAAATGTGTACACGCACGCACTCACACTCGCACGCATGCACACGACTAGCTTGGATCTTTAGAGCTTCGTGTTCAAATCAGACCCCACTGGGAGAATAGTTTGTGTGGGAATTCTACCGTAAAGCAGAATAAAACACACAAATTCCCCAAATGATAAGAAAAGAAGGGCTTATGTGGTAAACAGCCCCAGAAGGGCAAGTACTTCTGTGCAAGTGGCCTCTGACTTTCTTGTCCCTAAGTTTTCCCTTTTCCCTTGGGTTACTTTAACCTCTTCCTTCACTCTCCCTACCCCACGGTCTCCAAGGATTTGGAGATCTTGATTGCTTTACGCTGAGCACAGACAACAAGTCTTTTCTTTCATTCACTCAGCAAATTTTTGAGAAAAACAAAACAAAACAAAACAAAACCAAGGCACAGAGAGGGGAGGGTGGAGGAAGGAAATGCTCATACGGGTGAGCATTCAGGATAGGGTCTCTGATCCCAAGGCAATTAAATCCCTACCCCAGGCTGGCAACCCCACCACCAAGCCCATACACCCATGATCCTTTTCTCCTACTCTTGTCTCGTGCTGGTCTATACCATCTTCCTGCTTAAGCATGAATCTACCTCATTAGCCTGAACCATCAGTGGCAAAGGAAGACCAGTTATGTGGCCTTTCAGAAGTTCCCTGATCCCCAGAAATGTCCCACCAAATTGCTTTTCTTTTTCTTTTGCTTCTATTTACAGCTGTTGTTTCATCTGCTGAGCCCTGATCGTTGGTGCCACTACAGCCCAATCTCAGTTCTTTCTCAGCTCCACGTCTCAGGTACACATTCTGGTCGGCAAATGGTGGGAAAAAGCAGATTTCCAGCCATAGTAATCATGGCAAGATGTTATTTCCTTTCTCCCTTGCCCTATCTCTGATGGGAAGGGTCTCGGTACCATAAAGAGTGTGGGACTTTGTTGGTATAATGATGTACTGAGGTTAAAGTAAATAGATGGCCAATATTAGGAGGGAAAAAAATGGACTTGCTTAGAAGAAAATGCTAGTGGTTTCCCCAGCTTTCCACGTGTCTCAGGATCTGGCTCAGGCCTTCTAAGTCAGAATCTCTGGGGATACAAAAATCTGCATTTTAATAAGCCCTCCAGATGATTCCGACACATGCTTTGGGCCGTGGAGTTACACAATATCATCCATTCTCCATTCTTCTCTTTTTAAAATATATATTACTAAGGGAAAGAAGTTTGCTTTTTTTTTTAATTGGAGTTCAATTTGCTCTTCTCTTTTTTCATAACAATAAAGCCCTCAAGGCAGCAATGTGCCCGACTAAGAGGTAACATTTCGTATCATCCTTGCTGATAGAGCTGGCGCATGAGATGCAAACAGTAGTCATTGGGTGGGGCTTCTGGGAGATGCCATGAAAGGGAGCTGCCTCCCCTGGCAGGAATCCCCTTGTTGCCTTTGCCTCCCCCTTCTTTGTACTTTCTGCCAGCAGCCGCCTTGGACCATGAGGTGACCTTGGAGCTGGAAATGACTATCATGGAGCAAGGAGACTGAAGGAGCATCGGCCCCTGGTAGCGAGGTGCTCCATATCAGCTTTGGACTGCCCTCCTTCATCTTCTTTAGAAGAGAAAGAAAAATTATCATGTTTAAGCCATGTGGGTTTTCTGTTATCTGCAGCTGAACCCAATCCTAATACATCGTGTGTTGTTTTGGATTATTTTTGTATCACCCCTCTGAAAAAAGTAGTAAGAGCTAAAAGCCTTCTCCAGCAATGCAGGACAAAGAAGAGGTATCATTTTCCAGGTTGAGGCATGGATCTCGGAGGCATGGACTGAGGATTAGGAGGAGAAAAGACGGAAAGGACAGTAGGGAAATAAAAGCATGTGGGGCAGGACCAGAGAAGGGGGTCATTCTCAGATGCTCTCCCAAGGGGGACTCTTTGCAGACTGATAATTGACTTCCTCAATAGAAGGATTATCTCTCACCAGCCTCTGCACTTTATACTTTGTATACTTATAATGAGAAATGCCTCCCAGTAATGGATGATACTTAAAAAATATAACTAAGGGGTCGTGCACTTTTATTTTCTAGCGCTCCTCTTATCGGATGCTTCGACGCCAGAGATTGTGACGGGAATATAAAGACGAATGTTGTAAAGTCTTTGCCTTGGAGATACTCAAGATTTAAAAATAATATGCAAGCTCAGTAGGAGGAAAGTCATTGTCTTTTGTAGCTGTTCAGAGACTTCGCCTCAAGCATATTTAATGTGAATTTTATTTTTTATCTTGGGCTGGAGCAGTGCCGCGTCTTGCTTAAGGTTGGCACAAGCCATCTTGCCAAGATTGGCACCATGCTTCCAGGGGTTTGCCTACATAGGTTAGGGGTTGTTTTGTAAGGTGGTCCGAACGTGGCTGGACACCTGATTCAATTTGGGATCCAAGTTCATTTCCTTCGTTTAGAAAACAATTCAGGGATTGTTTCACACTGTCCTTCTAAGTGCTCCTTGGGGTGACTTCCTCCGGATTTGGCCTTAGAAACAGCCCACCCAACCCACTTGGCTGGTGCACCCTCTTCAGAGGTCTCCCTGAACAGTTCAGAACCAAAGTAGCAAAGAGCTTCTCAGAGCAGTTTGGCTCACCAGGCTTCTCTGGAGATGATGGTCACTCATTCGCTCGTTCATTCAATAAAGGGATATTTCTTGAGTGCCTATTATGCGCCAGGTGTTATCCCTAGAGCCCTGAATTCAATTGGCGAGACCCAGCCCTTCCCTTGGAGCTCAAGGTTAGAGTCAGCAGAGAGACCAAAAGAAAACCAAAGACAAATAGTAAACTCAAGGAACTGAAAATAAATGGGACAATTGCAACTTGTGACGTGAGCTAAGAAAGACACAAATAGGATACTGATAGTGAAAACCAGGCTTGGGGGCACGGACCTCTGATGACGGTCAGGAAGGCTTCTCGAAGGAGGAAAAATTTGAACTAAAGTCAAAAATTAAGAAGAAGGCCTCCAACCTGGGAACCAGTGAAGCAGTCTCCAGGTGCAAGGAACAGCGTGCTCAAAGGCAAGGAAAGGGCTGTCAAATCCCAGGAAGTGGAAGAAAGCCAGGGAGGTGGGGCTTCAGGAATGCTTTGCTCCCTTGGGCCTTGGGGGCCTGCAGGATTAAACACTGGCCAGTTCAATTGCCTGAGGTCAGGAGTTGGGACCAGTGTCTCTTTCTCTACCCACCTGTACTTCTTCCTGTGCATTTTGTTTCAGATACACTTACTAAAAATCATGAAAGGATTCGCATGTGTACACGGAAGGACATAAAAAATGAAAAGAAAATTAGAGATGAGAGATGGAAGGAAAGAATAATTGGAAGTAGAGGGACATATGGCTTCTCTGTCTCAGAGAAATCGCAAAGCACAGCCCTTTGAAGGTATACTCTCAAGGTTCAAATCTTATTATTTTATTTTCTTAAAGCTCAGTTTGTCAAGTAGGCAATTAGAAGACTCAAATTAAAAGGCCAAAGTAAATCACAATTATGAGCTCTTAGTCTACTTAGATTCCCCTTCCCTTAAAATGCGTAATTGTGTTTCATGTCAACTTCCGTCGGAATCAGAACCAACAAAATTGTTTTCCGTGGAATGAAGGCGGGGAGGGGTCTTGTCACAAAATGTCCCCTCAACCAGAGTCCTAGGAGGATCACGTATGGGACACTATGATCATTCATATGGACAGAAGTCTAGAGAGGAGTTTTCAAATGAATTACAACAGTCAAAGAAAAGAGAAGCTGTTGGGAAAGGTTATCTTGTACCCTGAGCAGGGTAAGATGTCAGTCATGTGATTCATCAGATCTGTAAAGGGACAGCACAGTCTTCATTGGAGATTGCAGTGGGGAGACCTCAGATTGCCAGGGTCCATGGAGGGCAGGGGAGGGTTTCACCCAGGTCAGAAAGAGAGGGTGTGGGGGGGCAGGGGTGGGTGGGTAAGGACTGTCTAATCCTCTCTGGCTGCTTCCCAACCAGATGCACGTTCAGGGGAGAGAAATCGCAAGCTGACCGATCTCCACTGTGGCTGAAGACAGTAGATCACTGGGCTCAGGAAGGATCAGGGTAGCCAGGTGAGAATCAGGGTTCCCCAGGTTCTGCCTCTATGTGCCTTTTCACCTACATTAGAATTTGACTCACCACCAGAGTCCAGTCACCTAACACATTTCGAGAGCACCTTGACTTAATTTCCAAATTGCTCTTAAATCAAACCAAATTCTCAAAAAGCTGCCGACTTAGACTGTGTGGTCTTTCACTGTTTTAATTAAACTATTCCAGTTAAACTTCTCACCACTGCAGGTAGAGCATGTGGTCTGGGGAACCAGATTTAATTTGATTTATTAAAATACTCTGCTTTTGAGGGATGTTTATATCCGTTTCATTATAAATTACGATTACGAATTATATCTGCTTCATCTCTGTCGATGGCTCACCCCAAAGTCTGACCAGGAGAGGGCTTTCCTTTTCGTTTTTTCCTCATAAGCAAAGGCTACGTAGCTTCCTGCTCCCGTTTTCCTCGGGGGAAGCCTGAATGGAAACCAAAGCCAGAAGTGAAGCAGCAGGAGTGACCACAAGGCCAGGGAGGGAGGGGGAGAACCAAAATGACCTACAGGACTATGGGTGGAGGAAGAGAGTGAGAGAAACCAGCCAGAGGGACAAGGTTAAATTCAAGGGGAACAGGAGACAACTCTTGCAACACCTTCTGAAATCTGTGTTTAGCGTGAGTGTGTCATAGTAAGGCTTTCTGTCCACCAATGAACTAGACCTTCCCAGCCTTGCAACCTTGCAGTCTTGCAGCTGTTAGGATGACACTGGGTCATCAGCCAACTCCTAGAGCCCAGAGGGTGGGGCCTATTGTCTGGTCAAGCCACCGTTTCCCTCCATGTGTTGGCCTCCTTCTTGCCAACTTCCTTTGGCCCCTTAGCTCAGCAGCTCTGGTGGGAAGAAACTTTGCTCTCTCAATATCTGTTTTATAATCTCAGGAAAGCATTCTGATTGCCCTTCCTTGGGTAATGCAGGAACAAGAGCTCCCGAAGTCCGCTGGCCACAGCGAGGACGCTGGCATGGCTAGGATGGGAGGTTGTGGGCAATTAAGTGGGCCGTACCACTCAGCACAGCTCTCGGAGGCTGAGGAGTGCTAGCTGTTGGTGGTGCACGAATCCATGGTAAGAATCCATGGTAAGTTCTAACCAGAAGGAGGACCTGAGAAAATGATACCAGGGAAGCTCATTTTGGTGGAAGTATTTTGGTTTTATTAGAGGGAGAGACTACTGGAGGTCCATATGCGACAGACGAACCTTGCCCATACTTCTCACTTGATACACAAATTAACTTAAAATGGATCATGGACCTAAATGTAAAACCTAACACTTTTATAACACTGCTGGAAGAAAACATAGAAAAACACCCTCGGGACCTTGCATTGTACAAAGATTTCTTAGCTATGACACCAAAAACAAGATCCATAAAGGAGAAAAATTGGGAGACGAGGAGAGCAGCATGCTTTTCTTTCCTTGGGTTTTGTTTCATTTAGTTATGAATAATTTGACACCGCCCTCACCTTCGAGGGTGATGGAGCTCTCTGCTCTTGGAGAGCTGACGTGGTAACTTCAGGGCCTGGCCCTGGACTGGGCCCATCACAGACATGCAACAAATACTGGTGAAATAAATGAATAAGTGAAATGTAGGATGATCGCACGATAGCCAGGAGGAAATTCTCTGAACAGAGACATGAATCAGAAGTCAGATGAGCTGTCCATACATTTCAGGGCCCACTTCTGGGTTCTCTATTCTGTTCCATTGATCTATGTGTCTGTTTTTGTGCCAGTACCACACTGTCTTGATGACCACAGCTTTGTAGTACAACCTGAAATCTGGCATTGTGATGCCCCCAGCTATGGTTTTCTTTTTTAAAATTCCCCTGGCTATTCGGGGTCTTTTCTGATTCCACACAAATCTTAAAATAATTTGTTCTAACTCTCTGAAGAAAGTCCATGGTATTTTGATAGGGATTGCATTAAACGTGTAAATTGCCCTGGGTAACATGGACATTTTCACAATATTAATTCTGCCAATCCATGAGCATGGAATATTTTTCCATCTCTTTGTGTCTTCCTCTATCTCTTTCAGAAGTGTTCTATAGTTTTTAGGGTATAGATCCTTCACCTCTTTGGTTAGGTTTATTCCTAGGTATCTTATGCTTTTGGGTGCAATTGTAAATGGGATTGACTCCTTAATTTCTCTTTCTTCAGTCTCATTGTTAGTGTATAGAAATGCCATTGATTCCTGAAATGTATGGACAACTAATATTCGATAAAGGAGGAAAGACTATCCATTGGAAGAAAGACAATCTCTTCAATAAATGGTGCTGGGAAAATTGGACATCCACATGCAGAAGAATGAAACTGGACCACTCTCTTTCACCATACACAAAGATAAACTCAAAATGGATGAGAGATCTAAATGTGAGACAAGAGTCCATCAAAATCCTAGAGGAGAACACAGGCAACACCCTTTTTGAACTCGGCCACAGTAACTTCTTGCAAGATACATCCACAAAGGCAAAAGAAACAAAAGCAAAAATGAACTATTGGGACTTCATCAAGATAAGAAGCTTTTGCACAGCAAAGGATACAGTCAACAAAACTAGAAGACAACCTACAGAATGGGAGAAGATATTTGCAAATGACATATCAGATAAAGGGCTAGTTTCCAAAATCTATAAAGAACTTATTAAACTCAACACCAAAGAAACAAACAATCCAATCATGAAATGGGCAAAAGACATGAAGAGAAATCTCACAGAGGAAGACATGGACATGGCCAACATGCACATGAGAAAATGCTCTGCATCACTTGCCATCAGGGAAATACAAATCAAAACCACAATGAGATACCACCTCACACCAGTGAGCATGGGGAAAATTAACAAGGCAGGAAACAACAAATGTTGGAGAGGATGCGGAGAAAAGGGAACCCTCTTACACTGTTGGTGGGAATGTGAACTGGTGCAGCCACTCTGGAAAACTGTGTGGAGGTTCCTCAAAGAGTTAAAAATAGACCTGCCCTACGACCCAGCAATTGCACTGTTGGGGATTTACCCCAAAGATTCAGATGCAATGAAACGCCGGGACACCTGCACCCCGATGTTTCTAGCAGCAATGTCCACAATCGCCAAACTGTGGAAGGAGCCTCGGTGTCCATCGAAAGATGATGGATAAAGAAGATGTGGTTTATGTATACAATGGAATATTACTCAGCAATTAGAAACGACAAATACCCACCATTTGCTTCAACGTGGATGGAACTGGAGGGTATTATGCTGAGTGAAATAAGCCAATCGGAGAAGGACAAACAGTGTATGTTCTCATTCATTTGGGGAATATAAATAATAGTGAAAGGGAATATAAAGGAAGGGAAAAGAAATGTTGGGAAATATCAGGAAGGGAGACAGAACATAAAGACTCCTAACTCGGGGAAACGAACTAGGGGTGGTGGAAGGGGAGGAGGGCGGGGGGTGGGGGTGAGTGGGTGACGGGCACTGAGGTGGACACTTGACGGGATGAGCACTGGGTGTTTTTCTGTATGTTGGTAAATTGAACACCAATAAAAATTAATTAAAAAAAAAAAAAAAAGAAGTCAGATGAGCGAACTGAACACAGCGATAATGGAGTCAATTAGCATAGAGGTGATGGGAGCGGCTGCAGGAGGCCACGCATTCCCAAGGGAGGAGTCTAGACACAGAACAGAGAAGGCCCTGGGGTGGTCTAGTATTGGAGGATGGGAGGGCTAAGGGGTGTAGTCTGTGGAGGAGACAGGGAAAGCATGATTGAAGAGGGAGGAGGAGGGTTAGGGCCACGGAGGGTCATGCAAACCAAGGGAGGAAGCGTTTCAAAGAGTGAAGGGTCAATAGTATCAGTTGCAGAAGAGAGGTCAAAAAAGGATGAGATTGGTGGAAGAAACCAGAGTTTCTCTCAAAGGAAGTCACTGGTGAACTTAGAGAGCGATACTTTCTACCACGTGTAGAATTTTGGTTACTATCCTACAGAAAACCTATCAAAATGGCTGAGGCAATATGGAAATTCACAAACTATCAGGCAGGTGTCTGCTGATTTATGGCACAAACATAACCGAGAGCAAACTTTGTCCTCTAGTGTCACGGTCAAGAAAACATCATAGAGAACTCCAGGGACAACCGTCATTGTAAAAATGGGGAAAAATTAGACGCTGTCACCTGCCTCAGACACTCTGTATTTTTTTTCTTGTTTCATTCTTTTCCCGCTGGGAACAAAATCTGTATGTTCGCAAATTGAACACCAATAAAAAATAAATTTATTATTAAAAAAATAGATAAATTTAAAAAATGTGGATTTTGGAAAAAAAAAAAAAGAAAGTAGCTACAGAGAACTCGGGCCGAGAAGACATGTGTTTGGGAAGCAGAGGCCACCTCGACGCAGTTGACGGTGGGTTGATTCACAGAAGCAACTGTAACTGGACTCGGGAAGAGTCGTCCAGACGGAAAGTGCGGTTGCAGGTGGCGAGCGGAGGGCGCAGTACCAACGTGTGAGCGCGAGGGAACTTGGGGCGCCCTTTAAGGAGGATGATTTACTTTGGGGACTAACCCAAGGGCGCATACGGAGTGTAGGGCTTCATTTATTTCATAGAGAGGGAAAAAGCCAATGCAGTTCGCCGAGCTCTGTGGCGGATCCTGAAGAAGGACCAGGAAGGCTTCGTATTTGCCTGCAAACTGACCCCGAGCTGTCCCAGCGAGTGCTGACCTCAGACACACGGCCAGGATGCTCCGGGGCAGGGCTCTGTCCACGCGGCGGCTGAGGCCCGTCAGCCTAATAAACACCGTGGGGAAAGGAGTCAGAGCAGTGGCCTAACGTTCACTTAGAACAAAATTATTAGTGACTTAATAGTAACAGGGGGAAACGGAACAGTAACTCCTTAAAGAGGATTGACCAGAGTCTCCCAGAAGAGCAATAGAACATGCACATTTGTTTCTTGGCTTCTTATCGCTATAAATGATGGACTATCAAAGCAACAGCACACCCATTAATCAAGACTGTAAACAATTAAAATCTTTCTCCAGATCCGGGAAAGCATCAGAATGATCAAGACTGTGCCAAAAAAAAAAAAAAAAAAAAAAAAGGAACATAAATTTCAGCCAGCTCTTTGGATCTGGGAAGTGTTTGGGCTACGCAGCCAAAAAGTCAGAGAGCAAAGAGTCTAAACTAAGCTGATAACAACTGATCATTAATTAGAGCTGAAGCCAACTATCTCAGGCCAGAGAAATATCTTGGCTACTCAGCTAAGAGCCAGAGAGCCAAAGGTCCAAGTTGGGTTCGTGATAATTAATCACAGGCAAGACCACGGCCCCGAAAAGCCCCTGTTAGGGACGGGGTGCCTCTGAGAAGAAGCAGCCCCAAGAGAAGCCGGCGGGGCGGCTCCTGCTCCGGGTGCCCCCGAGGCTGAGGCCCTGGAATCAGCAATCAGAGCAGATTCCAGCATCTAAAGACAAACTGAGCAGCTGATAACTCATCCTATGGCAAGGATTTTCTTTTTTTTCTTTTTTCTAATTAGTTAACTAATTAATTTTTATTTTTAATTCATTTATTTTTTTATTTTCTTTTTTTTAAAGGGAGATTCAAGTCTTTAAACTTCATTGAAATAGGAGGAAGGCACACGAAGGAGAGCAAGCGGAAAATAATGGAGATTATTTATCTAAAGGGTGTCCAAGGGGAAATTAAATGTTGATTAACACCAAAAGTCAGTCACCAAATGGAAATGTGTAAAAATGGAAGCATGTGAGGGGCGGGGGGCGGTGGTCACGGCGTAAGGATGGCTCAGGGGGGTCGAGGATTGGATGTCACGCGGAAGTCGATGCACACAGATGCTTACCTTCCTTTCTGCATCTGCAAGGAAGCGTTTTTCCTATTTAATCAGAGAAGGCCCCAGCACCTTTTGGCACACACGTCCGCTTTCTTTCTACCGTCGTATCTCAGGGTTTCTCAGCTGCCCGTGCCCCCTCACCCCCCGCTGCCACGGAGGACCCCAGTCCTTGCCCTTGGGGTCTGCATACAGCAAGCCGGGGACCGCCTGAGGGCCCCTGATGGACGCACAGCTCAGCAGCTGGAAGAAAGGCGTGCAGGTGCCTAATACGGAGGCAGCCGGGACCTTCCGGGTGTGTTCCCGGATCTTTGCACGTAATGCAATTTTTGGCCTTCCAGCTCATTCTGTATGGAGCCCAGGTTCTTCTTGGGAACCTGGGTGAGGTGCTGGGCTGCACTGGGATCATTCTCTCACACTAAGCAATGATTTTGTGCTAATAACTCATTAAACCCTCAGTAACACAGTAGAGTTGGCAGTTTGTAGCCTTCCCATCTCACAGATGAGGAAATCTGGGTTCCAACAGGGCGGGGAACCTGCCAAAGGGTCACTGCTAGCAACTGCGGAGGTCAGTACTTGAACACAGGCCCACGTGGCTCCAGAACCCGTGGGCTCGACCCTCGTGTCACGCTGACTCTACCAGGACAGCCTTTGGACAAGAAATAGTACCGGCGATTAGAAGGACGGGAGAGGGAGAAGAGAATAGGGACAGCGGATGTCAAGCAGAAGGGTAGGTACACATGGGGGCCCGCTCGCGCTCAAGCTTTGATCCCGCCTGCAACTGCGTGTTTTCACCCCTTGAAGGCGGCTTTGTGAACCGTGGGGCTGCTGGTACCGAGCATACGGGCCCTACATCCACGTGTTCAGATCCCAGGTCCCTAAATAAGCAAGCTCTTGGCCCCGGGGATTCAGATGGTGTGGTTTCTACCACTGAAAGATTTATAAGTTATATTCCTGGAAAAGTGGATTGAAACCCTCAGTGTCTTCATTGTCCAAAGAAGGAATGACTCAGACACTATATTCGGGCCTGAAATCCCCGAGTGAACGTATGTGGAGTGTGTGTGTGCGTGTGGGCGCGTGTGCACCCTCAGAGGCACCTACCATTTGAAGAGCTATAAAATAGAATTACCTGGGTAAGCTTTGGACATGTGTGATGGTTCACGGACCCCACTCTGGGAGATCTAGGTCGTGTTTACATATTTTAAGACACATTAGGGTAATTCCCATTGGAAAAAAACAAAACAAAACAAAACGTGTATTTTCCCCCAGATTCTATGCAAATGGCGATTTTGAATGCATAAGTACATTTTCGGTTAAAGAGAACATCACTGTCACTTAATATATTACTGGAGATATGCACAGATGTTGTTTATGTTTGCACTTTATGTAAATTGCCTTTCAGTGGAGAAGAAATGTATACATAAGATTTAAACTTGCTGTGTTTTACATATTTAGTTTGTGTAGTTTGTTTATATTTCACAGGAAGCAAATATAGGAAAGCATAGAAACCAGCATATTGCATCAAGCTCTTGCGATAGTTTTAAACGAAATGCCCCGAATGGATTAACCTTTACAAATGCCGAGAAATTAGGGGACAATTTCAGTGGAGTGTGTCTGCCGCGGCTGTCCCCGCAAAGCAGTTTCAGTGCTTAACTTGTCGTTTTTCACCGTTGGCTGAAAGCAGGCCTCCCCACCATCGCTTCTTTGCTGCTCCCCCTGTCTCTTCAGATCCCATTTCTTTCTTTCCTTTTTTTTTTTTTTAATTTTATTCTTAAATCATCTCCGCACCCCACATGGGACTAGAACCTGCAATCCCAAGATCAGGAGCTGCCTGCTGCACGCACGGGGCTAGCAAGGCGCCCCCAGACAGTGCTCCTCTTAACATGGGTCGACGGCCGGCAGGACGGAGAAACAGGAAGGCCCGCTCCCCGACGGGTGGAAGGGGCAGCCAAGGCAACGTCCCCCCAGCTTCTAGAAGGAGCTGGTCCGAGGGCCGGCCGGGGGCCCGGCAGCCCGCGGTGCAGATCTTTACAGGGTAGAGGGTAACGCAGGTCGCAGAGTCAGACCAGAGACCTCGGGGTGGCCGCCGTCCGGCCTGTTAGGCCACACCAGCTGTTCCCCTAACCCGCCTCGAGTCCCGCCCTTCCCGTGAAGGCAGAGGATGGGAAACGCTCTGACGCGCAGACCAGAGGCGCTAACTTGCTGTCACTTTGGGCACCTGCTCCTCTGCACCTGCACGTCCTTGAGTGTGAGATACGTGGTGGGCTGCATAGCATTTTGTCAACAGGGCTGCCTCGGCGTTCTGGAGAATTCTTCTATGTGAAAGACTTTACTACACTTAGCATCCCTGGCCCTAAATAAAAATAGGGTCCCAGTCACCATGACGTCCCCACCGGTATTTGCCAGTACTCTGGGGTGGGGGGGATGATGCTGCCCCAGTCGAGAGCCACCAACATGAGGCAGCTCTAGGATCCCTTTTCTAGACAATGATTTATTTATTGATGATATTCCCCTCGGGGTTAGCAGCAACGTCATGCCGATTAAAAAAAATACTGGAAAATAGCTTAAGTGCCACCAGGAAGGAAAATCATCCAAGACAGTTGCCATCAGCGGTTTGACCTTGTCCATCAAGTCCCTTAAGGGTCTATTTCTTCTTTACATTTTAAAACTCAGATCGGATCTAGCCCGACGTTCTGTTTCGTGATTTGTTTGTTACCGGAAACAGTAAACTATGAACACTCTTCCACTCATGAAATACTCTCCGGCGACGATTTTTAATGAAACTTGTGAAACCTACTATTTCATATACGTCATTGATGTAACATGGAGTCGCATCACTCTCATCCCGTGAACGCCGTGCGTCTTTTCTGTTTTTGGCACCAGATTATATCGTGCTTCTTATCCTCCTTTTTTAAAAAAATGATTTTATTTATTTATTCATGAGAGAGAGAGAGAGAGGCAGAGACACAGGCAGAGGGGGGAGTAGGCTCCCTGCAGGGAGCCCAATGTGGGACTTGATCCTGGGACCCCGGGGTCACACCCTGAGCCTAAGGTGGATGCTCAAGCTCTGAGCCCCCCGGGGTGTCCCTTTATTCTCCATTTTTAAAAATAAGTGTATAAAATCACAAATTCCTTGAGAGCAAGTACTGGAGAAAAAAAACTTATTTGAACAAAAGAAATGTTGGAAGCACCTAAAAGAGCTTTAAACACTTCCTATCGAAGTGGGTGCTCTATGCTCTCCCTCCCACCCTGGGGTCCCGTCCTGGAGGCGGAAGGATCAACAATAATAGAAATTAACTCTTACCTAGCATCTTCCTGTGCGAGGCACCGTCTCAGAGCTAGTAAGTGTCTGGACTCTTTTTTTAAAAAAAAGATCTTATTTATTTTAGAGAGAGGAGAGAGAGAGAGGAAGGGAGAGGATCCCGAGCCAGCTCCACGCTGAGCACAGAGCCCAACACGGGGCTTGATCCCAGGACCCTGAGGTCATGACCTGAGCAGAAATCAGGAGTCAGATGTGCAACTGACTGAGCCTCCAGGCCGCCCTTTCGTAGCCTGTAAAGATCAGCACCTCGGGCTGCCGGGCCGCTGGCTGACCCTCGGACCAGCTCCTTCTAGAAGCTGAGGGGACGTTACCTTGGCTGCCCCTTCCACCCATTGGGGAGCGGGCCTTCCTGCTTCTCCGTCCTGCCAGCCGTCGACCCATGTTAAGAGGAGCACTGTCTGGGGGCGCCTGGCTGGCTCCGTGGCTGCAGCAGACAGCTCCTGATCTTGGGATTGTAGGTTCTAGTCCCACGTGGGGTGCAGAGATGACCTACGAATAAAATCTTTAAAAAAGAAGAGAGAGAGAGAGAGAGGGGAAAAAAAAAAAAAGAGTGACTCTCTCCAAACTAGGGAAATGGATGGTGGATCGTCAGGCCAAATATTTAAATGGCAGAAAAATGCTTCAAATTGGGAGTCATTTACAAAATGTCATGTGTGTTGTTACAATGTCAGCCGTGAGTGCTTGTTCCTTCAGGGACGGCGTGGCTCTGTTTGCAGGGACCGCACGAGGTCGGCAGGTGCACCAAGGATCTGCAGCATCTCTTCGGGCCTCCCTGCCTCCGCTCACCTTGCCTGTCTGTTCCGCATGCAGCCTCCTCTCGCCAGTAGCTCCCCTTGTGGTGTCACCCCAGTCATTGGTCCCGGGGCCGGCTCTGGCTTCCTGGTGGGCCTCGGGGGCGCCCTGGGTGCGTGGGCCTCGGGTGCGGGGCGGGGAGGTGAGGGCAGGCGCTCTCGGGGTGTCGGCCCGTACTCCTGAGCCGGGGGCTTCCTGGGTGCGCCTCAGTCATCGGCTCTCCTGCGAGGTGGGACAGCTTGGCTGCGGGTGGCTGCCATCAAGCGTGTCCCCACCCAGGTCCCTGGGACTCTGGGTGACCGACTCCCTGGGGAGGCTTGGCGTGGTGGCCCGACTTCAGAGTGGTTCCTCTCCTCCTGCCCCCGCGAAGTCCGAGGAGTTTTGTCTGGTCTGGGGGGCCAGGTGGGCACCAGGAGGTCATGGGTTGGGGGAGGCGTCCTTGTCGCTGGGTAGCCCCACAGGGTTTCCATTTCTGTTTCTGTTTAAGATCTTATTTATCTGGTTTGAGAGGGAGAAGGACGGTGGCCGCCGGCTGGGACGGCTGAGCAGAGCCCGGGTGAAGGACTGACCCGTCGGAGGGGCCTGGGGCAAGGAGGCCGGGTGCCCCGTGTGCCCCTGGGGCAGGGAAGCAGGGGCTGAGGACCTGACGGCCCTTCTATGCACCTGTCGTAGGGCCACGGGAGGGGCAGGCCTTGGGGCACAGCCCGGCGGGGCCACGCGGGTCAATCCCGAATGTGCTTTTAACGGGATGAGCACTGGGTGTTATTCTGTATGTTGGCAAATTGAACACCAATAAAAAACAAATTTATTATTAAATAAATAAATAAATAAATAAATAAATAAATAAATAAGGAAAAGTGGGGGGAAAAAAGTGGATCAGATGGGCAGCTGTGGGGTGAGGGAGGGAGGGAAGTCAAAGAAGCCTTCTGGGTTTTGACGCCTCGGGACAGACACGCTGGGGATGGAGGCCAAACGCCACCAAACCCGACACCTGGGGGGCCTGTCAGGTACCTAAGTAAAAGGCTGAATTAGCCCCGGGGCCGCAGGAGCGGGGGGAGCTGCCCCTGCAGACCTAACCCGGGCGCAGAGACAGGATCTACACCCCGAGATACGCGCGGGCCCAGCTCCCGCTTCCCGCCAGGGTAGCTGCTGGAACCACACGCGCCTGCTGAGCCCTCGAGCCGCAGCCAGCAGGACGAGGAGCTGAATTTTATTTAACGTTCATCAGTTTAAATTTAAATGCAGAAACTGACACTCGATTCGGTTATTGGAAGACTTCAAGTGTGTTTGGAAAAACACACTGTAAATATTATAACATCAGGCATTTCCTAGGAAATGGAATCTAGGCATTTCCTTGCGAAAATGCAACGTCTGAATTAAGATGTGCTGCAAGTGTAAAACCCGTTACTACACCTCAAAGACCTGGTACCCCAAAGGTAAAATAATGCATTAATAGTTATAATATTGATTACATGTTGACACGATCATACTTTGGGTATATTGACGTTAAGTGTGCCAATGAAATTAATTTCACCGGGTTCTTTTGCTTTTTTTTTTTTTTTTTTTTCAAAATGTGGCTCCTAGGAAACCAAAGATTATATATGCGGCTTGTGTGACATCTCTATCGGATAGTGCTTAGCCCGTAAAGAAGAAATGTCTGAGTGTGGCTGGAACTAGAGGGTATTATGCTGAGTGAAGTAAGTCAATCAGTGAAAGACGATCCTTATAGGATCCCACTCGTATGTGGAATTTAAGAAACAAGACAGAGGATCAGAGGGGAAGTGAGGGGAAATAAAACAAGGTGAAATCAGAGAGGGAGACAGACAAGCCCTAGGAGACTCTTAGTCATAGGAAACAAACTGCGGGTCGCTGGAGGGGAGAGGGTGGGGGACGGGGCGACTGACATGGAGGGGGCACGTGATGGGATGAGCACTGGGTGTCATAGAAAACTGATAGATCGCGGCCCTCTGCTCCCAAACCAATCATGCACTCCATGTTAATTTATCGAATTTAAATAAAAATAAAATAATGATATAGTTTGAAATTAAATAAAAAGAAATGTCTGAGGACTGACCCCTTGGGGACCTTTACTATTTAGAGATTTTGGAAAGGAGGATAATCCTATAAAGAAGCCTCAAAATAAAAAAAAAAAAAAAACAGCCTCCTAGGGAGACCGGCCAGGAGCGTGAGGTGTTGGAGAAACCAGCTGGAAAAAAATATGTCAAGAAAGAGGAAGTAAAGCAAGTGTGCTGGGGCGGCTGAGAGCTTGGGGATAATGTAGACGGGCAAGTGGCCATTTGATTTGGCACCATGGTGATCGTTTGTGAACGTGACGGTTTCACCCTGTGTGTGTGTGTGTGTGCATGTGAAGGGGGCACAAACGGCTGATGGAGGTAGATTATTTAAAAAAAAATCGATTATAACCTAGTCCTTCAAGAAATTTTGCCTTCCGGGGGAATAGAAGGATAAAAGTATTGGAGAATAGGGATAAGGGACGGTTTTTTTTTTTTCTTTCTTTCTTTTTTTTTTTTTTAGTTAATCCAATGGGAAACATATTATCATAGCACCTACTAGTTTTTTTATTCTCTATTAAGCTTTTGACCTAAATAATTCATCTTGCAAATATCTATTAGCTAGTTAGGATGATTCTAATCTTATTTAATGAGAGTTAAGGAATGCTAAGAATTCCAAATAAATACCTGTGTCGAACTTGGCCCATGAAGTCATTGTGTAGAGGTTGGTCTGGAATTGCCAAATCCCTTCCTAGGATTACTAGACTGAGTAACACTATGGATTGAACACAGTTCCCTAGAATATAGAACCGTGACATCATCTTTATTGCAGTAGAAGTGTGTCTGCCTTCTAGAACTTGAGAACAGAGCCACAGGTCCCAAACTCGTATTAAATTTCGATTGATCATTGTGTCTCATTTTAATTTCCGCAGTACTTAGTTGTCGATTTCGGCACATAATTAGCGCTTAGTATAATTGACCGAATGAGTGAAGATAACCTCAGCATCCTCAAGTACCAAGGGGACTAGCAGTACCCAAGGATTCACCGACAGATGGCACCATTCCATTCTTAATTTCAAGTGCCCGATGGATGGGGGCGGGAAGTGGAATCTCCGGTTATGTATTTTGCTACTTCAAATTTCACAATTGAGTAATTGCAGCATATTCACCTGTATTTATTTGTTGCAAATGTCTGTGTTTCTGCTCTGCATCGATCCTGTCTTTAGCTCAGATCTTGAGAGACAAGGAAACGAGATTGACCTGTAGACAAGAGAGGAAATCTCTATAGGGTTTGGCTAGTATAATACTTGTGGACGCCAAGAAGTCAGGTCCTGCTCATTCATTTCCCCCGAAGAGGTTACTGTCCCTCGGTGGCAGTAAAAGCAAGGCTGTCTAGGGTGCATCCGGGGCACCCGCGCAGCACTCCGGGCAGCACATGCTGCGTTCAGCAAGTTGGACGAAGTTCGGCGGGACAGGTGACAAGGCCTAAGCACACCCCGTGCTTCAGAAACACGAACCCATCCAACGAAGCCCCATCCGACGTGGTCTGCACATGCACAGAGCGGAAGAGTCTAGGGCCCCCTGTAAGCACCCTGATTCCTCCCAACTTGGTTGGTTGTGACTTCCACGAGCCCCCGTGCTCCTGGTCTTATCTGCAGGCCCCGTGCAGTGGTCGGCTGTGTCGTAGGACCACAGGCCTGGGTCACAGCAAGTCAGGTGGGACACAAAGACGGCCCACGCAACCACTCGGGGTCCCCCACCTACACCTGGAGGAGGGGGCTGCTGCCACGATGGTATTTTTAGACTCATCCAGAGAAGTGTCTGTGTCAGACCAGGGCAGCTGGTTTGCCGTGAGCCTGGCCGGGTCCTGCTGTCGAGGGGCCAGACGTTGCCCAGTAGCCCCCCAGCTCGTGCGGAGGGAGCCCTGTGAGCCTGCTGCCCGAGGCCTGGGGGGCATCCGTGTCGACCTGGGCCTCCCCAGAAGGGCAGGGAGGTCACCAGGCTCTGGTGTATTTGAAACAGCCACCACCTTGGGGGGAGGTTATCGCCTCGCTTCCTGCGAACGGAAGCATCGCTGTGAGCTTGGAAACCTTTGTGCGTAAGTCAGCGCATCTTCAAATGACACATCAGTTCCTTTCTCCACGGTTTCTTCCACCTGGACACCCCCCAGTCGCCTTTGTGGGTTTCTTTCATCCTCTTTTAATTGGCATTCACCGCCTTGGCAGTGCCTTCCCCGGACCCGTGACCGTGACCACGGGGGGACGGGGACTGAGCGCCGCAAGCCTCTTCCAGGCCCTGGCTCCTGCCACCTAGGAACCTCTCTCCCTGCGTGTTGCCTTAGTGCCTCCAACACAGTACGTGTGGGAAGAAGACCCCCCAGTATTCTCTTCCCGAACCTGCTGCCCATCTGCGTTCACCATGTGTGCCTGCGTGAAAGTGTTGCGGTATAATATTTGACATTTCAATGAAAACACGACTTACGGAAGTTGTGAAGCATCGTCATAAAACAGATATTCATGACCCTGCCATGTGACCTTGGAATCGGCGTTCACCTACTGTGCCGGCGTCTGCGCAGAACCGGAGCGTCTCATAGTGTGTGAAGGTCCCATCGCTGCCGTAACCGACGGGCCCAACTGAGGACCCAAAGGGGGGAGATGGGAAGTGTCCAATGGGCCAGGGGGCTGCAGGAAGAAGCTGTGCCCTGGCCTTCTCCAGCTTTTAGAGGCCGCCTGCCTTCCTTGGTTGGTTGCTCCTTCCTCCACCTTCAGAACCAGCAGGGTCACATCTTCCAACCCTCCTGTCTCTGTGTGACCGCTGCTCCTCCCTCTGATCTCTTCCCTTTCTCTTTAAGGACCCCCGGGATTGTAGGGAATCCACCATATAATCCAGGATAATCTTCCCATCTTGCGATCTTTACTTTAAATGCCTGTTTGGCCTGCAAGATATTCGCACAGCTTCTGGGGATTAGGACGTGGGCCTCTTTGGAGACGGGGGCATCATTCTGCCTACTAGCTGTGTAGTTTCTTTAAGAAGACCTTACCAAATAGGTAGATATCCATAAAATTTGTAAATTGAATTTTAAATTAACTTTCGAAGTTCATAAAAAGTATACATGGTTTTCAGTTTTTTTTTTTTTGACTCATGTTATGACTCTAAGGTCCACCTACATCATTTTAAAGTCAACTTGGTTGACATACCTCAAATCGCGTATCCATTCCACAGTTGATGCAAGGTGTCCTGCTTTGCATAGTCTTGATTCCTGGGGCAAGAATGTGCATGGGGTTCTTGAGTGTCCTCTCTCAGAGGTGCACCCTCATGGAATGTGAATTTTTCCACGTGTAGGATTTCTTTATATATTCTGTAGATTAATCCCTCATTCGTTGATTGTATTTCCAATAAATTCTGCCCCAGTGATGTCTGTTTTTCCCCCTACCTTCTTTTTTTTTTTAAATAATTGTTTTTTTATTTTATTTTATTTTTTTTATTTATGATAGTCACACAGAGAGAGAGAGAGAGGCAGAGACACAGGCAGAGGCAGAAGCAGGCTCCATACACAGGGAGCCCGACGTGGGATTCGATCCCGGGTCTCCAGGATTGCGCCCTGGGCCAAAGGCAGGCGCTAAACCGCTGCGCCACCCAGGGATCCCAGCGCCACCCAGGGATCCCTTCCCCCTACCTTCTTTACGGTGTCTGTGATAATACAAAGGATGAGCTGCTCAGATCTCACAGGAATGAGAAGTCTCATCCGGCGTTAGACTTTTTTTTAAAGCTTTATTATTAATTTAAAGGATACAGGCAATTTTGTAATAGGTGAAGCGGGAGGAGGTCTGGGACCATCAATATCATTCTTTAGATCCTTTCTCATAGGCAATCTGTGAGATTCACATCACTTCAACACCAGGAGGTCATTTTGAAAGTAAAATGTCCCCGTCTGTGCACCATCAATCCGTAGATCTCAAGTTTGTTTGCCACGATCGGTTTTAGAGAATCAGGTATATCCTGCTAGAAGCATTCCGTGGATAAAGACCTTTCCCTTCACAAATTCCAGTAATTCATTTGCCAAGGGGTCTACCATCGGTGTGTTTACAAGGACATTAGATTGGGCTCTTTCTTTCCTGGTATCATTACTCCTCACTCCCTAACTGGAGAGACTGATTTACAGACCTTCTGTTTAACCATTTATTTCCCAGTATCTTCCCTCATGTTACGGTGTGAGGTAAAGAGCCAGTGCATTTTACATATGGGTAACCAGTAACCGTCTCAGTAATGTTTATTGAATTTCATGAAATTTTTTCTTCAAAGAGAACAATCTATATGAGACTCAAGTCTTTGGAATATATGATAATTGGAGATTTAATTTATGAATTAGTATGCGGTCAAGTTTTGAAATACTCTATACATGGGGGGAAGCCCGAATATTACGGAAGTGTCCGAGAAAGGGTTCTATGACTGCCGAATAATTCTGGCCGGCTAAGCGTGTCGTTTTCAAATGGCTACTTTGCAAATTTTCACAGATTTATTGTGTTCGTGACTTGTGAACAATTGAAGTAGACGTGTTGAAATCTCCCAGTCTCTTACCTGCCAGTGTTCTTCTGTGGTTCTACTGGTTTTTCTCTCTTCATGAGAAGGTCTCATTACCGAGTGTATACAAAGTTTAGAATTATTCTGTATCTCTGTGAACTTATCATAATGTGGTGGCCTTCTCATTTCCTAATTATGCCTTTATCTCTAAGCTTTTCTTGTCTGATAGCAATATAATTATGTCAGCTTTTCAAAGTTAATATTTGCCTGGTCTTTTTTTTTTTAAAAAAAATCTTTTTATTTTCAACATTTCTAAGTCCTTATGTTTTAAGGGTGTCTCTTGTAAAGAGCCTATAATTAGTTTTATATCTCCCAGGGGGAAAAAAACCCCAAACTTTCATTGTTTTAATCAGTTTATATTTATTGTGATTGCTGACATCTGTGAAGTTATTTTTATCATTAACTTTTCTCCTTTTTCCTTTAAAAGTTGATGACATCTTGCACTTATTTTTATTTATTTATATTTTTATTTTTAAGAATTTTTAAAAAAGATTTTGTTTATTTATTCATTCATTAGAGACAGAGAGAAAGAGAGAGAGAGAGAGAGAGAGAGAGAGGCAGAGACACAAGCAGAGGGATAAGCAGGCTCCATGCAGGAGCCTGACATGGGACTTGACCCCGGGACTCCAGGATCACACCCTGGGCCAAAGGCAGGCGCTAAACCGCTGAGCCACCCAGGGATTCCCGCACTTATTTTTATTTGTTTCATTTTTTCCCCACCTGCTGGATTGAAAGCATGGATGCTTCTGTTCTTTAGTCAGTACATTTGAAACATTATTCATATTTAACAAGTTTGACTAAGTAGGGATTAAGTTCATGTCTTAGCCTTTCTTCTGAACAACACAATTATTTTAGGACATTTTATTTTTTTTATTTTATTTTTATTTTTATTATTTTTTATTTTTATTTTTTTTAGGACATTTTAATTTCAGTCACTCAGTTGTTTTTTTTTTCTTGGAATGTCTTGTTTTTTCCTTATTATTGAAATATAGTTTTTCTGGCTATACAACTTGAGATTAATTGGCATTTTTCTCAATAACTTTGAGATTTTAATTTATGGTCTTTTGACTTCCAATATTGCTATTGAGAAGTTGGCTGTAAACTAGTTGTCTTCCTTTTCTGTAAGTAATTTGTTTTTTCTCACCACCTGCTTTTAAGCTCTTCTCTTTTTCTTCGGTGTTCCTCAGGACCATTGCTATGTGTGTAGGTGTGGATTTCATTTTCTTTATTCTGCTTGATACACATCATGCTTTCTGTATATGTGGACTTGTATCTTTCATTGTCTTCCTGGAAAACTCTCAGCCTTTATATCTTTAAGAGTTGCTTCTCCTTCATTATGGCTAGCATTTCATTCTGGGGCTCAAAATAGGTGTAGGACATCTTGGTAAATCTTTACTATTTCTTACTCCTTTGTTCCTATTCATAGCTCTCTGTGCTTCCATCTAAAAATGTTTTAAAATACACTGTCCGGTTTACTAGTTCTTTCTCTCCTCACCTGTGTCTGATCTATTGTTTAATACATCCATTGTATTTTATAGTATGATAGTTTTTACTGTAAATAAGTTGTACTTGATAATTTCTTAAGCCTACTTGGCAATTTTAATAGATTCTACTCTTCTTTTTTAAAATAAGTTTTTATTTATTTATTCATGAGAGACACAGAGAGAGAAGCAGAGACACAGGCAGAGAGAGAAGAGGGCTCCCTGTGGGACTTTATCTTAGGACCCCAGGATCACACCTTGAGCAGAAGACAGACACTCAACTGCTGAGCCACCCAGGCATCCCTAGGTTCTACTCTTCTTAACTGCTTATTTTTTACTTCTATCTTCTTTCTTTTGAACCCAACATACACATTTTAAAGATATTGTTTCCAATAATTCCAAATTCTGAAGTCTTGGGAGGTCTAAATTAGATGTGTCTGTTGACTCTCACTCATAGAATCTCCCTCCACAATGTTTGACTTTGATTGTGAGTTCATATTTGTTTGAAGGCAGTTTTCTGATAGGATATGCATTTGCTTCTTCTGGTTACTGGGGGATCTCAACTACCTGGGACAACATAAGCCTCCTTTCAACTTTTCCAGCCTAATGTGAGAATTTCCAGTTCTGCTCACTTATTTTGTAACCAACACAGGGCTTGGACTCACCAAGACAGGACTTCAGGGCAAATTTTGACTCTGCCCCAGAGACCAATCATTTTCAACCCATAGCATTTAGTATGACTGGAATATCACGCAAGTGTGAATGAAAGAAATCTCCAAAGTCCATTTTAATATACTCTATAACCAATCTACTACTGAAAAAACTCTTTTTAATTGCAGAAAGAAATATCCAAGGATGAAAGCTTAATTCAGTTGTGATTCTTGGAATCTGAGCTTTTTAATTAAAAAAATGAGACTGTGGAATGGCATTCACTCCAATACTAACAAGTTTAGACTACCAGCTAGGCTAAGGTGTGCATAATATTCAGCGTAAAGGGGCTGCTTGAGAAACCTAACTCTCTAGCTTTCTGCAAATCTGCCAAGTGACTATGGGTCATAGTCACTTGGCAGATTTAATCAAAATATTAAATCAAAGTTAATCAAAATATTAAATCTCAAACTATGTTGGGTGAATTGAGTGAAAATGAAAATCTGTTTATTGAGAAAATGAATCAACTTGGATTTTTGTATCACATAAATAAAACAACCAATTGATTCAATAAATATTTCCCTATTGTTCTTATTGCGCAGCTGTCTCATAATACACAGACTACCCAGCAGATAGATTTAGACCCTGGAGTTGGTGAGACCATTGGGCAAGTTTCTTAAATTGGAGTGTTCTCATGGGATTGATGTGACCATTAAACAAGTTAACACATGGCAAACACTCACCATAGCACCTAACACAAAGTAGGAACTTAAAAAATTATTCACAAAGACCCTCCACACTAAACTCATAAAATGAATTGTCATTTTGTGACCTTTATTCAAGGGATTTTCTTTTACTTTTTTCTTTTCTTTTTTTTTTTTAACCTACAGGAACAACTTAACGCAAATAAGTTAATGTTTTATCTGCAAAAAAGTGATCACAAAGTTAATTTTAATGAACCAAAACCCCAATGTTCACTAATAATCGCCATTTTATATGAAGTTCCCCTAAACAGAGTGTTTCTTGTGTGAATAAGTTATTTTTCTTTCTTATAATGAAACCTCAGAGGTCTAGGTATACCATCAAGATGTTAGAATATTTTCATTCAATTAACTTAAATTATGTAATGTGAAAATGAATGATGGCCAGAAGGCTGATGCCAGTGTAATTCTGGTGAGAAATTATATTTCACACATTGGTTTATTTAGTTAGAATTTTCTTTGGGTAGTAAAAATAGTGTTACATAGAAATTAGTTGTATCTAACCTCACACATACTGCCATAAATGACTCTTGCAAATCCTATACTGAGTGACAGTGACAAATCTCCCAGAAGGCAATTTTACAGTAAAATAGGGCTATCCCAGCCCCACTCAGAATGAGGTGTTCTCGATAGCTGAATGTTCCAAATAGCTGATTTAAAATAACAGAACACTGAACATTTCCACTATTTGGATTGGAACATTATCTAATTGTATCATTCACTTATTTTTTTCTTAAACAGATTATATATGGATTATGATGCAAGCTTTTCTTAGTGACTTATGATACATCCTTCTGGTCTGGATGTTAAGGAATCAGACCTAGGTCTTGGTATTTGAATTATTCCCCCCATGTCACTCTTGGGTTCGCTTTTTTTTTCTTATGAATTTACCAAAAGCCCTAGACATAATAATTCTAATGACCTGTCACAAGACATTGTTCTGGCAGGAAAATAATTTAGATCAGCAAAGATGGTGGTCTCCGCAGAATGATCTTGATCTTGCAGGATCTTTCTCCTCTTGCTATTTATGCAGCATTCCCCCAAGATCTGGCCTCTGCCATCCACTGTGCAACCAGGAAAGGAACTCAGAGGACTAGTGAAGGGACATCAAGAATTGTGGCCTTTGTCTTCAACCATTTTTGTGGCTCAGTTGACTGTGTTTTGCAAATCTGGAAGGATGTCACTCAAGATGTCCAGGTCACATACTCATTGTTTAGTGCAGGTGTCTGATAGTATTTCTTCTAAGTGCCAACAAGTAGGGAGGGGGGTGTTCCAATCAGGAAGTTAAAACTGCTCATCGCTTGCTGCCATTGCTACATTAACTTGCCTCATAAATGGGAAGAAAGAGGAAATTAAAATACCTAAATTTAAAAAGGAGATCTAGGATAAGGGTTGTCAAACTACTGCTGATGGGCCAAATCCAACCCACTGCCTGTGGCGTATGGCTCACAATTAAGAATGGCCTTTACCTTTTTAAATGGTTGAAAAAAATCAAAAGAAGAGTGTTTTGTGACAAGTGAAAATTGCATGAAATTAAAATTCCAGTGCCCATAAATAAAGGCTTATTGGAATATACAATAAGCCATGCCCCTTCATTTATGTTCATCTATGGCTTTTTTTAAAAGATTTTATTTATTCATGAGACACACACAGAGAGGGGCAGAGACACAGGCAGAGGGAGAAGCAGGCTTCCTGCGGGGAGTCCGACGTGGGACTTGATCCCAGGACCCGGGGTCACAGCCTGGGCCTGGGCTCAACCACTGAGCCACCTAGTTGTCCCCATCTATGGCTGTTTTTGTGCTGTAACATCAGAGTCGAGTAGTTGCAACAGAGACTATGCAGACTGCAAATCTTAAAATATTTACTATCTGGCTTTTTTACAAAAAGGCTGCTGACCTATGGTCTAGAAGAATAAATTTTGTCTTCTGCCTAGAAAATTCATTTTTTGGACTGAGAAGTGGAGCTATCTCCATGCTTACAAAGCTTACGAGCCCACCCACTCTTATAAATAATGGTGAGGAATTCTCCTGAAATCTCATGGCGGGAATCCCAGGGATGTATGTGTATGTGCGTGTTTATGTGTACGGACACTAAGTACTTAAAAAAGACCTGAATGTAAGTTGACCACCACATGTGATGATAATTATGATCATAAATTGTTTTTGTAAAAAGGTATTTATTAAATTATGTCAATAATTTAAACAATATATCTTAAAAATGTTTTGTGACTTTCTCCCCAACCAGCTAAGGACATCCATTTACCTCAGGGCGTTCAGAATTCGTTAAAACAAGAAAAAAAGAAAAAGAAAAGGTAATGCCCAGGTTTAGACGACCAAAATGGGAATCTTTTTAAGTCCGTAGAAAGACAATTGGTTTGAGAATCTTGAGGATTTTTGAAATTCCTGAAGCTTTACTTAATAAGACCTCTGCTGTGAAACTTCAGGATTTGATAAATCATCGGTGGAGAGAATTCAGTAAATGATGTGAGGGGAAGACTCTGACCCATGGGAAAAAGGGAAAACATACCCCTTGGGCTCCAGGAGAGTATGGGTAACACAGGGATACACAGCGAAGAAGCAGTTGGTCTCCTGCCTCACAGTTAGGTCTTTGGTCCACGCCGAGTTGCTCTTCGTGTCTGGCGTGAGAAAGCGCTCCAGGTTCACCCTTCTGCGTGGGGCCGTCCAGTTTTCCCCACACCGTTTGTTGAAGAGACTCTTTCTTACTGGATAGTCTTTCCTGCTTTGTTGGAGATTGGTTGCCCACCGAGTTGAGGCCGCATTTCTGGGTTCTCTATTCTGTTCCATTGATCTATGTGTTGGTTTTTGTGCCAGGACCACACTGCCTGGATGACCACGGCTCTGTAGGTACAGCTTGACGTCCGGGATTGTGGCGCCTCCAGCTTTGGTTTTCCTTTTCAACATTCCTTTGGCTATTTGGGATCTTTACTGGTTCCATACAAACTTTAGGATTATTTGTTCCAGCTCTGTGAAAAAAAAGCTGATGGCCTTTTGCTAGGGATTGCATCGCGTGTCTAGGCTGCCTTAGGTAGCGCAGTCATTTTAACAATAGTTGCTCTTCCAATCCATAAGCATAGGGTATTTTTTGCATTTCTTTGTGTCTTCCTCAATGCCTTTCATGAGTGTTCCATAGTTTTCAGTCCTCTTTGGTTAGGTTACCTTTCTGGATTTATTCCAGAAACCAGGTCAGACCAGCAGCCCCGAGAGGGGTGACAGTAAGGACTGGTATGTGCATCCTAGACCCTCTCGGGCCCTCACAGCTGGGGTAAGCGGCTTCTCTTCCTCACCCCTCACACAGCGGGAGGACGGGGGCAAGCGGCCCTGATACAGAGATGAGCTCCAGGGAACTGAGTCGGTAGCTCGAAGGGAGCAGCTTGCACCAGGCTGCTAGGTCTCCAGCTGCCTCCGTTCCCTGCGCGAGCCCGCCCGGTCTGCCCCCATGGGCTCACGTAGCCAGGGCAGGGCCGACTGGTCAGTTATGGAAAAGGGGCAGCTAGTTTTTCTAGAACACGTTCTTTTTTAGAACATAGGAAGAGTAATGCGCTAAAGACGTCGACCCTTTTGCTCCCTTCAACACATTCAGCGTGTGACTGCAGGTTTGCTGGAGGCCTGACCTCCGGATGCCGTGACCCTGCCCTCAGCAACAAAGGCTGTGGCGCATCACTGTCCGGACATGGGGAGTCACGCATCGCTCTGAAATAAAATGCCATGAAATCAAACTTACCTTTATCACGTGTGATGTATTCTTTGCTTTGTGTCCTACTCTATCTTTAAATAAATGCCATCTGTGGGCCAGTGAATCCATTTCGTGACCCACTCAGGGTGTTCCGACTCACAACCTCAAATACGCTGTCCGAAAGCCCTAGTGAGGTGAACAGAACGTTTGATTTTTCACACCGCAGCTCCGGATGCTGTGCTTTCGTATCAACCTGTCCCGAGAACCTTAGCAACCACCCAGTCCCCCTCGCTTTCAGGCAGCAGCCAGCCCTTCATGTACCCCCATAATACCCCTGCAGCATCGGATCTGCGCTCAGGTATGTGTGATCAGAACGTAACCCAAACTGGCGTAAGCCAACCTTAAAGAAATTGGATCTGCGTGATTTTTCCTCCAGATTGTAAGTTTTTAAAAATACCTTTTGTTCTTCTTTGAAAAAGTAGTGAGGATCTTATTTTATTAATTACATAGGTACCAGCTACAGAAAATAACTGATAACATAGACCACACAGAAATCTTCGAAATTTCTCAAATACTTACTAGGCGGGTATTTGTATACATACTCTACTCTGTTGGTGTGTCCTAATCCAACCTTGTGCTTTTTTTTTTTTTTTTAATTTCCAGGGACTTTTCAAATTTGCTTCTAATCTTCGTAAGACTAAACTTGCAGTCATGTGGTAATTTTCTAAAAGGGAATTTGTTATAGGTTAACTTGATTTAGTGAAAAAATAAAAAATAGACATTTTTATTTACACTAAAAACACCAGAGGTGGGTTGATTAGTCATTATAAAACTTACCATGTGATTCTATTACGTAGCCGATCAACAGAATGTGTATTAATTCAGGCAGATAGGTGGATAGGTAGGTAGCTAGCTTTTGGGTGATTGAGGCATGCTCGTATTATGAAAAAATCATTGGTAATATTTTTTAACTCATTACTAATAAAGATAAATACTACACGTTCATAATAAAAGTTACAGTTTTCAAGAAAAAAGGCCATTTGTGAGGGCATAAAGCAGTCTCTTTTTTTCTTACCTAAACATCTAATGTTTCATAGCACTTAGCATATTTTATATTTTAATTTTTTTATTAGTTTCATATAGAAAATTCATGTAGAATGTAGTGATCCATCAGTCTTATATCACACCCAGTGCTCATCGCATCACGTGCCCTCCTTCGTGCCTGTCACCCAGTCCCCCCATGTCCCCCTCGCCCCCTCTCCTCCAGCGGCCCTCAGGGCGTTTCCTAGAGTTCAGCATCTCTTACGGCTTGTCTCCCTCTCCATTTTCATCTCATTTTATTTTTCCTTCCCTTCCTCTATGTTCATCTGTTTTGTTTCTTAAATTCCACATATGAGTGAGATCATATGGTACTTGTCTTTCTCTGGCTGACTGACTTTGCTTAGCACAATATCCTCTAGCCCCATCCACGCTGTCCATAAAGCACTCTCATCAATAAACTACATTTAGTACCGGACTTTGTGATTTTTTTATGCCTTCTTAGGAGAGGGTGTGGGGGGGCAGGGGGGACACATGTAGGTAGGGAAGGTTATTTCCTGCATTTCCCATCTTCAAGAGAGCTAAGGTTGCCAAATAAATAAGTTCTAAATGGAAGGGGCGTAATGGCACATAAATCAAAGTGTTACCGACCCCCAGCTTCTCACAGACTCCACTGCACAGGCCGCAGCCGGGCGCACAGGCCTGTGTTTCAAGCCCAGGCCAAGTGGAGAAGCCAAAGAAAAATGCAGAGGGTGAGTTTTCTCTGTACCCTGGATCACACAAAGTACGGTGAGGAAGAGTAAAATGAAGTGACCGTGCAGAGTGAACGGCTGGATAAAGGCAGGGGGTGGGGGAGGTGCTGCGCAGAGCTCCAGGGCCCAGGTGTGCGGTGGGAGGAGGCGCACCTGTGCGCTGCACACCCGGACTCCCAAGGACAACACGGGGAGCCCACTTCCCAAGCCGCATCTGGTGGTGCCTGTTGGATCCGAGGTAGCGCTCTGGGTGAGGCCTTCAAATAACCGATGGCAGGTGGCTTTTTGGTTTTTTGTTTGCTTGTTTTTAAAGATTTTATTTATTTATTCATGACATACACAGAGAGAGAGGCAGGGACCCAGGCAGAGGGAGAAGCAGGCTCCACGCAGGGAGCTGGATGCAGAACTTGATCCTGGGACCCCGGGGTCACGCCCTGGGCAGAAGGCAGGCGCTAAACTGCTGAGCCCCCCGGGGATCCCCCGAGTGTAGGTGTTTGCACGCCGGGGGCCGAGTGTGCATTCTGTGTTCCTGCAATGGAGGAAACTCAGTTGTCCCATGGGGCGGGAATTAGGGCCCTGGCCTCACCGCCCCTCACCCCTCACATCACCCGGAGAGCTCATCACATACAGGCTATTTGAAAAGGGGGCAAAATTAGAATAAGAGGTAACTCTGACAGCAACTCTGTAGCAGCTTTCCAAAGAATTCCAGATGGTTCACAAATGTTATGGGTGACTTCAAAATTTCCCAAGCATTCTGTGTGGCTGGTGAAGGTGAGAAGGAGGGAAATAAGCAGCACTGTGTGTTTCTTTGTCCCCTAAGAGCCTCTCCGTCACCAAAAACACGTGGCCACCGTCGAGCTGCTTCCCATGTGTCCAAAGCCAGAGCCCGCTGAAGGCCAGCTCCTTGGGGAGCGTCAGGGTTGGGGCTGGGCGCTCAGAAGGAAATGCCCCTTGCTGAGAAAGGAGTGGTGCAGTGGGGGGGGGGGGCATCTACTCTCAAGGAAGTTTCAATTAAATACGGATGCCAATTAATTTAATTTATATTTCTGCATGAAAAATGTCATTCCATTACACGCACGCTGGAAGGATGCCAGGAGCCCAGGTTGGTAAATCACGTCTCTACTGACATAACACGGAATCGCAGATGAATGGGATACTTACTAGGTGCCCCGCTGCGCTCGGGGGGGCGGACCCTGTAGAAACCCAGCGGGGGTGCAGCCTGTCCTGTCCCTGCGGATGGACACCCACCGCCCCCTGCTGCTGCTCCTGGCCTCCGGCTGTGGGGAGAGCAGCTCCCACGGTGGTGACTGGCAGCCCCGGGACCCCCAGCCTGGCCACCCTGTCCCAGCCCTTCCCTAGCCCTTCCCTAGGCCACCCCTGGGCCTCCCCTAGCCCTCCCCTGGACCTCCCCTGGGCCCTCCCCTAGCCTTCACCTAGGCCTCCCCTAGCCAACCCCCCCCCCTTCCCCTGGGCCTCCCCTATCCCTCCCTGGGCCCTCCCCTAGGCCTCCTCTGGGCCTCTGACGCAGGGCCAGCTCCCTGCGGCCAGGCTGGCAGGAGACCACGCGCCACGGCTCCCGCACCCCCAGGCTCCCTGGGCCTCCCCCGCTGCCCTGCGTAGGGGTGGGTGGGGGTTTGCAGGGCCTGGGGGACAGAGGTGCGGGGCCTGGGGCTCCGGGAGTGCCGGGCTGGGGTGCCAGGGGTTCTGGGGGGGTGCCGGGAGGTGGGGCCGCAGCCCAGGCGGTGGGGACTGAGTCTGTTGAGGACTCGAGGCGGGGGCCGGGCAGGCGGGGGCGCACAAGGCGAGTTGGCTGGGAATGCGGGACCTCTGGCCTCTCCATGGACCTCGGGAAGAAATCTTGCGTTTAAAAAAATGTTTTAAAGATTTTATTTATTTAGTAATATTTTAAAATTTGAATTCCATCACCTCCCATACAGTGTGGTGTTGGTTTCAGAGCTACAGGTGGGTGATCCGCCCGTCTTCCATCACACCCAGCCGACCTCCGGAGCTCTCCTTCGTGCCCCCCACTGAGTTCCCCTGGCCCCCCCCCAGTCCCCTCCACTGGGGTCCACCAGTGGGTTTCTTACCGTTGAGTCTGTTACGGTTTGCACATGTTAACAAGGTCCCAGGTACCGCCTGGGCACCTATGGTTAGAGACGCACTACTCGCGGGGCGGGGGGCACTATGTCTAATCTCCTCTTCCTAAGTCAGGTACCACCTGGACACCTATGGTGAGAGACGTACTACTCGGGGGGCGGGGGGCACTATGTCTAATCTCCTCTTCCTAAGTCAGGTACCACCTGGACACCTATGGTTAGAGACGCACTACTCTGGGGGTGCTATGTCTAATCCCCTCTTCCTAAGTGAAGCCTCGGCTGCTCCACACAGGGCAAGGGAAGGGGCAGTGGGGTGCTGGGCTGCTGGGCTACTGGGCGCTGGGTGGATGCTTCCGGGCACCCTGTTCTCCAGTGGCGGATCCATGCCCAAGCAGGTTGGAGGGAAACTACCTTTCCAGAAACTCAGATCCATGGGGCCTGGAATAATAGATCTACAGTGAATGATTCAAGAAAGGAAGTTCCAAGGGAGGTGGGCGGGGTGGAGGGGTGGAGGGGTGGGGGGGTGGGGGGTGGAGGGTGGGTGGGGGTTGGGGTGACTGGGTGACGGGCACTGAGGGGGGCACTTGGTGGATTGAACACTGGGTGTTATGCTACATGTTGGCAAATTGAACTCCAATAAAAAAAAATTAGAAAAGAAAGGAAATTCCATGAAGTCCTGGGCAAGGTTATTAAAGGAAGGTTAGTGATAAGAAGTCACTGCACGAAGGAGCTTGAGGGAGGGTTGAGAAACTTTTTGTTTTCTAGTTTATTTCCAGATCAAAATGCAAATAATGGCGGGGGGGGGGGTGGATTTCCAAAGCCAAAGTGAAGTGTCCTTCTTATTAATTAATACATTTATTTGATCACTTATTTATCTTCACTTCCGTATTCCTTTGGCCTTTTCTCCTCCTTTTCTTTAGTACATTTTGCTTCCAACCCTTTCTGGTGCATTTATTTTGCCTGATTTTTCTTTACCTCTCTGCCTTTGCTTTTCTCAAATCTTTTCTCCAAAGACTATAAAACAAGAAGGAAACAAGACAAAGTTTAAAAGTATGGTCCAGGGGTCGTTTCATGCTGCTATCAATTCTTACCAAGAAAAAATTTTAAAAATGTGTGTATGTAGTTTTTCTTCTTACATAAAAAATAGAAAGAATTGCATTTCCGTTGTACCAGCACCTTCATGCAGCTACGATGATTAGCTACTGTCCATGGTGTTCCAGTTGTTTCTATTCCATCTTTCATTTCTCCCCTACCCTCTTTTTTTTCCTCCCTTCTTTCTTTTCTTCCTCCCCCCCTCCCTGCCTCCCTCCCTCCCTCCCTTCCTCCTCCCCCTCTTGCCCCTTCCCTCCCTCCCTCCCTCCTTTCTCTCTCTCCCTCTCTCCCTCCTTCCTCACTCTCTCTTTCTCTCCCTCCCTCCCCTTCGCTCTTTCTCTCTCTCCTGCTGGTGTGGTGTTTATTAAAGCAAATCCCAGACATCATATCATTTAACTCATTTCCTATAGAATTTCCTGGAGGCAGGGCCACAAGAGAATGTAGGCTGAGGAAATGATCCCTTATAATTGTGTTATTCACCAAAATATGGAATTTGTGTTACTGAGATAAGGAAAAATATAGAATTTCCCAAACCTCCACATAATACCCCAGATGGTATAGATTTTATTTTCCATCTCCATGTCTTCCCCCTAGAGTCTTCGCGGGGGGTCTATGAGGACTTTTTGATCTTCCTTTGCTATTAAAGTAATAACAGAATAACAGAACATGTGGACGTTCATAAACCTAAAAAGAGATGCATATCCTCTTACTATTCACTAAGAGCGTTCTGAGAACATCACTTTTGGAGTTAAACTTTGTCAGTGTAGATTTTAGGAGCTCTCCTATGACAAAGATCCACCCCCCCCCCCGGGGGGCGTGCCCCCTGAGCTGACCCTTTTAATGGTTTAGAGGCACCTGGGTCTGGATGGGAAAGCGAGGCGAGAGTTGCTCTAATGCTCCCACACATCAGATCTATAGAGTATCAAGTGATTCGAAAGTCAGGTTATTTCCACTGGTAAACATCTAACTAAATTCGAAAAAAATGCCCTCTAAATAAGTCAAATGGACAGGGGCTTTGAATGAAGGAATTAATTATCCTTGGTGTCCTAAGGAAAAAGAATCCCACTGTGGCACCGAGAATGTAATTAATGGGAGGTAAGCGCCAACAAATCACTCCTTAAAATATTAATGCTATCAAAGAACAGCTGGATAATGAGCGAAACTTGACCCTTGGGGGACCAGCAAACGGTCCTGTTGCAGGACCTTTTGCAGTTGTGATGTAATGGAATTCCTTTAAATTGAACAAAAATAACGCAAAGAGGTGTGGTTCTGGGCAAGTTATTAGCAGTAAACATGTCTTTGTGGTTTTATCATCTTATTATGATCAGGGGAGCTCACTTTTGCTGTGGTTCTGAATGGCCTTTCCCCTGAGTTGTTCAGGATATGCACAATCCAAACAACGCTCCTAAAAAAACAACTTGAAAAAAACTTTAAGTCTGGCAAGAACTTTTCTTAGTTTTTGGGAATAAAAATATAGCACCCAAGAAATTTTTGCAAAAACAATCTTCCCATATGCCGAAGTCAAGAAAAACTGTACCATTGTTTGTTTGTGGATAAAAGCCAGAACTTTATTTGGTTTTATTTAATAGCTTATTATTGTCCCGAGCAGTATCTATTTCTAAGAGAGCAAGAAAGCTAAATATTTACACAGTCCTACTTAGCATCTGACATGCTGGGCATTATTTTTACATTTTCCTACCTAAATGCTAATCTCAATATTTAAAAGCAAAAGTCAGAAGTAATTTTTCTTTTTAACTTGGAATGTATTTTAACTTGGATTGAAAAAAAAAAAAAAGAAACCGTTTTATTCAGAGTTAAAAAAAAAAAAAAAGCAGCTCTGAACCGCCTGGGGACCATGGGGAAGCTGCGGGCGGGCGTGGTAGATGCTTTTGAGACCCACACTTTTTATTGCCGGTGCACAGCTCACTTTTGTCTCTTTTGTTCCACTCAACTTGCCAACATCTAAATCAGTGACACGGGCATTCAGAGTGTCTGACAAATAGGTCGGGGTACGTGGAACACATTCACACCCACCAGCGGACGAGGAGAGGAAGTTCAGGATGCAGTAAAAATAAATGCCCGCGTTTAGCCTGGTTTCACATGACGCCGATGTCCTAAGGCCCTTGCGCCACCGCCGAGGGGGCCGCGGCCCTGCAAATGGCACACAGGGGACACATCCTTTAAATAAATGTGTTTCTTTGCCCCAACAGAAGTTCAGATCGGCTCAATTGTCATTAATTTTGTTCTTTTATTTCCTTTGTGGCGTGAACGAAGTCGTGCTCTTTGAGGGTTTTGGAGCTGCCCTGGGCTGGTGGAGGTGACCGGGGAGGGCGGCACGCGGAGGGGGGAGGGTGTGCGCGCGGGTGTGCGAACTGCCCGTCCTCCTCCAAGTGGAACCTAAGTGCACAAGTTGGCGGCCCCTTGACCTCGCATCCTGAGCGCCCAGAGCAGGTGCCGCAGGCGGCGCAGGGTGCCCCTCGCCGCGGCCATCGCGCCCGCTCTTTAGCTCGTTGTCCCGAGGGGCGCGGGAAGGTCGCACGGGGTTGGTGGCCTTGGCCCGGGCTCCGTGGAGCCCGTCCCCGCCCTACCCCGTGCGGGGCGCGGTCCTGGGAGAGGGGGATCCGCGGGGAGGGATGCGCGCGCGGGGGTATGCGCGGGGGGGGGGGATGCGCGGGGGGCGATGTGGGGTGTGTGTGTGGGGGGGATGAGCGAAGCGGGGATGCGTCGGGGGGATGGGGGTATGCACGGGGGGGCATCCAGGGAAGGGATCCGCGGGGGGGATCCGTGGGGGGGATGCGCGGGGGGCGGATCCGTGGGGGGATGAGGGGGGTGGATCCGCGGGAGAGATGGGGGAGATCTATGGGAGTGATGGGGGGGATGCGGGGGGGTGATGGGGGGATGTGCCGGGGAGGGGATCTGGGGGGATCCGCTGTGGGGGGGGATCCGCGGGAGGGAAGGGGGAGATCCTGGGGGGGGATCCGCTGGGGGTATGGGGGGGTATCCGCGGGGGGGATCGAGGGGATGCGCGAGGGGGGATGCGCGGGGGGTGGATGGGGGGGATCCGCAAGGGAGGGGATTGGGGGGATCCGCGGGGTGGATGGGGGGATGCGCGGGTGGGGGTGATGCGCGGGGGGAATCCAGGGGGATGCGGATGAGCAAGGGAGGGGATGGGGGGATGCGCGGGTGGGGGGGATGCGCGGGGGGATCCGGGGGGGATCCGCGGGGGGATGAGCGGGGGGATCCGCAGGGGCGCGCGAGCCGAGAGCGGGGGACGGGCGGCCGCGCCCGCGGTGATGAGCGCCAGCGGCGACCCGGGAGGGCGGACTCTTCCCGGAGCGTCGCGGCTCCCCCGCCCTCTTCCCTTTAAAGGGCGCCCCGCGGCCGGGCGGCAGCATCCCGGGGCCGTCGGTGCCAGGCCACTCGCAGGCGGGCCGACGGCGGCGGCCGAGCAGGGGCGCGGGGCCGGGACGGGGTCGCGGGCGCGGAGGGGCGCCAGGCCGGGGCGGAGGAGGCGGGCGGCGGAATGAGCCCCGCGGCGCTGGGCCGCGGCCCCCGCAGCAGCGCCCGCCCGCCCGCGCCCTTGCCCGCGCCCTTGCCCGCGCCCTTGCCCGCGCCCCCCATGCTCACGGCCCCGCTGCGCAGCCCTCGGCGCGGCCCCCGCCGCCTCCCCGCGCCCCGCTAGCCCCGCGCCCGCGCCCGCGCCCCCGCCCGCCATGAGGCCGCTGCTGGCGCTCTGGCTCGTCCTGGGCGCGCTGCGCCGGAGCCCCGCGGCCGCCCAGCAGGCGGGGGAGTACTGCCACGGCTGGGTGGACGCGCACGGCGGCGACCACGACGGCTTCCAGTGCCCCGAGGACTTCGACACGCCGGACGCCACCATCTGCTGCGGCTCCTGCGCGCTGCGCTACTGCTGCGCCGCGGCCGACGCCAGGCTGGAGCAGGGCGGGTGCACCAACGACCGCGGCGGGCGCCAGCCCCCGGGCGTCACCGCGCGTAAGTGCCGGCCCGCCGGGTGCTCCCGCCCGGCCCGGGTCCCTGATCCCCCGGCCCCCTCCCCGGTTCCCCGGTCCCCGATGCCCCTCTCCAGCCCCGGGGCCCCATCCCCGGCTCCCGGGTGCCCATCCCTGGCTCCCGGGTCCCCATCCCCGGTTCCCCGGTCCCCGATCTCCCTCTCCAGCCTCGGGTCCCCATCCTCGGCCCCCGGGTACCTGCCCCGGCCCCCCGATGCCCCTCTCCAGCCCCGGGTCCCCTCCCCGGCTCCCGGGTCCCCCTCCGCCCCGCAGTCCCCGACCCCCGCGTGCGCCGCGGACGGCCCCGGGCCCGCGCCCCTCATTCCTTTGCGCCCCGACTCCCGCCCGGCGGGGTCTCGGCGGGTGCCCGAGCGAGGGTGGCGGACGGCGAGGAGCGCGGGCCTGCACCGGGCGGCCGCGGGAGAGGCGGCTGGAGCTCCCGGGGCCGAGGGCCGAGGGGAAGGGCCAGGGGGCGGCGGCGGGATCGCGGTCTTGGGGCGCTGGGGCCCCCGGTGCGCGCCCTGCTGGGGGGGGCGACGCCCCTCTGCAGCCCCGCGGGGCCGAGCGGCTGGGCCACGTCCCTCCCACCCGGGGGCGCGCTCGCGGGGGTCCCGAGCCGCGGACTCCCCCGCGCTCCTCCGCCTCGGGTCGGCCCCGCGGGCAGCCCCCCTGTCGCGCCCTTCGCCCGCGCGGGGCCCGGGGCGGACACGCAGAGACGCGGTCGCCCCCGTCCTCAGGCGGGAACGCGCGGGGCAGATTCCCGCTGAGTCCGGAGCGAGCGAACCCTGGCCCAGCGCAGGAACGTTACACCTAAAAGAAAGAAAACAGAAAAAAGAAAAGAAAAAGAGGGAGAGAGAGAAGAAAAAGCCTTGCACCCGAATGGGAGCGTCAGGGAACCGGGTGGGAACCCGGAGCGGGTGACACCCCAGAGCCCCCCCTCGGGAGCGGCCACGGAAGGTCCCCGGGGAACCGGGGAAGAGGGTGGATGGCGCCGGGTCACCCCGGGTCACCGTCCGCCCAGCGCCCAGCGCAGCCCCCAGGGAGCATAAGCAGGTCGCGGCTGCAGGAATTGCACCTCCAGGGGCATCTGGGGGCTGCTCTGGGGGGAAAGGGCGCTCGGGGCAAGCGGGGATCCCCAGGCCGCCCGGCTTGTTAAAAAAAAAAAAGACATACAGACCCTTTCCTCGGCTCAGCACTGCCCCTGGGGCCCTGGGGCCTGCGGGCTTGTCAGTGCGCAGTGTGCAGGGGGCTCCCCCAACCCCAATCGGCTTGGCCGCCCCAGGACAGCGGGCGGCTGGGTGACCTGGGCAGGTCCCTTAGCTGCTCTGGGCCTCGTGTCCCTCTAAAGTGGGCGCGCTGTTCTCAGGGCAGTTGGGCTGAGGACGGAGGGGGCGGGCGGGGTGCTTAGACAGGGCACAGGCACAGGCGGTGGTGGGCAGTCACTTTGCCTTTGCCTTCTTTTTTCTCTTTTTTTCTAAAGATTTTATTTATTTATTCATGAGAGACACAGGGAGAGAGGCAGAGACATAGGCAGAGGGAGAAGCAGGCTCCATGCAGGGAGCCCAATGCGGACTCGATCCTGGGACCCCGGAGTCACGCCCTGAGCTGAAGGCAGCGCTAAACCGCTGAGTCCCCCCCCCCCTCGCCCGCCCTGCCCTCACCTTCTACAGGGCGCTGTGACAGCAGGGTGGTGGGAGGGCAGGGTGCTAGACAGTGGGGTGCCGGGAGGGTGGGGGTGCTAGACGACAGGGTGGTGCAAGGGCAGGGTGCTACAAGGGGCCGAGTGGGTGGGAGGTGAGGCCGACATGCGGGAGCCACCAATCTCTGGGTTGAGTGTCACCGTCACCCAGGCTTGCACACGCGTGTCCTGGGAAGGTTAGACCCAGAGCCACTTGGGTGCGGGCCAAAGAGCCCACAGAGGTGGCTCTCCCAGATGGGGCCACTCGGAGTGGGGTCTCCTGGGGGGCAGGGGGCGGCTCAGGGTGGGACCCAGCCCCGTGGGGGCCACGGTGTGGAACGGCCACTGACTCCCACTCCCAGCTGCCTCAGGACCTAGATGAGCCTGACCGTCCAGAGCCTGGGTGGGGTGCGGGGGGTAGAGGGGTGGCGCTGCAGGAAGAACCCAGAGCTGGGGACTGCTCTGCGGGCCAGGCCAGCGGGGCCCCGGAGGGTTCCTTCCGGGGCTCCCTGCTCCTGTGAGGATGCGGCCCATGCACAGGCCAGGGTGCGCGGGCAGGAGGCGCTGGGACCCGAGGGCGTGTGCACCACCCGCTCCCACCCTCTGCCCACCCCGATGGGGTGTCCGTCCAGAGTCCCGGTGACCAGCCCGCTGGCCGTCCCCTTGCTGCAGGCAGCGGGAGGAGGCCGTTCCCCCGGGTTTCCACGGGAGCCACGCGAGGGCAAGCTGTGGGCGTGGGTGTGGGTGTGAGCCCACGTCCCCCCATGAGGAGCCGCCGGCGGGTTGCCCGGGCTGGTGGTGGGGATGGCGGGGGACAGCGGCGGGTCTGGGGCTGGGGGCCAGGCCGCCTGCCGTTTGGGGGACTCTGCTGCAGCCCGGGTGGCTTTGCCTTTCAGAGCCCGTGTACGTGCCCTTCCTCATCGTTGGCTCCATCTTCGTGGCCTTCATCATCCTGGGCTCCTTGGTGGCGGTCTACTGCTGCACCTGCCTGAGGCCCAAGGAGCCGTCCCAGCAGCCCATCCGCTTCTCGCTGCGCAGCTATCAGACGGAGGCCCTGCCCATGATCCTGCCCTCCGCCGGCCTGCGCGCGCCGTCCCGCCAGTCCAGCACGGCCACCAGCTCCAGCTCCACCGGGGGCTCCATCCGCAGGTTCTCCTTTGCCCGAGCGGAGCCCGGCTGCCTGGTGCCCTCCCCGCCCCCACCCTACACCACGGGCCACCCCATCCACCTGGCGCAGCCGTCGGGGTTCCTGGTGTCACCCCAGTACTTCGCTTACCCGCTCCAGCAGGAGCCCCCGCTGCCCGGGAAGAGCTGCCCGGACTTCAGTCCCAGCTGACCGGCTGCAGCCATTGGGCCTGCGGGTGGTGGGCCCGCCGTGGGCAGGTGCAGGGCGAGCCACCGCCGCGAGGACCTCCGGGGGCAGTGTCCCGGGACCTGGCCACGGCCCAGACGAACGTGCGAGGAGAACGCCGCACCCTCATAGCCTCCAGCTTCCCGGGCCCCGGTGCAGAATGGGGGGTGCCGCCGCCTCGGCTTTCACCCCCAGAACTGGTGGTGATGGCATTTCAGGCTGTGCTACTTTCATGCGACACGTGCAGCAGGTGGACTGCAAAGGTGCAGACTGGCTGAGGCGGCGTCGGGACAGGCTGGCTGCGCTGCCCAGAGGAGGCCGGGGCGTCCTTTGGTCCTTGTGAGTTGTTCAGTGGGTCCTAACGCCGAGAGCGTCAGGAAGCCAAGGGAAATACCCGACTGCAGTCACTGCAGCTTCTCTTAAAAGAATTAACAAGTGAGCAGCCCGAGGTAGTCGTGATTCGGGGAAGCAGCCCAACCACCAACGCCGTTAGCGTCGGGAGGACAGTTACGTGTGAAGTTAGTAACTAGACTTTGTGCATTTTCAGAACACGAGATTTCACTAATCACACGAGCAGTTTAAAGTCTTAAATCTTTGCTCCAATTTCCATCCTAACACAGACCTTAGGTCAAAGCATTTCCCCCACCCACCTGAGGGAATATTTATTGCTGGACCCTTGGTGCAGCGATGTAGAGTGTTTAAATGAAAGTCGGACAGTCCGGTCTCAAAGCATTTATTTGTAAAATGACTTATGTACAAATGTAAAGAGTTGTAACAGTGTATTTACCACGTGGACGGCACTAATTATTTAGCAGGCACACTGATTATTTATGTTGGTCACTGTGGACTCGAGGGCCCAGCAGCCGGTGGCCGCGTTCTCCGTCCCTTCCGCCGCTGCGTTCTGTGTCTGTTGATTACACACTTGGGCATGTATCCTGCTGGGTTAGAATAAATAAAATACTTTACGTTTTCGTGAACTTCATTTGAGATTTAAGATCAAAGCGCTTCGTTTTATCTTCCTAACGAGATTGTCTGCTATTCAAGAAAAAGAAATGTCTTTACATAGCACTTCAGATTTTGAAATTAAAAAAAATAAAAATCCCACGTGGATGTTGAATTACACACAAAAGCTCTTTTCTGCATCAGGGCCTGTGAAGGGCAGGGAAGGAAGTGAACTTTTATAGATTTAAAAATCGGGACATTTCTCATAAGAATCTGGCTTCTTGTGACCCCAGGAAGATGTGGCGCTGGGGGTGCCCAGTGGCCCGGGTTAGGCCGCCCACTGCTGGCGATGCACCGGCCAGTCACCAGCTCCGGCCTGGTGTCCCCAGCCTGGCCTGATTCCCTTCGTTTTGTTTTGTGACGTACCCGGCCCCTGGGGCTGTTTGGGAGCCAGGTTTATTTTTTATTTTTATTTTTTAAAGATTTTATCTATTTATTTATTCACGAGAGACACAGGGAGAGAGAGAGGCAGGGACACAGGCAGAGGGAGAAGCAGGCTCCACGCAGGGAGCCCAACGCGGAACTCGATCCCGGGCCCCCGGGGTCACGCCCTGGGCTTAAGGCAGGTGCCAGAGCGCTGAGCCACCGGGGCTGCCCTGGGAGCCCAGGTTTCGATGAATTCAGGCTGCCGTACGTCACCCTCGGTAGCTCTTTTCATTTTTATTTATTTTTTAAATACAACCCATTTTCATTTACTTTATTTTTTTTATTTTTTTATTTTTTATTTTTTAAATTTTATTTATTTATGATAGGCACACAGTGAGAGAGAGAGAAGCAGAGACACAGGCAGAGGGAGAAGCAGGCTCCATGCACCGGGAGCCCGACGTGGGACTCGATCCCGGGTCTCCAGGATCGCGCCCCGGGCCAAAGGCAGGCGCCAAACCGCTGCGCCACCCAGGGATCCCTACTTTTTAATTTTTGAAGGAAGCTCTTAGCCCAACGTGGGGCTGGGGTTCGGGGCCCTCCAATCAGGGGGGGCGTGCTGTCCACTGAGCCAGCCGGGTGCCCTCACGTGCCCTTTTTCAAGGCTTGCCCCGAGCCAGAGTCCCCACCCAAGGGGGCCGTGCGGGGCCATGTGGGGCCGTGGGGGTGCCGTGGGGTGCCGTGGGGGGGCCGCTGGGCCTGCCTTGGGCCTCCCCGCTGGGAAAGCCAGTTGAAGGTTCTGGCCTTGGGCCTTGGCCCCGGCTGATGGCCGAGGAGCTCAGACTGCTGGTCCCCAGCTTCTCCTGTGACCGAAGTGGTGGCTTCACATACGCTGTGGTCACGAAGAAAGGGAGGGAGGGAGGGAGGGAGGGCCTCCCGGAGGATGCACGGCTGAGCCCCCCCCCCTCCCCCCGGGCCCTGCGTCCTTACACTGGTTTGGGCCAGGAGACCCCGTGGGGGAGGGGGAGGGCCCCGCGGGGGCAGGAGGAGGCTGGGAGACCCCGTGGGAGAGGGAGAGGGAGGCGGAGGGGGAAGACCTGGAGGGCCCCGTGGGGGGAGGGGGAGGGCCGGGAGACCCCGGAAGAGCTAGTGGCAGGCGGGGGGGGGGGGGTGGCTGTTGCACGTGCTCTGCGACGGGCACCCCCGCGTGTCCCCTGCTTCCCGGGAGCTGGGTCACGCGGTGGCTGAGCCCGCAGCGACACCTCGGGGCGGTCTAACTGCCGCGGGACGGGCTGCGTAGACTGCGCGGAACGGCCTCCCTCCGCGGGGTTGAGACCCCCGAGCCCCGGGTAGGGTCGGGGGGGCGGGGCAGGCGGTGGCCCGGAGGGGCCAGGGCTCGGCCACGGGGGGGCGGGGCGCCCTCTGCCCCAGGTCAGCTCCCCTGGGGGGCCCCGGGCCCGCGCGCCGAGGTTGTCCTTCCCGAGCTTTCTTGGGGTTAAAGCCGCGCGTGGGGCTGTGCAGATGGACCCACAGGCCCCTCCTCCTCCCCCACCTATTTATTTTCCCTTTTCCCCGGGGATATTATTCGTCAGGTCGCAGAGTGGGGACTTTGCCAGATGGATGTGAGTTCCGCAAGAGATTGTCTAAAATGGGAAAGCCACACGGTTCCTCAAAGCAGGCACCGCCACTTAGGGATCTTATCCTCGCGCTGGGGTCAGCTCACCTTTGCATGACCGAAAAACCTAGCTCAGTGTATGTTCAGGACAACCAGGGATGTAACGATGCATTAAACTATTTTTTTAAAAAAGATTTTATTGACTTATTCATGAGAGACCCATAGAAAGACAGAGGCAGAGACCCAGGCAGAGGGAGAAGCAGACTCCATGCGGGGAGCCCGACGCGGGACTCGAACCCGGGACCTGGGGTCACGTCCTGGGCCCAAGGCAGATGCTCCACCGCTGAGACCCCCGGCACCCCAAAATGCATTAAACCATTAAGGGGACAAACTGTTGACCTACACTCTGACCTATATATGGCTCCTTTAAAATTGCAATTAGACATTCGTTATTAATGCAGCTGTTCCGACAGCGAGCCCTTACCCGAAGCCCTAGGTACAGCGTTTGTGCTGGAACGAAAAGCCGCGGCCACCAGAGCCCCGTTTCCCGGGAGCCTTGTCGCAGCCCATGGAGCATCCGCGGCAGGAAGAGCCTTCTGGGTGTCAAGGAGCGGCGCTGCGTGGGGGAGACACGCGGGGTCGGGGCAGGTGGGCCAGATGGGCCAGGTGGGCCGCCCTGCAGCCTGCAGGTGAGGTCGCCCAGGGGTCAGTACAAACACGCGAGGGGGGGGGGACCGTGTCATCAGTCGCTGGGGCCACAGGTGACTCCCACGCACCTTGTGCTGCTGCGGTTCCACGTGGGAGGCCCACACCTCGCAGGTGTCCCCGGGTTGGCCTGGAGGTCTCCGGGCCCCAGTGACACTGCTCACTTTTTTTGGAGCCTGGTTTTTGCTCAGCCTCTTAGCCTCCTTTCCAGGGTTTCTCGTGCTTTTGTCTCCCACGGCATTTCTAATGTTTTTTGGTTACTTTCTTCAGATGTTACTGGCTCAACTTAGCCACTTTTTCAGGAACTTAAAAAGAAATGTGGTGGGTTTAGAAAACTTAGGAAATTTAGGAAATCCATCCATGTTACAGGTGGAGCCAGCAATCAGCTGTCGACTTGCAGGCTGATTTAAATACCTAATGGGGACATGGGGACAATCCCGGGAGGCTTTTTGGACTGAACAACCAAAGTACAGGAATTTTGTTTGAATTTTTTTTTGGGGGGGGGGAATGCTAATTAACCATGCCTCTCCCCAAACTTGACTTCCTATTATGCTCCACTTCATGTTTCCTTTCGGTGGATTACAATGAAGGGCCATTTTCTACATCACTGGGGTGGTCAACGAAACGTTAAAACGCCATTAAGTGGATGGACCTTCTCAGACTATAATTACAGTGGCTTTGAAGGTTTTATAAACTAATCCAGTTTCTAAAATTAGCAATTAAAACTGCAACAATTTCTTTATGTAATGGTACGGTTTATTTAATTTTTAATAACAATGAGAGGACAAAATGTTTAAAATTTGCAGTTTAAAACATGCACATTCACAAAAGGCCAATGACACATAACACTGCATAGAACTGAGTATTACTCAACTTTAATAACTATTTATAAAACACAGTGCATTGAACATCGAGATAAACAAACCTGAGAAAACTATAATCACAGATTCAATAGTCTCCACTCATGCAGCTTCACAATTTCGACAGCAGTTTCAGCAGGAATGGTTTTTCATGGAGCTGAAAAAACTATTTTATCTTTAATGCAAACTTCGATTTTCCATAGTAGCTGCCTTCCAAGGCTGCCTTTTTTTTTTAAACTTAATAAACTTGAAAATGTGAAAAATGAAGCTTGAAGTAGCTAAATAAACAGCAAACAGTATTTACTGCATTTATGGCTTCTATTCTAGAACCATGAAACATAAAGATATTATTTTTTAATATTCTGCTCACGTTTTTGCAAGAGCAGATTTACCTATGGAAAGTTGCTGTTAATTCAAAGTAAGCATGTATGAAATCTAGCTTTTTTCCTACTTACGGGAGATTTATTTGCTGAGAAGTTTTGTGAGCTTTATTAAGGAAAGTTCTTAGAAGCAAGCTAAACAAAGGTTGCAGTTAAATTTGTTTGTAAAATAATTTACTTATTAAAAAAAGTTGTGCAAAGAACCAATTAATTTGTCCACTGAATATTAAATTCCAGGTAGGCCATGATAGAATTTTATAAGGCAGAAATAAACATCAAGATTTACAGCAACAGCCATGCATTGGCCCAGGCCAGTTTAAATATTAATTCATGCAAACCATAAACCTATCAAAAACACAGCTGCTTTCATACAGAAAATAAATCAAGACGAAAAATGGAAAACATTTATTTCCTTTCCTTCAAAGTTTAACTTACATTCCATTTTAATAGCCACTGAAGGTTAATTAAAATGCAGCAAAGTATAACTAAGTCTCACAAGTGACTTCAGTTATTTTAATGTGAGAAAAATCAGATTGTGATCTCTTAAAGAAGCATTATAGAAATGTTCATCATTAAAAAGCATTTATTAGGCACCGAACTGCATGGTGTTTATGAATTTACAAAAAAAGAACTCCACAGATCTGGTCCATATGATGTGAATGGGGTGGGTGTCGTCTCCATAAATTTTATAAATGGTTATTTATAAGATTATAGGCTTATTTGATAAAATAAGTTTTAGAACCAAGAACTGTCATAGGGCAACTGCACAAAAATATACACTGATGATCATTTAGTATGGTAATCGTTGGGACATTGCTACAAATAATTTAAAAACTACAAATATACAATCTACTACTTTCAGACTAGCATCCGTTTCCTGGAAGGATGTTTTAAATGGCAAGTGATAGGTGATGCACAGCGCACACACCGCGGAACAAATTTATCATGTGATGTTCGTATTTGATATTTAGAATGCTAAATGGCAAAATTAAAAAGTACAGCCTAACAATCAGAATAAATGCTGATTTCTGGAATTCAGCTTTCCCCCCGAAAATTAAGAGGAATCACGGACTCCATTCAGTGACTATATAATTCGTGTAAGTGAATAATATTGTTGACTAAGAATCCACGTTCACCTGACTTGATTAGGAAAAAGGGTTTCCGTTAGCTTTGCAACACTGCCGAGCCCATTCACACCAGCCTCCGAGTGGGGGGGTGGGAGGCTTGGGCAGCACAGAGAACATCTTAAATTTGCTACATTCCTGAGAAACAGCCATTCTCCAGTTAACAATTTCTGCCCTATTCTAGCATCTCTCTGGGTGTGAGCCACCAATATATTTTTATGTGTAAATATAAAACATTTAGAAAGTTCACGCTCGATATCGCGGTGACTATTCAACATTAAAGAAGCCAACTCGCAGCTTTTCAATGTTAAATGAATGAGGATTTTCTGCCGTCGTATTTTCTGAACTGTAAACATTGTAAAGCAACGGTGTTAGCATTTGCCAAAGTCCCTACAAGGGGCTTTTTAATTGAAGAGTATGTGTCCTCTATTTCAGAAAATACAAGTTAAAAAGTCACTTCAGCTATTTCAATCCTGGCAAAACTGCTACTTTCCCCCTCCTCTTCGGAAGGTTAAAAAATCAGAGGTTTCCTCTAACGGGAGGAAAACTGCAGTGCTGTGTTTTAAGTTTTACCAACGAGGTCACTCCCTGCTGCCCAACCCCCTCTCTCACCCAGGGACAGAGGAATTGACTTAATAATTCAAAAATAGGACTATGGAACAAAAAGACCTAAATTGGCCCTATTTCAGACCACGATCTCATGCATTACATAACCGGGGGCATTTTACTCACGTTGAAGAGCTCCATAGAAATAATCCATGTTTTAAGATCAAAAAGAAAATTTTTACTTTTTTTTTGGCCAGAAAATTCATTTCTGTCCTATTTTGATATGAAAATTTTAGAGAAGGATGCCACTGATGAGATGGAGGCAAGTGGACGTAGCTCTTGTCTGTAACTGCTCTCCAGTGTTTCTCTGCAGGGATGCACTTCATTCTTGTTTTTTGATTTGTGTCGTTTGACCTTGACTGTCATCACTGGGGGGCCCAGGAGCCTCTCTGAATATTCATTCAGTAGACAAAAATCTCCGACTTCAGAGTTTTGAAGATGGTCTTAGGCTGTTAACACCCCTGGTCTTTCTAGGTGTTTCGATTCACGGTTTTCTTACTCTCAGCTCTGAATGGGAACAGTCTGGGAAGTGACCTGTGTCACCTCCCTGCCCCCTCTAGAATTATGTATGTGTTATGACCTCTCTTATTTCAAGAAAACGGGGGAGGACCAAGTAACTACGAATACAGAGAAGGAAATGACGTGGAACCTAATTCTAAATCTAGACTAAGAAAAAGTGTAAAAAGAATGTGGAATTATATTAGACTCAAAGTCCGACCTGGAAAATCACCTCTCTTCACAATTCCAGTTGACTTTTTTTTTTTATTTGAAAAGAGGAAGTTCCACCTATTTTGCTGGTAAGTCCACTTAAAGGCAAACAGGCTTCTGAATAAAAGGCAAAAAGTTTGCTTCGATCTCTGAAGTGTATCTGAAAACTAGAATTCCTTTTTATTTTATTTTCTTTTAAATGAGAGCGTTGTTTTAAAAATAGTATAGAAAACTGGTTACGGTTTTTAAACAGCCCCTTCACCATTTATTGTCGGTAGCAAAATAGGCATTTGCAGGAAATGCCGAAAATGCTTAAACTGAACATACATTTAAAGACCTAGTAACAGAAGCTACTTGGGGTGAAGACCGACTTTGGCGGTAAAGTTACGGGTCTGAGTCCGACAGGTGTTCCTGTGTCCCACGGATCTGTCCCAGTTAGCAGCACATTAGTGTGAGTGGTTCTGGGGAGCCGCCCAACAAGCCCGGGGGGTGCTACGCACACAGCAGGCAACACGGGACAAAAGCCGAGCCCGGGGACATCACAGAAGCCCATGCACTTATCCCAAGGGGTCCCTGAAGCTCCCCGTGGAAGCCCACGGATCCCACACCAATACAGAAGCGTGTTTTGCTCGAGGGGGAAACCGTAAGACAAAGTGACGGTGCTCAGTCTTCAGCAGAAGCCAGATCTCTAGAAAAATCTACACGAGGAGGACGCCTCCTCAGAGCTGATGGGGAGACAAACAAGGCTTAGAAACCAGGACTGCGAAGGCAGCATCACGTTGCCCGTGGGCCCTCCAGCGCCGACGAGAGAACAAGACAAACGAGACAGAAGCATCTGTAAGGCCAGAGGTGCGACATCACAGAGGTTAGTAGCAAATGCCTTGAAATACTCATTTTTGCGGATCACTTCTCACATCTGAAGAATCAAGCATGCGGATCTTACAGCAGAACTGGAGGTACACGCTCTCTTAGTTTCTGGGCAAATGACTACGGGGTGGGAAATACACGTACTGAGCGTCTTTGGCAAACACTGATCAGGACGGTTTTTGACACAAACACTCATTAATGTCTTGTTTAGAAATTTTGCTCAGTGAGGGCAGTCAGTTCCTTAGAGAAGAGCGCGGCTTTTTTCAGCATGTTCTGGAATCTAATCTGGATATCAAGAGTCCCTTTAAATTATTACCACTTTAGAGGGTTTTTTTTTTTTTTTTTTTTTTTAACGGTCGGTCACCTTGTGGGTTTATATCTGCTGAATTGACAGTTACAGCCCCAGAGCAACGGCCTAAGACTTACTGACCTATCCTCAGCTTAGGAAAACGTTCGGGCAAGGTACACGGTCATTTTCACCTTCTGCTTACAAAGACTCAGCGAACACTTGAAAAAATCTGAACGAGATGGTGTTAGAGTGGCACAGGGTACTGTGGGATGGGCACGGATCTGACGGTCGGCCGATGGGATGAGCTCAGATCTCCTTCCCCTTCCTTGCGCCGGACTGGGATCGGCCGGCAGGTTCCGGAAAGACCTGGGAGCTCCCCGTGCCATCACCACTCGTCGGGTCTCTGCTTCGTGGTATCGTAGGCTCTGATCACCTCAGACTGGGACACGATTCCGTTCTCATCTTGTGAGAAAGCATACCCGTCTGTAAGTGGAGGACAAGACAGAAATGATCGCTGGGAAGTCACTGGGCAGGTCTGCTGTGGAGTTCCCAGGGCTCTTGCTCTAACTCGGGGCCCCATATGCCCGCCTGCCTTCTGCAGCACGAGGGAGACGCAGGTTTTCTTACGTCCCCCAAAGATGACCCTACTGCACCCTGAGGCTCGGGCTGGCGGAGAGGCTGTGACCGCTGTGCCCCCCCCACCGCCCTGGGTGGCTGAACAGGTGCTCGCAGCCCCCCCCACCCCCGTCCCGGGTCTCCTCTTGGCATCTCAAATCCGAGCCATCCGACTTCTGCTCCCAGGCCACTGGAGGGGGTGTCGGCTGTAGGGGTGCACGCTCTTCCTCCATCCAGATCACTGGACCGGAGACAAGCGAGAATGGGAAGGAGGCAGAGATGAACTGCGGGTGCCGGAAAAGGGGTCCCCTTCCTCGGGACGACACCGTCCTCGGCTCTCAGCATCCACAGAGAAACTCACTCTTGCCCCAGCATGGTCAGGGATAAGCCACGACCTGCCCCCACCCCCCACCCCCTGCACCCGGGACGGGGTCACATCTCTAGAAAAGGCCTCCTGAAGTACAAAAGGCAAGGGCATTAAACATGACTATAAAGATAAGTGAAAATAAATCACACGTGGAAACAACATGAAACAAAAGACAGATCACTAACACGAACCCATGCGCCACAGGGCTTTATATATTATATTCTTTTTTAGATCCTTGAAATGCTAAGAGGGCCCGATACCTAATAATTTCTTACAGCTCTGAAGATTCATAAATTTTTTTTGGGGGGGTGGGAAATAGATGTTTCGCTGTGCTGAGCGAAAGCCGCCAAAGCCCTTGCAGAGTTATTCAAGTAGAAAAGATAACAATACAGAGGGGGCTTTTAGGAGTCAAGATTTATTCCACTAGTTCTTTTTTTTCGGATTTAAGGAAGCAAGGGGGCATGTGGAAATAGTATTTCTTCCAGGGCCAGCAGCAAGACGCTAAGCTGCTTTGTCTTTGCTGCTGTGAGGGAGCGGGCTGCGGTCACAAGCTCTCCTCACGCCGGCTATTTACCTAAGTAAGGGTCGCGAGTCGGCAAGGCCCGTGGCAGGTATTAGGTAGTTGGGCGTCCCTCAAAACCGAAACGCTGCGCCCCTGAAAGCTGAAGCCCCACGATCTATGTACGGGCAATCTACCTACGAGTCACGGCTCAGATACTCACGGAGCAGGTTTTGTTGCAAGGACTCCGAGCGGTACAAGTTCACGTGGTTCTTCTTAAAGACGTTCTTGAGCAGTTGCGCCCTCTCCGTGAGGCTGTGGAGCAGGTGCAAATGTGTGAAATGAATTATCGACTCGCCAGAGACCCGGGTGTGCCCACAGGACCACCAGAGAGAGTCAGCCTTAGACAAAAGCTTGCCTGAGAAGTCCGCGGCCTAGGGATTCTTTTTACCCCATTTTCTCAGATGGCAAATGAGATTTAAAGTATTTAGATACTTTCGAGGGCGGTTTTTCCCATAGCTGAGGAGAGTTTTGTTCCCAATAATCCAGCCAAAAGATTTCCCCACCCCCCAGTTATACTGAAGTCAAAGGGGGATACAGAACCCGTACAACACAATTAACAAAAAAAAAACAAAAACAAAAAACAACAAAAAAAACAAATTGGCCAGGAGTGTCGTTGACCTCTAAAAATCTCGCTTGACTTACCACGTACGTTCTGAGCGTGGCATTTTTTTGAGTTACAAAAATGATTACCGTGCATCTTTTTACGACTTTGCACGTATTTCGGGGTAAGCTACTATTTTATTTTATTTATTTTTTTAGTTATGTAAAGAAATCCTAAAAAATTACACAAGGAAGAAATTTCATAGACTTTTTAACCAGAAAAGTTCCATTACCACTCCAATAGGAAATGTGTTCCTTGATTTCATAAAAAAAAAAAAGAAAGAAAAAAAGAAAAAACTATTTTCAGAAAGTACTAGGTAAGATGACAAGGAAAATATTTATCTTTCGATAAACGTTTAGAATCATCTCCACAGAAACAAATCCATGTAATTAATTATGTGACTTCTAAACGCACACTGCAAGAAATAACGCATCTGGTTTTTTCCACGGCACATAGAACGGTGTCTCCCACAGCAGGAAGCCAATTATTTGTCAAATAAATGAATCCGACCAATTATTGTGAAACACACTTTAAATATCACCAGTCCTCCCAATCATGCCACTTCTCCAACGGTTTAGAGAATTTTGCTTTGATACCAAAGAACGCTAATAAGCCTAAAGAGCTAATAAGTAATAATTCACATGTGTTACAGCAAATGTTTATGCAATTTTGTTTTAATCACTGGAATGGACTCAGCTGAAAAATTTCCATCTTGTGTTTTTCCCACTATGAAAGTCTCCGTTAAATTGTTCTTAGTTATGTCAGCTCTGTATTTTGCCAAATTTTTCGAAATCCTGAAAGCGAACAGTTTTCATCACACACACAAAATAAAAGGATCATCTGCAGAACGAACTTGGAATCACACAAACATTTAGGCGTTTGCCGAAGTAAAATATTTAGAAACGCTGACATCTGTAGTTATCGTCCACACATATTTTTTTAGAATCTAGGGATGTTAACTGGCACTTATTAGGCATACTTCATTGTCACTGGGAATTAGCTACGTTAAGGCAAAAAAAAAAAATCTAAATAATCTAAAACGCCAGTGGTTTTGCAAACAGTTGTAAAACTTCGTTTTTTTATCAGTGAAACAAACAGACACGGGGAGCGAGAAGACGGGCCGTGTTTAGAGTCCCTTGTCTTACTCTGTTCTTAACATGATCTAACGTTACAGACCCGGGGACCCCGAGGAGCACTAAAATATCTAAGTGCTTTGAGGAACTCGGCAGCTTTAGCAGCAGGTGGTCTGCTTTTGTTCATGGCAGACGACGGGGTGCTGGGCAGTCTCGGGGCTCAGGAGGGAAATGACTGGGGCCGCGCCAGGATGGCCACCTACGTCCTGGGGCCGCTTCTCCCCAAAACACATTTTCCAGGTTTCAGGCTGGCCTTCCTGCGATGCCCAATACTGGAATATCGTAACACGGAATGCTCAGGAGACAGATGGGAGAGCTTCGTCGCGCACGCTGGGAAACCTCCGAGTGAGATGTGGCACGTAGGGGGCGACGCGGGGCCCCGGCTGACTGTCCAGGTCACGTCTGGGGCTCCGGAAAGAGAGAAAGCGCAGCAAGAAGGCTTCTTTCTTGGAAAGGAGCACAATACTGGGGACCGAGCCTGGGCTCTGGAGTCCTTCAGCCACCCCCGCCCGCCCCGGCAAGCCCCCCGACCTCTCATCCACACCGGGAAGACAATCGCCGGCCCCAGGCCAACGGTGGGCATTCGGCGTGATGGGCGCTCGGAAGCACTCAAGGAACACTAACCCTCTCCACCTTTCCCACGGCCCCAGCTCCCGAGGAATTTATCACACGCACAAAAAAATCACCCAGAACAGAGATGGCCCCAAAACAACAAGACGACTTTGTAAGGATCCTTCCCAAGGCCCCGGCGTGGAGTCAACGTTGGCTCCACACGCCGCGCCTCCTGCTGCACCGGAGTTTTAGTCTAATGTCCCCACTAGGAAAACTACTAGGGTTTCTGTGTGTGTTTTTTCCTGAGCTCACCAAGCCCCTTGCCTTAGTTCTTGTAGGGCGGAGTCCCTCCTGCGAAACCCAAGTGCCCCCCACGGGATGGTGCTGAGTAACAAGGAGTGATGATGATGATGATGACGATGACGACGACGACGACAATGGGGCTCTAGCCTTCTCCTACCCCTTTCGGGAGCGACTCATCGTTTTAAAATGACGTAGTCCTCAGCGCTTCTTACGGGCATCGCTGCTCCTGTCAAGTCACATTATACGGTCTACGGGCAATGCGGCAACATTAACACACACGTTGAAACTCGGGTCTTTCTAGACTAGCTTAGCGCTGCGAGAAGGAGAAAAAGACTTGGAGAACTGCTCGTGTAAAGACCCCATCTAATCACGGCTCTGAGTCCCTAGTGTTAATTTTGTGTGGTCTTTCATTTACGTGCCACGCTACGCAAATTCAAAATTTGCCCAATGCAATTACGCAAGTGCCACTTAAACACCGTCCCCTTATTTCCAAGCCCATGAAAATGTTTTAGCTTCAGAATCCGGTAGAGGTAAGGTGGCTTTTTTTTTTTTTTGAAGACTTTATTTATTTATCCATGAGAGACACAGAGACAGAAGCAGAGACCCAGGCAGAGGGAGAAGCAGGCTCCACGCAGGACTCGATCCCAGGGCCCTAGAGTCACGCCCTGAGCCAAAGGCAGATGCTCACCCCCTGGGCCCCACAGGCGTCCCAGAGGTAAGGTGTTTCAAAACACCGTGTTTTAACATAAGACTTCATTTAGAAGCATTAAGCATAGGCAAAAACCTATTTACAGTCCCAGAACACGTTGCCTTCAGGTATTTTCAGTAGGTTTTGAAGAGCGGTTAATTCGCGATGGTCTTTATGCTGGGCTGGCAAGCTCTTCTGGTTGACTCATTAAAATGGATCCCCCGAGAGTGGAGGACGTGCCATCCGCGGAACGTGTAGGGACAGGACGGCCGCCCTGGTCTGTGCTCCGGAGGAGGGAACACGTCACACTCCTCCACTTCCCTTTACAAATGCCGGACACAAGGGCTCCCATCGTGGGAAGGTGTTGGGAGAAGAAATGCAAGTCTTCCCTCTGACCACTGGTTTTGGTGAAGAAAACGACGTCTATGCTATGAATCCCTGTTTTTGCCGTTACTTTTTTGCAGACAGGCTCCAACGCTAGGGAACCTAAGCATCTATAATTCCAAGATGCAAAAAAAAAAAAAAAAAAAAAAAACCCCACAAAAAAACCAAAAAAACAAAAAAACCCCCAAAACTTAGAAATTCCATTTTTTTTTTCCCTGTAGGACAAAGCTTTAGCTTTAGCTTAGGGCAAAACGCTGGGTACGTGCTCCTATCCTAGACCTCTGCCGAGATTCCGTATGTAACACGGATACAAATCCATGGGGAAACTGAGCAATATGGTTCCTTTTCTGTTGGTTGGGGAACAATGTAAAAATGGCTGTTTTGAAAGATAAATAATACAGATCAAGGTTGAAAGAGGCCACCGTCGCCGTCCGCAAGGCCAAATGACCTGACTTTTAGCCTTCCGTGCTCTGTCTTTAAAGCTAAGGGCACAGTGATGGACAAATTAAGGAGGAATGACCCGAAGACCCTAAGGTAAAACTATTTGTTTAGCAATGGCTGCTGCTGCTGTGCTGGATGACGTCTACAGTCAGATATAAAAAATTATGGGGGCGCCCGGGGGCTCAGCGGTTGAGCGTCTGCCTTTGGCCCAGGGGGTCCCGGGATCGAGTCCAGCATCGGGCTCCCAGCAGGGAGCCTGCTTCTCCCTCTGCCTGGGTCTCTGCCTCTCTCTCTCTCTCTGGGTCTCTCAGGAATAAATACATACAGTCTTTAAAAAAAAAAAAAAGATGACTCTCATGATGGTATTTGCCTGTCTGTAGGATGCCCTCCTTCCCACACTCATGAAAGGCGTCCAGAGGTGGCTGCCCTGCCCAAGCCCAGGGTCTACGATTCCTTATTTTAAAGCACTGGGGTTTTTGAATTCACATTTGTTTTTGTTATAGTTTTGTTTCTAGAAAAAGTGAGATGTCACATACAACTTATAGATGTAATACCCCCAGTGAGATCCCAGAGGCCCATATTCCAAAAAATTTACATTTTCTGCTATAAAGTGCATAAATATTTACACTACAGAAAGACATAAACACCATTAATGCCTCTATATTTATAGAACAAACAGTTTTAGGTTTTTCCAGCAAATGTTTGCTATGAACCTAAGGGGAAAAAATTGAATTCCAATTTTTTTTTTTTTTTTCATCTTGGAATTATAGATGCCTAGGCTCCCTAGTGTTGGAGCCTGTCTGCAAAAAGTAACAGCAAAAACCGGGTTTCATAGCATAGACGTTGTTTTCTTCACCAAAACCAGTAAGCCAACAGCTACACAGAGGTCAGAGGTAAGACGTGCATTCATTCTCCCAACACCTTAAACTGATTTCTACCGTGACCCGAGGTTCAAAAGCAGTTTTACTGTACTTGGGCGATGAGCTACATCTCCCTCCCCCCAATTCCCATGTTCAATTGGAATGAATATATGTAATTCTCTGGATAGTACGGTGAGGGTCCTAGCATTTCTGCTAACACAAGATTGTTTTAACCAAAACGTTTTAGTTCTTGAACACGAGCACATACGAGAAATACATGATCGTGAAAGCTAATCTGGACACAGTACTTAGAAGTTACGGTTCCTCTGATGCAGTTTCCCTTTGGGTGGAGCCCGACTCCACTGTAGCGCTTGGTGGAGGCGGCAAAAAACTGGGGCTGGGGCGCCTGGGCGGCTCCGTGGGTTGAGCGTCTGCCCTCAGCTCAGGTCGTGGTCCCGGGGTCCCGGGGTCCCGGGGTCCCGGGGTCGAGCCCCTGGTCGGGCTCCCTGCTCCGCGGGGAGTCTGCTTCTCCCTCTCCCTGCACCTGCTCCCCTCTGCTCGTGCCTCTTTCTCTCTCTGTCAAATAAATAAAATCTTTAAAAAAAAAAGACTCATAGTTAAGAAAAAAGAAAAAAAAATCGGGGCCGATCAACTTACAAGACCATTACCACTTCCGTCTAGGTGAGAGGTCAGCCACGGCTACCTCGGATGACTCGTTCGGGAGATGGAACCTATGTGGGGTTCTATGTTCTTCTGAATCGTGTTTTTACTGAGACTACCCACGGGTCAGTCATTTATTTACCACCCACTACTCAGCCATTCTTTCACCTGTTTGTTTGTTCATTCATTCATTCATTCATTCATCCATTCATTCACTCCTCTGTTCGTGCCCTGGACCATCCGATCGCCCATCGCGCTATACGGTGCTCCTGGATCTGCGCTAGGTGCTGGGTCGCGGTTCAGACTGACAAGGAGGCTGCTTCTTCAAGGCCCTCAGTCCAGTGGGGGGAACTGAGACACACGGTAAACACACACACTGTAATACCTGTAACGACAGGAGCACGAGGCGCTCAGACAGCAAAGGAGGAACTAACTTCACCCCAGGAAAGGCGAGGTAATCGCACCTGAGTTGAGTTTTGAGAAGTGTCGGGATTAGACCGCCCGTCTGTAGGAGGGCGTCAGCTTCTCAACACGGGAGCAGCAGGTGCGAAGGCGGGGGGTGTACAATAACCCGGTGTTCTGCAACCAAAATAGGTCTGATTTCGCTCGAATACGCAGAAATCACGATTTCCTCCTCCTTGGAAACGTAGATAAGATGAGCTAACTTTTTTGAGATTTTACATCAATCTCATTCTCTGAGGTTCCTAACGTCACCGTGTCCGCGGGGCACCTGCGAGTCTTGATCTCGGGGCTGTGAGCGCGCGAGCCCCACGTTGGGTATAGAGATTTCTTACAAATAAAGTCTCAAAAAAAAAAAAAAAAAAAGATCCTGGCAGTGAAATCCATGTGACTATCCCTAGTTGCTCTGGAACGTCGTTATTCCGAGCGGAGACTTTTCCAAGCAGTCGCCGTTCTCCTGCCCTCACGGGCCCCTTGGTTCCTCTCTGGCAGCCAGCGCCCCGCAGGAGGGCGCAGCATCCGCATCGGGGGCCGTGGGGCCTCCCCGGGTCTCGTCTGTGGCCTTCAGCTGACAGCAAACTCGTTCCTGAGAAAGGCTGAGCCGTCACTGTAGGCAAATGACGCAGCCGCGGAAACTTACCTGCGCACCCTCTATGGGAAGGCTGCTCGTTTACGGTGGGGCTCATGTCACTCCTTTCAGGCTCTCCCTCTCTTTTTTATTAATCTCTACACCCAACGTTGAGTCCAAACTCACAACCCAACATCAAGAGCCACATGGTCTACCTACTGAGCCAGTCAGGTGCTCCTCTGACTTATTTTTTAAAGATTTATTTTAGAGAGCGAGCAGGTAAATGTTGGGGGGGGGGCAGGAGGAGAAGGAGGCTCCCTGCCAAGCAGGGAGCCCTGATGTGGGGCTCGATCTCAAGACCCTGAGGTCATGACCGGAGCTGAAATCAAGAGTTGACGCTCAACTGACTGACCACCCAGGGGCCCCTCTGACTTATTTATTTTTTTTTCGTGGCAGGAGTGGCCCACACGGCAGAGCCACTGAATCACCAGGACACGAGGACACATCACAACCTCAGCTCGACTCCTGCACTGCCGGAGTCGCCCACGTGCTAGGAGCCGGGACGAGCAGGGATCGCACGCAGGCCTTGACCCGGGCCTTGACCTAGGCCTGTGCGCACGCTCCCAGGTACAAGCAATGTCCCGCTAGGGGCAGTGACAGCACAGGCCCCCCTCACAGTCCTCAGTCTACAGTCTGAGTCACGATTTTGTGAGCTCGGGTCCTGCACGTCCCTGTTGCAGCTACAGTGAGAGAGAGAAGGTTGGCGGAGCGACCCTCTGTGGCAGCAGCGGACCAGATGGGGACGGCTGGGGGAGCGGAGCTCAGACCTCTCAACGTAGGGGTTTTCCTTTCTCTCTCTCTCTCTCTCTTTCTTTCTTTCTTTCTTTCTTTCTTTCTTTCTTCTTTCTTTCTTTCTCTCTTTCTTTCTTTCTTCTTTCTTTCTCTTTTTCTTTCTTCTTTCTTTCTCTCTTTCTTCTTTCTTTCTTTCTTTCTTTCTTTCTTTCTTTCTTTCTTTCTTTCTTTCTTTCTTTCTTTCTTTCTTTCTTCTTCTTTTCTTCCTTCCTTCCTTCCTTCCTTCCTTTTTTTTTCTTCCTTTCTTTCTCCTTCCTGCCTTCCTTCCTCTATTTTCTTTCTCCTTCCTTCCTTCCTTTTTTTTCCTTCCTTCCTTGCTCTTTTTTCTTCCTTTCTCCTTCCTTCCTTCCTTCACTTTTTCTTTCTTTCTCTTTCTTTCTCTCTCTCTCTCTCTTTCTTCTTTCTTTCTTTCTTTCTTTCTTTTCTTCCTTCCTTCCTTTTCTTTTTTTCTTCCTTTCTTTCTCCTTCCTGCCTTCCTTCCTCTATTTTCTTTCTCCTTCCTTCCTTCCTTCCTTCCTTCCTTCCTTCCTTCCTTCCTTTTTTCCTTCCTTCCTCTTTTTCTTTCCTTCCTTGCTCTTTTTTCTTCCTTTCTCCTTCCTTCCTTCACTTTTTTTCTTTTTCTTTCTTTCTTTCTTTCTTTCTTTCTTTCTTTCTTTCTTTCTTTCTTTCTTTCTTTCTTTTGTTTTCTTTTCTTTCTTCTTTCTTATTTAATTTATTTATTCTTGAGAGACACACAGAGAGAGGCAGAGACACAGGCAGAGGGAGAAGCAGGATCCCTGCGGGGGTCCGACATGGGATTTGATCCCAGGACCCTGGGGTCACACCCTGAGCCCGAGGCAGATGCCCAACCACTGAGCCCCCCAGGGTCCAACCCAGGGATGCCAACCCAGAGGAGGGCAAGAGGTCAAGCACGCGGCCAGGCTGGTGGGGGCTGTTTTTGCTGGTATCCCCCAGTCTTGGAAGACAGCAAAGGGGGGAGAAGAGTGAATGGGTAGGAGCAGGGGCCCCAGAATTGGTCATTGTGGGCTCAAGGCCCTGCTTTGTGACTTCTGAGTGAGAACTGCAAGTCTCAGTTTCCTCCTCTGGGAAGAATGGGGTGATTAATCTGCCTGGGATCCTGGGGGGATCCCATGGGCAGCGTGTGTGCAGCGCCCAGCACCCAGGGAGTGCTCTGCGAGTGGCAGACACACACGTGTTGCCTGCGGTGTAGACTAAGCCTGAGCCCCCTTCCTGCGCCTGACTCCACCATCATCTTCGCAATCGTGTTACCACGGACCGTCTCTGAATCCTTAGATTCCTTTCCAACAATGTTTTGTGACCGCGGTGAACTTGATCAGTTTCCGACCCTGTTTGGCTGCGGCAGCGGTGGCGCGGGAGGGAACCGGGCGACAGGCCACGGCACCCGGATGCACGCGGGCTCCGTCCCCAGCGCAGCACACGCTGTCCTGTATCCGCGCTCATTTCCATCACTTACTATTTTGTTACGGAAATTGTTTCAAGCTAAAAGACTTTTTGTTTTTTACACCCTTTCATTTTAATAATACAATAATATTTGTAACGACCATTAATTTAAGGCTCATGAAGACCAGACACCTAGATACCTGCTTCGTTGATTATATCTTATTTAATTCTAAAAATGAGCCATGAGGGAAGTATTATTATCCCCATTTTATAAGCGAGAAAGTTGAGGCTCAAGGGCATTGAGCCACTTGGCTCAGGTCACACAGCTCAGTGAAGGACGGAGTTGATCTCAATCCACGTCCCTCTGATTCTGAAATGGGTCATCGACACTGCCAGCCTCATGTTAGGTGATAAATAGGAGTTTTACCACTTACTTCTAAGTTTCACCGCCTATTTCTTACCACCAGTAAAACCTAAACTTCTCTTGGGGAAGAACATGTTTGATGGGCACTTTACCTTTTTCCAAGCACAACTGCACCTGGGTCTTGAGATTTCGCCTCCAGCTCCTGAACCTCATCTACTAAGGTTTTAAAAGCAGTCCTCTTGATGCTGGGAGGGACAGAAAAAAGCATTTGCATGTAAATCTTTGTGTGCAGACTTTGTAACACTTTGCAAAACTGGTTTATTATGTGCTGCTAGGTACAACAGGAACCAGAGTACAGGCAAGTATTTTTCAATAGAATCTAAAAAATAAAAAATAAAAAAAATAAAATAAAAATCACAGTAATTTGGAGCATTATGTAATTACAGAAACAACAGTCTTCCAAGGAATGGTTTAGATTTATACTATTAAAGCTCTCACAGTTGTTTTTGTTTTTGTTTTGTTTTTTTTTTTAGCTCTCACAGTTCTTAGAAAAAGTCATGTAATTAACTTTAATGATATCTTTTTTTTTGTGGGAAGAGATACAATTTTTAAAACTGATAGTCCTTGAGGAAAACTAAAGTTTTTGGTTCATTCCAGTTTCTTCTGATCAAGTTTTAGTTTCTTCCAATCTATATTTTCTTGCTTTGAAAAAGGTAGGTAAAAACCTGTTTTTTTCCCCACAACTACTGTTCATTAATAAAATATATGTGTTTTGAGATAACAGATTTTTCTTCTACCTTGAATGGATTTTTTGAGCTGATTTCTTTCTTTCTTTTTGTTTTTTTTTTAAGATTTTATTTATTCATGAGAAACAGAGAGAGAGAGAGAGGCAGAGACACAGGCAGAGGGAGAAGCAGGGTCCCTGTGGGGAGCCTGACACGGGACTCGATCCCGGGACCCCAGGATCATGCCCTGAGCTGAAGGCAGACGCTCCCAGGCGTTCCTCGAGCTGACTTCTAACAGTGTACTGTTTAATATTCATTGAAAGTACTTGCTTTACTTCTCATTCCATCTTCACACTAATTTCCTAATTCCTTAGTCACTCATTTCTTCTTTATTTACAGATGCACAATTAATTGATATTACTAACTCCCACTTTGTGAACTCTACATCCTCGGCCTGATGTTATAAACTGGAGACCTCTGAGGACTAATATACATCTACATTTTTGCGTATATAACTGAGAACTATACTCACACTTTGTACACCACATCAAGAAGTAATGATGCCACAGGGATGAACAACAGGCCCATCCAGAAGACGCCAGAACTGAACAGCATGGCAGCCTGAGGAAACCATCAGAAACGACATTACCTGAGCAACCAAGACGCACGTCATTCATGTTTAGTTTTCGTACAATTTTAGGTAAAATAATTTTTAAAAATCTCACTCTGCGAGAGGATAAACAAGGACTTTAAATCCAAACTTGTGCACGATGTGGAATTAAAAGCCAAATGTGTTAAGACATGTCTTTACTACATCTATTTGTTTCCCCCTTAAGCAGCTAATAGAGCAAGGTTTTATCATGTGCCAAATGTTTTCATACTTTTTTACGTGAGGTTTTTATTACTGCGGTCAATATGCGAAGTAATAAACTCTGACCTTTTTTTATAACATAGAATATCAAAACCCAATCTTTTGGAGCAAATTTCAAATAATACTCTGGCTTACATTCTCTTATAATACAACATGTAAATTAAATCCTACTTAGAAACCAAATTTTCTATTCCTGGCAAATAAAAATTAACTTTTGTAAAATATTAGACAAATTTAAAAAAATCATCCAGATAAACCACGATACAGTATAGTCAAATTAAGATATCTACATTAGAATAAAATTTTGTTCAAAGATTTACATGACTCCTATTGGTATGTCCTGTTCCTGCGAAAGTCAAACCAAGTATCTAGTGTGTAAACCCCAAATAACAGTGCATTAAAAATAATTTCAACCATTCCTCTGTATTAAATAACAAATCACTATATCAGAAACTTTCAGGTTGCAAAGAAAATGATTCTATGGCTAAAAAATTAATAAATCTATTAGCTATTTGCAATTATAATAAAATAAAATTCCTCCGTAATTTAATCAGATTACACAGAGTTTAAAAGGAGTATGTCGTATAATAAAACCAAAAGAAATATTTTGTTTCACTTTGAGGCTATTTATAAGACTAAATTTGCAGTGCCCACTCAAGCGCATAAATATATTGCTGCGACTCCGTTAAAAAGCCGTCAACTCATGCATGCACATTTATACTCTGCTCAAAATCACAAGAATTTTTTTTCTTTAAATTAAGTGTGGTTCGGGAGTTAAAAATGACCTAGAGTTTCTTATGGTGTTAACGATTCTAGTCAATCTTTGCGTAATATGAGGATCACTAATTTTAAATTAAGTTTGAGATTTTTAAACTAAGTTTGAGATTACCTATCCGTTTTGACGATCAACGGAAGACCAGGAACGGTCGCTCGATTGTTTTTTTTTTGCATTAAACAGGGCCTCAATGAGATAGCCTGTCAGTTCAAGGATGTTATGGTCTTTTTTCCCCCCTTATATAGGATTAAATAGCTCTGAGCATGTTTAAAAAGATGCCATTACAAAAGAATTTCAGAAAATAAATGTGGCCACGTGGATTCAGTGAAACAGCAACTATATTCTAGACACCAACAAGACGAAAAATATTCACATAAAAGTCACTTTATTTTATAAGCAAAACATGATATTCAACATGTTTGCTGACATCTTCAATAGTGAAAACCAACAATTACTATGTAATAGGAAATGTCTATCAAATCAGTGGGTTTTGTTTAGATTGAAGGAAGCTTTTTAGTGAGGTAACTGCAAAAAAAAAAAAAAAAAAAAACGAAGCTCAAACACACACAAACCCAACCACATTTCTTTTTCTTTCTGGAGTGAAAGGTGGATAAGAGTCTAAGTCCTGCAACTGAAAATGCCTCATTTGCTTGCCTTCATTTTAATCTATTTTAGTTTAGGGGCAAAGGAAGAACGATTTATGCCTGCCTTTGCCACCTTGTACTAAACGTCGCTGGTGGAAAAGGCAAAAGTGGTGGTGGAGTCTCTGGGCTGCTAATTCTGACCATTGTGATGTTAACTATGAATGGGAAGCAACTGGCGCCCACTATTCAGTCCACCAGCCTTTGGCTTTACAAATGAACAACGTGAATTGAGGGGAAAAAAGTTTTTCTGCGTCATATCTGAAAGCCTGTCAGATTTTTTTTCTTTTGCAGAGTTAATCCAAACCTAAAAGATTTAAAGCCGACATTCGCATTAAAGACAGAGTCTCTTTGTATTTTTTGGATGGAGAAGGGAGGGGAAGAGAAAAAAATAAAATCCCACAGAGGTATTTCCTTCCTTTCTGTAGAGAAAGCTCCCCCTCAGTCTGTGGAGACCAGTTTTGTCTTTAACTTTTCACACGTCGCCCCGCAGGCAGGTCGGGGAAGGCGCCCAGACAATGGGGCCGCGGGCTCCCCCCACTGTGGGGGGCTGGGGGGTCGTGGCCAGCAGCCCCCCCACCCCCCCAGGCCCCTCTGGCCAAATGGAATGTGGGGGCCCTGGGGGGGGCCCCCAGCAAGGCCGGGGAGTGGAGGCCCCGCCCCTGCCCCAGCCACCCCGGGGCTGCCGCGGCCCAGATGGGGTGCCAGGGACCAGGGGTAGCTCGACCCTGCTGCCGGGGGTGGGGGGCGCTGGGGGGGTGGGGGTCTGCACAGCAGAGCACGGGCCTAGGTGCCTCCAGGCCAGGCAGGGGCCCTGGGTGGGGGCTGCCCCTCCGACCGCACCACGGGGCCCCTCGGCCGCCTGCTTTCCCACACCGCAGACGACTCTCCTGCCCTTCGCAGGGTCCCAAGGTCAGTTGTATAGGACACGCAGTCTACACGTGCCACCTGTCTGCACGCTCCAGGGATGCGCTGCTCACCTCCAGCCCGCCTTTCCCACCCAGGGCAGGTGGCGGAGCGCGGCCCTGTGGCCAGGATCTGGGACCAGGTGAGCCTGGGATCTGGGGCCAGGTGCAGCCCGGCTCTGGGACCAGGTGCCGTCTGGCTCTGGGACCAGGTGTGGCCGGGATCTGGGACCAGGTATGGCCCAGCACAGGGACCAGGTGTAGCCCAGCTTTGGGAGCAGGTGCGGCCTGGCTCTGGGAGCAGGTGCGGGTGCTGGCCAAAGAAGGCCCCTCGGGGAGTCCTGGGGTGCCCGGATCTCCCTGGAGCAGTCCTGGCACTGCCGTCCTGCCCGCCTCAGCCTTGGGGAGAAGCGCGGAGCCCCCGGTATTCAAGCCCCGCGCTGCGAACCGGCCGCCCTGACGACTGGCAGGACTAAGCAGCTTCGCTCGCCTCATTTAATTTTCACATTTCTTAAATCGCCCTAGGCCTCTTGTTCTTTCTGGGGCTCGCCCCCACCCCGAGCTTCAAGGAAGACCCGTTTTGTCACACTATCGAAGGAAGCGAGCGGCGGCGGCTGGCAGGTGTCCCGGCCTTCCCCACCTTACGGCTCGGTACACGCGGCTCAGCACTGCCACTGACCCGGGGACTGACCGCTCACCTCAGTTTGTTCATTCCGGAAATGGACACAAATTATCTTTCTCGTAAGGATTATTAGCGACTGCCCGGGCATAATATATCCCTTTAGGAAGGGGAAATTATTCCGAAAACAGCCCTGTAAATCTTGCTTAGTTGTTTAGCACAGGGGAGGGAAGGGCAGCGAGATAAATTAACACAAATTCCAGGGAGGTGAAGAGTTCATGCCAATAATAGTGAAAAACCAAGAGGTGATTATTAAGTGTCTAGATAAAGCTTTATGAAAGGACTTTCTAAGCTTAAGAACAGTAAAAAAACAAAACAACAAAACAAAACAACAAATATAAAAAGAGGCTTTAAAGATCGGATTCATAAAAATGTATAAGCTCCACACGTTCGAAAAGAACATAACGAAAAAGCAAATGGTAAGAAACTGGGCGAATGCCACAAATATATGAAATCCAGCTTTAATATCTGCTTATAAAAATAGACCATTTATCTTCATAAGAATAGCTAAGGACCCGACACATTAGGCCAAAAGACCAGAGAAGGTATTCACGAAAGCAGCAGCAAGTAATCAATACCACGGTGTGTCGTCATAGAAACAGGACAGATCAGATCAGATTGGAACAATTGACTGTCACGGTTGGTGTGGGAGAAACAGCCCTTTGTAAGGATTTATATTTCTGTTGGCCACGTCCTCGCCTCTGGAGAGGCATTTGGCAACGTGCATCAAGGATGTAAACATTCATTCCTGCTAATCGGATAATTCAATTTCTGGAGCTGCGTGTCGGAACTTGGGACAGCTTCTGCGGATAGGTTCGGATCCCGTGGAATTGCTCTGGGGTTACCAGGCCTGAGAGCAGGGCCCCCGAGAAGCCCGTCAGGGCCCAGGCCGTAGTAAGGGGATAACCGAACCCCAGCAGCACCCTCCTGACGCGTCACACTGCACGGCAGCACATCTGAGGCTTTGAGACACCACTGCAAAGGACCCTACTGAACATTACCTGTTTACTGATTTATGGCTTTATTTAAGTAATCTCTACACCCAACATGGCGCTCAAGCTCATGACCCCGAGATCAAGAGTCACGTGCTCTTCAGCCAGCCAGCCGGGCGCCCCTCAACGGTTTTCTAAGTCCAGGTTTCTAAATGTAGTCATCCACCACGGGGCACTTTTGCCACGTTTTGCTTACGCACGCCTCCCCCCGAAGTACTTGTGGGGAACGCGGATAGTCGCTGTGGGTTCTGGTAGGTAGGAGAGCAGCCGTGAAAGCCGTGAAAGCCGACAGGTCACCAGGCGGCTGCTTCCGATGCGCTTCCGTATGGCAGAGTAGCAGCCCAGCTGTTCAGGAGGCCGGGCAAGGCCGTAGCTCTTACACGATGGACTGTGATTGTCCAAACGAGCCCTGAATAAAGGGGAAGTAAGGGCTCCTCGCAGTGTCGGGCGGCTTCCATTACCAGTAAACATCCCCGGGAAGGCTGGCGGCTGCTCCTCTTACATGGGGACCAGTCACAACCTCGCCCTGGGGTTCCCATCTCTTGCGTGTGCTTCAAACACACCGTCCAGCTTTGAACTTGACCACCACACGGGGACTTGGAACTCGACACATCTCAAACCTCACGCACGCTGCTCCCCACCCCGCCCCCCAAACTTGCTCTGCCGTCGTGCGAACTGTCTAGGGAATGGCTTTATCACCAACCGTGTAAGACACAGACACAGACCCGGCCTCCATTCTGGTCCCTTCACACCATCGGGTTCCGTGCTGCTTGACATCTTCGGGCCTATCGGCTTTTTGGCAACCCTGCTGCCATCATCTCCATCCAAAACGTGCCCAGAAAAACAAAAACAAGAACAAAAACAAAAACAAAGACGTGCCCAGCCTCCCGACAGCCTGCAAGCTGGACTTAGTGATGCCCGTGATGCTCGGCTTCTAGCCGCGTCTCCACACTGCAGCCAAAGGGATACTTACCAAGTGCAAATTAGATTTTAGCGTTTCTTGGATTAAACCCATTCGGTGGCTTCATACTGCCCCGAGGGTAGAGTGCAAACTCCTTTATATGACCTTAAGACCCCGCCCATGTGACTTCTGCTTGCTTCCCACGTGCCATCTCTGAAGCCAGCCCCCAGCCCTTGCTACACATGGGTGCTCCAGTTCTGGGAAGGTGCCCATGCTTACTCCCATTCTTGGGCCCTTTCCTTAAAAGTAAACAATTTTCCCATCAGATGGTACCTCCCTCCTTAGACGCCGCTTAGCTGGCCCTACCCTGGGCTTCTATTTCTATCACCCATTTTCTAGGTGCTCCTTTGTCTTCCAATTAGACCATAATCTCTTTAAGAGGAAGAAGTATATCTTGATGAATTCTCACAACCAAAGTGCTCAACCACCAAGCAGGTGCTCAGTAAATGACTATTGAATAAATAAATTCTTACAACCCAGTGTTTGGAGAGACTGAAAGAAACACCAGAGCATTGGGACCCTGCTCCCGAGATGTGGCGGGGACAGTCGGCTTGGCTTTCCTGTGTCCTGGCGTGGAGCAGTTACAACTGGGTGTTTATGTGACCTGGGGAGCTGGGATAAAAGGTGGATCCATCTCCTTAACTGTCCTTTTTCAACACAGGTTGTCTTTTCTGTTAAAAAAAGGCCGAACAGCAGGACTGCCCAGCTGGCTCAGTCAGTAGAGCGTACGACTCTTGTACTTGGGGCTGTGGGTTCGAGCCTCCTGTTGAGTGTAGAGGTTACTTAAAAACAAAATTTTAAAACGAACAAAGCCGAGCAACATTCACTAAAAGCGAGGCGTGTTACACTACCCCCTGCCCCAGCCGAACCAACAGAAATATTTTAGTGAACCGGGGAAAGTATAACCGGAAATGCTGTAATTTTGAGGGGGGGGGGGTCAGGAGAGGACATAGAACGGGCAGGAAGAGAATGAAAGTCTCCTCCCAACATTAACGAAGCCTTTTATTAGCTATGTGAATCCTTTGCAATGTCAAATAATTAGAAGAATCTATTCCCCCAGTCTTCCCCATCTCAACAAACATAGACTTTATCCTTCTAGCTGCTCTGGCCAAAAAAACTTAGAGGAGTCATCCTTGCTCCCCGCTTTTCTCCCAAACTGCACATCCAGCCTTTGGCAAATCCCATCTGCTTTACTTAGTAACAAAACCTGCATCCATGGTCACAGCAGCGTCATTCACAACAGCCAGAAGGTGGAAGTATCAATAGATAAATAGGTAAGTGAAATGCGGGCAAATAGGTAAATGGATAAATGAAATAGATAAGTGGATAAACTACATACAATGGGGTATCAGTCTAAAAAAAAGTTTTGTTTTTGGACACATGCTGTAACAGATGAACCCTGCTATGAAATTGGCCGGACACAAAAGGGCACATCTTACAGATTCCATGTCTGTGAGGTATGCGCAGCCGTCAGATTCAGAGACAGAGAGTAGAGAGGTGGCTGTCAGGGGTTGGAGGGAGGAGGGAACGGGGGTAATTGTTTTCTGCGTCTGCAGTTTCAGTTTGACGCGATGGAAAAGTCCTGGAGACGGATGGTGGCGATGGCCACACAACGCGGCGAGTGCACCCCCAAACCGTACACCTATAAAGATGTTTGAACTGATCAACAGTCAATTAGGTACATTTTGTCAAATAAAAATGTTGAAAGAAATTAATAAAAACCGTCCTCCCCACCCAAATCCGGACTCTGCACACTTCACAGCCCTTCCACCCTGGCCTACGTCCCTACCAGGTCTTCTGATCTCCGGGCAAGGCCACCTTTCGGTGGTGCCTCCATGACCTCTCCACCTAGAGCTGCACCCCACTCCCACTCCCACGTCCTTCCTACCCTACGGTTCTCCGTGGCACTTGCTACCGGCCAACGCACTGCACAACAGGCCGCTGAGACGCACCCCCCGCCCCCCCGCAAGAATATAAGAGCCTGAGGGCAGGGATTTTATCTTTTGTTCCCTGCTGTATCCCCAGCAACTAGAAGAGCCCTTTGCTGTATCACTGTTGAAAGAATAAATCATTTGATCCAAGGTAAGCGTACAGATTAAGGGTAAACCCCCCGCGGGACTGGCATGTTAACGGTGCCTACCTCCGGGCAAGGGGCAGTGCTGCTTTTTCCCTCTATTTTCCAAAGTGTATTTAATGAACTCTCAGCTACTCACATAGATGAAAATCATGAATTTTACCTTAAAAAGCAGAAATACCATCAATTTTCACCGATGGGTGAAACATTCAAAATAGTTATAATAAAACCGCTATTTTCAATTAGCCCCTAGCCTCTCTTTCCACATTTAGGATTCTTTTCCTAGGCTCACTTACAATCACGCAGAGAAGATGTCTTTTCTTTTTCTTTTTCCCCAAATGGTTCTCTGATTGGGAAGAACGGATGATTGAATAGCGATCCTCCCATCCAGGAACATGGGATGTTTATTCAACTTTTTTTTAAAAATATTTCTCTCACTTCTCTAATTTTCTAGCTTTCTTCTCACTAACCATATACACAACTGGCTGAAGTCTCTCCTGTTGTTGCTGTGAATGGGATCTTTCATTTTCTTTGCAGAGGAGGGCTTATTTTTGAAGACTTAGGGCTTTTCCAAGGGAGTTAACAAATTTTGGGGAAAAAAATCCAAACGCTTATTATATATAGCTTCTATATCCCATTATAGAAGGCGCTTCTTAGGATTTTGGTCAATAGGGTGTCAGACCCAAGAGTGTAACTGTTTTTTCTAGCCACAGCATCTTTGAAATAGTTTGGTAGAGCCACCCTGCCCATGCAGGGGTGGTCTGTGCGATCATGTGGTCATCCTCACATCTCACGACCTCCTGCCCTTTTTTTTTTTTTTTTAAAGCCACCCACCGAGTTATGAGCTTGCTTAATGTCTCTTGCCTCCTCCTCTGTCTCAGTTAATCCTTCTGGTCTCCTCTGGAAGCATCTTGTTCATGAAATCATTTTCATAAAAGAAAAGTCAGTGCTCAACTTTAGGTTTTTAGGGACTGTTCCCTTTCATACAAATTTTCTGGGTCTTTCTAACCACATCGCGGCTCTCTTCTCCCTACGGCCCTTCAATGCTTCGTCTCTGCCCGGGATGCTGGACACTTCGTCGGAGAAGGCAGACTCTGTGTTGCTATGTTCCACTTTCACTCCCATCTCACCCGTCCTGTTACTCAGGTGGTCTTTCCTCCTTTGGTTCCTTTTCTCAGTCCCTCCTCTCAGGGGCCTGGGAGAGCCGGTGCTCTGAACCTGAGGTATGACGGTGACTTTTGGAGCCCTGAAAGCTGAAACCCACAACTTTAACATCTGTATTTTTATGGCAAAATAGAAATTTTATATCAACGGGACACTAGTGTATCAAGATCGTACTTTCTCCTGGCAACAGAACCACTGACGTATGGGAACCTCATATTGGCTCACCAAAATCAACGTTGCTTTCAGACAGTACCGGGCTATTTGAATTTAATCTCACAAACATTTCTGAAAGGTGTCTTTGGGTCCAAGGCCCGGGAGACACCGTGGTGTGGCATTGCCAGGGTCTCTAAGTTGTGCGAGCCTTTTTCAGAGGCTTGAGCCTTTCTGTCTAAATTAATTGTGGTTCCTAGCTCTGGGGTTGAATCTGGTGGTACCTAAGTCATCACCGGGCAGCACTCTGTCGTTCATTCACACCACTTTGTACCTTTACTGGAGACAAATTTCAAGTCCATAGAAGCGTTGGCTTGAAGACACGAACTTCCACTGAAATCCTTCAGTGGCCACACATCTTGGGTCGTCAAGCTCCACACCTCCCTCTGATAAAACCCAAAGATGGAGGAATGCACATGCCAAGGTCCACATGGGGCTTATCACTGAGAAAGGCCTTTGATGTCTTATTTTAGCTGAAAAGAAATTCTTGCAAAACTTAAGTTATGTCATATTTATGTCAAGATTTAAAATGTTTTTCCTCCTTTACTAGTTTATTATTAGCATTTATTTGTCAGGTCCTCTGACCCAAATCTTTATTGTACGGCTCTCAGATACCTTCTAGAATACTACGTATTTCACAAAGAAAAGCCATCCACCCAGGCTTAAAGGAATGACGTTAATGACATGAGAGTAGCTTTCTGTGACCTGGTCTTTGCTTAACTTTTCAGTTTTAGCTCCAACCATTTCCTGTGAGCGCGACCCCAAACCCCTCCTTTGCTTGGGCTGTTTTTTTCCTTGGAAAGTCCTTCTCCTGCTTGCCTTCTTGGACAGGCTGGGAACAGCAGTAGCAAGAAACTATCCAAACTACAGCCTGGGGGTTGAGGGTCCCCTCCTCTGCCAGCCCCTGTGCGCCGCGGGCACAATATTTAACACCCTCTGATCGGTTGTTTGGTCCGTAAGACTCAACCAACCTCAAGAGGACCCTCTTTTTCTCACCTCGTGATCCACTGACACCCAGTATAGGTCCTGAGACACGGGCGCTCTGTAAATCTCAGTTGTGTGGAGCCAACTTGGGCTCTTCTTACACAAGATGAATTATTACTTTCTCCATAAAAACAGAGCAGAACACCCAGAAAATAGGAAGGGTGTTTTGAATAAACTCCAGTATGCTTGCAATTATTCCCAGAAGCTCTTGATTATTCAGAGACAAAGGAAACCCTTGGCTTATTCCAAACAAACAAACAAACAAAAATCTGAGAAAATAGGATTGTTCCAAATCATAGAAAAAACATGCAGATCAGATCCCAGCTCATAGAATTTATGTTATTTTTGCCCCCCCCCCCCCATGGACATCTCCGGATGGTGGTGAGGGGCTGCAGTGGGAGCGATCACTCTGAGGGACTCCGAACCCATATCCAATCTAGCTGTATGATGCAAGGAGCAGCCTTTGCATCTCCACCCTCTGGCAAAGGGAAGAATGAGAAATGATTACGAAAGATGTTCAGAGGAAAGGGACAGAGAGTGAGTTAGTTGGGACCTGAATTGATAAGTCAACTTTTTTTTTTAAAAAGGAAGTAAAATTTCACTATAGACCAATATAGACCGAAAACTGAAGACGCAAAATCCTCTTTCTAAAAAAGAATAGAGACTGCCAGGATATGTGTGGCTCTGAAACTCTATTTTCTGGGGATCTAGTTCCCAGAATAGTGAAAATAATTAAGAACAGAATTTGTTTTATTTTGATTGTCCTTATTGTGCTATTTAAAAAAAAACTGAAAAGTAGAAAAATGAGGGCAGAGTTAGTAACCAAGTATTCTTTTTATTGTAAGAAATATAATTGAAAAATGTCATGCTCCTGGATGAAGTTGTGGGAGACAGGGTCCATCACTCCAGGGCTCAAGCTCCTCACTTCCTCTATCATTTCTGCAGTTCTTTAGAATTTCGTGATGGCTCTTTATTTTATCTCAAAAACTATCTCGTAGAGCATCAATTCTTCGATCACTAGTAGTGCAATCTGTGACACTGACCTATAGATTTCAAATTGTAGAAGATCATTTCTAAAAATTTTAAATTTACTTTAAGCCTTACTGAGCTATCACCGAGGTATAACATTAGGTAAGTTGAAGGTGTGCAACGTGTTGATTTGGTATGTTTATAAATTGCAAAATGCGTACCGCCATAGCATTAGTGAACACCTCCGGCCTGTCACATAGTTCCCATCTCTTTTAGGAGATTATTTTTAAAAAACTCAAAAAGTAAAAAAGCACTTAGCTGTAAGAAAGGCCTGTAAAAGCTGTTAAATGGCTTATTTTGAAAAATCACTAACTTTCATGGTAAAAACTCCTCGTTTTTCCCCAGTGCATCCCCTCTCCTCTTTTTAGGTACAGACCTTGGGTTCTTGGCTAGACACTTTGTCCTCCAGCTCTGACTATATTCCCCTGGCTCTCCTGTGGCAGCTAGCCATGGTATAGCTCTTGGCCAAGGACACCTAAGTGGAAACGTGGTGGGCAAGGTCTAGGAAAGAGCGTGAAAGAGAGAGGGTTCATCTTTCTTCTTCTCCTTCTCGTTGGCTGGAATGTTGGTAAAACAGCCAGAGCGGAAGCAGCCACTTTGGGCTGACGAGGTTGGCAGGGCAGCCAAGAGCAGAAACCTGGTTTCTTGGCGACTGCGTAGCTGCCACAGCGGCCTTGGACTCCATGGCCATCACCAAGCTTCTTTTACATTTAATCCACAATCGCTTTTTCACTGAAGCATCAAAAAATATGCCACGAAAGAACTTGGTGCAGCTGATATGTGCTAGGAAGCCAAAGTGAGAACATGGAACGAAGCGGCTCCTGACCACTCCTGGGCGATCCCTTTATCTTACTCTAACCCAGAACGCCAAGACTTGTGTTCAGTGATAGGATTTATTGAAGCAGATCACACAGCGACATGTGGTTCCCTTCATGAGCCCTTCGGATGGAATCTCTCGCTTGTCCCTCAGAACCAAGCCACACTGGTCTTAGGGGTGGGGATGCTGAGCTCGTGGGGGTGCCGCGCCCTCTGCCTGCCTCGCAGACTCCTCACAGTACCCTTGGGCGCCCTCTCGGCTCAGCATTCCTGCCCCGGGGCACAGGTACCTGCTGCTCTTTCAGTCCTGAAACGCTCTTCACACACGCATCATTCTGACTTTCAGCGTAATCTTTCCTTCTTCAACAAGACCTTCCTGGGGCGGCCGTTGTCCGTCTCCCATTTCCCACAGCCCCCCGTTTCCTTCCTGCCACTTTGTGAAATTACCCTTAGTCGCCTGTGAACTGATTTAGCGAGGGTTCCTCCCCCCACTCCCTGGTCGCCCCAGCCCTCATGCTAGCGGGGATCCGGCCGCACCAACACGTCCTCACGGGCCAGCCGGCTGGCGAGAAGGGGCGGCACTCTGCCCTACAACAGCAGGTTCCCTCCGGTCTCCTACGGTTTGCTCACCAGAGCCGCGGCGCCCCATGTTCTGACATCAACGTGCCGCGGTGGGCAGGGAGGGCCTTACGGGGACAACGGGTCGCAGTCTATCCTGCGCCCTGCTGCCCGACACGGAGCCTGGCCCGGGAAGACGCCGGGCCCACGGGCAGCAGGCCGCCCTGCAGAACGCCGACTTCTGAACGGCCCGCGTTGCACTGCAGTGTCACAGCAGCCTCTCTCCTCCCCTCCTACTGCTCCCACACGGGCTTCTCTACGCAATGGGCTTGGAAGTGGCTATGCAGCCGGCCCCTTCTGCGCTGCGAGAACCCGGCCGGCCTCCCTCTAGGCATGAGGCCTGCCGACCAGCGGCGCGTCCTGCTGCAGGAGCTCCCCACCTTTGGCTCCCTGAGGAACATCTGACCGAGTTCAGGGTACTGGTTCCCTCTAGGCTACTTGGCTCCCCCAGTAACCTTGGACGAACCTCCGTCGCATCATGACACTGCCCCACCCCGTCGGCAAGAGCTGGACTTGTGGCCTATAAATTATTTCATGCTATCTAGGTGATTAAAGGCGGACAGATGAATACAGGCTATTTTAATCAGGAAATTCCTCATATGTAAAGTAATTTATTGTGTTGGTAAAGGGGGCAGTGGCGAGACTTGGGAAAATCATGTCACTAACGTAGTGTATTAATACCTTTCCTGCGGGGGTGACACCAAAGGGCTCAACAAAGATTTTTATTGTTTTTCAGAGAGACTTTACAAACCTCAATCAAGAGATCTGAAATTCTGTAAAACACATGCTCGTTCCTTAACTTCAATTTCCTTCGGTAGTTTTATAGATCCCTTAGGCCAGGGAGAGCAGAACCAGATGGCGCTCGGGGGGACCTTATGGTGCACGTCTACAAAACCACGACACATGTTAAAGTCTTGCCGATACTAAGCTTCTGGTATCAATCGTGATATGAGATGATCCTTGATGTACGCAGCTTGCTTTTTTTTTTAGTTTTTAATCTGGTGTACTAGTCATCCTGGCTAAAATATTTTCTTCTGGAAATTAAAAAACAACAACACCCCCCAAACCCCAGTAACATCATCTAGGCACGTCGCAAAAGCAGGCCAGCATATGTTTATATAACATAGCACTTCTCACCGGGGTCTCCCTTGCCCCATAAATTGTTGTCCTGGTGTGAAAAAAATACAAGTCAGGTCTGAAAAAAAACAACAAAAAAAGTCCTTCTCTTAAATCACAACCATATTTGTGAGAGGAAGCCGGCGACATATTTAAAGTCGCAGCCGAGCCTGTCACACTGTTTTTTTCTTTTTCCCCTTCCTCGATGATTTCTTAGTGTCGCATGTTCTATCTCCGTATCATCCACTGCCCTGCCTCGCACCCCAACGGCCGCTTTTCCTCGGGACAGTTAAATATTTCAATAGTCCGCGCTACCGGGACACTCGTCAACCACCCTCGTCGAATCGCCATCCGGGACAGAGACGTAGAACGGCGGTAATAGCAACAAAAGTGCGAAACTATCAGAGGGAAGGTTCCCACAAAGAAACACCCCGGCCACCAACGGGGGGCCACCCCATCTGGCCGTAGCTGGAGACGCCAATGCCGAGGCGTTGGGCAACAGATTCCTGGGCGTTCTCGAACCATGGCAGTGGCGTTCTCGATGTTTTTTTGAATGAGAGGGGTATTATTTATACTAATATTGGTGTTAAGAAGAGGCAAGCAGCCAGGATATGGAGCGGGATGGAATTTCTTTATTTTTATTTTTATTTATTTATTTATTTTTTTGAGATGGAATTTCTAAGCATGTGTTAGGGAGTCAGGCAGGTATTGCAAAAGGAGGACTGGAAACCCAGGTGCTTTGGAGAAGAGATGGGATCACGTCTGTGACCGGCTAACTTGGGGAAACTGGTTGGGGCCGTGGGTGTCGTGGGAACAGCTGCTAAATCGGGGAAATCAGTGGAATGCAGGGAAGAAGGCTGCGGGAAGGAAGAAATTAAAAAAAAATTCCCACCTGGGAGCAAAGAATAGCAAAGGGCCCAAAGGGAAGGTGTTTAGATCACAATGCATTTGAGACAAAAACCTGGGATGAAGTCTCTGGGCCACCTGCCGTTGCTCCGCTTGCCACAAAGGTTCGTCATATGGATTTCAATCAAACAAGGAATGCCTGGGAGCAAACAGTGCCCGGCGAGCAGCGTGTGTGAGCCATTGTCCCCCCTCCGTGCTGCAAGGATTTTCCTTCTGTCTTCAGCAGGGGCTGCGGGGTGAACCGTCAGATCCGGACCCAAGTGGGAATGTGCGTCCAGCCGAACAGAGAGGCATGAGACCCGTACCTGCAAGCTGCCCGATTTGTGGGCGGTTTGCACCCTGAAGTCCCGTTGACTAGAGCGAAGGAGTCTGCGCCCCGGCGACATTTACGATGTTCCGTGGAGAGAAGGGAGTGAGGGGAAGCCCACGGAGGATCTCAATCGCAGGAGCTGGAAGGCGGCCGGGGAGACGCAGGTGAGCTCCTGCCTCAGGGTCACCAGGCCCGACCGCACGGAAAGGGTCGCTGCAGGGAGTGTGGGATCCTGCGCTGCCGCCAGGCATCACTGCCTATTGGCTCTCTAGACGCTGGAAGAAGTCCTAGGGGCGCGAAACCTGCCTCTGGGTCTTCTCTGCGTCTCGGTCCGGTCCTCTCACCCGTACACTGGTTACGACCAGTCTGCAGTGAGGACCCGGGGACCCGAGGCCCGGCTCATCCTGACAAAGTTCACGGACAGCACCGGGTGGCCGCGTGCTTTCTTTCCCTCTCGCTTCTCCCGTCCGGCCCGCGGGCACAGCTTATCCACTCTGCCTCCAAAGGGCATTGGGAGTCTGGCCACGTCCACGGCTGCCGTCCTCCTGGGCCACGCACCACGATCTCCCGCCGGGCTCACGGGGTGGCCTCTCACACGGGCTATGACCCAATAGCCACGGTCCTACCATGAAAACCTAAGTCAGATGCCCATGCCCCTCCCTCAAGTCCCTCCAATGGCTCTCGACCTGACCAGAAGTGAGAGCCACAAGGCTGTGTGGGGAGCACGGCTGACAGCTGGGTTCTCCACCCCCTTTGCCTGCTATATTTTCCTCTATATGCTCATCTCCGTTTCACTTCATTATTTTGTCTTTTTCAACCAGAAAAGTAGGTTGAAGAACCTGACGTTTTGTCTGTTTTATGCACCAACGAATCCCCAGTGTCTAGAACCGTGCCTGACACATTGAAGAATTTCAACAAACGGTTGGTGAGTAGACTACATGAATACCTCTGCACTACCCTGTAAGCCCTTATTAAGCTCTCAGGCAACCAAAACATGCACACATATTTAATTAATTGCTCTGTCTTAGGAGGGATTGCTGCCCCATTAATATAGGAAAGGACTGGAGTCCTAGGGCACATGCAGCGTTGGCATCAGACACTGAGACCCAGCAGTGGCTTTCCCAGGAAGTCAGTTCACACCACGCCACACATCCTGCAGGGTAGCCCTAAACCCCGGGGGCTGCCCAGGCCATGCTGCATTACGTGGGTCCTGTAAAGCATGTCCAGCTGAGGAGGGCTAATATTTACACTTATCCCGATCTTATTTATAATAACATATGACTACATGTAACACTCAGTAATATATGTGATCTACGACAGCATTTTGCTAGGAAAGTTAAGAGCTGAATAAGTAAGTGTTATTCAAGATGGTTGGCCAACTACGTACATGCACGTACATGCAAACACTGGCACATAAATGCATTTCTCATATATTTGCTTGTTTGTATGTATGCACGTGTGAATGTGGCTATATCTTTAAAAAAATCTTTATTTTTTGAGAGAGAGAGAGAGAAAGAGAGAAAGGAGGGGGAGGGAGAGGAACAAGCAGATTTGCACCAAGTGTGGTGTGGACGTGGGGCTTGACCCTGAGGTGATGACCTGAGCTGAAACCAAGAGTCGGCCGCTCAACCCACTGAGCCACCTGGGCGCCCTTGTATCTGGCTCTACTCTCTTTATTTATTTATTTATTTATTTATTTTGGCTCTACTCTCTTTAAAAAATTTTTTTAAAGATTAAAAAAAAATTATTTATGATAGACATAGAGAGAGAGAGAGACAGACAGAGACACAGGTAGAGGGAGAGGCAGGTTCCATGCCGGGAGCCTGACACAGGACTTGATCATGGGGCTCCAGGAATGTGCCCTGGGCCAAAGGCAGGTGCGAAAACCCTGAGCCACCCAGGGATCCCCTCTGGCTCTACTCTTGACTGAAATATAGAATTTTAAGCTTCGAAATACGTAAAACCTAAGGGTGGTTGCCTCTTTATGAAATTAACTGGATTAGAGAACTAGTGACTCTACATACAATAAAAAAGTTCAGAAATCGAGTGCTGCTACACAGATTTCTTGGCATTTCATACCCAAAGCCCAGGAAACAGTAAATGTAGACGACTACCTATCCTCCCTGAGGATCTGAGTGGCATTTTGGTTACATGCTATTTTGGGAGTTGTGGGGCTCATTTGCACGCACGCACACACACCCACACATCGAAATGCTTAGTGAGCATAAGTACTATATAAATTTAAAGCATTTTCTCTGAATAAATTCAACAGACTCACATTTCACACAAGTTAGTCAAGCCCGCAGGTAAATTAATCCACTCGTCGTATTTTCAGTGGAGCACCAGCTATTTAAACATTATATTCGAGGAATCAGTAGCCATAAAATAACAAGAAAAAGAGCCGCTGTTAGCGCTTCCCACCAAACACGAAGTGAACAGAAACGTGATGGAGTACTGACAGTCATTTCACTTTGAATTAGACACAGCATCACTGCAAGTCTCGGGAGATGATACGAAGTTTTGTGTCTGAGAAATACCAGGAATTCTACAGGCAAGGGGAGGATTATATGTGGTTGGCAAGAAGCCAACCCAACTTGACACTTGTTCTAGAAGTAGGCGGTCAAAAACTCAGCTCTTGTCATCAAAGCTGTTGGCTCCAGTTGCTTACACTACCTGACTCTCAGCACCTCTGGTGTTCCCCATCTTGAAGGTAAAACATCAAGAAATGAGACGGAAAAAAAAAAAAAAAAAAAAAAAAAAAGAAATGAGACGGAAAAGTCAGGTCTAGTGAAAATGATCTCAAATTGAAATCAGCCTCAGGGAAAAGCAGGTCCGACCAGACAGCAAACGTCAAATAAAAATAAGGAACAGAACCGACTTGCCAAGTGGCATCTTCAGACCGTGAATGGTTTTTGATTTTACTTCTTCAGGGAAAAGGGGCTCAAGCCAAGGTAAGGAGGAGATGCACTCAGAGCTTCCTCTCTGCTTTCCTCAAAATATATGCTGTGAATTTTCTAGAGTTCGCAGTACATGTTTTATCTTTTTTTTTTTTTTTTTTTTTTAGTACATGTTTTAAAAAGAGGCCTTCACTCTGGGTGGAAGGAAGTGCTTGCCCTTGATACGTCTGGTTTCACCGTAATAGTATATAATGCCTCTCTCCAATAAATTCGGCCACAAATTTTTGTTTTTAAATGTGTCTGCATTCTGCTAATTTATAAAAAGCAGGATGCTGTCAGATAAAATTTCATGAAAATGATCTATAAACCAGACTGTCAAAAGTGAAAGGTACTCAGGCAGTACTTAGGGGCAACAAATCCATGGAAACCACAGGAAAGCTTTCCTGTGGCTGCAGGACAACAATGTACTGTAACGAAGCTCACGTTTCCTTGACTTGCAAGTTACTGTGAGGTCACAGGAAATCCTGAAATGTTTTCCACATTTTCTTTTATACATTTTATGTCAAATTTCCTGCAATTGAAATCATAAACCCTCCTACTGCTGGAATCTCTTCTGAAGGGAAGGAGATCTTGTGACACTCCCCCCATGAACACCTAATAACTCAGTTCCTACCAGCGTAACAAGAAACCGAGAGACAGGGTTGAAAATGGACTGTGATAAGGCCAGAACGTCAGATGCCCCGACTCGTTCGAAACGAAAAGCAAGCCGGTATCATTAGGATGATTCTCCAGGTGCACTTAATCCAGCGACAGTAGACTTTTCTTTAGAAGAAGAGACAGCAGAAGAAATGGTGGGACTGTCCCAATGACATAAGTCCACCATTCCCCAAATCTCTTCTCCAAAATGTATTTTGTAAAAAAAAAAAAAAAAAAAAAAAAAAGGATTTTGTGCATTTACAGCCAACTTTTTTTTTTTTTGGCCAACTTTTGAAATGGCATCTTCTACGTGGAGATTCTTAATGCGACTCAAGCTCCTGATGACATTTTATCGATCTAGCTGTGCTCATAAAAGGGTGAGTCAGATTTAAGTAAAATGCCCGAGTTTAAAACATTCTCCCAAGATTCGTCCCGCGCAACTATGGAATTTAAAAACAGCGTTTAAACGGTCAAATACTACATTAATATACATCTGGGCCGAACAATCAAGGCTCATTAATGAACAGCAAGTTTTAAGATTTGTTGGGTCGTGAGCTCCTAGGACACGTTACCTCTCCTGACATATCGGGGGCCATTGGAACGGCGGGCCACAGGGAGGAGTAGATGCCGAAAAACACCACCCAGAGCGCGATGCTGCCCCAAATCGCTATGTGGCTGAACTGCGAAGGAAGGGAACACGGGTCACAAGACGTGTAGTCACAGGGCTGCGTGCAGACGCGCCACGACGCTGCTGCACCTGCCCTTAGTAATCCTATCACTACGTCCATAAAATATCATCCGTGGGAATTTCCAGTAACAACGCGTGCGCGTTCCAACTGGACCTTTCATCAGCGCCAACGCTCCTGTCCCCCCGGTGGCGGGACGTCTGCGGTTTGACGGGCATTCCTTGTCTGCTCCCTTTGGGGGCTCCCTCCTCGGACTCTCCTCTCCTACCTGCTACCATCTTCAACCTCTTTTATGTTTGCTCTGCGTGCTCTCCCCGGGGAAGTCACAGTAAAACCTTAAAGGCGCTGAAAATCTTGTGGTCAATAAACTTGAGTTTTTTTTTTTTTTTTTTTGACTCGCTGTTTCCGAACTAGACAAACTAGAGTCCCCAGCCCTCCCCACCTCCAGCCAAGACCCCTCACAAGGAACAGCCTGGGGAACAGGGCCACATAAGTTAGAATGAAGAGCCATCGTGTCAACGTGCCACGGCCCGGTGGTGGTCAGGGATGCTCTTACCCACGTCCAGTACGACGTCTCCAATCCAGCTTTCAAACACACAGTTATCACCACAAACTAAAACAGAAGGGAAAACGTTATTTCACTTGATATGTGTGAGAGTTTAAATGTTAAAAGTGAGGTGTGTAAAGACCAGGTGTTCACTGTGCTACGGGACTGGTAGGTTCTGCACAGCTTGCCGTGTGTGTCCACCGAGCAAAGGAACAGGTGAATGAGCCGGGGGCTGCCCGGGATGGCCGTGACCTGTCAGGTGGGCCCACTAGCAGCGTCCCACCACCACCGTCACCCCAGCCCTCCTCCCCGCACGCCCTCGCAGTCCATCCACGGGGTTTACGCCCGCCTGCTTCTTGCACAATTCGTGAACTGTGAGTGTATGTCTGCAGTAACTTGGATTTTTAAGCTTGCTTTCATTTTATTTTATATCAAGGCCCCCCAGGTGGCTCAGTGGTTGAGCATCTCCCTTTGTCTCCCAGAGTCCTGGGATCGAGTTCTGCATCGGGCTCCCCGCATGGAGCCTGCTTCTCCCTCTGCCCCTCTCTCTGTGTCTCTCATGAATAAATAAATAAAATCTTAAAAAAAAAAATCATTTCATATCATCTGGAATGCTAAAGCCCGTACTTTCCAAATTTTAGAGATAAATTCTAAAGATAATGTAACTGGACGTTTAGAAACCTAATAAACACTTTCTCCGTAACTTTACTTACATACGACCCCATGGCTCAGGATATAAAAGCCTGTTACATTCTCCATGACGTACACACCCGTTCCCATCGCGGACTCTGCTGCTAATTCCCAAGTAAGGGAACTAGTTTAACTAAACTAGTTTTTAATGCTTAAAAATGTAAGCACCCCTGTGCTTTCCTTTTTTAAAAAATTTATTTTTTATTTTTTATTTATTATTATTATTATTATTTTTTACCCCTGTGCTTTCCATAGGGAGGCACAAAAGTTAGCTGGGCTGGCCCTGGAGTCAGACTGTTTGTGCTCAAGCCTCCACCATTTATTGGGTGTTTTGGTTAAGGAACAAGGCAAGTTACCCAACCTCCGTGTCTCAGCTCCTTCATCTGTAACCTGGTACCTACCGCACAGGGGAGGGAGTCTAAACCCCAGTGCTTAGCACTGCACTGTTATCTATTATTATCTATTCATAGGTAAAAATGAAATTTTAAATATTGTCAGTAGTCAAGGGAACTCTGGACACTTTGAGCAGTTTGGGACGGTGGAAGCGTGATGCGGGCCTCGCACCACTGATCAATACATGCCTGCCTACCTAGTTCTACTTCTGTGTTTGCACAGCATTAGGGGCTTCCCCACGGGGTCAGCGTCAGGCTCGGGTGAAGCATTTGGGCTTTCTCAGCAAGACATCTAAAGCCAATGTAGGATTAATATCTGTAGAAATAAAACTCCTATTAAAAATCTAAGTACTCATTAACAAGCTATATAAAAAGTTTAAAACTAAGAGATATATTTTGACATTGAATTAAACAGTAACACACCCCCCCCCCCCCCCGAGACCTGAGTATCTTAATGTGTCCTTAAGGAATATTCCTGCTATATATTCGGATTAATTTCTTTTTTAAAAAACTTTATTTATTTATTCATGAGAGACAGAGAGAGAGGCAGAGACACGGGCAGAGGGAGAAGCAGGCTCCCTGCAGGGAGCCCGACGTGGGATTCAGGGTCATGCCCTGAGCCGAAGGCAGATGCTCCACCGCTGAGCCCCCCAGACATCCCTAGTTGGGCTAATTTCTAAACTTACCCTAACTTACTTATTTCCGTTGATGTCAACGGAAAGGACATCCTGGGAAAATAACTTGATCTCTCTGTTATTTAATGGCCTTACTGTCCTATCATTCAGTAGTTTTAACACTTGATATTTAAACATCACATTCTAGTTTTCTTGCCAACTGAGTCAGTCACGTTGATATCTGCTTAGTATTTGAAGCAGCACCCCGCCCTCATTCGGGAAGGAATTAGAGAAAGGAATGTGGCCTGAGAATTCAGAGTTGAAGGTTATAGTAAACGTACTAGACACCCAACTACTGACCTCGGCCTTTAGCATTCAAGTAGTGCTTTTGACTTCTAAGGGAAAAGTGGTTTTCAGACATTTTTTGGTCCTTTATGGCAGGCATGGGCTTGCACTCATGTGTGTGTCCTCCACAAGTGTTTGGATAGTGACTTAACACAGTGGGTTCCATGCCTTGTGTGGATGAAATGTCCCCAAAGAGTGATTTCTCTCCCATTTTAGTTATCAAGAGACCCTAGAATCATGACTGGCTAACCGCCCAAGAACAGTATGATAATATCTGCCATAAATTCAGGAAAGCAAAAAGAAAAAAAAATTAACAAGGGCAGTAAAATAAAAATGAAGAAAAAGAGACAAGGAAGAGAAAAATGGGAATTGGGGGAGGGCGCTAAGAGTAAAGAGGGAATACTGAAAATAACAGCAACAAAAAGTCCTATCAAGTCAGTGAGCCTAAATGACACATTAACAACCTCACATAAAATAAGCTCCTAATAGTCAAAACATCTTATATTATTTTTAAACGGAAGTGCAAGCAACCCTACGTTCAGAAATGCCCACAGTTAAATTTGGAAATACAGTGAAAGGATTTGATTTTTATATACAAACTAGGCAAGTGCTCTGTACTTACAGTGTAAACAAAGTTTCCCAACAGCAGATAATCAGAGGTTTTCCCATTTCCAAATACATTTCCTGTATGACAAGAAGAGAGGCTTATTAGAAATGAAAATCAAAGCGGTCCTTTCAGAATCCTTTCAAAGACAAATCAATTTATAATTGTTGAACAAAAGAAGGGAACCAAGGATTACAGCCTAAACTAGGCTAATTAAAAAAAAAAGTTATGAGAAGTCTCACAAAGTTGCTATAAATGTGGGTCAAAATGAAAAGCAATTTTCTAATAGCCAACAATGGAGGAGGAAACCTGACTTGTTAACCAATTCTCAGGATCCATAAGGTAGGGGAAAGAAAAAAAAAATCAAACTAATTGTTCAAGGAAAGACCAATTCTTTGGGCGCTGAGACAGGAGAAGACATCCTGAACCCTCACTAGAGACCTTTGTTAGCAACACAGGCGAGAGTTTTAGGGAACCTTCTAACTTCCTCTCAATGAAGTTGTTGGCATCAGACCAGACAGGATTCATGAATGCACATCACAGAAGACTGAGGAGCACCAATATGTGCTAGGCACATGGCTCTTGGAAGGTTTGGCTAATTTGGGGGGAATATTTTAAAGTATCTTGTCACCCAGCAATGACTAACAAATGTGGCTCTAGATGAAGGGAGTGGTGGCTAACAAACACCACGGTTACTGATTAAAAAAAAAAAAAACTGAATAACTGAATAATTGGCACCCATTGGCACCATGGGAAAAATTAAGACCTGTGGTACAATACTCAGTACAATATTTTACTTATGCAAATATTCAACAATATTTATTAAAAAATCTCGTATGTAAGGACAAAATCTGGTAGAATAAAGTATGGGACGAGACAGGCAGCGTGGCCCCGGTGTGAAGACAAGGAGTAGCTGGGTGAGTCTGGGAAGCACAGACCAGGCTCGGCGTCTGTGACTAGCTGTGCCATGTTGGTTTACATAATCAATCTCCAAGGAGACTGAGCTTCTTCACTTAAAAGAAGGAGTGGAACTACCTACCCCCAGTGGAGTTTTGCTATTACAATGAGGTCTCATATGTAAGGCTCCAAGCACAGAGCCAATGCTGGGTGCATGTGGCCCGTGCTCCATGCTGTGACCCTACTCTCTCTGGAGTTTTTGGTGAGAAGTAGTCAGGAAGGGCTGCCTCATAACAGCCCAGCCACCTAGAGACCCCTCGTCTTCATGGGGGTATTCCATGATTAAGGATATAGGATTTGGTGTGCTAGGTCTCATCTAATATATTATTAATTAAATTATTAATTAAATTATTAATTAATATATAATATTTCAAATAAATAAATAACTTATTTATTTGAAAGAAAAAGAGAGAGCAGGGATGGGGGGAGTGGCAGATGGGGAGGGAGAGGAAGGGGAAAGAATCTCAAGCGGACTCAGCCCAGAACCCAGTGTGGGACTTGATCCCACCGCCCCCCGGAGATCAGGACCCGAGCTGAAACCAACAGCTGGTTGCTCAACCAGCTGAGCCACCCACGTACTCCCCGATGTGCTGGTCTTACGAGCACAGTATTTACAAACTCGTACCTGCAATTAATCTGCAAATTTCCATGCAACCAAATTAACATACTCAGCAATCTACAGAATAACTGAAAATATCTTACGATCATTTCTGACTTGCGGGCTTTTACGCAGGTCCTTTAACCCATGTACACAAGTTATCAAGAATAATATTTGGGTCCGCGTAAGCTGCCTTCTGGTCATGACTGGTTCATCATGAAGGACCCAAAGATTCATTTTAAGATCACGCTGAGAAAAAAAATCTAAAGGCCTATTGTGGGATTTGTCAGATTCAGCATTTGGATGATTCAGGTACATGATTCATTCTCACACTTTCTGGTCTCTAGGCTCCTTTACACTTAAAAATTCTCGAGGATCCCAAAAAGCTTTTGTTCATGTGGTTATATCTACCAATGTTTATTTACCAAGTTAGAAATTAAAGCAGAATATTCAAAAAAATGTACCGATTTATCTAAAGATAATAGCAATAAACCCAATACACATAGCATGAACAGATTTTACTTTTCTCCCCAATAAAAAAGGTGAGAAAACTGGCATTGTTTTATATTTTTACAATCTCTTTAATGCTTTGCTTACGAGAAGGCAGCTGGATTCTCAGAGTCAGGTTGAAATACGGGGGAAATCCTACTTCCCAGAGAAAGTTGTAAGGGAGGAGTGTTCTAATCGTCTTTTCTCATGAGTGTGGATATTCTTTGATACTACATCAAAACTCAGCAAGTAGTTTCCTAAAGGTCAGGGTGTGGAAGCTGAAACTTGATCAGTGAGCCCTCAGTACCCTATTACATCACAATCAATGGCTCCACTGGACACCCTGATGGATCTTAAAATTCCTGCAGGATTCCGTGACCTCATGAAAGTAGCTGGTTCAGCTCACAAAAATAAATTTTTATTTTATTTATATTTATTTTATTTTTATTAAAAAATAAAAACAATGACTGGCTAATACTGCAAAAATTATGAAACTATGACCTTGGGTTCCCTAAAAAGGTCATCGTGGGTATTTATAAAGGGGTCTATAGGGCATACTTTGAGAACCACTGGAGTGTGTATCCAGATGCATCTGTAGCTGCCCTTTATATACTTCCATTTCTTGCGTACCTCATCCTTTCAAAAACCTAAGAAAAACCCCCAAAGCCTCTCCTTATTTGAAAATCAAAAACAAAGCAAAGAAACAACAAACCCCTCAACATTAGAATGTTGAGACGTAATTTACGCCACATGCCACTGACGTGTTAAGAAGAGACAGCACGTGCGCTGGGCCTCGGCGAGGTGTGGGTCCTACAGGCGGCACCCTTTCTGAACTGCCGGGGCTGAACGAATGCAAAGAGGGCCCCAGGATCTGCTCTCTAGGAGCTGGAATTACTCCGGGGGGTCTGTCCTTTCAAACCCTATTCAGGCATTTCACATGCTATTTGGCTTGAGATAACCTTTGAGATTACATTTCTCCTTTTTCTAAGAATGGCAAGAGACAGACATGCTGAGTCTCTCATAACCGTATGGGTTCTGCAATTCAAAAATAAACTTCACCTAGAGAATTTGGCTACGGTCCTGTATCATACCCTCAATTTCAATAGAGTGGAAATAATCTAAATGTCCATCAACAGACGAATGGATACACAAAACATGGTAAATCTATACAATGGAGTATCATTCAGCTATAAGGAGTGAAGTAATGATCCGGCCGTAATATGGATGAACCAAGGCCACATATGACAGGATTCCATTCTTATGAAATGTCCAAAATAGGCAAATTCAAGGACAACAATCAGTGGTTGCCAGGGGCTCAGGGCAGAGAGTGTGGGGAGTAACTGATAATGGGTATGGGTTTTTTTTAATGGGGTGATGGAAATGTTCTGGCATTGGATAGTGAGTTTTTTTTTAATAAAGATTTTATTTATTTATTCATGAGAGAAAGAGAGAGAGAGAGGCAGAGACATAGGCAGAGGGAGAAGCAGGCTCCATATAGGGAGCCCGATGCAGGATGCGATCCCAGGTCTCCAGGATCATGCCCTGGGCCGAAGGCAGGTGCTCAACCGCTGAGCCACCCAGGGATCCCCTGGATAGTGAATTTGTACAATTCTCTGAATATACTAAAAAAAACACTGAACTGTATAATTTAAAAGGGGCAATTTTATGGCATGTGAGTTATTATCTCAAAAAAAAAAAAAAAATCCACTGTGGTTCTCCCGGCCTACTGGAGCCAAGAGGCTATATTTTAATTGGGTTCTCTTACCATCATTTCTGTGGCTTAGAAAGTGAGAACCATTCAGGGCACCAGCAGAGAAATTAATGACGAGACGAGACCCTGGGGTCAGGACCCGCAGCCCGCACCCCGCCTGCAGCGCCCACCCTGCCAGGCGTGGCTCCACCGGCCAGCCGCGCACCCTTCCCTGCACTGCATGCACTCCCTGCTCTTCTGAAGTCTCATTCTTTCTTTTTTTTTGTTTTTTTAAGATTTATGTTTTGAGAGAGAGTAGAATGAGAGCGAGCTCAAGGGGGGGGGCAGAGGGTGAGGCAGGCTCCCCCAGAGCGGTGGGGCTCGATGCAGGCCCCAGGGTCACCGTCTGGGATGGAGGCACCTGACAGAGCCACACAGGCGCCCCTGCAAGTGGGATTCGAACCCAGGACATGGAGCGGCCCCGGTGGCTCAGTGCATCAGGTATCTGCCTCCATCTTCAGCCGTGACCCCGGGGCCGCGATTGAGCCCCACGGCCGGGCCCCAGCCCCGCTCCGCGGGTGAGTCTGCTTCTCCGCGGTCCATGTCCTGGCTCACTCGCTCTCCTGAAATACACCAATAACACCTTGGAAGGAAAAAAGGAGAGGAGGGAGGGGAGGGTCTGCATGGGGGAGGGACAGCCTGTGGGGGGGATGATCTGCATAGGGGTGGAATGGTCTGTGGGGGGGGTAGGGATAGTCTGGGAGGGGGGGAGGGGGATGGCCTGCGGGGGGGATGGTCTGTGGGGGGAGATGACCCTGTCTGGGAGGGGACCGTGTGCAGGGAGGGGACGGCCTGCGGAAGGGGGAACAGCCTGCAAGGGGGGCAGCCTGTGGGAGGGCCCGCGTTTCCCTCGAGGCAGAGGTCTGTGGGTTTCTGGAGACAGGCACCTGGTGGACTTACCATGTGCGGGGCCTCCTGGCAGGTGGGGCAGGACTGTGGTGGGGGGAGTTGTCCCCAATTCCCCGGTGCAGGGTGGGGGCCCGGGCAGAGCAGGTACGGGGCGGGGGCCTGGGGCCTGAGCAGGTGTGGAGCAGGGGCGCTGCGGGCAGCTCTGTGCTGAGCGGCCACCTGAGCACCTGCCCGGGCGTCGGGATGCACCGGCTCGCCCGTCTCACAACGGGCAGAGTAACGTCACCCCTCAGAACAAGCAGAGCGGACGCTGCTGCTCCGGGGAGAGCATGAAACCCTTAAAGTGTCATTGCAAACCCGGGCTCACGGAGGCGGGCGGACACTGGCATTCCTCATCAGCGTGGGGATGAAGAGCCGGGGCAGGCCTCACAGGTGTAAAGAATGGGCTACATAAAACATTAGCACTATTATGTTCAAACTACGCATCAACAGAGGAAGGAGGGAAAAAAAGAGCCCTAAAATCTAACTCTCTGCAAGTTTGGAAAACATGAGAAGTCGAGAGGAAGGCTTTGCATACATTAAATCACTTTGCTCCCAAAGGAATAATAAAAATCTTTAAAGTGTGTACAGCTTTTGGATGCATGCATTTTAGGTCAAGGAAAACAGCCTACAGTGAAACTGCTATAATTTTTAACATATATTGACAATGAGTTATTTTTCTGAAAACGCAGAAAGTCATCTCTTAGCATTCATATCCTTTCTACTCACCATACTGAAGGGCTTTCAGTGGAAACCAAAACAGAATAACTGAGTGGAAGAGGCCATTTAAACAATGAACCCAGAAAACCTGAGGGAAAACAAAAATCCATGAGAACCACTTGCGATAAACTAGCTCCATGAACTCTGACCTTTCTTTTTATCTGTGAGCTGGATTCACAAAACGTGTTTCTGTCGGGCCACGGCTGTGAATTAATAGAACTGACACTTTCTGCCTCTTAGACCTTCATGGGTCATTTATTTATTTTTATGTTTCTCAAAATGTTTTTTCAGCTTCACCGAAATTTTTTCCTGCTTTTTTTAAAAAACCAAGTACGAACAGTTTAAATTTCTGCCCGACCAAGAAAATAACACGTAACGGGAACGTGTAGCTCCGGCGATTCCTTAGGTGGGGTCGTTTTCAGAATTCTCGGAGAAGAGCCTTCGGGAAGACACAGCGATGGGGCAAGTCCCTACTTTCCCCTTCCCACGTGCAGCAGGGGTGCCAACCTCCCGAAGGTGGTAAAGCATCCCCTCCCCCCTCCCTCCCTCTCTCCCACCTTCCTCTGCACAAACTAAGAATAACGGGGTGGTGCGTAGGCCATATAATCCCTAAAGGCATCGTCGGGTGACTGGATTCCTACGAGGCTTCCAGGATTTCCAACAATCAGAACCCCATCTAATCGTTACTCCTCTTCTATACTGCATTTTAGGAGCAAAGGGAGCAGGCACCGCGGGTACTTTCTTTGTAGCCGGGATGGGAAAGATTAAGTCATAGAAAAACTGTTTAGAATTCTCATGGCCCTTTGAAGAGTCGCAGTTTTGCCATTGAAAAGGGCTGCTTGCGAGCAAAACTCACGCTAAATAAAAATCGGCATGTATTAATAGTTTTAAGCTGTTCAAACAACAGAAATTAAGTTGCCTGCCTCCCCAAATTTTCCACTGTGATCTCAATCCGCCCCGTTAGCTCACCCAGCCACCCTGGACGGTATGATCCAATTTACGCTCCAATACATTACACATTTGAACTTGTGTTACTCATTAACCTTTGTCTCTTCTCCTCACTATGTCATTACCGCAAGTTTTTATTTGACAGAAAGCACAGGTGGGTGCAAGAAAAATTAGTTCTACTTTTCCATTTTCCTGACCGATACTTATTGTCACATGCTAATCCTTTAACCCCTGTCATGACCTCGGGACCTCCGACCCTTTTTACCATAACAAACGTAATCATCGTCATTCAGGGCAACAATGCTTCTACACTGGGGACCCACAGCAACTGCTGTGTGTACAACTATGCATTTTGTAGCCATTTGTCCCTGAATTTTAAAACACTTAGAAGGGGTTTAATCAAAGATTTTTCACCGAAACCACTAGAACATCCACGTACACTATTAAGAAATGGTTGGCAGCTTGTGTATAAGTATTGAAAGGGAAGAGAAATTAGTTGCATGATCTATTGGGTTGATCTGATGACTTTTCGAAATGCACAGGCTCTGCGGATAATGAAATACTCTGTGAACAACAAAAGGACAGCAAAGGACACAAGGAACGATGCTTCCACGTGAAAACTACGGACTGCCTTTTCCTTGGCCACCAACCGTCTCAGTGGCCATGTGCGAAGGGTCTGAAACGATGGGACTTTCCAGGAATGGCTCTGGATAATCCTGTGAGGGTCGATTTCTGTTTATAAGCAAGAGTTCCCCGGCCAAGTTTGCGGCTGGGAAGCTAACACGGTGGGGAGCCTGAGCCCTGGTAGACCGCATACTTGTGGCTGAGGCTGATACAAGCCTCCAGGTCGGTGAGAATTACGGCTAGTACCCCAGTAGGCCTGGCACTTTCTCAGCTCTCAAATCTGTCTCTCCAGGAAAACAAGAGTTCACCGTCCATTGTATCTGTCTTGTGACTTGAAAATAGCCACCAGAGATCATTAAAAAAAACAAAAAACAAAGATTACAGCAAGGTGGTCCAATTTAATACAAACTGGACATAAATAAATCTTGAAAAAAATCTAAAAATAAAATGTTAAAAAAAATAAAAACATAGATACCGCATATTATAACTTACTAATCGTTTTAGGAGAGCATGGTCTAAGATAATTCTCAGCTTTTTAAATTTTTTCCCCTTTTTTTCTAAATCAACCAAGCTCAGTTATTTAAAAAAATGGCAAGGAGTTGTGTGTGCATGCCTGGACACGCATGCACGAGGTCTCCGAGGACGAACAACACCCTGGCTATCCACCGGGCACCGGCACTTACAGCTTAGAGGAGCTGGGGCATCGGTTTGCTTTATTCTCTCGGTATGCTGAGGATGAACATCAATGAGGGCTCGGCAAATTAACAGACATTAAAAATATCCTACATTAACCTTCCTAAATGGGAAGAACTGGTTACATCTAAGTATTAGTAACAGGCTAACAAACATGCACTGTATTGGATGGGAAAAGTCCTGAGAAGGTGTATTATTGTATTTGTTGCTTTTATTATTGTTTCAAAGTGGCATCGCCTTGACTGTTACGAGACTAAGCACTTTTTTTCCCTGAACTGAAACCTGAATTACTAACAAATACCAGTGGAAAGACTTTTACAACACAAACTTCGAGGAAAATAAACTATGCAAAAACAAACAAACAAACAAACAAAAAGCAAAAAAAAAAAAAAAAAAGAAAAAGAAAAAAAAGAGATTTTTGTGGTTGGTTGGGACCAATAACTGTCACGGACCCCAAGGGATCACAAATCACAAACAGTCCATGACGTGTTTTGTAGGATATAAATTCAGAATGTGATTTTAGATAAAATGTCAGATATTTTATCTTGTATTTAAAATTTTATGGCTTGGAATTACTGAGTATTATGACCTAATGAGTTATTGACCAGAGACTATAATGCAAGCTAATACTCTAATGGGGTCAAGGTGACTTGATGGAACAGAAAACCACCACTTTGCACGAGGAAGGACAGACCCTGCTGGTCCTGGACGACCCGTGTAAGGAGTGAGCCTTTCCCCAGGACGCTGCAGACACAGAACGGCGAGGGCCTGAGGACACTCATGTCTGTCTTTCAGACCCGATTAACTGCCGTCTGGCAAACTCTAGTGAACTGTGGTTATGTGTTAATTTTATAAGAAAACAAACCAATAGAAACGCTTCTGAGTCCGCATCCGAACCTGCGGCAAACACGACTTGTCACGGTCGGAACCCTGGTGTTTGTGTCCTTAGCTCTGGGAGGCCAGACGCCCCCTGTAATCACAGCAGTCGAGCGAGTCCCACCGCCCGCCCCAAACACGTGTGGGGCCGTCGTGTCCTACCTTGGTGTTGAAGTCCAGGGCGTTCTGGGAGGTTTTGTACAATTCAGGATACTTCAACATGTTCTCTTTTCTGCAGGATCTCTCAAATATTCCGAGAGTTAAGGGAGGCATTGCTGTAAACATCTAAAGGGCACACGCTGGTCATTACTTCAAGGAGCCTAGTGCGAGGTGAACTTTAACCTCAAAGTATTTAATATCATATATTAAATTATTGTAAAATTTAATATTAAATAATATTTAATAATAGTCAGGAAAAATCAAACGTCTTAAACTTACCACATTATAAAGACCTATACACCATCTCTCAAAGAGGATCTGTCCAGAAAAGCCATTCACAAAGGCAAACCAGATCTAGGAAGAAAACAACCCCAAAGCCCCCAAATTAGAACATAAAAAACATAAGTGCATCCCTTAGAATCCAAAAACTCAGCCGTTGCATTACAGCAGTGTTAACATATGATTTTCACAACTTTCTTGAAAATGGCATTTCTTTGTTTTGCTTTCTAGCCTGAAGGGGTGCTTTCAGAAGGTATTTGTTATTTAAGTCAGAATTAGTTGCAGTTGTTGAGTCAAAAAAAGAGTCATATTAATAGGCATCGTACATTTAAAGAAAATTAAATAAACCTTATTTTCTAAAAGGCACTTCGGGGAATATATTTTATGTCACTAAATTTTTAGAGCTTTAGCTCCTTTTTAAAATATGTACCTCTTGCTAATTAAAGAGATAACTATGTCCTGGTGATTAAAGAGATAAATTGTTTTGGTTACACAAAAAAACATGTTTCTGTAGAAAATGAATGACTTTCCTATAACAATATAATCATAATTATTCCATGCTGGCTGCATTCAGATAGCTCATTTATATACACTCCCAGATTTACTCTACTGGAGACCTGTCGTATATAGTGTCAGGTCCTGCTCCTTTCCCTCTTAACAGTACATAACTTTTCTTAAGTTGTTACATATCCTTTAAAATGAGATTAATAGATGTATATCCCCTACAGTGGGACTATAACCATTTCGGGATATTTAGTTTGCTTCCAGTTTTTGCCATTCTACTGAATTCTGAGCCAAATATTCTTGTTCAAAAATCCTGTACATCTTTATTTTCTAAGGACGGATTTTTTTTTTTTGTAAGTAAAAGCTACGTTAAGGTATGACTGACATACAAAAGACTGCGCACAGTCAGGGTATATAGTTTGGTAAGCTTGGACATATGTGTACGGTCGTGGAACTGTCATCGTAATGAAGGTGATACACATATCCGTCACCTCTAAAACTTTCCTTGGATTCCCTCCTTTTTTTTTTTTTAAAGGATAAATTCTTAGAAGTAGAATTAATGGGTTAAAATTTATAGACTTTTAATATTTCTTGATAAGTCTAGTCATTGGAATGTGAAATTTGAATTTATATAGTAAAAAAAACCTTGATATCTTGAGTTTATGCTTTCATTAAGCATAAATCTTCAAGTAATAAGGCGTAATGTTCTCATATATTTTGCAATTCTCTTAAAAACAAAAGCCTTCGCTTTGGATACAAAATGAAAGATGCTATCTTAAAAAAAAAACAAAAACACCCGTCTCTAACATGCTTAAGACAAATGGAAAATTAAAGTGACTGTTAGTCAAAAGCACATATATATTCTTCTAAGAAAGCAGACCTAAAATGTGATTAAAAATCAAAAAAAAAAAAAAAATCAAGCTGGTCTGGAAGAGTAAAAAGTCTGGCCTGGCAACGAGATTACATAAACGCACACTCACAAAACCAGAGCATAACGACGACACAAAACCTGTTGGAGGAAAGCAGTCTTGACATGCCAGTCAAGTGAATTTCTGAATCAGAGTTGCAGGGACTCTGCTACACTTCACGTTTCATTTAACCTCATTATGGAAGCATGAATTGCTACAAATTCACCATTTATCAATATGTACCCAGGCTGGCCTCCCTATGAACAGCTTCTGTACCCACATTGATCTTTTTCCTTTTTATAGTGGGAAGGAATGATTGAGCATATATAAAAACGAATGTCTGCTTCATGAGATGGAAAAGAACACAAAGGAGCGATAGCACATGAAAAATAAGTCCAAATTGTGTCAGGGTTGTAACACGCATTACCAACAACAATAACAACAGCATAGGAATCGGAGTCAAATCTGAAATTCTTGTGTGCTTTGCTACATCTGTTTATTGAAAAAAAAAAAAAAAAAGAAATTGAACATTTGCCCTAGACTAGGAGCCGGGTCATTCACTCGTACGTGCTTTAAAAGAACTTAGTATGTTTATGCGAAGTTAACTTTATTCTTCGGGTGGTGCTGCTGACTTTACACCTTTTTTTTTTTTTTTTAAGGGTAAGTAGACACAAGGTGACAAAACAGGCTTTAATTCTCTGTATAGTGTTTTCACATTTGGCCTTTTTTCAGATGTGGATTATGTCAATACATATTTGTGATACTCTGGGTGATGGTAATGTTCTCCCTGGAGGGGACTGTGATTTACTGCAGCAATACATGCTGAGAAGCTCTTTGAGATATCTTAGGGTATGATGGAAATACAGGGAATTTTTAAACACAGAGTTTTAAATTATGGCCTCACTAGTCTATGAAGATGTGATCCCATCATTGTTGGCCTGAAAAAAAGATGCGTACCAAACTTACCCAATGGACATGACCTGGCTCAAAAGGCTACAGTCATAAATGTATCTGCACTCATCAGTGCTATATACAATCAGAAAATTACGTTAAATTTGTGCATGAGTAAACATTTGTGAACGCGAATGGTCTCCTAGCTTTGTACGTGACATTCGGTGCTGATTCAAATGCCACCATGAGCTTGAAATTTAAGAACCTCACTCAAAAAAAAAAAAAAAAAAAAAAAAAAGAACCTCGCTCAAATCAAGTAATATTTACAGAAAGCTTAACATTCAAAATAGTTTGCGAATAAGTGAACATGTCTGCATTCAAAGTTCATTTAAAAAAATGCCCACTTTAACTGCTTTATGGAAGACATGTAGAAATTTTTAAGCGGAAAGCTATCAACACATTTTTCCCTTTTTACTTCCCCTATTGAGAGGTAGGTGAGTATGTTTTTATAAATTACCTTCCTGCAATACAAAATTCCTATTCTAATTTCTTCTTTAAAAAAGGAGACATGACTAGAAGATGAACAGAATCCTTCGATATAGTACCCTACACCTTTACAGAAATATTTTGGCGTTCAAGTTTACATATTTCAAAGGTGAAAGAGAAGGTCTTTGATAGTGAAGAGGTCTACCAAACGGCTGACTTCAAGCCCGTCCGATTTGTATTTAAAAGATATATTAGAGAGAGAGAAAAAAGATATATTAGAGACACATCCCATACTAAGTAAAACAGCACCTCGATGACTATTAACACATAAAAGCCCCTCCACTGACTCAGTCGGAAGCATGGATACAAAAATAAAACACCAGTCTTTCTGGGGAGGTGTGGAGATTATTTAAAATTCATAAGAAATCCATATCCCAGCACAGCGTGCTGGCAAAGTATCACCTCACTGACTTTAATCAAGGCTTCTGCAACTTAGAGACACTTACATTGTTTTGGGATCTTACCAGAAAACCTGGATGCGATCAATCATTTGAAAGAAAAGGTCCTATTTTGCTAGAAGGGAGTCAGATATTTCAGAGAGAGAGAGAGAAAAAGAGAGAGAAAGAGAGGGAGAAATCCCTTTAGAAAGAGCCAGTAATTTCAATGAACACCTAGGGCTGCTGCGGGGCGGCCACCTGCGTCCGCGTCTTACGCTGCCACCTGCCAAATCTGTATTTATGTGTTTGGCTGTAACTGATGGCAACAGAGGAGCTGGACAGGGACCTTCCTGGCGAGGCAGCCACGGGAAAACCCCTGGCCGCAGATAGTCTATGAAACGCACAGTGTTCCAGGCTACTCCTTTATTAGCAAAGAAACTGCAGACCTGCGTCTCCCGGTATTATTTTCTGAGTTCCACGTCCCAGCAGAGGCGTGGCAGTTAAAGCCTCACAGACTTTCTCCTCATGGACCATTTCTGCATATTAAACAGCAGCTTACAAACGGTCAATGAGTCCTCTGCTCCCACGCCTGGTCAGCACAAAACACTGAAAGGCGAGATTGGAGACTGGCAGTTGTCCTCACCAGAGACACCCCGTGATGTGTTCTCTATTCATTCACGGCGGTGACATGAGCCATTAACATCTGCAGAACTTGTTTTAGCTGGCAAAAGTTGGGTATCTGGGAATGGATTTAAAAGGTCAATTCCTTTCCAAGACAGTTGAACTATATTCAGCATATATTTCTATAAAGTGCTAAAAGAAAAATACCTTAAAAGCGAGATTTCCAGGAGAGTGTAGGACTTAACTTCCTTTCCAATGTGTGAAGAATTTGATCAGTGCTAAATATCTCATGAAGAGGCTTTAAATCCAAAGCCAAGTGAAATTCAGGGCTAATCTAACACAAATCGCATAACCCTGGGTCTGAAACAGAGCGTGCAGGCTCAGTCTTTCATGTGAGTTTAATGTATTTTATTTCCCCCATTAGTACGTTTCCCTCCACCTCATCGTCGATCATCAAATAATCTAGATTTTTAAACAGCAACAGGTTGAGCACTCGCTTCATTTGATAAGATTAAGTTTTTGTAAGAAGGATTACTCTGCCAGTGGCTTTAAGATATTTGTATAAACCGATATTCTTTTCAACAGTATTTGTAAATAAACTGTATAAAACGATATCCTTATGAATATCGGTGTGTGGGACGAGAAGAAAATTAAGAAAAACTGGGACTATAGGAGGGGATTGGGAATCGAGAACTATTAATTCAGAAAAAGAACCACAAATTTGCACATTCACCGAAGACTGCATTTCTGGATCTTGCAAGCTATTTTTATTTTTTTATTTCTATTTTTAAATTTTTTTTTGCAAGCTATTTTTAGAAGTGCATTTTGCTTCAAAAGACAAGACTACCCCGCCGAGAACTGAGCGGTAATGAACAATGAGCTCACAGATTATCCTGTTTACGTCTCCAAGGGTTTGATTATTTTACCTGACGGGTTGTAACCTAATTATAGAACCAGTGACCAGTAAATGAAACTGCCCGCATGCTTCGGAACTAAGTGTCAAGGTTTTCCTAGCTGGACTCCTAAGAACTCTGCTCCGTCAACAGCTTAATAAGGACAGAAGCATTCCGACAGAGGGACAGAGGACAGCCGGACGAAGCGGGCGGCAGGCCCCGACCGACGAGCACTGGGGTAACTGTGAAAGCCACTGAGGTCCTTGTTTGTGGTGTTTCTTGGTTGGTGCAAACTATCAGCTCTTAGTGCCCCCTGGCAAATGGTCAGGTTGTGACTCTGGGGACAGAGGTGCAGAAACAGCAGACCAGAGGGCAACGAGTGCGGGGGGGAACCTGGGCGGGCTGATGCAGGGGAGGGTGGGTGCTGTGACAGGAGAGGGAGACCAGGGCTCCCTAACCAGCTACGGGGCCCTATCCGCCTGCCGCGGAGCTGCTGGGGCAGCAAGACACTGGTAACGCCTAGAGTTTAGGACTCACAAATACAGCTGCTGTATGTATAAATGATGAAAAAATGGCTGTTTCAAAAAAAAAAAAAAAACGGGGGGGAGGCCGCCCCGGTGGCTCAGTGGCTTAGTGCTGCCTTTGGCCCAGGGTGTGATCCTGGAGACCCGGGATCGAGTCCCATGTCAGGTTACCTGCATGGAGCCAGCTTTTCCCTCTTTCTCTCCCTTTCTGTCATGAATAAATAAAATCTTAAAAAAAAAAAAAAAAAAGAAGCTAAGTCACATATCCATCATGTCCCAGTGAATCATTTAGTTTAATTTATCCACAGGCGCTGTGCTGTCCAGGATGGTGACCGTTGGCCACATGTGGCTCTTGAACACTTGAAATGGGATTAGTCCAAATTGAGATGTGCTGCTAGTGTAAAATACACACCAGAGTTTAAACACTTAGTACGAAGAATGTGAAATACTACGTTAACGATTTTTATAGCAATTCTGTGTTGAAATAGTTTTGAATATACTAAGAAAATATTATTTCATTATTTTATTTTTATTTATTTTTAAAGATTTTATTCATTTATTCACACACACTCTGTGTGTGTCTTCACGAGAGACACAGGGAGAGAGAGAGAAAGGCAGAGACACAGGCAGAGGGAGAAGCAGGCTCCCTGCAGGGAGCCCGACGTGGGACTCGATCTCGGGTCTCTACGGTCACACTGAAAATACTATTTTAAAATTAGCTGGGGCTTTCACTTTTACTTGTTGCTAATGTTAGAGCCTAGAAAATTTGAAATTACATATATTTATTTATGCACTGTGTTCCACTGGCAAGCTCCTGGAGGACGGGAACCATGCTTGGTTTACTTTGTAGTTGCTGTGTTTAAGCCCGGCGCTCGGCACCCAGTAGGTGCTGCAAAAACATTTATAAAGCAGAAGGCCGCCTTTTAGAGGTGATGTTGCTGACTGGGGTTAAGTTTTAATTTAAGTTTTTAAATGTTTTTGATTTATTCATGAGAGACGCGGACGGAGAGGCAGAGACACAGGCAGAGGGAAGAGCAGGCTCCCTGCAGGGAAATGGGGGACTCGATCCCGGGACCCCGGGGTCACATCCTGAGCCCAAGGGCAGACGCTCAACCGCTGAGTCACCCGGGCATCCCAAGTTTTAATGTTAATAATAATGTTATATTTGGCATCAGGAAAGGAATACAGAAATTCGTTGCTATCCAGACACAGGAACTGAATATTCTGAGAATTTCTAAGACAAATTTCTCATTATACCCAGCAATCAACTCAGAAGCCAAAACAGGTCTGGATAGCAAGCGATACTTGTATATTAGTAAGTCTGAAACACAGCAGGAACTACGAGATGACCAATACTAGCAAACCATGTGCGGATCCTTTCTGATTCTACCCCTTAGAACTGCTACCCTCGATTCTATGTCTGTCATTCCCGGACTTTCCTTCTAAATGGTTTTCCATGCGAGTATCCCTAAACAGTAGACTGCATTTCCTGGCATGATTTTGAGATTCATAAAAAAATGCTACGTAGTCTATAGTCTTTTAAAAACACTGAAAACAGGGGATCCCTGGGTGGCTCTGCGGTTTAGTGCCTGCCTTTGGCCCAGGGCGTGATCCTGGAGTCCCGGGATCGAGTCCCACGTCGGGCTCCCGGTATGGAGCCTGCTTCTCCCTCTGCCTGTGTCTCTGCCTCTCTCTCTCTCTCTCTCTCTCTATCATGAATAAATAAATAAGATCTCTTTTAAAAAAAAAAAAACTTAAAAAAATTAAAAAAAACACTGAAAACAGCTGAGTAATATGTATACAATGGAATCTTATTACTCAGCTGTTTTCAGTTTTTTTAAAAGACTATAGACTACATAGCATTTTTTTATGAATCTCAAAATCATGCCAGGAAATGCAGTCTACTGTTTAGCCATTAGAAACGACAAATACCCACCATTTGCTTCGTTGTGGATGGACCTGGAGGGTATGATGCTGAGTGAAATAAGTCAATCGGTGAAGGACAAACATCATATGGTCTCATTCATTTGGGGAATATAAATAATAATGAAAGAGAATAAAGGGGAAAGGAGAAAAAATGAATGGAAAATATCAGAAAGGGAGACAGACCATGAGAGACTCCTAACTGGGAAACGAACTAGGGGTGGTGGAAGGGGAGGAGGGCAGGGGGTGTGGGTGACTGGGTGATGGGCACTGAGGGGGGCACTTGATGGGATGAGCACTGGGTGTTATTCTGTATGTTGGCAAATTGAACACCAATAAAAAATAAATGTATTATTAAAAAAAAATAAAAAAATAAAAAATAAAAGCACTGAAAACAAAACCAAAAAAATAAAAACAAAATAAAAACATTGAAAACATTACTTGATTAATTCTCATTCAACATACCTTACCGAAACCATGTGACATTTTTAGCCAGAAATTTAAACATTAATTATTCTCTGTGGCCAACAGACTTCCACGTGTTTGGAAGTTGTAAAAAGTGGGCCAATGGAGGATTCACCCAAACAACGAGAAACTTTTGAAAATAACTATGCACCCGACAAGAATTTTAAACAACCCGCTATTACCTCAATAATATAGAGGACTATATTCTTGTAGAAGCAGTACAGAATGCACTTGGAGACTCTGTTATAGTTCCAGGCACCATGAACCATCAATAAATTCTTCAGATACTTGAACTAAATGAAACAAAAGCGGAGAAGAGTTAGGATGGAAAAGAATTCGTATTTTTCTCTTCATCCTGTCAGCTGAGACCAATGGTGTGTTTTTGCAGAAATGCTGCTTTACCTGAGCTATGGAGTAGTCAGAAGAGTTGGCGGCCTGCAGGCCTTCATTGCCGCTTATGCCAACTCCCACGTGTGCCGTCTGTATCATGCTGACGTCATTGGCTCCATCGCCAATCGCGAGCGTTATGACTTTGACTTGTTTCTTGACCATCTCAACAACTTCAGATTTTTGAAGAGGAGAAACCCTTAAATCAGAGCAAATGATCAATTACCTCTGCTTTCTGGAAAAAAGAAAAAAGGACTTTTGAAATGTCTTTATCTTTTTTTAGATAATCCTGGAGACCCGGGATCTTTTTTTAAAAATTTTATTCATTTATTCATGAGAGACCCAGAGAGAGAGAGAAAGAGAGGCAGGGACACATGCAGAGCGAGAAGCAGGCTCCATGCAGGGAGCCTGACGCGAGACTCGATCCCGGGACCCCGGGGTCATGGCCTGAGCCAAAGGCAGATGCTCAACCGCTGAGCCACCCGGGTGCCCTGAAATGTCATGATCTGGAAGCATAAAAGAAGCAGAAGATCCAAAAGGGCAGTTCTATGAAGTACCATTATGGAAAAGTCAGTTTTGAAAACGTTCAGGTTCCCCATTAACCTGTTTGCCGCTTTGAGAGGAAAAAAATGAAGTCTAAGAGGCAAGGCTCTAGGTCGTGGGCAGAAGCGGGGACGCCCTGTTAAACACTATTTTACCAGAATAGCTGCATTAGTTTGTTAAAGAAATAAGCCCGGGGTTTAGAAATTCCATTCCTTCCTAACAAACAACGCTGACGTTTCAAGGGCTTCGCGTCTGTGCGGCCAAGGTCAGGGAGGCGGCCGGGCCAGCCTCGGCCCGTACCAGCCCCGTCCTGTACCCGGGGCAGATCCTCGACGACGTCCCGTCCGCCTAGGACGGCTTCCACCCCAGGTTCAGGGCAGGGGCTCGGCCGCCCCCCGGGCCTGCTGTGGCCCCCACCGGCAGCTGCCCAACGCTGGGGGCTGGCGCGGGCCTCCATCTACCTCGGAAGGTCCTACGAGCCAAGGGGGTCCCGCAGCCTCCTACACCGGCGGGGGTCGAGGACAGAGGCGGCAGCACCCGCGGGAATGCCGTGCTGGGTGCTCACCTCGGACCCACGCATCACAGACTGTGGGGTCACTTAAGAGACAGACCCCAGGGCTCACGGGCGGTCGGCACCCGCGTGGTCACCATACCCGCACGACGACCGGCGACCAGGGGGAACACGACACAAGTGACACAGGGAACGAAGACGACTAATTAAATGCAGAGCAACGACCAACACACACAGTGGGAGCGACAAGGAACACAAGCCAGGTCCAGGCCTGCGTCGAGGCGGAGCGGAGCAGGTGTCCGACGCGCATCAGCCGCAGCATGCCCGGGTCCTCCGTTACTCTACGTGAAAACGGACACCGCCGCTCTGCGAGGCCATGTCTGGGGACCTTCCTGAGGCTTCCCCAGGAGCAACTCCTAGCGGCGCATTCTCTGCACGAACATGTCCCTTCCGGAGGCCTCTGCCCTCGGAGCAGCCTGGCTGTTATGTCACGCTGGAGAATCATGACATGGGCCGCGAGCTGCTCGCAGTGAGCCAGGCCCCTCACCGTGGCGTTGCCGCCCGGTCCAGGCCAGGCCCCGACCCCCGACCCCCGCCGCCTGTGGAGGAACGACGTTCAGCCCCCTCTGGGTTTCCCTTCAGAGCCCGGCAGCTGCACAAAACGACCCCACAGTGACCACAGCAGGGAGTGGGGGGAGTGTCGGCTGTCACGGGCTTCAGCGCTCAGCCCGCGTTTTCCTTCCACGCAATTTTCCCTTCGTTTTCACATTTTATTCCATTTTTTCCTAACAGGCTGATATAAATTGGCGAGCGCGCTGGCTCCAGGCCAGTGTTTAAACACGGGCCACCGCGAACACTTCGTGAACGTCAGCAAGGAGCGCTGGGCGAGAAATGGTCCAAGCAGCAAGCGGGGAGCAGACACGGAAAGAGAGCAGCAGCCGGCAGCATTCATCAAGTTCCCGTCGCAGTGTAACAGGCTCACCATGTAAGTAAGTGGGAAGTCACACCATGGGATCGATGGAGCTAGAAAACGGGGGTATTTTTTTCATCGGCTAAATGGGTAATAAAGGAGAAACCTCTGCACGGTGAGCTAACAGTTGTGACTTAAAGCAGCGTCAGAAAAGAGCTGGACCTAACTCTGTTTTCTCTTCTCATGGTCATTACAACCAACTGCTGTTTCCTCCGCCTGATGCTGCAATTTTCAGTGCCCCCAGATTAACGCTGGCTGAGGACTTTCGCCCACCTCGTGTCATTAGCTCAGGTATTAAAAATGGGAATATTAATCTCCTTTGGCAAGAAGGGGTGACGATGTGGTAGGAGGCCTCCCCGAGGCCCCCCTGCAACCGTCGCTAGCAGGGGCATCCGCTTCCTCGACAAGCTAACAGCAGACAACAGGCTTGGACGAAGATTCAAGAAACAGTGGAAGCCTTTACATCTGATGTGTTTGACCTGCCTAGGAGGTGGTTGCTTAAGAAGAAAAAAAAAAGATGTCTGATTTAAGGGAGGATTCACAAAAAAGCAAAATACACACCCATCGGACATTTAACTCCTAAGTGTACAAGCCTGTGACGTGGAGTGAAGACCCGACTTTGCACAGGGGCCTGCAGTTTGAGGTTCTGCATGTTTTTTGTGGCAAAAACCTACTCACGCTGGTTCCATCTAAGTGGAGCTCAGAGCATAATGAGGCCTCCACCCCAGTTGACGGTTCTCTCACCTGCTCTACATTAAACAGCATTTTTTATTTTTGACCACTCACAACGTCTCTCTAGAGCATCACACCTGGTTCTCCTAGCGACAGTTTTGACTGATTCGTAGGAAGCACCCAGTCAACTCACAGACGCAAAAGCGCAGGTGTGTCCTGTAGAATGTCCTTCCAGCTCTGGAGTGATGCGCGGTGGGCACCAACGGTGTGTCTTACTTAGGGAGGGAATGTGGTTCACAGGGACTCAGGTGAGTCAAGCTGAAATCGGTTAAAAATATCTGTTTTTATAGCATCCACTTAAAAAATTTTTTTTCCCTTGCTATCGGGGGTTCCATGATAGCAAAAACAGACTTACAGGACATTTGACAGGAGTGTGGCATAGAGCTCTTTGGTGTACTTGCCAGCACTCCATAATTTCAGAGGATGCGCACATCAGAGTGGGCCGCAGGAGGCTTCCTTGACCAGTTAGAATCTGACGTGGCCCTGACGAGGGGAGGAGAGCTCACGTCAGGCAAAAGGAATAGCACACACTAAGTTTCTTCACGTTCAAAATTACCTAGAATGTATTCCTTCTACCATTGTCCTTCCATCTAACCGAAGGTCGCTAACTGAATTCACACGTGACAGTTTACTTTCTTGACTTCTGTACGCATGCTCCTCTATTTGTACACTTTCCAGAATAGTCTAGAGCAACCTTACTACATGCTAATTCTTCCAAATGTCTATAAAAAAAATCATATATCCACAGTTGGAATACCTGAAACCTAAATTTTACAAATGCCAATAGTGACCCAATGTGTAATTCAAAAATATCACAAAAGCACAGCTTTCTAATCCAGATTTTTTTTTTTTTTTTTTTTTTTTTTTGGTAAACCACGCACAGATCTGCACCAGGATTTAAATTATACTTAGTCCTCTTCTCCTCCACTGTTGCTCCTTCATCTTTAGGAGAAGTCAGAGCCTCTGTGGAAAAAGACTACGTGCCCAGCCTGTGCTGTGAAGGCCCCGCAGTCTTCCTGTGACTACACAGAAGGGGGTTCTCCGTGGTGCAACCGAGCCGGGCTCTGAGTGCAAAAGTGCTCTTCAAAGAGGATTTTGGCTGTAGTTTCTGCACATGCTGTTCATTATTTTTTCTTATTTGCTACGTAATAGCTCTCATTGCCCTGTGAACATTAGATCAGAACACTGGAAAATTTTCCCATTTAAGCAGAAGGTATATAGGGTGGCACGTCTTAAAAGCCTCACTCTGCACTCTTTCAATGGGATTAGCTAAACGAGATCACCCTTTCAAATGGAATATGGATAAAGATTGTATGTGCAGAACACATAATAAAGAATATTTTAGGGGACTTTTTACAGGTAGCCAAAGGGAGTACAATAATTTACCTTACTGTATTGTGTTTTTAGGTTAATGACCTAAAAAATCTCATAGATACACTAGAAATTATGTTGATAATACATCATCTCAAAAACATAGGGTGGACTTAAAAGTTAATATAAAGTTGTCATTAGAAGTGAATCTGGAGGGATCCCTGGGTGGCGCAGCGGTTTAGCGCCTGCCTTTGGCCCAGGGCGCGATCCTGGAGACCCGGGATCGAATCCCACGTCGGGCTCCCAGTGCATGGAGCCTGCTTCTCCCTCTGCCTGTGTCTCTGCGCCTCTCTCTCTCTCTCTCTCTCTCTCTCTATCATAAATAAATAAAAATTAAAAAAAAAAAAAGAAAAAAAGAAGTGAATCTAGAAAAAAAAATGTTAAGAGCATGGAGGAAGATAGTATTTAACTATCCTGAGATTGTTTTTATAGAGCCCCCGTGTTTACTAAGCTTGGGGGCTGCTCCTAGTGACTATCTGGAGATCAGGATCATTAATTAGTGGGGGCTCTGCTGTATTTTCCTACACAACATACTTCCTAAGATTTCTCCTTGTGGATATTGGTCTGTTTATTCCCTACTGAGTCCTATTCTGAAAAAAAAAATCATAAAAAGAGAGGAAAAAAATCTAACAGAAAACCTTTTTGAGGTCTTGACTCTTCTTCGAACTAAAATGCATTAGGCTCCTTTGTAACGTTTTGAATTGAAGAGGAATTAAAATTTGGCAAAAAAAAAATTGGTTATTTGTACCAGAATCACATCAATGTGGTAACATTTCTAGAAACTCATCATCAATTTCCTTATTACTGGAATGAAAAGAGCCGCTTACATAACATCCCCCAAGCTATACTTGGCATATGGTATGTAATGAAACATTCTACCCGGAGAACTGTGTTATTCAAATGACTGGAGAGTGAGTACTTCCTCGCCTCCAAAGCAACATCTGTGGAGTCACTGTGTAGTCAGAGGCATCAAGGGGGCCTTATAATACGGGGAGTGAGTCTATGGGAATAAAATACAGAGAGCCTTTCCACAAGATAAAAAAGGCAAAGTAACTTTTAAAAAGATGTCTTTTTGCAATGCATTTTCTTTATTCATTCATTTAGTTAGTTCATTTGTTTGTGAATTAGTAGGCTCCATGCCCCAGGGTGGGTGGGGCTTGAGCTCATGACTCTGAGATCAAGACCTGAGCTGAGATTAAGAGTCTGATGCTTAACCCACTGAATCACCCACAAGCCCCTGCAATGCATTTTTGGATGCAAAACTACTACTACTATTACTACTACTACTACTACTACTACTTCTTTTTTTTAGAATTCAGGTTGTTATAGGTAAACTACTACTGTCTCCACTTTAAATGGTTCTGATAAAATTTAAATAGGGACTGATTGTATGGATAGTGGACATTTGAATACAATGTGTGTGTGTGTGTGTGTTCACACCAAACTACGAGCTGGCAACTATACCTCATACAAACCCCAAAAAGAAAATTCCTGATAATAGAAATCTTTATTATTGTATTCACACCAGAGAACCATCTGTCCACAGTGAGACTGTTTATTTTCTTTTTTTTCTTTCTCTCTCTCTTCCTTACTTTCCTTACTTTCTCTCTCTCTCTTTCTTTCCCTTTCTCCTTTCTTTTCTTTTTTTTTTTTTTCTCTCTCCTTTATTTTCTTAATATCATCTGGTTATCTGGAACCTAGCACTATATTTAGCCCAGAGCAGAGGTAAAGATGGTACTGGAACTGGATAAATGGTAATTTTGTAAAAATAAGAAATTCATCATCCTCTTATGTTATTATACGAACACTACGACTCTTACTCATTTTTCACTGTGCGCTGCTAGGAGGCCAAGTATGTTTAATCTGCTTTGTATCTAGATGGCAGATGAAGTGCATAAAGGAGATTGGATTCTCCAGGCTTTCTCACAGGGATAGGAAAAATTATTTCAATCAAGATTGAAAATTATTAAGTGGAGAAGAAACATACCACTTCTTCAAGGGAAAGTGGGCATATTCAGAATGGGTTAGAGCCAGGTGACAGGGGGCCTCTGCATGTCAGGATAAGAAAGTCTGACTATCACAGCTAGCTCTAAGCAACAGGAGATACTGATTAAAAAGCATTTCTGCCAAAAAAAAAAAAAAAAGAGCATGGGACAAGCCTTGCTTTAAAAATATGAGTTTGGGGGCATCCTGGGTGGCTCAGTGGTTTAGTGCCCCATTCAGCCCAGGGCGTGATCCTGGGGTTCCGGGATCGGCTTCTGCATCGGGCTCCCCGCAGGGAGCCTGTTTCTCCCTCTGCCTGTGTCTCTGCCTCTCTCTCTCTCTCTGTGTGTGTCTCTCATGAACGAATAAATAAAATTAAAAAAACGAATTTGGATTACCCACCAAAATGTACCTTTTTAATATAGGTAGATACCTATACCTATCTGTATATATGTATCTGAATTGAAAATGAAACACAGGGGGTGGGGTAGGGGGTTTTGAATGAAACTGGAATCAGAGATGACCCTGAGTTTTCCAATGTGAGTGACTGAGAAAATAACGGTCTAAACATTAATAGAAAAGGCCGAGAGATTTACAGAGGAAAATTCTTAGGGAAGTTCAGATAGCAGTGGGATATCCTGCTGGCATCATTAAGTACTGACTGAAGAGTCAGAACTAGGCTCAGAAAAGAAATGCAGAACTGCAGATGCGCATTCAGGCTTCACTCACTCATCAAGTATCTAATTATCCCTTAGGATGTGATGAAATTTCTGTGGAAGAATATAAAGGGCGGGAAGGAGAAGAAAGTACAAGATCTTAGGACCTTCCTTTTGCCCCTAAATGTCATTCATTTAAGAACTTTTATTCTTAAGAACTGCTGCATCAGGAGTTACTCTCATGAGCCTACATATAGGACAGTGGTTCTCTACGGACTCTTGCTGCACGGAGGCACGAGTGGCGGGAGAGACAGAAACCTCTCCGGCACGGTTCAAGGTCTAGCTACCTTTCTCCGTCTACAGAAGAGCTGTGCTGGCCGCTGGAAAGTGTATCTCCTCAAGAAGGACTAGAGCACTTCCCCTTTCTAGCTCTGTCCTTCTGTGACCTTGCTGTCAGAGTGGGGAGAGCTACGGCCTCCATCTCTTCCCATTCTCAGCCCTTGGTTGGAGCCCACGTGGGCATGGGCTCTCTTCCCTTTTCTTGTGACTCTTTAGGCTGAAAGAAAACCAGCTTTCCTTTCCTTTCTTCCTTCCCTCCCGCCTTTTTAGGAATTCTCGCCTATGTAAAATGAGTTTCACCAAATTTTCTCTCTCCTTAGAAACACCTAGTAGAAGATGAAACAAGGGGTCGTGCTGGCTACTGACAGAAATTGAAATAAAATCCTGAAGATGCCAGGAGCTAAAGAAGCTTGGTTAAAAAAAAAAGAAAAAAGAAGAAGCTTGGTAAATTTGAGGGTCACGACTAGTAAAACTCTATGAGAAACCCTTGGAGAGACATGGAGTAGAGGATACCTGTTGGGAGGTAAATGGCTTAGAAGTAAAGAGTGGTGTGCCAGGGGCCACAGATAAACAAATAGGCAAGCGAGGTTTTCAGCGGGACTGCTCACTCCCTGTGCCTGGGTAAGCCCACCTGACCAGGGGCAGGGAGGTGAGACTGGGCTGGATGGAGCAGAGGGGCTCCTCTCTCACTGTAACTGAAAACTTTGGTGTAGGCTTGGAGCTTGTGGAAACTCAGAGTCCCCCAAGTCACATGCCTGAAAGGCTCCCCAATTCCAGGAGTGTGTCCAATGCCCTAAATCCAAGACCCCAGGAAAGTTCCAACTTCATACCTTGGAACCGGAAAGTTAGAGTTTTCTAGTCAACCTTGGGGCATGGAGCCAGGCAGGGACAGGTGCCAATGACATGGGTGTGTTAACAGAGCCTTCAGTGTTGCCTTACCTGGGTAATTCCACCAAAACGTGGCTGCCTCTCACAACAGCAATATTGGGCAAAGGAACAAGGGGAAAACAGGCATTCATGAAGCTCAGACTGAGCCTGTCTCCAACTTTACCGCAGGCTGGGATGTTGCTACCAACCTTCCTCCCAAGGACTTTCCTGCCACCAGGGAAAATGAGGAACAATATGGCACAGGGAAAACAAGAGAAGATTATGAATACAAATCAGTAAAAACAGAAAGAACAAGAATTTTTAAAAAGCATGATAAAAAAAAAAAAGCCTTGGAAAGAGTTGGGAAGATACTGAAAACATCAAACTGGAAAAAGCAGTTACAATGAAGAACCAGTTGAAAATAAGTAATATAAAGATATAACTGCTAAAATAAAAAAGCCAGTAGTAAACTTGATAGTAAATATTAAACCTAGAACTTTGAATTAAAAAACTGTCCCAAAAGATATGAGGAAATTAAATGAAAATGAAAGATTCTGAGAAAAATGAAAAGAAATGGAGCAATATGGGGGACGATACATAATAGGAGTCCAATAAGAGAATAAAGAAGGACAGAATGAAGTAGAACATTTTCTAGAAGAAAGACACGTCCTTCTATTAAAAGTGCCAAAAAATAAAAAAAGAAAAAAAGAAAAGAAAAAGGGCAGCCTGGGTGGTTCAGCAGTTTAGCGCTGCCTTCAGGCCAGGATGAGATCCTGGAGACCCGGGATCGAGTCCCACATCCGGCTCCCTGCATGGAGCCTGCTTCTCCCTTTGCCTGGGTCTCTGCCTCTCTCTCTCTCTCTCTGTGTGTGTCTCTCATGAAAAGATAAATAAAATCTTTAGAAAAAAAAAAAGAAATATAAGAAAAAGGTACTTATCTCCAGACACATTCTGGTTAAATTAAGATTAAGAAAAATTTCTAAAGATTTCTAGAGAGAAAAAGTAGATTACTTACAAAAGAAGTAAGATCTGACACTAGACGCATACACAAAATTACCTTAAAGTCTTCAGTTCTCATCTCCTCACGGAGGGGGGCAGGGGAAGGAATACATACTAATCCAGAGACATTAAGCAAATACATGGTTATCAAAACCTTAGAAACAACCAGACATAGAATATAGATTGTGAAGCTTGCAAATCAGCAGAAGAAAATGTGATTTAGACAGTGGAAGGCAGGGGGAGAAGAAACAAAAGGCATAATAAATGAAAAACTCAAAATAAGATGAAAGAAATGAGGCCAACATAGTAATAATTATAATGAACGTGTAAATGTGTTAAATTCACTGACTGAAAGGGATTCTCAGCTCAGATTAAAAAAAAGAAAAAAGATCCAGCAGTATATGATGTCTAAGAGACATACCTTATAATGACACCTAGTGAGTAATTAAGTGTTCTACTACGTTCTAAGCTTTTGTTTAATTCATTCACTTCTTGGGCAGCTCCGGTGGCTCAGCGGTTTAGCGCTGCCTTCAGCCCAGGGCGTGATCCTGGAGACCCGGGATCGAGTCCCACGTCAGGCTCCCTGCATGGAGCCTGTTTCTCCTTCTGCCTGGGTCTCTGCATCTCTCTCTCTCAGTATCTCTAATAAGTAAATAAAATCTTAATTCATTCAATCCTCAGAATAGCCCTAAAAGAGACAGGTTACTGTTACTGTCATTTTATAAATGAAGGCACTGAGGCACAGAAAGATTACATAATTTAGGGCAAAAAGCAAGTAAGCGGTGAACCCAGGATTCGACCCTGAGCGGTGTGGACTGAGAGACAATATTCCTAACCACTATATTCTACAGAAGGACTGAACATAAGGGTTTAGGGAAAAGGAAAAGAGAAGACACGTATGAAACCAAGGAAAGCCAGGTTAGCATTATTAACATGAGACAAAACAGAATTCAGATCATGGAAAAGGCCGTGATGGTCAAAGAGAATATTTAGAATTTGTCGACATCCAATGAGGCCATATAAAAGAAGATTTGATAGATTTCTAAGAGTAACGTAATTTTTAATAATAGCTACCAATGCACTGAACGTACATATTAACCCATTTCTTCCTCATAACTCTGTAAAAGCGATTAATTTTAACTTTCTTTCAAGAACAAAGAAACAGCTAAAGCTGGAGAAGTTAGAGAACATACTGCTGTGCTAACGGGAGGTAGGGCCTGGACTTAGATTCTGGAGAGAGAAGGGGCAGATTGTTTAGTAGGAGGCACCAGGAGAATCTGCTACATAGAAATAACACCTGAGCCCTTCTTCCTAAGATGTACAAGAACAATCGTCGCACGGATTAAAGACCTATAAGGAAAACAGAAAGTTGTGAGGTTAACAGAAGAAATGTATGAGAACATCTTTATGAGTGGGAAGTCCTTACTATTCAAAAAGCATAAAACATACAAAGGAGCATTGATGGAACTGGACTGTGTTAAGGTCAGTGGTAGATCGTAGCTCCCCCTACTATCATCTACGCTTTGTCCAGAGCTGCTTTCGTGCCACAACGGCAGGGCTGAGTAGCTATGACAGAGACTGGACAGCCCAGAAAGCCCAAAGTATTTACTATCTGGCCTTTGGCGGAAAACGTTTGCCCACCTTTGCTCTACAAAATACTCACTTCCTTTTGGAAAATGCTATCCGGAACCACCTCCTCTTTCTCGCCTTAACATAAAGCTTGTTTTATGTCCACTGCTTGTCTCTGTGTCTGCTCCCTTGGTAATATGCCAAGGGGATGGCTGGATGGGTTTATGAGAAAGAAGGTAATCACTAGCAACCTCATGGGTTCAAGGAGACCCAACTACACCAAAGTAATTCTGTTTTCCTTTCCCCCCAAAATCAGGTCCGTAGACAGACAGATGGAAGAAATGTTGTAGGTTACATATATCATGTCTTTAAGCCGGAGAACTAAGACCTTTATCCTATCGCCGGAGAACCGCGCGTAATGTGTCAGGTGGACTTGTTTTTGACTGAAGAATGCATTAGAAGTGCTGACTTACTGATTTATGTAAAGCTTCAGGGAGTCCTTGGTGGGAAGCTGCAGAATCTGTATTTTAAACTGCTGAACAGAAGAGAATCATCAAGCATTTGAGTGCAGTGACGGAGGATACGTACACTTATTCCAAGTTGGCAAGATACAAGACAGAAAAAGAACTGAAATGAATAAGACATCACTTAGGAGGCACGATCATGGAAATCAAGATGCCAGATACTCTTGGGAGGATAATGACGCTACAGGAAACACGAGGGGGCTTCTGAGGTGCTCATTATGCTACGGTACTTGGTACAGGGGTGTATTCGCTTTATGAAAATTCACTAAGTTGCATGCTTACACATTATGTACTTTCCAATAGAGGCCAAAACTGTGTTTTATTAGAATCATACGATCTGCAATTCTAACTGGTGTGTGTGTGTGTGCTGGGCGATGGCAGTTTTCTCTAAACCGATCACATCTAAAACTACGTAATGTTGAATTACAGTGGAATTCTCAAGTGTTGAGATTTATCAATCTAAATTTAACTGTCAAACATGGACTTCCCTGGTGGGGACGTGCACATCGTAGGTGGCCAAAAGGCCGTAACACGGCCTTGCTGCTACTCTTAACATTATTCAGTAGAGACAGAGAAGCAAATGAGACAGACTGGGCTGAACCAGCTTATTATATTATGTCAAAGCAAAATATGGCTGTGTTATGAAGTTATAAAATTTATTCAGGATGTCCTCTTTTAGCCATACATGTATGAAAGAAATATTCTCTCAACATTTCCAACATTTATTCATGTTTTCTTGGACGCAAATATGGGGTTGACATTCATTAACAGTTTGTAAGTCTTCTCAAAGCCAAACATCTGCTTGGCATCCAATGGTGCTCGCGAATTTTTTTCCTTAAAGGAATGTCTGTTGAGCATTTATTAGCTTCATTTGGGCTTTATGACTACCCTTTAAGTAAAACATTTATTTAGAGAAATCCTTAAAGTTTAAGACAATCCTGAAAGATTTGAGAAGTAGATCTGTCTTGACCCTCTACTTAACGTACTCATGCTATGACAGCAAGTATTCGAAGCGTCCCCTTAGACCTCCCCTTCTAGGAGGACCCGCTGATCAGACTAAGGTGAAAGGTTTTGCCTGGAATGCCACTCCCGAGAGACGACACTCACTGAAGTCAAGTGTTTTTTTTTTGCGCTATGGGGAAAATGGCCTAAAAGGGGGTTAAACTTTGATTAGAGATGTTGCAAGTAGGGAAAAATGCTTACTTCAATTTAACTTCTGCTTTTCAGAAGACATGAGTACATAAATTATGTAGGAGAACGGTGATTGCTAGACAGTCTAAAAGCTGGAGGCTCTAGGCCAATTTTCAACCAACTGTCACAGAACATAAGTTTCAAAATATGTTTAAACTAAACTGACAACTACAGAAAAAAAATGTAAAATTCTTTGAAAGGCTGGGTTATGTGAACTGATGAGGATCTCAGAAACCACATGCTATTTAACACACAGCAATACTTCACTGCAACATTCCCACCCTCTTCTGGAGGGAATATTAAAAGAGGTAGAACAGATGCTTCCCCAAATTAAGCTGATCCGAGCAGTAGACAGACGCTTCCCAGCGGAAAGTGGCCAAGAGGAGTAGGGTCCAGAAGTAAAAGGGCTAGCGGGGGTCCTCTGTCGCGGCAGCTTTCAAGCTGGAAGGAAATTACCAAGGAAGGGTGCATGTGTGCATGCGTCTCCCACCTTTCCATGCCAGAGAAGCTCTACTCTTAGCTGCTTAGACTTCCAGGCTCTGTGAAGGATTTGAATCGCCGCTATATGCCAAGCTCTTCATTTTATAGGCCACAAAACCAAAGCCAGAGAAATTCCATTAGGTATCCAGAGTGCCAGCGAGGTAAAATTAGAACAAGAATTTCATGAATCCTCAGATAAAATGCCACTTTGCAGAACAGTTCTTGATTTTAGCTGTGTACAAAAATCTCCACAAGTCCGGGAGCAAGCTTTTCCCTTTTCTACCTACCTGTCCAGGAGTTTTAGGGGTCTGTGAAGCCCCTAACATGGTGCATTCAATTTTACCCATTTGTGTGCAGTGTTTTTGTTTTTGTTTTTGCAGGGGGGATTGGGGGGAATGATCCACAGCTTTTATGTTCTTCAAAAGTATCTGATCTCACCAGGTGATAAGATTTGGTTGTACTCGAGCAAGGGAAAAGAAGGGAAGAAGGACGACACGGAGATTACATTTATAACCAGGAAAACTTATTCGAAATTCCTGTGACATTAGATGCGTATTTCCTCTGAGATCGCTCAGGCTGTACAGGTAGATGTGCAAGGAAGTAAAAACAAAAGCTCCCTGGTAGCTATCAAAACACGGTCCTTGCTGGGCTGATCAAGACAGATTTCATTCTACTTCTTGTGTTTTACATACTTAGAAAAAATTACTTGAGGTATAACATGAAATCTCCCCTTTGTAAACCAAAACCAGGACTCCAAAGCCCCAAATAGTTTTGGAACGAGGGGATTATTTCCGTCTCTCAATAGTCCCTTCAAAAAGTGGTGGTAAGAGATATAATGATGACGGACTGAGAACAACTGTTTCTTTCAATTCTGCTGTAGGCTCTGTAGGGAAAAACGCTCATCTTCATAACCGTGTCAGTTAGACAAACACTGAAAACTGCCTTCTGCCCTTTATGCTGATAATGTCAGGGAGGAAAGTGGCTGATGTCATCCTGAAGATGGAACTAATATCGAGAGCCTCATTATCCATTATGGGAAGGCTTTCCCCTCCACTGCCACTCTAGCTGTGGCACAGAGAAGCCTGCAGTGGAGAGCAGACTCTGAATTATCTTCACGTGAGGACAAAAGGAAAAAAAAAAAAAGATTGCAAAGTAGCGTGAGGGGAAAACCCATAAAGCCAGAATGGACACAAACAAAGTGTGTGGAACAGCACCTTATTTTGAAATAATATTCAGTATTTATCTGGAGTGTCTGTTTTAGTGGAGTAAAATAGAGAATTTCCTGGGGCTCGGGGATTGTAATCCTCTGGAAGCCTGGAGTGACACTTGCATTTAATGGTAAAGAAAGATATACAGAATTGCCCACCTATTCCTCACAAGTGACAGAGCATTATCATGGAAATTATACTTCAAGGTCAGTAAGCTAAATGACAAGAAAATGGTCTGGGCCAGTAGTTGAAATGCCAAGAGGCACCAGGCCAAGAAGGTGCACAGCCGTAACTCCAGCGGGGGCACTGATGTAATTATGGGCTTAGATGAATTCTCAACACCAGACCGGAAGCTGAGCCACGGTCCTTATGGGAAAAGAGAGAGTATGAAGGCAATTAGAAGAAAAAAAGCTGAAGAAAGATATTTTACTTAAAAAAAAAAAAACCCAAAAACAACAAACCCTGAAAACTCTAAATAAAACCCAGTGTCTGCATAGGGACCTTCAGGTCCTCCAACATGCATAAAACAGGACGGAGGGAGGAAGGGGCCACACACATCTTTATAAGCTCAGTTTCCGAGCTGCTCTGCACGTGCACGGCCGAGTGTGAGTCCCTCCCCGGGGCCTGGGCCTGGTGGGGCCCTGAGCTCCACGTGACTCGTGAGCATCCAGAACAAGGATCTCGGGAGGGAATTTCACAAGCGCACAACATATTTTTTCTCCCTCGACTCCGCTTTTTACTTCTTCTCTCCCTCTGCTATTGTTTAATTTTGTGGTTCCACTTTTTGAAGAATGGTGGGAGGTACTGTGTTAAGCAATGCTCTAAGAATGAGGCTCAGCTGCAGTGACTGCATTATGAAAATTGGCCTCCCACATCTTTCAAAGCAACTGTGATTCTACTTAAAAGGCGGGGGGGGGGGGGGACGCGAAGGAGAGCAGGCAGGAAGTCTCGCTCAGCCTTGCACGCCCAGCGCACAGTAGGCCTGGCACAGGTGCGGACTCGGAGCCCGCTCACTGCATCTGGGCAGCTTTGTATTCTCTTTGGTTTTCAACCAGGAGCCAACAGTCCTAGCACTTGATGTGCTTTTGGGCAATCTTTTGTCGATTCTCGTGATCCCATTAGTAAAAGCGATTAAACAACCAGAGCTGGCACACAAGCACGCTGATGGCAGAGTGTCAGAGTTGAACATTACTAAGACGTGGTCAAGAGATTATCAGCAAGGAATCGAGAAAAGTCCCTGGAAAAGCAAATTTTACAAAATGCAAATGAGATCTCTGAGATAAATTAATTTCTAATTCTTCATCATTCAGCCTGATTATTACTGATGTTAAATACGTGTGTATGTTAGGCTCTCCAAGGGCGCTACGGGAATGTTTATTAACACACGCTACAGTGAAGAAAAATAAATGGCTAAAATAATATGGTTCCTGGAATAAGCAACTTTTAATTCTCTGAGTAGGATATAATTTTATAGGTCAAGATGATGCTTTATAAAAGGTACTTATTAAATTTTATTTCACAAACTTAGGAAATATCTATAAGGCATGACTTATAAATTATATACAGGATATTCAAGTGAATAACCCTAGACAAAGAGGGTTTAAAAAAAATAACATTCTTTTATTAGTAAATATGTTTTTAAAGATAATAATAAGATCTTAACAATAATGTTAAAAGAAAAAATTCTGGGAAATTCTTCGGAAGCCTTGCTAAGATTTCATCTCCCTAGGGGAGAAAGCAAACTGGAGACACTGCACCCTAGACCTGGGGTGACCAGCTGGGTCTAAGAGTCTCAGTGCATTGATGGCAAAGAGGGAAACCCTTAGGTTTTTCTTCTTTCTTTCTTTCTTTCTTTCTTTCTTTCTTTCTTTCTTTCTTTCTTTCTTTCTTCTTTCTTCTCTCTCTCTCTCTCTCTCTCTCTCTCTCTCTCCCTTTCTCTCTCCCTTTCTTTTCTTTCCCCCTTTCTTTCTTTCTTTCTTTCACCCTTAGGTTTCATAGTGAAGACAGCGGGCAGAGTCATGAACACACTTGAAATTTCAGGACGACACAGTGTGAACAATTTAGACCAAGATATGGGGAAGACACTTTGACAGGAAGTTCTGGAAGGACGAGAGCTAAATAGCTTACAAAAATGTAGTTCTGTGGCTTAAGCCCTGATAACGCAAAACCGATTCTCATTTAGGAAATGGGCCATATTATAAAAATCACAGGAAAGAGGAACGTCCAGTCAAGAACTCGTCTTCGGGAAAATGACTCGGCACCTCCAAAGTTAAGTCCCCGTGCCAGTCCCCAAAGTTAAGTCCTCCGAGCAGGATCAAAGATTGATGTGGAGAAAACAGAACCGTTATGGAACTAAGTCTCGATGGAAATGTGGGTAAATGACCGATGTGGAACACAGGAGATTATGAACAAGGATGACTAAGAGATCATCAGTAGGACTCACCTAAAAACAACAACAAAAAAAATCCCCAAAACTCTGCAGCTAAACTCTATTCTGGGCTGTGAACCTTGAGTGTCGAGTGAGCGGAAATCACAAATAACCTGACATGTCCAAATTCTGGATAGAATCGCTTGGAGGAAGTTTAAAAATCAAGAGAAGAGGGTCCAGGTGCTGTTCGCTGCAACCTGACAATATTAGGGAGAACTTACCTGCAGCAAATAACAGCTTTGCATGACAAAGCCAAGTCCAGGAAATACTGTCTGACTCCGAAAGTTAAGGCGTACTTGAGGGTTTTCCCATCGATTATAAGAGCAAAGTCATTCTCTTTTCGCAGAGCATCGCCGAGGATGGTGCAGTGGCGACCGAGTGTCTCCCTTGTTGCCTGCAAAACCACACAAAAGCACCCGCAACGTTTACACCCGTTTGTTCTACCGAGATGCCTTAAGGACGCTGGGCAGCTACAGCTAGTTCATCTTAGTGCTTTCAACTGTTTTAAATTGCTTTCACAGAACTCTGCTCGTTTTATTCTCGCAAAAGCCCCTCAAAGGAGATTGGACAAATGTTATCAGTAAAAGCAAATTACTCTATTAAAGTCACAGATCTGTGCCCACCAAGTCGGGCATCACAAACCACGGATGCCTCTGCAGAGGCTTTGCTCGTTATTCCAGCCACACGCTCACAACCCTGCCGAGATATTTTCGGTAAATTATCTTATTACGAGACAATCACACTGTCCTAATTTATGAACGAGTCAGAACTGCTTAGCCAGGAACCCACGGTCGGAAAAGTCGAGGAATATAATATAGATAACTTACGGGTATTTTTTTGGAATCCCTCAAATGCTATGGAAGCTTAATTCCCAGGAACCAAGAGGGGGGAACACAGTAGCTGCAATCTTTGGCCACGCCAACAGTTGGTCTCTGTGACTTTGGTCATGATTTCACGACGCTGTATTTTCGTTGGGGCTGCGGACATGTGGCGTGGTGGTCTTGATGGAGCGAGCAGAAGAACCCCTTCCATCAAGGGGTTCACCTACTGTCCACACGTAGGAACGTTCAGCCTCAAGGAAAGCTCTGCTCACCTCACCGACAGAGGCGCCGTGTTTATCTCCCCCTATCAAGGGCCGCTTCCCCGCTCCTCGGGGGCACAAAGCTTCGGGATGCTTAGGTTTGCTCCCCAAACCCCACAGACTCTGCCTGTAACCCGGTGGGGACAGCTTCCCCCCTCACTAAAGCCTGGGCGCCGCGGAGCAGCCCAGCCCTGGCTGTGCCCGGAGAACACAGGGGCGAGTCCCCTCCGGCCGGGGTTTGGTTCGGAAGCCCACGGCGGGGCAGGTGCGGGGCCGTGTACCCGGGGACCCGCGCGCACCCACGGAAGACGCTGCCATCGCGATTTTGGCCATGTCCGCGGGAGAGCGCATAGTTGCCGCCACCTGTCAACGTGGCCCAGTGGCTTCGGTCACGTTCACGAAGAGGGAGGCGCGGCGAGTGGTCGAAATCTTCGCTGGCGATTTGGGAAGGTGCTTCTGCGTTGGACTCCAACGCTGTGGGCGCCGAGCCCTGGAAGGTCGGAGTCCGTGGAGCAGCAGGCCCGGCCCCACGCACCCGGCCTTGCACCTGGCCCCCGGCTCACCTGCCAGCCCTCGCAGCTCAGTCCACGCGGCCCGCAAGGCCCCGGGGCCACCAAGGTCCACCCACGGGGCACATGGGGCACCCACTGCTTACCGACATGCACGGCACCCACGGATGCCCAGGAAGAGCCGGCTCGAGGAGGGCACCCACGAACTCTGATTTCATCCCGCCCGCGGCTCTCCAGCTCCCTGTTAGAATTCCTTTTTTTTTTTCTTAAATATTTTATTTATTTATTCCTGAGAGATACAGAGAGGGAGGCAGAGACACAGGCAGAGGGAGAAGCGGGCTCCATGCAGGGACCTGGGGTCACACCCTGGGCCCAAGCAGGTGCTCACCTGCTGAGCCACCCAGAGGCCCCCCTGTTAGCATTTCTGACTGGAGAGTGAGTGTGAGAGACAGACAGACACACACACACATGCAGAGGGAGTCCTGCGTGTCCTGCTTGCTCCGTCTCGAGAGGAATCCATCACCTCGACAGCCTTTCAAACCCAGGCACTGCTCCCTGCAGTGCCCCTGCAGGAGCCACACCTTTGCCACGAGAGTCCTGAGCTGAAACCCCACATGCAAGCCGGGGCGGCCCTCATGAGAGCTCCCCACCCTGCGAGGTCAGTGGCAGGGCGCATGGCCCAGGGCCCCCCAGCTGGTAACCCCATTCTCCCCTCTGCGAGGCATCTGTCCTCCGACCTTGCAACGGCCGCCGACTCTCTCACTTGCAGCATCAGCACCCCCGGGTTCCCTTGGTGGCCCTCACAGGTCCGCAGCAAATCAGAAGGTGTCAGGACTCGTAACAGAGGTGGCACTTCAGACGCGGGAGTCACACGCCTCCCCCCGTGACTCCTCCCGTCTGCCCGCCTAGACGGCCAGGTGACGGCCACTAAGGTGCAAACATTTCCTTATTTTAGTCCAGAGCCCTCTTTTGTAAGTGGCTCCGTGGTTGGCTGTGTGTTGCCAGCTACAAGTTATGTTTTCCTCTTATTTAGACTGCCGGGAGTATTTTAGATTATTTTATTTATGAAAGTTTATTGCTTCTCCCCTAAGCCTAGGAGCCATACTTCATGGCCACATTGCACTGAAGCTTATCTCCTGTAGCCAGAAATAAATTTATCACTATATTAGCTGTTGCTTTGTTTTCTTTTGAGCTACTGGAGGGGGAAATGTTTAAACATTTAAACTTAGTGACATGTGAAAGTGAAAATATATAAATGAGAAGCTAAATCAGAAGAAGGATAAAAGAGCATAGAGTAGAACAAAATGAAAGCTCTGTAATCTCCTTATTCTACTCGGTCTTACTTGTGGGCTGAAGGAAAAGGGGCAAGTGTTGCTATACTCGGAGACGGTGGGAGGTAAAGGCAAGCTGGGGACACAGCGTAGGCCCAGGGCCCTCTCCCGGGCAGCCATCCAGGTAAGGGAGGGACCGAGGATGTGGCCGTGCCCTGGAACCTGGCCCCATGGGTCCCTCCAGTCGCTCCGCTCAGCTCCTGCCGCCCCCGCCCCGCGCCCCGCCGGGTGCTCATCAGGGGCTCTGGGGCGCTGGCCGGCCTGCCTGCTTCCCGCCTTGCTGCTCACCCTTCGGGCCACAGCCGACGCTCCCCTCGGTCCTCAGTCTCGACAACACACGTCAGCACGAGGTCAGGCTCTTGCAGCCCTTTCTTTCTTTCTTTTTTTTTTAAAGGATTTTTTTATTTTATTTTTTTTAAAGTTTTTTTATTTTATTTTTTTTTTATTTATGATAGTCACACAGAGAGAGAGAGAGAGAGAGAGAGGCAGACACAGGCAGAGGGAGAAGCAGGCTCCATGCACTGGGAGCCCGACGTGGGACTCGATCCCGGGTCTCCAGGATCGCGCCCTGGGCCAAAGGCAGGCACTAAACCGCTGCGCCACCCAGGGATCCCCTCTTGCAGCCCTTTCTGTCGCATGGGTGCTCACTGCCCAGTGGGCGCCAGAGGCCCACCGGCTACTCCAGACCTTTCCTTCTCTCTGAGATCCCACGTTCGGCCCTCGTCACTTCGGCACACGTACACCTGCTTCACCGAGAACACCGATGCCAGGGAGGATTCCCTCAACCTCAAAACTTCCCTTCACCTCTTTCTCCCCCAATTCTTGAGGCAGGGGAAGAAATGAATTTCTTTCCCCTCGGTTTCCCTCCCTTTTCTCTTGCATTTTCACTCTCCCCGTTGTCAAGATCCGCCCTCCCCTTAAGACCAGACCCCGAAAACAGTGGACAAGTGGACAGACACGGCTCTATTTCTCCTGAGTGCTCCAGGTACGGGAGGACTTCCATCTTTTGGATTTCCCACATCCTTGTTCACACTTCTGCAATGGAGCAGGCTGTATAGTCGTTTGTTTGTTTATATCTCTTTTTCTCTTTGGGACTGAGGCCTCTGATGAAGAAATAAAAGCTTTGTAATAAAACACCAAGCAAATTATTAATGGTTACAGGATACCTTGTGGGAGGTTACAATGGTTCTTGTGTGACTATTCTGAGGATTGTTTTGCTGACTATAAAACTCCAAGAATATCTTGGATATTTTTTTTTAAAGATTTTATTTTTAGGGATGCCTGGCTAGCTCAGCAGTTGAGCGTCTGCCTTCAGCTCAGGACGTGATCCCAGAGTTCCAGAATCGAGTCCCACATCGGGCTCCCGCACGGAGCCTGCTTCTCCCTCTGCCTGGGTCTCTGCCTTCTCTCTGTCTTTGTCTCTCATGAATAAATAAATAAAAATCTTTTTAAAAAAAGATTTTATTTTTTAGTAATCTCCATAACCAGCGTGGGGCTCAAAGATCAAGAGTTGCATCTCTACTGATGGTGCCAGCCAGGTACCCCTTTGATATTCTTAATTAGAACAACAACAAAAAAAGTTAATGTGCTTATTTTTTTTTTAAGATTTATTTGAGAGAGACAAGGAGAGTGTGTGCTTGAGTGGGGAGAGGGGCAGATGTAGAGAATCTCAAGCAGACGCCCTGCTGAGCGTGGAGCCTGACGTGGGGCTTGATCCCACGACCCTAAGATCATGACTTGAGCTGAAATCAAAAGTTGGATGCTCAACCGACTGAGCCACCCAGGTGCCCCCAACGTGCTTATCTTATTATAGAGGAAATGGAGAACAAGCTGTTAGTGATGATCTAACATCTCCTTCTGTCTCAGAATATAAATCGTCTAGTAAAAATAATAAACATCTAGAATATTTAGTGATCAAACCAGGTTTTAGAACAGTGGGCCAAGTAAACAGTATTTATTTGTTTTATAAGAAATATGCTTGGAAAAGAAAAAGATGCTTGGCAGATAATGAGGCCAGGAGAATTCCTCATAAAGATGACTCTGACCAGAAGCCCCTAGTGGAGTTCTATTTCAATCTTTAGGGGATAGCCTGGCGAAACAGATAACGTGTTCATAGAATACCCTGCAATGAAATAAAATACAACAACAGTCCTTAAGAAATCAGAGACCTGATTTACGGCAATCTTTTTCATTGCTTTTACATGACTTTTACCAGGGAAACCCTTGATAAAAACCACACAGGGCACCCTAGACAGGGAAATCTGACACAGTTGTATAGTGAGATAAAGTGAAAGCCCTGATTTGTTTGGAAAGCGTCATAGCATGCAACATGTCACTTTCACTTTGGCAAAAACTCTGCCTGACGTAGTTGGAAGAACCCAGAGGCCAGATGTGCAAAGAACACGTTAGGCCACCAGAGAACTATGTTTTTGATGGCCCAAAATGTAATGCTGCAGAAAGCACCTACATAAAAGATGGCCCTTTCCAGTTTCTAGCCTTGGGTTACCCCCCACCCACTGATACTTCTCAGAGATTTATTGTATGGACAGTCTCCCTTGAGAACACATCCATGGAACACCCTCATAGAGAGATATCCCTAAGGAAAGCAGAATAAAAGCCGTTAGCCTTTGACTAGAAGACTAGTTAGCCAAGCCTAACGAGCAGAGACGAGGGAGAGATCACAGCTAAGCAGTCCAGCAGGCACCACCACATGGTCGTGGCTTCCACGCCTTGCCCAGGGCTGCAGTTACGGTGATGGGACCACTTTTCTCTGTCCCAGAGGGTAGCGTCCGCAAGGCTCAGCCCAAACGGCAAACGTTAAAGGAAAGAAGTGTACTTATTTATTCCAAAGTATTTGCTGGTGTTTGGGTGTGACAACAAACAAGCACTTGGCATTTGTATTTCTTCCCGGGAATCTGTTAAAATATGTGCGGGTCAAATGATAAACTTCTGTTTTAAGGAGAATTCTAGTCCCAGAAAGGGACTAATAATACATCAAAACTCTGAATTACACTTTGACTCTCAGACACAGTATTTAACAATGTACCTCATTGTTCTTGGATTTATTCTTTTCCTTCATGAGCTCATCACTGGTTAAGTGAAATAAGCATACAATTGGGGCTAATGATGAATCACTTTGGGGAGACACTCAACTCTCGCCCTTGTCAGGAAGACTTAAGTTTACGAAGCTGCACTTCCTACTTTCCTGTAAGCACCACAGGTTTCTGTTTTCACTTACTTTCCATAAAAAGGACAAAATGCAACACAATGCCGCAGGAAAACACCTGCAGGAATCTTGCTGAACAAAGCTGGGGACTCTGCTAACACAAGCTAACTCACTGGAGTGAGCCCCTACTGTAAACTAGTCTTCAGAAGTTGTCAGCTGATGTGCAAAGTCACCAACTGACCCAGAGAAAGCAGGCAGGGAGCTGGAGATGGAACCCAACCTCAGGACCCCGGGATCATGACCTGAGCCAAAGACAGATGCTTAATTGACTGAGTCACTCAGAAGATTTGGAATCAAAATTTTCTCATTCATAAGACTGAGTTAATATCTGTTTTAGGGTTACCGTGAGGACAAAATAACTCCTCCACTTGTGAGTCAAGTGCCCTGCCTCAGACATCCAAGGAAGACTAGTTCTTTCCCTTCCTCTGACATCAGGTTTAACGGAGGTACCACCATCTGATAAAGAAGGATCTGCAAAGCGTCAGATACCGTATAATGTTAGTACAATTCACATGGTTCCACAAAGAGAATCTTGAGTTTCCTTCTGAAATCTCCCGTTGGCAATTTATTTCAATCCACCTCTGACTGTTAATACTCAACCAGATACTTCTACTACATAAAAAGCATCTGGAAACCTGTCTTACCCTCAACTCTAGAGAAATTAGCATTATCTCTTCTCATACAACCTATCGCTCTTGGTACATGGTAGGAAGACAAGTATTTATGTAACGAAACTAGGCTGTTTTTCTGTATCTCTTAATTCTGTCTCCAAACTGATACAACTCTAGAGTGGAAAATAACTTGAAAGTTACAAATCGATTTGTCATTTTTCTATTGTTTTTTGTATAGATGACCACCTCAAGGAATATATTAGGCTTTATGCTTCCATAAAGAATGTAAAACTGTATCTATGTAAAGTTACATGCAATAGTGTTGCATATGCAAATGAGTGCTTCCTAAACACTAGGTTTAAAATAAGTAATGATAAAGAAAACACAGACGCCTTGTTTTGCTGCCATTTTCTTCAGATACGGCACCATAACTTAAATTCACAGATACTGATGGTTTACAATAGCAGAAAAATAAATATTCACAAGGGTGTGTGTGTGTGTGTGTGTGTGTGTGTGAAAATCTTACTATAACTTGCTAAAGGTCTCTCTTTTAAGACCCATTATAAGTTAATTTAAAATGTCAAATAAGAGGATATATGTAAGAATCTTAAACTAACACATATTAGCTGCTTTTGAGGTTTGCGGCCCCACCTCATCGTCATTTAAGCCATGAGGTATTTACAAATTTATGGTCCAATAACATTTCATTCTTTCTCTACTTTTACACTCTTCAAGTGTTCACACCCTAAAATTACAAATTAACAGAACATTCCAAGGACATTCTAAAATAATACGTTATGACCATATCAAGTATGGACAATGTTAGCAAGTTCTTAAAGAGTGAGTTACGGCTCCCATAATAGCAACATGGATAAACCGCTGGTTATTACTTGTTTTTCGACAACGTGTTATTGATTCAGTGGAACACTGGACGTTCCACATGCGTCTGTGTAACACATACATCCACTATTCCATCAGCTAGCGCAGGCGGCAGTAAGCTGTAAAAAATGTAAGCCTGAGAGTAGAGAGAAACTACATTTATATATAATTGGTCCATTTAGTATTCATTCCAGTAGGATCGCCAGCTTTCTTGGACATGGTTTTTGACCAAAAAGCTCTGGTGTTTTTAAACTCCCAGACGATACAAGAACATAACCTTAAAAAACATATTCGTATAGAACCAAACTAACATACGGTAATTTTTCCAAAGTGGATAAGGGCAGACAGAAGGTGAAATCATTAAAAACATATGGGCAAAGAGGTCCTCCAAAAACAGCATAATGGAAGGCAGCCAAGGGAATGCATTTAATCAATACATATTGCTAAATATAACGAAGAGGGGAAAGAGACCAAAAAAAAAAAAAAAAAAAAAGAATTCCCATGCTTTGCTGTTACATAGATATGGGCTTTTTATATGCATGGGAATACATATAAAACACAGTAACTGAGGAAGCAGTCCAGTCTCCCAGTAGGGTAATGCCATCAGAAAGGTCAAGGTTACAAAATGGAAGAAGGAAAGAAGAGGAAGTTGTAGTGCTGGATAAATTGGCCTCTGGGCAGAGGTTTGGGATGTGGGATTATGATAGGTTCCATCAGGCAAATAACTCCTTAGGAGGCATCGAGTCTCACTTGGGCTACACTGAAGAGAGGTGGCGCAGAGTGGTGTCGAGTCTGGGTCCGAGGCTAAGTTTCAGTGTTGGGGAGGGGCACGTAGCAAAGAGAAATCCAGAGAAAGGAAGGAAGAGTGAAGTAGGGGGTATAATTATATAACTTAAGTAGTTTTGTGGATGAAGGCTTTCTCCAAAGCTCTCATGGTAATTATTTTAAACTACCACTGAACACTAAACACTTATTTTGGGCTTGGTATTAAATATTCTCTGGTGGTGGCAGGGGCTCAAACGCAGAAGGAAGATTCCAGAGGAACCAGGTCAGCAGACATCCAGTCTCTCATACTGTCTTCAATTTGACCAGGGAGAGGCTGCTTGGAATACACAGCTGGTTTTTTGAAAATAAGCAAATTACCAAATCAACGATTTAGAGGAAATAACAAATGGGGCTCTGCGAGAAACTGTCACCCCCATAAAGCAAGAACCAAAGAGAAAGCTGATGTTGGGCCCATTTTCCTAATAATTTGAATTAATTAGTATAGGAATGCAAAAGACTCCTTATCTGCTGTATGTTCTCAGTGCAAATCCCAAACGCACACCACTTCCATCACTTTATATGGACATTCAATAAAACTTTACATGCAATTGTCATGTTAGTAAAAGGAAACGTAGAGTCTTTCCTGAACCCCATAAATGCAAGATGCTGAAACACTACAGTTTTCTAAAAGGGCATCCCGCTTTCAGTTGCTTCTGCAGTCCTGGTGGTGAGTGGGAAGGGAGAGAAGGACATAGTAGGAAACATGGGGGGTTCCTCCCAGAAAGCTTCCTCCTGGGACTGCGTCTCTGCCACCACTGGAGGAGGTATGGTTATTCAAAAACAAAAAGAAAAAAAAATGGTTTTGGACTTAGAGCGACCGAGGTTGAAGTTCAGGATTCTGCACTTGCTAGGTGTGCAAATTCAGTCTCTCCCTGTAAGCGAAACACCCAAGCCCGGCCCCGTGGGAGCAGAGACACCTGGCACACAGTAGGTTTCCTCTAAACTGTCAATTTTATGGCTGTGATGACTCATCAGAAGGAATGGGTGGTGGGGATGCAAAAAAGTCACAAGGTGTGGCCTGTTGCCCCCCAGAATGTCAACAAGCTCTGGGGAGAGTGGCAGGGATAGACTGGTTAGAAAGCATTTACCTGTAATTCTAGGACTTGAGGAACTCTTGGAGGAGTTCAGATGTTCAGAAAAAAAAAAAAAAGTGAACGAGCTAAAGAATATTCAGGCTTGCGGATAGGAAAATTTTCTCAAAACAGAACTACTATGAATTCGTGAACAACTTCACTTAGACTTCCGCACGCCAGCCAAGATCACTGAATTTTAAGGAAAGGGGTCACATTTAGTTTTTAGGAGACCAAGCAATGTGCTCGATGGAACTTTCTCAGCCACATAGTTTGGCTTGTGGCAGGTGGCGTCTCAAATCAGAGGAATATAGAACAGATTATTTGTTTAGACGCTATTTTCATTTTTTAAATCATGTTTACTTTTTTTTTTTTTTTTTTTTTTTACTAACTCATTTCTTTCAAATGTAACAAAATTGGCTTTCTTCGCTGAGAGCCTCTCAGAGTCAGCGGTGTGCCAGGCACCACTTGAACAGTCATCCTGCAACGGGACATTTTAAAAACATAACTTGCCTTCTGATAGGGATATATTAACACCTCAAAAGTTAAACGCAGATCTTAAAATTTTCCGGCCAAAAAGCTGAGACAGCTTTGCTAATGGTAAGAGAAAATTCACAACCCTGAAGCTCCCACACTGGCAGTGGAGGCGAATGCAGTGTGGTTTAAAACCTGCCTAAACTATTTTTCAAAGCAATACAAAATGTATTGTATTGGGCTCGTGGGACCCATCAAGACAAAACCTGAGGTAGCCCCAATTCTCTTTCTCCCTCCTCCTTTTTCTGCAGTCAGGTCAGTAACTTGCTTATTCTGGATGTCTTTCAGAGGCCACTCAACGGTGGCTGGTTCCCCAAACAGTGAGGTTTGTCTGCATAATACATACAAGTCGAGCTTAAAAGGATACAGATGACAACCTCACCCTTTATGTCACGAAGGCCCTGTAAGTTATATTTGAAGGTTACATGGTGTTAGAAAATCAAATTCAGCTAGAAGGAAAAAAAAAAAAACCCAAACCGAGCAATCTCATAAGGTGCTTTATTTTACCATGGTGTTGAAAAATATATATTCTTATGCTTGTGAGTATCAAATGCGGTTAAGAATTCATTTTCTATGAAATATATCAGTGGGGAAAAGCATCGGTATCCATAACCCAACCGGGCTGGCTTGAGGTCATATTCTCCAAGTAAGCAGAGAAGTGTAAGTAGTGAGAAGGGCAGCTGTTGGATATCATCTCTCTCTCTCTTTTTAAAAATATTTTATTTACTTATTCATGAGAGACACAGAGAGAGAGAGGCAGAGGAAGAAGCAGGCTCCCTGCAGGGAGCCCAACGTGGGACTCGATCCCCGGACCCTGGGGTCACGCCCCGGGCCAAAGGCAGACGCTAAACCACTGGGCCACCCGGGGATCCCTGAATATCATCTTTTCTGAAAAAAAAAATAAATAAATAAAATCACTTGTTACATCAGCTGGCAATGAGGACCACCTTCCCTGGGAATAGTAATACTAAGAGAACTAATAATGATGATGATGATGGTAATGGTCTGTATTTTTAAAGAGCTTCGGCACGCTAGCCATTGTGTAGTATTTAGAAGGTACTGTTTTGTTTAATTCTCACCACGTACCCCTGAGATGGACATGATCACCACTTTAGTTTTACAAGAGTAGCGGGTCACTGAGGCCCAGAAAAATCTATTTGCTTACACCTCGGAATCCAAGGCCTTGGACCCATCCTCCCATGGCGGTGAGCACCAGAGGTCAAGTTAGACTTCTAGAACGGGCGTGATAGTATCTGCCTATTAATGTTTTCAGGGGTGTGATCGTCCCTATAAAGTCTTTAGTCCAGTACCTGGTACAAAAAATAAGCACTTCATAAACATGAGCTGGTGTTTTTCTTATGATGGTCCCAGCAATGCACTGAGCTCTGCAGGGACAGGAGGGCTCCCTTTTCACAGAAAGTCAGAAAGCTGCATTTTGCTTTGGGAGCCTATCCCTGCTTCCCACGTATCAGGTGCCGACCCCTACTCAGGCTGAACGTGAACGTCCTAGGACTGCCCCGATGCTCTGAAGGAGAGGCAGGCAGGGCTGCTCAGCTCAGTCAGTGAGACTTGTACACGCTGGAAGCCTGCTGACTCTGAGGGCAGGGAACTTATTTCTCCAAGCTCTCTATGTGCATAGATACACATTTAACCATCATTCCCCCCGATTAAACACATAGATAGTAAATAGTTTTCTCCTCTGCCCTTTTTTGTTCCCTAGGGAAGCCAGACACTAGAGAGGAAGAGGAGGGAACAGTGAGAACGGGTTTAAGATCCCGCGTGGGACAGATCCCAGGACAGATCCAGCAACTCCCCACATAAAAGAGACCAAGTTTAAGAGTATATCACGCTGTAATACAGACACTAGGTTATATTATGGAGACCAAATAGATTGTTCTGGAGCCCACGGGGTTAATGGCTCAAGACATGATGGTCTCTCCTATCCTCCCTGGACTTGACAGATGAGGATGGTGGCATTGGGATTGGAAAGGCCTTAATTAGACACCGGCTGCTGAAGACAGATTGAGATTCCCTAGTTCTTAGCTCACATTTTTAGACTTTTCCCATTTTAGCAGACAGACTTTGAACAAATCATGACCAACTAAAGATATGAAAGAGATGTGAGAAGAATCCCTTGGACCTAGGTCATGAAGTGGCCGGGGCTTGAGACGTCTGTGGGATACTTCCCAGGCATTGCTGGGAACTGACGGAGGAAGTACAGCAGTTTCGAGCCAGCAATCTGAAATTCCTGCCCTTGCAGACCCATAAGGAAACGTCTCCTGCCAAGGACATAATCAGAACTAATAAAGGGGTTCACAGTAGCACAAGAAGAAATGGTACCAATTCCCTGAATGATCAGTGTATTACAAATACCCAATAGATTCTGACCAGCTTTAGATGCTTCTCAGTGGTGCTTACCTATGAAACTCCTATTTTCTAAACTAAGAGAAAAAAAATGATTAAGCTTTCTAGGAAACTCTTTTGCTGATGCTGTGGATATGGGACAACAGGTGGCAGGGGCCTGGGCGTGAACACCTGCTGTGCTCTGGGCAGCCTGTTAGCAGGGCTGCTGCTGCTCCTGCTGTGAATGTAAAGGGAGCCATGAAGGGCAGAGGCCTGTCCGATTTCCAAATCAGATCTTTAGAGCAAGACTTTCACTCTGCATTTTTTTTAAATTTATTTTTTATTGGTGTTCAATTTGCCAACATATAGAATAGCACCCAGTGCTCATCCTGCCAAGTGCCCCCCTCAGTGTCCATCACCCAGTCACCCCCACCCCCCGCCCTCCTCCCCTTCCACCACCCCTAGTTCCTTTCCCAGAGTTAGGAGTCTCTCATGTTCTGTCTCCCTTTCTGATATTTCCCACCCATTTTTTCTCCTTTCCCCTTTATTCCCTTTCACTATTTTTTATATTCCCCAAATGAATGAGACCATATAATGTTTGTCCTTCTCCAATTGACTTAGTTCACTCAGCATCATACCCTCCAGTTCTATCCACGTCGAAGCAAATGGGGGGTATTTTCAACTACGGTTTGGTTTCATACTTAATGGTTTTAAAAAATGCCGAACAGCCGTTAATTTTTCAAGAAGGATAATTGTATGCAAACTCCAAATGAGAAAATCAGAAAGCCAAATAACTTTTTTTTTTTTTTTTTTTGACATGAGCTAGAGATGGGAAGACAAAAATTCCCATTATGGTGACTGCCAGGAGAAAGGTTTTTCTACGTGGAAACGGAAGAGCCCCAAATATATTATTTTACGTGTACGAGTTCAACATAAAAAAAAAAAGATTCGGTTTTAAAATGAACAGTTAGCATTAGGAATATCTCAGTAGAAAACGTGCACGGTTCATAGCAACATGCGTCACTTAGACAAAAGAAGATCTACATTTATATCTTGCATATTACATATTATACATATTATATATTATACATATTATATATACATATTATACATATTATATATATTAGATATTATTTATATTAGAAGATGGTGAAATAATAGATCTTTCGTAGTGAAAATGATCATTCCGCAAAACAACTTGCAAGCTGCTGAAATACTATTTTTCTACGAAACTTTACACCGTGTCTTTCTTCAACACGCCGTGCCCGGTATGACCCATACCAGTCCCGTGCCCAGGGTGATGTTATCCTCCCTTTACAGGCAGCAAAACTGGCTCAGAGACGTGACCTAATTTCAATTTGCCCAGGGTCTCCGTTCAGAATAGGGCACAATTGTATCATTTTACAGAATAATCTGAGCACGCTCATTAGAACTGTCACTTGATGAAACACACACCCACAATGCATTTCCTATTGCATGATTTCCTAAGATATTACCCTCCTGCCAAGTTTATCACCTACACATTAGTTGTTTGTGCTGATGGAATGGTAATCCCATATTTTATCAGGCTCGGTAACAATCTGAACACACAGGATGCTTTGCTTTCCCACGACAATGAAAAATAAATCATGATTTATCTACAGGCTGCCTAGCACATCTAATGATTTGCTTGAAATCTCAGCTGTGGATTTTACGAGGCAAGATCTGAAGGAGCTATGCAAAGTGATGTTTCCTTTCCTGCTGAGAAGCAAATGAGAGCACCACAGCGGGTCTGACCCCAAACAGCCAGATTTGTAAAGTCACCACTTAACTCCCTGGGAGAAAAACCTTCCCCAGATGCAGTGAGAGAAAAAGCAAGGCTGCGGAGAGCTGGGTACACTCGCGTTAATCCGTTTGTCTCCCACCGCACGTGGTCACTTGGACAGCCACGGGCCTTTCTAAACACCTCATCAGACAAGATCAATACTGCTGAATTCAAAACCGATATACAACTTTAAAAAATTTTTTTATTTTTATATATATATTTTGATTTTTATTTATTTATTCATGAGAGACCCAGAGAGAAAGGCAGAGACATAGGCAGGGGGAGAAGCAGGCCCCATGCAGGGAGCCCGACAAGGGACTTGATCCGGGGACCTCGGGGTCACACCATGAGCGGAAGGCAGACGCTCAACCGCTGAGCCACTCAGGGGGGTCCCCAGCTTTAATTTTTTTTCCCCAACTTTATTTTTTTTTAAGGGAAATCCTTAATTTATAATTACTCAGTGACTTAATTCTCACATAGAGATGGAGGACTCACCGTGTGGTCGGCAATTTGCTGGGCATTGCTGGAGAATTAGAAAGCAAAACAGGCAGGCACAGACCCCTGCTTTAACTGAAACTACTGTCTTGGGAGCCCCACCTGGTTGGGTGCAGGGACTTGCCAGGTGCTCATCACTTATGAGTTACCACCCTGAAAACTTCAAAATGAAAATAAAGGCCCTGCTCTTAACCATCATGATGCGGTACACTGAATATTTTTGGCATTTCAGTTTTCTTTTTTTCTTTTTCTCCCCTTGGGATTACAATTTCTATTGCTCACTACTTACGACACTGGGCCCCCAACCTTTCTTACCTACGTCTCCCGGCCCGATGCCTGCACCCCATGCCTCACCACCCTTCGGACCCTTGTCTCCCATCCCGCCTCTTTGAAGAGGCTGATGAAGTTGCCTCCCTTGCCCGGTGGTGGAAGCAAGTCCTCAGTGCTGGCCCAGACCCCCACAGCTGACCTGAGACCACCTTTCCAGCTTCCGCTCCTCTGTCATCTCTCCATGGGCTCCTTATAAACACTGTGTCGCCGTTGGAGACGACCTGGGTGGCTTCACCTATGCTACTGCAGAGCAACTGCTAAGGAGAGGAAGTATAAAGCAGCGTGAACCGCATGTTGTGACTTGTGTTTGATAACAGGGTCTGTGCACCGACAAACACGTGTGTAGCCCCCAGCCGTAGCACAACATCCCTGGACGAACCCTCGGACACTGGAGCTGGTGGCCATCCCTCGGGGCAGAAACCAGGGAGGTTGGGTGTGAGGGAGGCGATTCACGTTTTTAACACGTGCACTTGCCCCTTTCTATAGCTTTAACTTTACCCCTTACGTGCCTACACTTAGTCCAAGAAAACTTAAAAAAATTAAGACCTTGTGTTCAACGCTCCTCTTTCATGCCCCAAATATACCCTGAACTGATTTGCATTCAGTTTCTGCTTCAGGTGTTCCTCCATCACTCAGCTACTCGCCTCTAACTAAACGCCGCTTACTTTAGCGCAACACCTCCCTGAGCTTCACAATATATAATTTCATAGCAAGACACCTACCTTATGTCTGTATCTGTTTTGTTCTTCATTTTTATTTTTTAAAAAAAGTTTTGGTATCTGTTTTGTTCTTTACTTGTTTGCATTTTACTTATTATCTGTGAGGTTTTGAAGGGCAAGGCTAGCACAGTCATAATTTTTCACGACATTGTAACTTGAATAAACCAAAAAATTAACAACCTGAGGGGTTAGGGAACAGAGACAACAAACCAGAAGGGGCGGGGTCCCTTGAGTGCTCACTTAGTGGCATATTCTTGGTGCTTGTCAGAGGTCTACTGAATGAGTAAATAAAAAGGAAAGTCTTCCAACCACAGGCTAGAATTTTTTTTTTTTTTTTTTTTTTTTTTTTTTTTTTTTTTTTTTTAGTTTGTGCTTGTAGGATTAAGGCATGGTTCACAAAATGTACTTATTATTAAGGATGTGAACAACTTTCATAGTTTCAAAAATCATGTGTTATTCTTTAGGCTACCAGTGTCTCAAAGGTTTCACAAGAAAGGGAAAAGGGTCACAGGGATTGTTTTTGAGGCCAAATCATGAAGAGACCATCAACCAATCCAAAAATCAGAAGTCCAATCGCTTCTTACATATAATTTCTGTTCTCCTCCTGACCTCTGAACATTTGCCTCTTCACCATCCCTCGAACACAGTGGCCTCTCCACTTCACTCACATCTTTAACAACAGGTTTTTCTCTGCTCCGCTTTTTGCATCACAGTGGCTATTTCAAGCAGCCGTATAGTCACCTCCCTCGTTCTGTCTTCCACCTTAAGTTACAAACACTCACCTTTACTTTAAAATTCTTACAGGTCATTTGACCTGCAATTTTTTTTTTTTGGCGTAACTTCTATTTTACACTGTACACACAACAAATCTTCCCTTCTTTCCCAAATATAACTTCATGTGATTGCAGCCCTGAAAAAAGGACATCCTAGGGATTTACATTTTGGCCCAGAAATTAGGACACTAAAAAAACCCAAAACAGAACAACATGACTTTCCTATAAGGAATGGTGAATTCATGCCATTTAATAGGTTCCACAGATTTCTTTTTAAAGAAACAAAATATATATGAACCCTGGAAGCTAAAGCAGATATTAAGCGATGAATATACAAAATTCCCAGGTAGATATGAACAAGCTGCAATCACTCAGTAACCTCCTGACATGATGCTTTTGTAAAGCAGTTTTGTCTCACACCATCAAGCAAATCATTCAGTGACTTGTTTTAGCTGCTTGTGGACATAAAACTGGAATCTATTTACATCAACATGGTTCAGACCAGTAAACGTTACGTGACACCAGAGCAGGAGCGAGAATGATCTTTTAACCTGAGGAAGATCAAACATTTCCAAAGCTATTTGAATATAAAATACTGCAAGATGATTAATTTGTTAAAGGATTAAAAAAAATGATTTTACTTACATCAAGAGAGCCTTCGTTTATAACGATCATTCCCATGTTCTTCCTCAACAGTTTGCAGGAGTGTCCTATGTCCAAACACAGAGTAGATTAATTGATAGAATCCATTTCTCTAGAGAGAAGCAGGGAAGATGCTAAAGTGGTAACACTCTAAAAATAACCTAAATCTTATTTATAGATAAAATTAAGGTTTTGTCTATTTTATTAGGACACTGATGAAGTCAGCGGTTTCCAGGTTTGCAGGACGTTGAAGGCACGTTCTTTCTTCCTTCTTATAGGAGGGACACAAGGGTAACACTGGGTGTGTTAAGGTTGTCTTGATCAACAAGTAGGGAAAGACAATATGGTAATGACTTTCAGTGTCCCAAAACCTAATAAATTCATGTGGAATAGCCTTCCTGATGACCAACACGAGGAGCAGAAGAGGGGCTGGTGATTGTTCCTGGGGAAAGTGCAGGAGGGCTACCTGGCTATCTTTTGGACCGCTGATCCCACACCACCATGGCCCTGCCCTTGGACTGTGGTCCTGCCCTCTGAGGTCCCGTCCTCTTGCTTTGCTTTACTTACCGCAGAGCAAAATCACCTACTGGTTAAACTACCTCTGCTGCTCTGAACCCATCTGCAGACAGACGAACGTGGCTGGAGCCAAACAAGCCACCCTGCTGACTGGTGTTTAAAATATGACCATCGCACGTAAAATAATATCACCTATACTTGCTCCTTTTGTGAGCTCGTTTGATACAATGGTTTGTTTGTTTATTTTTAAAGATTTTATTTATTCATGAGAGACACACACAAAAAGGCAGAGACCCAGGCAGAGGGAGAAGCAGGCTCCCTTCGGGGAGCCCGATGTGGGACTTGATCCCAGGACGCCGGGGTCACGACCTGAGCTGAAGGCAGACGCTCAACCACGGAGCCACCCAGGCACCCAGGTGCCCCAGATACAACGGTTTTTAAATACCACCTACACCTTGTTCATTCTGGGACTCACATCTCCCACTTAGAGCTCTTTCCTGAACCCCAGACTCTCACATCCCAGTGTCTGTGTTAACAGCAGACGCTGAGGTGCAAAACGGGCATCTCAAACTTAACATATCCAAAACCTAGATTCTTGATGTCCTCCCAGAGCACCTGCTTCTCCTCAGTCTTCCCCATTTTGGTTAACGACCACCGCATCCTTCAGTCACGATGGCTAAAATTCCTCGGAGTTATGCCTGAGTCCGTGTTTCTCTCAAACCCGACACATCCAATCTATTAGTCAATCCTTTAAAATAATATTCTGGCCATTTCTCATCACCTTCACTGTTACCACCCAGGTCCCAGTCACCACTGTGCCTCACCTGGATTAACGTAACAGCCTCTTCTCTGGTCTCCCTGCTTCCACCCCTGCTTCCCTTCCAGTCCATTCTCTGCCAGCCTACAGGCCAGACTGTGGAGTCATTTTCATGGGAAAGCCAGTCCCCATCTTTCCTCTGCTCAGAACCACCCTGGGGTTGCCCATCTCCCCAGAGTAAACACAAAGCCCCCCTCCCTCCCCGGGGCCTGGGAGGCCCCATCCAATCTGGGCTCGGTTACACTATCCTTTTCTCCTACTCTCCCTCTCTGCATTTCTTCTCTTTCCAGAACAGAAGACAGCTTTCCCTCATCATCCGAAGGACAAGCTCTATCAACTCTCTTGGGTCGTTTCTCAAATGTCACCATCTCGATGAGTTCTTTCTGACCTTCTCACTTAAACCTGAATCCTTCTGTGCAACGCACCGTAACCATTTGTTATATGAGTGAGTCTCACCAGCTTTATTCTATGAAAAAGGCCCCAAAGATTATGGCCCAAGACTCTACAAGTTAAATGTTACCAGATGCCACCACCGTACTCTTCACAGGAACTGTCGTCATGGCTACACACCCTGAACTTATTTTCCTCAGGTATCACTCTGCCACCATACAGTCTCCCTCCACCTGTAGCCATGTTTTCAATTCAGCATATTTGTCTTTTTCAGGTCTCCCAACTCTAAAGCATTCTATATCCTTTGCACATTTTCTTTCCATTTGTCTCTAACACCAGTGATAATTTTTATAACCCAAATTAACCATTTGCATGGCTTATAGATTTAAACTTCTACTAGCTGGTGTCTTTTAAAAAATAATTTTCCTCTACTATCAGCCATTTAGTATAAATCTGGGGTTTTATATATGAGGAATACTGAGATTACTAAAACTTCTAAAAGGAGTATTAGCTAAATGTTTCTTAAATAATGATATTTGACGGTGACTTTCTAAAAATGTGGTTTTATGCTGTCAATGCCTCTGAATGGTTTCTTCGACTTTGGGAGAGTTTTGGATGTAATTCATATCATTAATATCCAGAGGCCGAATCTATGTCAGGGTTTACAGAGTGCAGGCCACCTGCTATACTGAATGTGGAAGAAAAAAAAAGTGACGTTTTCCTGCACATTACTGGTATAATAGGCCTCACACCAAATATTCACCTTCTTCTCAGTAAGACCTCTATTATGGGTTGAACTGTGTCCCCCTCATTTTACATGCTGAAGCCCTATTGCACAGTATCTGCAGAACCTGCTTTTAAGAAGTTAGAACTAAATGAGATCAGAAGGCAGGTTCCTGATATAATAGCAACGGTGCCCTTCTTTTTTTTTTTATTTTTTTTTTAAATTTTTTTATTTATTTATGATAGTCACACACACACACACACACAGAGAGAGGCAGAGACACAGGCAGAGGGAGAAGCAGGCTCCATGCACCGGGAGCCCGACGTGGGATTCGATCCCGGGTCTCCAGGATCGCGCCCCGGGCCAAAGGCAGGCGCCAAACCGCTGCGCCACCCAGGGATCCCCGCAACGGTGCCCTTCTAAGAAATGAAAGCAACACCGGGAGTGTGCATCCTCTGTAGATACAGAGGAGAGGTCAGTGGAGGACAAGGAGGAAGGTGGCCACTGCCAGCCAGGAAGAGAGGCTTCGGGAGACCCCAAACCTGCTGACACTTGATCTTGGACTTCCAGTTTTTAGAACTGAGAGAAAATAAATTTCTGTTATTGAACTTGCACAATCTCTGGTATTTTGTTATGGCAGCGTGAGCAGACTAATAAAACCTCTTTCTGAAGAATGAATTAACTGCAGGATGAATGCGGGATGAACTGGCAACCTTCTTATTTCCCTTCCCAGAAATCGCCTTTGGTCACATGAACAACTGCCAATACCATACAAGCCTGCCATAAACCCAGTCTCCAGACTTTCACAGACAACTGCAGAGATGTTACCTACACGCGTCAATTATGGATGGAAGGTAGAGGTAGGTAGAAATACAAAGGTGAGAGAGGGTTATTTTGTGGTTGTGGGAGACTTGTTAAATGCAAAGGGGCCATTAGTAAACAGGTAAGCCCAATACTATTACAAATGGAGATCTTACAAAACCACGTCCTTCAGATCTTGAAATATCTCAAGTTTGTCTTCTAAAATATGTCAACGTGTTAAGCATCAAAATTTAGAGTTTGAAATTAGGTGAATTACCAATGTTGATGGCAGTTTCCTGCTTGTCCCCCGTGAGGATCCAGATTTTGATATCTGCTTTCATGAGAGTTTCTATAGTTTCAGGCACTTGATCTTGTAATTTATCCTCAATGGCTGTAGCTCCAAGTAGCTGAAGATTCTGGAGAAGATGAGAGGAAAAAATTTTAAGAGGTAAACCAGTTTAGAATCTTTAAGAATTGAAGTGTGCATATGTCTTTCAATCAGAGACTAAACGGTAACACAGAGACGTTGATGTGAATTCAACCATCCCACTGAATTTTCTCTTAAGGATCCCCGACTTTGAATCCAGTACTTCGGCATGAACTTGAAGATATCTGTACTACCTTATTCCTTTCTAAGGCAGGGGATGGACTCCTATAAAAACAAAACACAACAAAACACAACAAAAAATCATATGGCAGGGAGAAATCAAAAGGGAGTTAAAGAGGAGCAGGTGGCTCATAACAAACAGCAACGACAAAAACTAAGGAAGATCAACCCAGCAAAGAAGCAATCCTGCTGACCTGTTTGAAAAAGCATTTGAAAAAAAGCTTATATGATTAAATCGTAATTTGACGCAGAAAATATACACACATCATACAGTTAGAAACGACAAGGAAGAGAGGATGAATCCAAGGGACGGCCTCAGTCTCTGTAGCCAAGAGCAGGTTGGGCACTTCTCACGTTGCTCCCTACTTGTGTAGTAGGAGGCCAGAGACTGTTAAAGACTGCTTGCTCGCTAGGTGGTGTGTGTCATACAAGAGCGACCACAATCAACATGTCCTGCAGAAAGCTCTTCTCATTGTTCACCAAGAAGAAGAAGGGTTTCTACTCTTGTCTTCTTAAACGGAGGAAAAAAGAGAACAACTTGGTTGTTAGGGAAACTGGCTCACCATGTAGATAGACGCAATGGTTCTTGGTCTTAAATACACAGGAATGCACAGTGACCAACTAAGCCACAGTCGACCGATTCCTGGATTTCCCCTGTAACCTAACCACCAGTATGATCCACCCCAACGTTTATCTTTCTTTTTAAGCTTTTTCCTCCCTTTTCACTTTTGTTTTATTTAAAACACCAGACAAGGACAGTACAGATACAAGGAAAGTCAAGTGCTAAGGAGAGTGTCCAAATTGGTAACAACAAAGAAAACATTCCATAGTCTGTCTTCCTTCTAACATTAAGTTGTTTACTATTTACCAAAAACGTAAGTCTAAACTTAGTCCTAAGTCTTGATAGGCATTGGAAATATATGCAAACACATATGAATAAGCACGAGAGAGTTTATGGATGTATTTGTTAGGAATGCTTTTGCCTGTGAGTAACGGGAAAAAAAAATCTAACAATGGCTTAAAAGAAGATTTGATGTTCCTTCCATAAGTAGTCCTGGGACAGGCAGTTGTGGGCCTGAGACCAACAGCTCAACTCCCTCTGCAGGTCTCTTTCAACACCTCCAGGAGGCTGCTACGACTGTAATTACATTAGCCACCACCTGAGACAGGAGTCCGGGAATAATGCCCACTGTATCCATCTCTTATTTGAAAGTAAAAGTGTTCCTAAAAGTCCTTAGCAGATTTCCAAATACCGCCCTATTTGGTTAATTATATTTACACGGCCATCCTTAACTGTTAGTACTTAGCTTTCCCAGCCTTGACTGTGGGATGGCAAGAGAGAAGAGGAATGGGAATGGGCGTTAAATTAGCCAGCCAACAGTCTTTGCCACAGCGCTTACAGATAGGCATGCACGTGCATCGGTGATTCTGTCCATGTGTATCTGTCTGTGCGTGCATGTTTATAGATACACACCACACGTTCTCCCTTACTTTGCCTGGAGAGACTTGGCTCCTCCTGCATGGCCAAACTCAAAAGTTACTGCTTCTATGAAGTTTTATTTCTAAAACGAGTTTTCCCCTCTGCAGTGCCTTGATGGAGCTTTACTCCTATTCACATCTTAATTTATCATATTCAGATTAACTATTTATTTTTTTTTTCATGAGAGATACACAGAGAGAGGCAGAGACACAGGCAGAGGGAGAAGCAGGCTCCCTGAAGCGAAGCCCAATGTGGGACTTGATCCCAGGACCCCGAGGTCATGCCCTGAGCCGAAGGCAGATGCTCAACTGTTGAGCCACCCAGGTGCTCCTCAGATTAAGTGCTTAAATATACAACTGAGAGTTTTGTCAAGAGTAGGGGCCATGTCTTGTTCATGTTTATACTTCGTCTCCAGAATACTGACATCAACATTCAGTGTTTGGTGCGTTAGTGAAAGTGAGTGAATGCTAAAAAAAAAAAAAAAAAAAAAAAAAAAAAAAAAAAAAAAAAGAAAGAAAAAAAAGAGAGAGAGAGATTCCAAAACCCAAATATTATAAAGTACTGTTTGTTGCAATCTAGACCATATTCTTTTCAATATACTCCAAATAAGTTATATAGCTATTAGATTCACTTGATGCGTGACTTCTTAGTTTATAATACATAAGACAGGAAGGCAAATTCTCTTCCTTAAGGAGATAGTATTATTTTATTATCTTTAATGGGAAGCAGATTTGAAATCTATCATAACCTGATGAATAATTATCATCAAGAAGTTCAGGAATGAAAAGGAAGAACAGTTCAGCAACAACCATGCCAACACGACAATTGCTGTATTTCAAAGTTTAGACGATGATTTGATCCATTCTTTCAGCCATTTTTGGGGCATTTGCAGCTAAACCATCCTGGCCCCCATCCCAGGGAAGATCAGAATATAGCTGTGTTCAAATAACAAATATTCCACAGAAGGCATGATGAGATTTTTTTTTTAAATGAACATGGGGCCAGTCCAGTAAAACAAGCTCTCAAAATTTTCTTTTTTCTTTTTTTTTTCAAAAATTTCTAACCTAAAAATTATGATTTTTCATAATGTCTCACAAAATCCTTGGGTACCTAGATAATAGGAGAGCCAAGGTGTGAACACATTCATTAGAAAAACAAATATATTTGTGGGTCTTGTAACGTGAAGGGGAGAATTGAGTTCAGGAAGTATACAGGTCTATGTATCATCATGCACAAATCCAATAAAAATAACATGACTGCATGAGGGGGATCACACTGAAGCCATCTCTGAAAGAAGGAAAGCACCTGGTTTTGCACAAGTAAAAAAGAAACACTTTTCAAACCAGGTGAAGATAATATTAAGGACTAAACAGGTAGGGCCAGCGACGTGGATGTGGAGAAAAAGCCAACAAGCAGGCTACCCGGGTGTGTTGGTGACTATCCTAACAGGAATTTCTAAAAAGGGTAATGAAACAGTTCTGAATATTCAGCAAAACTGCAGTGGGTCTACTTGGACGTCTACACAGGAAAAACTGTGTTCCCAAGCCTGTTAATCTTCCTTTTATCCTAAGAACTCCGTGGGTTCAGCACTTATTAATTTTAGTAGAAGGCTCTACAGCCTCCTTTCCTTTGGCCCCGGTGTCATTTATTGTGAGATTAAGATCTTGAGTGATAGGGTGTGTTGGCCCTGGAAATTAATATCTTTAGCTACATAAGGCCCATTAGAAGAAAAGATTTGAACTTTGCGTGCTTTTCCTGATCATAACACAGGAGTGTTTAAGCCATAATCAATTTCATCCCAAACATGTATTACCTTACACAGATGGCCACTAATGGGCACTATGGGAATTACATATTCCGCAAGTGTTGAAACGTGATAAAATTCCCATGGCATTTATGGAATTAAAAAAAAAAAAACCACCTCAAACACTAATTTTACTTTCAAAATGTCACTATGCCGAAAGTTATAAAGGTTTCAGGTTGATGACTCTTCGACATAATGTAGATTTAATTATCACTGAAAAATCATGGAATAATATTTACTCACCTAGTAAAGCCCTCAATAACCTCATTTTCTCTTTCAGATGTTCATAATGTATGCAGAATTTTTTAAAAGGCACATAAATGTCGAGTTTCTACCCGAATAAAGATAAAAGGCTTCATGCAGCGTATTTAAAAACTGTACATTAAATTGTATTATGATGGATTTAGAAATTATGTTTTTCCCAGTACATGTATATTTTGCTAAATAACAGAACCTCAAAATGACTTATTTCCATATGAGCAAATGTTTGGTTAGTACTTAGATTATTTTGTATTTTTTAAAAGCCTGTGATAATGTTCCTAAAAGATAAAAAGCATAATAATCAAACTTGTATCAACTTGGGCTTCAGATTACAACATGGGCTATTTGGCAGAAGTTTCTTTAAAGACAAATAAAGAAAGAACGTCAGTAAGCAAAGTCTTCCTACCAGAGTCAATATGGGCAAATATGAGCAACATTTGGTAACCCCTATTTCTTTTCTTTTTTTTTTTTTTCCCCTATTTCAATATAAAATAAGATTGGGACCAGGAAGATTTCCTTACTAGAGAAAATATATCAGATACTGCCAAGTGCTTTGCATGTATTAATTCAGTTAATAGCCTTGGGGAGGTTGAAGTAAATTATCCAAGGTCAAAGAGACGTGCAGCTGAGCGGATGGTGAGAACGAAATCCCAGGAATCAACAAACACCCAAAAGGCAGCTAATGAGAAGTTAACGAGTAAAACCGAGATTAAATGAAAGTTAGAATTTTATTCAAATCGTTAGCTTCTTAAACATTCGTTTCGGTCCTCAGTCTTTGGTAGTAACTCTGCGTCTCTGGGTCGGTTGCAGACTCGGTCCTGAGTGACACCTGCCAAGTGCACCTATTTCCCAGTCACCTTTTGGGGCTGGCGCCTCTCCCCGCACACAGGCCTGCCCTCCTTCTCCCACAGACACGCTCCAGGCAAGGGGGGGACACAACGAGTCCTCTCCTCTGTGCCATCTGTGGTTTAGAATGAGCCAGCAGAGACTCCTCTCCGGATTCCCCACAGCTTTCGGACTGCGCCTCCTCTCCTGTTACCGGTGTCTGCTTCCCCGAGACCCCCAGTCATTAGCCACGGGGCCGGGAGCCTACCGTGGTGGTCTTCAGAGTCACCCGGAGAACCTATTACCCACAGATCGTTAGGCCCCAAGCCCAGAACTTCTCACTGAGTAGGCCTGGGGTGAGACCAGGTGCGACGGCAGCAGCGCGGCGGGCTTGAGGGCCTACAGCCCTGACGACTGCCTACCAGAGCGCGGCTGACGACGCTTCTCCGTGAAGGGGCAGGCGGTGAATATTGTATTTAGGGTTTGAGGGCCGTGCATTCTCTGCTGCAATGACTGTTCTGTCATGGCACAGAAATAGCCAGACTGTGTGTAAACAAGTGGGTGTAGCTGTGTTCCAATAAAAATGTATTTATTTATTTAAAATATTTTATTTATTTATTCATGAGGGACAGAGAGAGAGAGGCAGAGACACAGGCAGGGAGAGAAGCAGGCTCCCTGCAGGGAGCCCGATGCAAGACTCGATCCCAGGACCCCGAGATCACGCCCTGAGCTGAAGGCAGACTTCAGCTGTGGAGCCCCCCAGGGGCCCCCCAATAAAACATTATTTACAGAATTATGCAGTGGGTGCCTTTGGCCGTTGTGCGGGTTCGCAGACCCCTGGTGCATAACGCCTGTGAGCAGCCCGTCTCTGCACTGGGCCAGAGCCTCACTGCTCTGGATAGTTCCTTGTCCAAACCCTACCCTTCTTCCTCACCATGGTCTCAGATCCTCTGGTCCCATTTCTTTCTCCTTGAAATCCCAAACCACAGCCAAAATCTTGTACCTGGAACACAGGGCTACCGTCAGAGTTCTCCCCAGATAACATTACCAAATGCCACATACACTATCTTAAAAGTAAACAACACATACTCTCTGGGAACCAAAGAGACACACAAGGAAGAGATCTCTTTAGTCTGGGTGGCCCAAAAAATCCAGTCCAACACGAGTGAACACTTGACCTTAAGTCTTAAATGAAGAATTAAGACTTGGCCGTGGTGTGCAAAGGATGGGCAAAGGCATTGCAAACAGGAGAAATCTGACGCGCGAAGGCAGAAGTATGCAAGAGCGTATTGTGCTTGAGAAGTTGCCATTGAGACAATATGGAAATAATTCACAGAACGAGGTGTGGTGGCGATTTAAATAATGCTAATTTAGTAGGACGGCTCCAGGGATGAAATTGGATCAGTCATCTCAAACTCTGGAGCAGTGAGAACAAGACGAGGCTGGGAAAGCCAGTAGGGCCTGGAAATGGGAGGGTCTGCGGATTCCAAGACAAAGGTTATTTGAGGAGGCGGTTTTAGCAGAGGGTTGGGATCAGATTTACGTTCCAGAAGGGTTACTGGTGGCCAACCAGGGACGGGTTAGGAGGGACAGAGGCCTTATGACCAGGTAAGAGGCGACAGCAGTCATCACCCCATTTAGCTTGAAGATATGGGAAGTGAAGAAGGACGCCCGGTGGGTGTGTATCCTGGGCCACCTGACAATGGTGGCCTGCAAAGGTCGCGGGCTCCCCTCTGTGGTGCATTCGACTGGTCAGCACTCCCTCCTGTGGCTCTTCTTCTCAACGTCTTGGCGCACGCAACAGTGGGCTGTTATTTTAAGAAGGCGGAGCTCGTACTCCTTTCCTTTAGTGGGGTTTCACGTGGGGCTACTGAATGCTAGGCCTGCGAGCATCGAACCCCTGGAGAAACCAGGCCGCCGCTTAGCTTTTCTAAGGCCTAGAAGGAGATTTACCCTGGTGCTTTCTGAACCACGGAAATCCTATCCCAAGTGTCACGCAGCCAAGGGCTTGCCCAGTAAGGTCAGCATTCACACCCCCAGCCACAAGGGATCGGGATCCCAGAGGAGACTGGGCGTAACCTGCAAAACCACCACCCATCTTCTCTGCGAGGGCAGACAGCAATGCCCCCCCACCCCCGGGGGGCAGAGGACCACGGAGGGAGCGCTCACAGCAAGGGATCCACGAGGCCAGAGAGGAGAGCAGGTGGGAACGGGGAGGCCGAAGGGAAACCGGAGGACTTTAAACACGATTCTGAAGATGAGCTGATGGAAAATCATGAAAAACAAGGGTCTGCCTCCAAGTTTTAAAGAAGACAGGATGCACAGAGGCGACCCCCCAGCCTCGGGGGACGTGTCCTGGCCCCGCGCCTACCTCTCAGGTGCCAATCGGGAGATTACGCGACCACATGCTTGGGGGCATTTTATTTTTCAGGGTCACAGCAATTCACATACAGTCTTGCTTTCTCCTAAGCCAAACCCACAGAATAACATACGGATTATTAACACGGGATTTGGAATTAAGACAGAACTGGGATTTGAATCCCCGCTCTGCCAACCACTGGAAGTGTGTCCTTCAGCAAGTCTACTTTCCTAAGAATTTCTACATCAGCAAGAGAAGACTAAAAACACAGACTGAAAAAAAAAAATAAAAAAAAATAAAATAAAATAAAAATAAAAAATAAAAACACAGACTGAATCGGGTCATTCGGAGAATGGAATTAGATCAGTCATCTCAAGATTTTTTTTTTTTTTTAGTAGTATTTTAGGGAAAAATGTTGAGTTCTTACCTAGGACGTTGCTGTATTTTTGTAGGACATGTTTGTTCTGTTTACATTAATAAATCCTGTACTTTGCAGAATGCAAAACCAGAAAACTATTTTTTAAAAAAAGTGGAGATAAAATGTAAATAGAAACAGAAGCTATAACATTTTCCTGCTCGCCCCAATGGATCATCTTCTGTAGCCCAGTTTATTGGCCCTCGATCTAAATAATCAGGATAAAGAGCAGGACGCTTGGAACGTGGTCAATGCTCAAAACGCGGCAGGTCTTATTATTAGACAAGCTGACAGACTGCAAATATTCTTAAGCAAACAGTAAAACAGGAAACTACTGGAATTTTAAACCGTGAAATCACTAGTACACCATGTAAATTCTCATCCAGTACATTTCGTTTTTCAGTACAAATGAAAGTGATATTTGCAGCTACCAAGAATAAAAGTGGTGGTTTTATCTGAAAAAGCACTCCATTCTAACACAGAGGCTACCGTGAACTTGGCAGTCAGACACGCTCAAGAAAAGTCCTGTTTTCCATTAAGTTTTATATTTTTCTAGGAATCCTCCACACCACTCGCTGCCACATGTCGTGAAGGGCGCTAAACTGTTGTGCTCAGTCATGCGGAGTGTGATGGCTCATCTATACGATGCCACATCGAAGCAGTCCTTAAAAAAATCCTAGAGACGTCAACCCCATTTGGGGGGAAGAGTAAAGGAAATAATGTAGAAAAGCTCACGACCCCTGCCTGTCCCGTCTCAGGGACACTCAGTCCTGTCGGGAATTAGATTTTTCAGTTTCCAAGTGTCCTATCTCCACCCACTAAGACTGAAGACAAGGAGCTGGTTCCCAGGCTCCGTCCCGTGCTGCACCCCACGGCCCTGAACGGAGCCCGCTGTGTGCTCGGGCACATGCTGCTGGATCTTTCCAACCCTGTGCTTCGCACGTTCATAGATTACGTAACTTAGAAGACTCGTCTTTAAAGTGGCTGCGTCTACACTTCTACAGAACGCATTCCTGAAAATTACTAGCTCTTTCCCCCGACACATCCCTAAATTAATCCTCAGTGACAAACATGAAGCATTTCCCTGATGGCCAAATTGGGTTTTTTTTTCTATATTTTCTTCTTCTTGTTATGAGGCAAAGATTATGAACTATGTTTTTAAAAAATGATAACTGACGCAGTCCTTTAAATAGATTATAAGTCAGAGAGGAGCTTAAGAGTAATCAGATGCGATGCGAACATCCTCGCCGTGTAGAAAGCATGGGCTGTATTAGTAGTGGGGGCCAGGCTTTTATTAAGCAAGCACCTACCAAACAAACTTCGCTTCTGGATAAACCATTTAATTGAATCATTTATTATTTTGTCAAGTATTTATTTATTTATTTAATTTATTTTTAAAGATTCTATTTATTTTTTCATGAGGGACACAGAGAGAGAGAGAGAGAGGCAGAGACCCAGGCAGAGGGAGAAGCAGGCTCCACGCAGGGAGCCCAATGCGGGACTCGATCCCGGGACCCCGGGGTCACGCCCTGGGCTGCAGGCAGCGCTAAACTGCTGGGCCACCCGGCTGCCCTTGTCAAGTATTTATTCAGTAGTTAACACAGGCTAGATGGGCAAGTGCTGGAAATTCTGTGATGAATACCTGAAAAACAGTCCTTGCTCTCATGACGCTTCAATCTAGGAGATGCTTAACGCTAATCAAAAGTCACAAAATGTGTATAAAACACTCTTACCTGATTTCAAAGGAGAGCTAGATTGTCAGAGCTACTGTTTTCTGATTACTCTTAAGCTCCTCTCTGACTTATAATCTACTAAAAAACTGCATCAGATAAGTTATCATTTTTTAAAAATATAGTTCATAATCTCTGCCTCATAACAAGAAAAAGAAAAAAAGAGAAAAAACCCAATTTGACCATCAGGGAAATGCTTCAATCACTGCCCAATCTAAACTCCTGCTATAACCCACTCTGTTTTCTGTTATTGCTCAAGATAAATAATTTGCTTTCTTAAACATGAGATGCGATTAGTAGGTGATTTGTGCAATGGTGAAGATACAGCTGCACTCTTCTGTTGAAGCAAATAAATATAAAACGTTTTTAAAAAACCCTGTATTTACCATAAAGGCACACTTTCCTATTTTAACCAATGATTTAATCATAAAAAATCTTCCCTGATAAGATCAGAGCCCTCTGCACTATTAATTTTCAAAGGAACCCAGCAGCAGAGTTTGAATAGGAGGTAAAAAAAAAAAAAATCTGCTTTAGAAAGATGTCAGAATAAATGTAAAGTGACAGATCAAAGAACAAGGTGAGAAATTTCAGGGAAACCACTGCTAATGAAGCATAAAGCTTCATAATTATTCTCTTATCTGTAATTTTCCCGACCAAATACATGTAAATTAATTCTAAATTTCATTTTAAAAATTGGATTTTTAAAAATGCAAACCAACACTAATAGGTGGTTTCATGACCTAGAATTACAAGTCCAAATACATCAATTATCTTTCAAAAGAACAAGGTTAAAGCAGGTAAAGCAGGTCAAGAATATTGTCTGATGGGGATCCCTGGGTGGCGCAGCGGTTTGGCGCCTGCCTTTGGCCCAGGGCGCGATCCTGGAGACCCGGGATCAAATCCCACATCAGGCTCCCAGTGCATGGAGCCTGCTTCTCCCTCTGCCTGTGTCTCTGCCTCTCTCTCTCTCTGTGACTATAATAAAAAAAAAAAAAAATTAAAAAAAAAGAATATTGTCTGAAAGGAGACAATTAAGTTCTCTGAAGTGGTGACGAAGACATGAAGAGGCATTTCCTTCCATAAACCCGAAGCGATGCCACAATCCCCTTCCTAAACTAGGTCAAGACACCTGAAGGGCCTGATAGGCTTCTAACAACCCCTTTTGCATTTTAACTATGAGAACCTTCTCGTTCCTGCATGGTTTCGTCTCTCTGGGAATAAATGCTGCCTCTTGGCCTATCTTTAGTAATAGAAAAAAGATGTTTCGGGAACATCTTGCAACAACTCAGAGCATCAGAATTATTATTATTTTTTTAATCTTGAAATGCTGACCACCTGAATGCAAGTGATAGAGCTCAGACCGTCCCGCCCGATGGCAGAGATGATGCTGTTATTTTATAGATGGATGTGGAAGTCCTCAATCCTCTCCTCGGACAGCGACTGTCGATAGGGATACAATAACCAGAGAACTTTTTCAAACCTCTCACATTTCATTCTTAGTGTCCTGGAGGGTGGAGTGAGTACTTTCTAGTGCTCAGACTGCTGGGAAAGAAAAGTGACAAAGCACTGTGGCAAGGGACCAATGTCATTATCTTTTTGGATGTTCTTGGGTCTCTTTGGATATTTTTGCAGCTTCTGCTAGGGGTTACAGTGGGTTATACCCGAAGGAATAAGCGTTGGATCAAATTTCAAAAACCGAATAACTTGTTTGAACAATGGAGGGATAAGGCCGAGAATAAGGTTTAAAAGTACAACCTTCATCATCTTTTAAAGAAAAAAAAAACCCCAAAAACAAAAAGAAAAATAAAGTTGTCACTTATTTGGTAACATTAAAAACATTCTTGTTTTCAGGAAAGGTTCTACGAATCCTTCAAATTTCAGATGTCTTTAGCATGACACTACCACCAACATGTCAGGGGCATTTTGTATCATTAATGCAAATATGCTTAGAAACACCTTGTATACAGGACCGCGAGGACGATCTGGTCTTTCATCGAGAAGCGAAAAGTCTTGAAAAATCTATAGTATTCTGAGGAGCACATTTTCTAAAAATTTCACAAATAGATGGAATATTTATATGGTTTTCAAATGGTGCTCAGTGGAGCCGCCAAATCACGAAAAGCTCCTCCCAGACCGTGCCTAGGGCAAGGTGCTGAGGCTGAGGGGACAGCCCACGTGAGGCTCCTCCCTACTCCTCCATTCTTTAAAACAGAGCAGCTTTTCTCTATTATATATATGATGATTCAGGCAATATTTTGTTTGGAAAATGTGTTCTGTTCTTAGAAAAAAAGAAGGACTTAAAAACCATTCTCATGGTTTAAAATTCACTATCTTCTATGCTAAGCCCAACATGGTGGTCTACTTAAAAAACAGATTCCAATCACATTAAAAAGATTACATCATCAATACCACTCACTAAAGTAGCCAAAGAGGCCAAGACGTTGACCCGTACTGCTATGGCAGCTGATTGTCAAGCCAGGGCAAGCCACCTGCAGGATCTGCGCTCGGACAGGCCCAAACTTGCCTCAGTAGGTGGTTTTTGGGGCAGCCAGTTCTGGTGCAACACTAATCTTTGATGATTTTAGCAAACAATGGAAGCTCCGGCCACACAAGGGGTCATACTGCCCTGGCTCTAGATACATGAAAAACCCTATGGTCTTCAAATGATCGGGGACGGGACAAGCATTTGTCTGAAAAATAGCTCTCTGTTGCCAGTTCTTCAGTATCTTTGTGCCTGGGTCTCCCCCCCCCTAAAGACTTCTGATCTTTTGTGTAAAAAAAAAAAAAAGACCTCTGATCTCCTTTAACTGGTAAAATAATAATCATCTGGGGTTCATCTGAAAAGTCAACACTTCCCTGGAAGCTTCCGTTGGACCAAGTGTGTGGGGGCACCACTCTGGGTTCCTTTCGATTTCCTGACTCCAGAAATTTGTTAGGCCGGCGATGCTCAGAGTCTCAGGGGAGCGGGCGTTGCTGGCGTGCTCGAGCTTCCCTGATACCTAACATCTAGTAGCAGCCCCGGTAGCGTCAATGAACCTAATACCCGAATGAGATTATGGTTTCAGGGGTCGGGAGGGACACAGAAGTCCAGTCCTTTGGAAGCTGGATGAGCAAGGGAACCAATCCCTTCATCATTCTGGCTTTTAGATTTTTCATTAAAACGTGGAGACCATGGCTTATCAGAATGCAAAATGGAACTAGCTATCCACCCCTCTTTTCACTCGGTGTAGACAACAGGCCGTCCCAGGGAGGCATCTGTATCTGTAAGCTCAAAGTACACGTGCGGCTAAGGCCACTTCCCCAGGCAACTAGAAGTTCAGTGACTCACGACTGCCACCTGCTGAAGGAAGGCTGAATATCTGTTTCATTTAAAAGATGGAAATAAAAAAATAAAATAAAATAAAATAAAAGATGGAAATCACAAGGCTTTTAATACCAGACGTTATTATAAACATCTCCCCCCGCCCAAAAAAAAACCAACAACAACTGTGAAACCTATAAAATCTAACCTATAAGCTCCAGGGCATGCAGAGTCAGCATGTTAACCAGCTACATTTAACATCCAACCTCAGAATTTTCTATGGGGCGCTTCGTGTAGACACAAGACTTAATGTTCAGGATCCATTTTCAAATACCTGATGGTAACTCATCGTGTATTAATCCTACCACACTGCCACGGAGGGTAAAGGCCACATCACATTCAGGCCGCGTACGTCAGGAGACAGGAGAAAAGTTGTTTCCAAACAGTAGTCTTTGGAAGAGAAAACTTTGTTTTAGTTCTCAGAAGCCTAAGAAAAGCAACGAATAGGGCTAAGGATCACGCGAGGAGGAAGTTATGTGCTGACAAGGGGAAGGGGAGGATGAAGCTGCCTAAGTGGTGAGGGGCATGAGTTCTGGAGCCAGAAGGAGGGTCTTGCCTCGCCCCCTTACGAACTGTGTCATATCAACCGAATTACTTGACCTGTTTCCTTGATTTCTTCATCTGTAAAACTGGAAAAATAAATAAATAAATCGTGCCTACCTCAGAGGGATGCCGTGAGGATTAAAGTCAATCCTCCAGACATCACGTGGCACGCAGTGAACAGCACACAAAAACGTCTGCTATTTTTAAGGAAGCACAACTTCCTGCTATTCATACAGCATCACTCACAGCATGTCCGTCACTTTTTGGGTGAACAGCCTTGCTTGTCTGTAAAATGGGAGTATTTTCAGCTGTGGCACAGATGAGGGATGCGCACGTAGATGTGTAGGTACGTATACAAATACACTGGATCGTTCACTTATATATTCTTTGTCATTAGCTACAGAGCCCCACAGCTGTGTTTGTGTTATATTATGTTGTATTCCCCACCACACACCTCGATTACCTACATGCACACGCAGCTGTACACATCGCTTGTGTGCAAGTGTGCGGGGAGGAGAGCATGCTTCTCTTCAGTGACGCAGAAGAAACAGTACACAGAAGCAAGAAGACAGGCTGACCTCACGGATCCAAAATCACAAAAAAGAGTGAAGGTCCACGTAAAGCAATTCCACAGACTTTTCGGCAAAAGCTCTAGCCACGGCCAACATTTGTTCACGCTCAGACCAGGGGAGGCTCGACAGTAAGCCGTGCGTCCAGACATTCTGATCTTTATTTATTGGCTCCTTGAAAAGACTGAAGTTTTCTGGAAACCAAACTTTCCATACGAGCAAAAGTAATCCTTCACGTACCTTTTCAATTAGCTCGTAACTCTCTTCGAGCTTGAGCAGCCGGTTCTGCACAGACGTGGACGCGCGCTGATAGACCGCTCGCCACTCCTGGAAGTCGCTCTCTGAGATCTCAGCCACGGCAAAACATAAGGTTCTTAACCCTGAAAAAAGCAGCACATGTCCCAACACCAAATACGGTTTCGTTTTGAAGTCTGACCCTTCCACTCGGATACAACTAAGTCGCATTTGAAAAGACTGGTTCAATTCAGACAGTATGTTGGTCTGATTCCGTTAGGATGTAAACTTGTCGTAAAATGCGTGCCAACGCTCCCCTCACCTTTGACTGGAGCTCTGCCTTCGGTTCCCAGCTCTCTCAATACATCCTTTGTGACTTTTCCAAAATCCTAAGCTTATCAGGTTATTCTTTTGTTGGAGATCTCTCAATCGTTCATCCCCGGGATGAAGTCCAAACCCCAAAGTCTGGCTCACTCGCCCCGCACACCAAGGACCTTCGACCTCCTTCTCTGCCATCTTCCTCTTATTTCCCCAGGCCTGGGCACATGCCGGTCACTTTTTTCCCCGTCTTACTCCCTCCAACTCCCTCCACATCTGCCTTGCATCTACGTGAAGACTCAGTTCTTAAAATCATCACTCTGATGATTCTCACCTCGCTCAGACCCTAGAGGCAGAGATCCCCAAATGCTCGTATGGTGTGAACGGTTTCCAATCGTGTTTCCTGTGGGTCTCCATCCGGGATGAGCGTACCGCTCTTGCAGGGGATGGGTTCCTCCGATCTATAGCCTCAGCACTGAGCACAGAGGCTCGCTTATAACTGCGGCTTATGAAGAAAGAGAGGGACTCCGACGGGGTCTACCTGGAAGGCCATCTGCCTCCAGGGCTGCAGGGCTCTACTTATTACAGCTCTTTATCGCTGTAAATTTATAGTATAAAGAGTCTTAAAACACTGAGGGATGGTGACTAAACAAAGTACTCATCAGAACTACCCTGGGAAACCATTCAAAGCTGCTGTCTGAGGCGGCCTACGCTCCGTGCTCCATGCCTATCAGTTTCATAATTCACCAGGAAGCTACCCTCAGCCAGAAAAAAAAAAATAAATGGTGGACTGGAGCAAAGCAGCAGCAAAAGCATTTCTCAGCCAGGACAAACGCAGTTAATCAGGTTCCTGAGAAGACAACACCCTCATTCAAGGTCCTTAGCTCTCAGAACAACGGGGGGCTACGGACCTCAGGCCAATCGACTGTGGCCAGGGGGCATGTCAGGAACGAGCCGCAGGGGACACAAGGACACTAAGGGCCCAGAGGACTCCGTCTTCCAAGGAAGGGGTAGGCTTGCCTACCGCCAGCGCACTGAGCGGAGAACTTAAGCCTTTGGGGCTATATCAGGACATGTTTTTCTCTTCTGGAAACTTGGCTGGAGACTTAGACTCTGGGGTAGCACGGAGTCAGACTGTTGTTCAGCCGAGGGCCAGGAATAAAAGGGTGGAGGTGAAGGCCAAGCCAAGTCAGCTCTGCCCAAGAGCCGAAAGGTCTTCCTATCACAGCCAGAGGAGAGGGTGATGCTCCTTCCGTCCCCCTTCCTGAGACGGAACAGGTGCTGGGTGCCAGCTAGGCTGCCCTGCCAAGTCCAGCCGAGGACGCGCCTCCAGGCATCTGAACTCTACGGACACAAGTGTCTCCGTGCTGTTGCATTTTTGGAGGAGGGAGAGAAGGTTCCCTACGTCCCTGCTTTTCAAAGCTTCGTGCTTTTTAAGACAATCCTATTTTTTCGTAGCCTGGATTAAGAGGAACAAGGGACGCAGTCGGAGGTCAAGGCCTGCTGCCTACTGGCGACAGTCCTGGCTGATGCACAGTGAAAATTGAGATGGAAGATTCAGGTACAGCTCTGGGTACTTCTGTTAAGTTCAGAGAGAAGACTCTACAAACTCGTGTAGTAAGTGGCCGTACTGCTTGAGGACTCTCGCGTCCTCCCATCTAACGCAGATCACCCCCTGGACTACGTGCCCCGCCGGGCTGCACAGAGCACGCATTTCAGGAGGATGGAGACAGGCCTTTGCACGACTTCCTGGCCTCGCACAGAGCCTGGCGTGGGCTAGGGGCTTAAGAGGTGGTCAGTTGGAACCTACACTGTGAATAACTATTTTAATTGTTCTAAAAGCTTATTTTTAGTTTTTTTTTTTTTTTTTTTTTTTTAAAGATTTACTTATTTGAGAGAGAGAAAGAGTGTGTGCACGAGAGAGCCAGCACAAGCAGGGGGCGAAGGGCAGAGGCAGAGGGAGCAGCAGGGAGCCCGACTGGGGCCTGACCCCAGGACCCGGATCACGACCTGAGCTGAAGGCGGAAGCTCTACTGATGGAGCCCCCCGGGGTGCCCCAGCTTATTTATTTCTTATCTTCTTTCTTACCGAGAAACTGTCCAGTTTTGGACTTCTTTTCCTTCTACACTTCTAGAGATACACCGTATTTACACAGGAAAGCGAAATGAAAATAATGGGAACGGCATAGAGTACAACCTAAGTTGTCAACACTGTTATCTTACTTTCGGGGTTTCCAAGTAAGATAACAACAATCCCGCAAGACTTGAGGCGGGTATGACCCCCTTTCTGCCGTAATCATGCTTTGTTGCCGCATTACGCTCACCTTCTGTAGCAAACTGCTCTAAATGTTTTAAGGTGATTTCTTTGTATTTTGAAGTCTCTGCCAGTCTATCGTATATCACGGTGTCCTGGAAAACAAATAGAAGGCACGATACAGTTAAAATAAAGCATTTTGAGTTCAGGAATGTTGATGTTGGCAACAGTATTGGCGGCAAATCGGTATTAAAAAAAAAATCACCTTGAGCATTAGTTTTAAAGCACAAAATATTTTTTCCCCCCTAGTAAGACTGTTTCCCCGATGATATGACGAAGCCAGGGTCAAGGCCGATATTTCCATCCTTCTCCCTCCTGAATAAATCTTCAGTCACTCCAGTGCTCAACGTCTCGCATCCTATCGGTACTTTGCGGACCTTGCAAGATGCCGCCCCCCACCTCTGAAGGTTTTGCAGGATGCTGCAGGGTATAGGCACCGTATGAATACTCAGGTGCCACAGGGGAGAATGGCCCAGTGCTCAGAAAGTTTGGGAAATGCTGCTTTGAATAAAGCCCGCCTTGCGCCGACGCTTCTGGAGTCTTTACAACGCTAACGTGCACAGTGGGTCTCTGGGGCGCCATACGGTGCAGGCCCCAAGCTCACGCAACGTGGATCTGAGCTGGAGATCGGGGCATCTGTACGGGACCGGGGCGCACGCACAGCAAACTCTGAGAAACACAGGTCCAAATGCACAGAGAGGCCTGCTGGGCATTATAGGGAGAACTTCCAACAAACCGAGCATGGACCGATAGCTGCATATTTCTGACTGTCACGTTAGCCTCAAAAACCTCAATTCACTTAGTTTGTAAAATTCAATTACTGGGTGATCCTCACAGTCCCTTTCAGCTTGAGTGTTATGTGCCACTTAGGTTTTCTCTGAGTTTTGCCCCTTTAAAAAACTGCTTATTGTTCCTTTCGTTACTCTTCAGCTTGGGTTTAACGTTTTCAGGATTTTAGTGTTTGGCCTCCACGGTTTTATTAGACTAGGAAAAAATAAATCATTTACCTGCAATTACTTTCTCAGTGGTATTACCCATTTTGGGGTCTCCAGTCTCAGGGCTGAGATTTGGATGCAGACTAATGGAGTATGATTTAGAACCCTTGAGAGAAACAAGAACTTGGTGACCTCAGCACAGATGGAATATTCCGGGCCCCAATTATGAATTTCTTTTCATTTTTCAGGGGTGGAACGGGAAGGGGGGGGGAGAAAGCAAAAGGAAATGATAATTTCCCCTCATGGCTCCCTTTCTAGGAATGAGAGGTATAACTTACGAATGCTACTTTTTTTTTTCCCAGAGGCTAATGACATTTTCAGTGAAATTAAAAACAGGGGTTTTAAAACTATGAAAATCTTAAAAAAAAAAATCAAAGTCAAGAAGTGATAAGGGAGAGGAAATTGTACCAGGTAGCCACGTTTTCAAAAAAAAACCGATGCTCAAAATAGAATTTTCTACTTTATGATATCCAGGAAAGCAGGGGCCAGAATGCGGCCCTTTGCAGGAATTAGGTAGTATGTAAGTGACCGTCACAGCTGGCCACGCGTAGATGTGAGCAATAAATACGTGCAAATAACCTTTTTTGCCCAGAGTTAACACTCACAGATTCAGAGAGCTACCTCAAGTGTTTGGCCCATGGTTAGGACCAAAAAAAAAATTTTTTTTCACAGGAACTAACATGTGCGTATATGTCTTATTTCCCCTAAGATCAGATTTAGAACCTACTGAGTCTACATTGGCAGAAAGCCCTAACTGGATTCACGTATCCGGTGTCCTAGTGTTGGGTCAATTTTCACTTGAAAAGTCATTTTCCTATTCATCTCAAGTTCTTCAGACTCAAGTTCCCGCACTGCTCTGTCCTCACTGACCACATCCTGCACGTGTTCAAAACACATTGATTACGTGACTACACCCCCTGAGGTCATCCCGGGTCATTCCTGGGAGAGCGGACGATTCCAAATTGCCACATAACGGAGGACGGCACAGGGGAACGGGAGAGTCAGGAGTAAGAAGGCAGCCAAGAGAAGAAAAGAGGTTTTACGCAAGTAACCGGTGAAGCACTGCCTTTTACACTGAAGTTATCTGGGTGATCTTGCCAAGATGAAGCAGGTGCCCGCAAGGAATCGGATCCTGCTGTCGGCTCAACGGGGAAGGCCGACACACTGCGTGAGGCCCCTGCGATCTGGGACACCTGCTGAAATCACCAGCCGCAGCCACACGTGAGTGTAGACAGACGTCCTCTGGGCGTGTGCGTGCCACTCAGATTTCTCGGCTCTCTGCCGCTGGCCGGGAGCTGAAACGCTGAACACAACTGACGTCGCATGTGGTCCTCCTTGATCCGTGGCACGGGATTTTATTATTTTATTTAGGGGGCACTTAATTAGAAGTTTTCTTTAAGCTCTCTAATGCACTAAGTGTAACAGGTTTCTAAGTTCTCCTCCACTAAGTAAGTATCGGGGTAGGGTTTTCATTTCCTTCAACAAGTTACGATTTTGTTTGTGTAAATGTGACTTTTCTTAAATCAGCCACTATCTCAGACATAAACTGTACTTCTCCTTCTTTTTTTTTTCATTTAAAAATTAATAAAGCAAGGCAACCTCACTGCAGAAACCCTGGAAAAAAGGGAAAAATGCAAATCATCCATATGCCCGCACACACACAGCCACAGTCTCCCCATGTTACGTTCTAGACGGACTCTTCGGTACTGTTCTCCGATCCACTAACTGCACCCCTGCCACTGTTTAATTTAGACCGTATTCCATTTATCTGATGTTTTCTTTTAAATTTATGATTTCCAATTTAGCTCACACATATGCCCAAACCTCCCATTTATTTCTGATTAAGAATAGTTGTGATTTTTTTAGAAAAATCATATTGAGCACTAAGCATCCTTGGTCAGCCAGGTCTATACACATGATTTCACCTGGCGTGAATCCACGTCCAGTTATTTACGTGCTTGTTCCCTCTTTGGCAGGAGCTTTCCTCTTGTGTCTCCACGTGTTGCGCCGCCTGGTTGTGCACAGCCCTATCCAGTGGTTTTATATAGAGCTGGCATGAATTTTTCTCAGCTTCTTCTCATGATTAGGAAGCTCACCACTGTCTCAGGCATCAAATAGGGGAGGCTGGCTCTCATCCACATTTTACAGAAAGCACTATTTGCCCCCACTAACACTTAGAAACAAAACTCCAACCACCAACCCCTGATTCTGACCCAGGGCCTGGGACTCCCACCCCGCTCAACCCTCTTTATATCCATCTCATGGATTTGGAATAGAGGATATATGTCAGAGTCTGAACAGACTGTGTCAACTGGACTGGAAAGTATTATCGCTGACTCCGTAATGGACGTTTCTACTAAAGTCTCTGTGGCACTCGTCACTGTTCATTATTCACTCTACCAGGGAATCAACACTCCTCAGACTCTTCTCCAAGTCTGATCTCTTTTCCTAGATCCTCTACTCTTCACCCTTCGCCCTCCTCTTCTCCATGTAGTATTTCCTTCTTACAAGGTCTCATCCATCCCTTGCTTTCACCTTCCAGCTACACTGGTTAACTTCTAAATTCGCATCCACACTCCAGATTCCTTCCCCTGTGAAATCCAAGCCATCTCTGCCTCATGGCCCAGATGTGGCTCCCAACCCTCTACGGTGGGAAGTGGCTGTCTACCTGGCCAAGTCCAAATTGGATCATAATTCTCGGTCATGGTTTCCCTACCATGTACATGTAATTAGTTACCAAGTCCTAAATCTCGGTCTACTCAATCCTCTCTACAACTGCCTGGGTTCAGATCCTTATCAACTCTCGAACTGTGGTCGCTAGCGTCAAGGGTAACTCAGTATGCAACTTTCTGTCTTCAGTCATCTTCCTAAATGGCATCAGAACAATTCAGAAAAAAGTACAAGTTATTGAGCATGAAAAAACCCCCAGGACCTAACACACGCCCACCTTTCCAGCCTTGAGCCTGCTATTCTCTGCCAAACTACATGCAGTTCTCAAGTGTACCTTGCCGCTTTGCATGTTTCAGCCCTTTTAGTAGTCAGCCACGTTTCATGGCCAACTTGGGAGGGAGGGGAAACAATGCAATAAGCAAGTTAATGTATGCAGACCACCTCCATGATTAGTCAAAAAGGAAGTCCAATGTTTTTATTTTTTATTTAATGCTTTTAACTCCCTAAACAGAGGTTCTAGATGGAAGATTACTCAAAACTAAGAAAGGAAGGATGTGTGTTGGGTGTAAACCGGGCGCATAATTATTTAAAGGAGAAGGTCTTAAGGCTCTTTATTCCCTTATCACTAAATGCTATCACTGGAACATGGAAGAGCTTTACAATACACCTCAATATTGTATCCTAAACTTCTCTTTATATATATAGGTATTATATATAATATATAATTATAATATTTTATATAATTTATAAGTTAATAAATTTATAATGTATATATAATTATAAATTATAATTTATATATAATATATAAACATATTTATAATATATAATATATAATAAATTATATATATAATATATATTATATATATATTATATATATATATTCTGTGACTAGGCTTAGTTCCTGACAAATGTTGGGTCTTATCTTCCTTTCTCCAAAATCCAGTTTCAAGCCTGCTAGATAAACTGCACATAATGAATAAATATTAGTTGTTTCTATCAACGACCACAGGAATTCTAAAACTAAATTTATGAGACATCATTAAATAATCCTACCAAAATGCTTTAAAACTAAGGCATCCCAAAATGGCATTTTAATGCTTTAAAACCAAGGCATCGAAAAACATTTTCAACAAAAATTTAAGTTAATAAGCTTTGGTTTCCTAATAAGTGCAGTTTCCAAGTTTCATTTACTAGATCAAGGTTGTCGATTCTATTTAAAATTGGAAAGTTCCAAGTTGGTTAAGTTACCTGACTAGTCCAAGTAGACCAGGTACCTGGAAAGGATAATTCAGAAGGAAAATACTAATTTTAGGAATAAAAGGCAGGCCTGGTCAGGAGACTCCTCATTTTTCCAAGAGCATAAACAGATTTTAACTCAGAAAATTCGCTCTGAATGACATTTTACTATTTCTGTCACTATAATCTGCCAATATACCAAAGCCAACCAATAGTCAGAAATTCCGTTATAATTAAAACATGCAAGACAAATGGTAATGACCCTATGATGAAATTACAGTAGTAACTATGATCCATTCCCCCCTCCCTTTTTATGGTTTTTAAAAAATTACATTCAAACTGGTATGGATCCCTACATTTCTAATAAAATTCCCAGGCATTTTCTGATTTAATTGTCTTTTAATATATTTTATAACATAAACCTCAAAGATTGTGTATCAAGATTGAATTATATGAGTAAGCTAGGCCAAATTTTTTCAAAGCACCAAATTTACCCAGAAGGAATTCCACATTTCACCAGAAGAGGCTCAACACTATCACTATAAAACACCAAGGAAAGTGGATGTCAGCAACTTTATGCTAAACATCTGTGTTACATTTCCACAGCAGAATGCTGAACGTATACATTATAAACCATCATAAATCAAAACTGTAAAAGGCAAAAATAAAAACTTACAGCTCCTTTGCAGTAAAGTCGTAACTTCCCGGATGGTGTGCGAACAATCACGGACATTCTTTTTCTAGCGCTGAAAGAAAGAGGTTTTCCATAATGTGTCATCGTACCGAGGATACGCATATGTATGTTTGTCACACCTCACATATTTTAATACTCGCAGTGAAAAATAAATTTTACCAAATTATGAGCCCTGTCCTTCCACATATACAAGCCATCCCCTGGGTGTGTGGTGGGGTACCTTTGAGACTTACATTATGTTTTTTAAGGCACCAGGGTACCAGCTGCTGCCCTAAAGGAATCATTTACAAAATGCATCCTGGGAAACCTGCAGGAGTTAGTACCCACCTGGGCAGAAGAATGTTCTGGTTCAATGTTTTCGGATTTAAAAAAATATTTGAGTCAGTATCTAAGGGTGAATTATACGTTATGGCTTTTAACATACACAGAAATAATGATCCACCTAGAGCATATACCCAAATCACACAGAAAGGCAAGCGTGGGCACTTAAAAACTGACTTAAGCATGCACCGCTATTATCTTTCAATGATTATTAGTGAACCCCTGGCATCATGTAAAAAAAAAAAAATCTATTTGCATGACAAAGCGAAGCTGATGAGCACAGACATTTTAATACCGTATCGGCAATACAGAACTGGGCGGTGACACGTAGGGCATCTCTGGCAACAACGAGGCAGCAAGTAATGGTGAACAACCCACCAGCACCGCACCGCACAGGACGAGCCTCACTTGGAAGGAATGGCGTTTAGGCATTCTTTCCAGAAATCAGGGCAATAAAGGACTTCTCAAGTGTCTGTATCTATTTGTTTTACCTCAATATTCTGCCTAAAAACGGAGATGAGCCCAGTATGAAATAGCATGTTAGACAGGGAGTCCTGGCCCCAGGACAGTCAAGGGTTTCTTTCCGAGGCATCCAGAAACATCCAGTCCTCTCTCTCTCCATCTCCCCTCTACGTTAGTGCCTCCGATCAGCATCCCTGCGCTTGGGGAAGACGTATAATTGGAGCCTTCTCGTTATGGCCCTGCAGACTCCACCTTCTGTGTCAGCCCTCCTGCGTGCCTCTCTCTAACCCAACTTCAATGACAGGTGGCCCCAAACTCATCAGCTTTCCTGCTCTCATCTTCTCCAGGCAAAACTCCCAAATCCTGGGTAAATGGGAACCTTTCTGCGGCATCACAGAGGATGGACACAGGTGGGGAAAAGTCGCCTGGCCACTGAGCTTAGGAAAGCCAGGGCGCAAGGCCACCGTGCTCCCCACTGGCCCGCAACTCGCCACCTCCGCAACTCGCTACCATCAGGCCTACCTGGCTTCTCTCCTGACCTTCCCCCGAAGGGCTCCGGTCAGCAAGTACTGCCCACCTTCAGCTCACCACCCCTGCTGCAGTCTCTGACATGGATGATCACTGCCACCTCGAAAAGGATCCTCTTCTCTTGGCTCTGACCGTTCCCCTCTCTTTATCTTCTACATCACTAAGCACGAAGCAGTCTCTTTTGCTGATTCCTCTCCTCCTAATCAACTCTTAGAAGCTGGGACACAGTCACAGGGCGATCTTCGGATTTTCTTGTTCCCCTCACCCCCTATATTTTATATCCAGGAGATTCAACTCGTTTTTGTGGCTTTGATTACCATTTACAGGCCAACAACTACCAAGTTAATATTTTAGCCACAGGCATCTCTCCTTTCCTCCCAGCCTTCACCTCCCACGGCCCACCTGTGGCTCCTCCATCTGCGTATCTCACGGGCACCTCATCTAGTCACTACTCCTCCTATACGTACCATCTGTATAAACGGAACCTCTTCCCACCCAGCTGTTCAATCAGAGACTCTAACCCCTCCCTCTTTTCTGCTTTCACCTCCAACCCATCCCAAAGGCCCCCTGACATTCTTCCAAAAGGTATCTGGACTCTATCAACTTTACTTTCTTTGTGCTACCATCATCCTCGTCTAAACCACTAATGTTTTTTTCCAGAGTCTCTTTTAATACCACCGTAGTCACTTTTCCCCACTTTCATCCTCACACCTACTCCCATCACTGAATCCCAACAAGATCTTAAACCCCCAATCTTCTTTTATTTCTCTTCGTGGTGCTTTAAGGTATGTGCTGATAAACAAACATACCCAAATGCTAACTGATATACTACTTATAATTATCTGCTGGTATAATGCAAGTAGACTTAGGAAAAATAGCCACTTTGACATGAAAAAAAGAAAAGGGTGGGGGATACATTTTGGAAATACTCTATTACAGTTTACTCATCAATGTCTTATGCATTTTCCCTTGAGTCCTTCGGTGCATACAAGTGAGGAAAAACAGTGTTTAAGTAACACGTTAGACCCTATTATTTTTGATATTAACCAATGGCACATGGTCACTCCCAACCAAGACAGCCAGCAACGCTGTCATAGAAAAGAAAATGCCAAAAAGAAAGAAAGAAAGAAAGAAAGAAAGAAAGAAAGAAAGAAAGAAAGAAAAAAGAAAAGGAAATGCCTTTTCCTTTTTTTTCCTTCCAAGAAGTTAAATGTCTTTATCATTTTCTTTTAGTTTTTATGTAAATTCTAGTTAGTTAACATACAGTGTAATATTAGTCTCAGGTGCACAGTTTATTGATTCAACTCTTCCATACAACACCCGGTGCTCCTCACAAGTGCCCTCCTTAGTGCAATCTTACTTATTAACCCATGACCCCAGCCACTTCCCCTCCAGTGACCATCAGTTTGTCCTCTATAGTTAAGATTCTGTTCCTTAGTTTCTCTCTTTTCCCCCTATGATTGTTTGCTTTGTTTCTTAAATTCCACATATGAGTGAGATCATGTGGTATTTGTCTTTCTCTGACTTATTTTGCTTAGCATAATACCCTGTAGCTCCATTCATGTCACTGCAAGTGGCAAGATATCATTCTTTTTTATGACTGAGCATTATTCCATTGTGTATGTGTGTGTGTGTGGGGGGGCATCTTTATCCACTCATCAGTTGATGGACATTTAGGCTTCTTCCATAATTTGGCTATTGTTCATAATGCTGCTATAAACATCAGGGTACATGTGTCCTCTTAAATTAGTATTTTTGTATCCTTTGGGTGAATACCTCGTAGTGCAATTACTGAATTTAGGGTAGCTCTATTTCTGACTTTTTGAGGAACCTCCACACTGTAAGAAATGCCTTTTCTAGTCAATGTACAAGCTTGCCTTATGGAGAAGAAAGTTCTAGGTGAACATTTATTTCCTTGAACAGCAGGGTTACTTCCTGGTTGTGGCTTGGCTTTAAGTGTCCTGTTAATAGTGATGCAATCTTTAAAGACCATCCTGTCTGTTAACTGAAGCCCATTTACCATTAATAGGTTATCTAGGCCCATAACCTAGAGTGTAGGTTAGTTCAGAAACTACATAGTCAAGCAAAAATAAAAAACCGAACTCATAGAGATGTCACTGATCATTAGAAGGTCTGTATTATTTGACCTTAAAAAATAAAGTTAAGTAGGATATTCTCCTTGATTTCTGATTTTTCCTACTAGATTGTAACTGGTTTTATACCTAACAGAGAGATGGATATGGTTTCTGAAATCCCAAAGATAATTAGATACAATGAGCACAGAATTAGACTGCTGGGTTCCTAACTCTTGATTCAGCTTCAGCACACATAAATCCTGCAGCCTCTAAGTATAATGATGTTTCCAGATCACCAGCCATAAGATTCCTGGTCCTATACCCCACAGTTGTGATGCAGACCGGCTAAGTTCAAAAATATTTTTACACTGCCTCCAGGAATCATGTCTTGTAATATTCTGAAGGTAGGTGTTAATGATTTATAAGCAGCTATGACAGTTACAAACTATACTGCAGATTTTAACTTAATATCTTTTCTAAATAAATTTAGTTAAATAAAAAATAAAACAGGGACGCCGGGGTGGCTCAGTGGTTGAGCATCTGCCTTTGGCTCAGGGCGTGATCCTCAGTCTGGGGACCAAGTCCCACATCGGGGTCCCCACAGGGAGCCTGCTTCTCCCCCTGCCTGTGTCTCTGCCTCTCTCTCTGTGTCTCCATAAATAAATAAACTTAAAAAATACAATAAATTATACCTTTTAGTTATTTAAAAAGGAAAAAGCAAAAATATACAGAAATTTATCTTACAGATAAAAATCACAGAGCACATGCTTTACCTGGTGAACTCCAGAACATTGAGTAATTCGTATCTTTCCTCTTGCCCCAGCTATAAAGGAAAGGAACACGTGATTACATCCAGTTGGAAGTATCTTTGGCTTCTTGGAAATAAACCCTGCATGCATGAAGTTTTAATGTAAAAAATAATACAAAGCATTCCTTCTGAATATATCCTCTTTAAGTGGATTCATTAACTTTCGGATTAAGAGAGAAGACTGAATATACACATTTAGTTTCTGTCTTTCTCAAAGCCTCACTAAAACTATAACAGGCACTTCAAAAAGAGGGGCTGGCGAGCAGGTCCCGGATGCCTCTCCACTTTAATTTCAACACCAGACTGAAGTAGTTTGTCACCCGTGTCATATGTGGCATTTTCTGTTCTATTAGCTGGATTATTGTGGCTTTCTGGTGGCATGAGACTTTTTCACAGTGTTTCATACCCTTGGAAATACTGGCTGCATTAGCCAGTATATGCTTTTTAATGGGACTCATGAAAAATTGGGAAACAGTTGTTTATAATAATTTTTATGTTTTTGTGATTAATGTTTACACTCTGGTTGCTTCTCTTTGGTCGTATGGGAGGAGACTGGCCTTATTATTCTGCAATTTGTGTCAAAAACCTGGTAGAGTCTACTATACATCCCATATACAAGGGACACAGTAATTAGATGCTGCTCCGTTCTCCTCAGTGGAAAATGAGAAACTTTGGGAAAGAACATCTGAAAGTTGATATTTAACTTTTGGTGAAGTACACTTTTCCCAAAACCAAAACCACTGCAGTGACAGTTTGAGACCATTTTATATTCTGGTAAAAACTATAGTTCAAGTAAAGCCTTATAAATGTTTTATAATTAAAAGCTTTGTTAAACACTTGTAAAAATTTTTTTAAATGAAAATTTCAAAAAACTATTATTATTTCTCTCAGAGAAGTAATATAAGTTTGACTTTCATGAAACAAGAACAGGATGCTATTAAAAAGAAATACTGAAGGAACAACAAAAGCCTTTCAAAACCAAAAATACAGAGTAGAAATAAAAAAAAAAAAAGAAAGCTAAGACAAAGCTGATGAAAACTTCCAAAAAGCAGAGCAAAAAGGCAAAGATACAAAAAGCAGAAGTGAAAAGTTAAAGATTAGTTCAAAAATTCTAAAGAGAGACAGCAGGGCAAAGAGAGGGAAGGAAAATGGAATTATTCAAGAAAAATTTCCCAGAACTGAATTTTCCAAATGGAAATGGAACCACCAGTGCTCAGTACAGTGGGTTAAAAATATTCCCACTAAGGCACACTGTCATGAAAAACCCAAACTCTTGGGACAAAGAAGATCCTAGGACCTTCCAGAGTATGGGGCAGTGGGTAGGGCAAGTCACAAAAGATGTGGAATCACAATAGCTTCTGATTTCTCAGGTATACTAGAAACCAGACAATAGTGGAAAAATAAAAATTTCTAAGGAAAATGATTTCAATCCTGTAATTCTATATTCATCCAGACTATCAATTACATATAACAGTAGGATGGAAAATGTTTATTTATTTATTTATTTATTTATTTATTTATTTATTTTTTTTTGGGATGGAAAATGTTTAGACTTGAAAGGACTACAAACTAAATTACTCTCCATGTAAGAGTAAATCCACTCTGTGATAAAGAGTGGATTTCCCCCAAATCAACTAGAGGATGTATTTTAGTAAGAGTAAACTAAGAACAAGGCAGACATGGGATTTAGGAATGAAAGATCTAACACAGGAAAGAAGTAAAGAAAGTCCTCAGGGAGGTGATAAAGCAATCCCAGGATGATAACCATGAACAAAATGGTGACCCATCAGCCAGTGCATCTCAGAGCTGGAGATCAGGAGCGTGACCTATTTAGGGCTATCGTTACCATGTCCTCTGCTTTGGGAGGTACTTTTTAACCTAAAGAATCAAACGTGACACGTGTTCCATCCAAACAAGGTAGCTCACTAAGAAAGAAGATTTGAGATTCAGGAAATAATCCCACACAGAAGAAAATCCAAAGGGATTCCAAGTATTGTAGAAGTATTAGAACTGGCATAGACCAAAAAGAATGGTGGACTTCTAGAGGCATGGGGGTGTCTCAAGGTAGGAACTGCCATCTGACAGACTACCTGGTGCGACTGTACTTGTAGGAGTGTACTAGGGAGATATGGGAACAATCACGAATAGGTAGAAAGAAAATTAGTCAACTGAAAAAAAAATAAGGGACTTCTTCTTTACTTCTTTAGGAAACAAAGGAAAAATTATTTTCAGGAAATAATTTATATCAGGATATATAAAATTAAAAAAAGGGAAAAAAATCCTGAATACAAAAATGTTCAACTATGAATATTGGTTTAGGCATAAAAAACATTAAATAATGATTTTTTAAAAAAATGAAATGCAACTTATATACAAAAAGCACATAGACCTTAAATGTATAATTTAGTGAAAACTGTGTCATTTACAGTGGAATGCTGGTGTGACCACTATCCCAATTGAGATGTAGAACATTCCCATCACCTCGTAAATTCCTTGTGCTCTCCTCCAATCTATCCCCTCCCTGACCCCGAGGCAATCACCACTCTGAATTTTATCCCCACATCATTCCTGTCTCATCTGGAGAGAGTATGCACTCCTTGGTGTCTAGCTTTTTCTGCTCCACATACTGCTCCTGAGGTTCATCCATGTTGTTGACGGATCAGTAATTCCTTCCTTTTTACCGTTTGGATATTTCATTGTATATCACAATTTGCTGATTCCTTCTCTTATTGATGGATGTTTGGATTGTTTCCAGGGTCTGACTACTCTGGATAGAGCTGCTAAGAACATTCCATCAGGTATCTGTTTGTGGACAGAAACTTTCATGTCTTCTGGGAAACTATGAGTAGAATTGCTGGGTCAGCGGCATGTTTACCTGCGTTAGGGAGCTCTACGAGGTCTCCCAAAGGGCTCACGCCTTTGGAATGACTAACAACATACAGGTGTTCCACTAGCTCTGTATTCTCACTAACATTTGGTGCTGCCAATGTTTTTAATCTTGGCCATTTTGGTGGGTATATAGCATCTCACTGTGATTTTATTTTCCATTTCACTGATGACTAATGATTTTTTTTTAATGTGCTTAGTGGCCTTTCTTTTTTTAATTTATTTTTAATTAATTTTTAATTTTTTATTGGTGTTCAATTTGCCGACATATAGAATAACACCCAGTGCTCATCCCGTCAAGTGCCCCTCTCAGTGCCCGCCACCCAGTCACCCCCACCACCGCCCACCTCCCCTTCCATCATATACCTTCTTCTGTGAAATGTTCATTTGAGTCTTTTGCCTATTTTAAAAATTATGTCTGAATATGTGTTTAACTAAAAGCGGTAATATTATTATAGTAAATATATACCAGGAAGGGATAGTGGGTCAAGAGAGATAAGTTCTCATTTAACATAACAGAACAGAAAGTCAGGAGTTATAGTCAAATGGAAGAATCAAAACATATTAATCACATGTTTCTGAAAATATGAGATTCATAAATGCCTGAAGAAGAAAGAGATAAAAGGAAGTGGTTGCTTCTGGAGAAGGCAACTGGAGTAGGGAACCTCTACTTTCTTATCATCCTTTGATATTATTGTATCTTTGAAGTTATGCATATGTTATTATTTTGATGAAAAAGAGACTTAAAAATAAATAACTTACTGAATCTATAATCACCGAGTCTGGTGTTCTTCCAGTGAAAACAAAATTCAGTTGCTTGGCTGCTCTGACCAATGCTCCCTCATCTGTTTTAGGAAAACAGGTGAAAGCAAATACATGGTGAGATGAAAAAATTATCCCTATTACAACCGAAATACATTATTATAATTTCTACTTAATTGTAAAAGAATTAAAATTCTGTTTATTCTGGCCCCTGTTACTGAAATCCATTTCTTTCAGAATTATATGATAATGCCAAAGGAACGAGTACAGTCATTTTAAGGATCTGAGACATGTATGGCACTGGGAGTCCTATTTCACTGTTGGTCAACTCACCTAAGAAGGAAAATTTAAATGTCACGTTGGTTCAGAATATTCTCTAAAAAAAACCTTTCTCAAAATAAATGCACAAGATTGTTTTACGTTTTATGCTTTTCCTCCTAAAACACTAAATGTAGAAAAATACTAATTGAGGACTCTATTTAGGTGGCTCAGTGGTTTGGCACCTGCCTTTGCCCCAGGGTGCGATCCTGGGGTCCCGGGATCGAGTCCTGTGTCGGGCTCCTGGCATGGAGCCTGCTTCTCCCCTCCTCCTGTGTCTCTGCCTCTCTCTCTCTCTATGTCTATCATAAATAAATAAAATATTTTAAAAAATGGATATAAATGCACTAGGTTATATACCTGAAACTAACATAGATAACACTGTGTGTCAACACTACTCAAAAAAAAAAAAAAAAAAAAAAAAAAGGAGCTTAGACAAGGAAAGAAAAGAAATGGATATAAATGAATCGATGTTTATTTTATTATACATTAATTACTTTCATTGCCATATTGTATCAAACTTTCTTGTTGCTGAGGGTAGGGTGTGGGATTAGGAACATTCACATAGTGTCCATCCTAAGAATATGAGATATAATATTTTTTCTGCTTCTTAGGAATTTAGTACATTCTGCAAGTTCACGGGTGCTGGTTTAGAATACAGTTAAAAGATTTAAAGGTCTTTAAAGTATGTTCCTTCTTTCCTAAAATCTTGCAATTATCATATTGACTGCCCAATTTTACACTGAAAATAGGTTTAAAATCAAGCTGAGACATTAAACATTGATAACCATGCTAATATGCATTTTATGGCATCCCTTTCAAATGGGTGAACTTTCTTCATCCAAAAAAAAAATACACAAAAATTCCTTGATTATCATTTCTAAAAGATGGAACAGATTATTATTATTTCCAAAAGAGGAAGGCAAAATTGTTATTTTCAAAGAAGAGAATAGTTACTATATGTATAAAAAGGTACTTTATATTTGTGTGAATTTTCTCATTCAAATTTCTATGCAATTTATGTCATATGCCAAAAATATATAACCTTATACACATAAGGTTATATATTTTAACACATACATACTTAATTCTGAAAGCTACGTTATTCTAATTGATAAACACATTGCTATTATCTAAAACATACAAGTTGGCTATTTTGCTTTTTCAAATTAAACTGATTTTTCTCTAGACAACCTCAAATTTCAGAATAATTCCCACTGTAAAACTACATTATAAATCCTTCCTTGTACCTGGAGATGCTGCTTGGTAAATAATCTTGTCGCCTTCTCGCTCTGGCACTGCTGTGTGACAAACTGCCATCATTGTAAGAAATTCACATATTATAGGTGCAGTTGGCTGTAAGAAATAAACACAATTCAACCCTTTCACTTAAACATTTTGACACTAATGACAGCAACATTACTTCATGTCTATTAAGACTGGCTGTTGAGCACTGAGGTGTGAGGTTATTGACAACAAAGAAGTCAACATCTATTATGAAGAAAATACATTTTTTAGCCAAAATCATTCGCTCTTACAGTCTCTCTCACTCATTTTCCAAACATTTACACAAAACAACTTGGTGGTGTCAAATGAAAATAGCACAGTGATAAAAAGGCAGATAGGGTCAAACCCTGTCCTCAGAAAATAGGGGAGAAATTCTAAAATGCTCATTTACCTGGATCTAATTCCTGATTAGATTTAAACTTTGGCATCTGTTCTTACTGGGGTTCCACCACTTTGTGTTGGGGTGATGACCTTAACCTGACACATATTTTACTAAATAAAAAGAAGTGGCTGAACAATTGCTGTGTACAATGGATTCTCAGAGACTGAGGAAGACATAGAAGTGGATCCTTTCTGCAAGGAGTTTACATAAGAAAAGAAGCCAGATTTTTTAAAATTTTATTTTGTATTTATTTATTTATTTTTTTTAGGTAGGCTCCATATCCAGTGTGGAGCCCAACACGGGGCTCAAACTCATGGCCCTGAGATCAAGAGACAGATGCCCAATGGACTGAGCCACCCAGGTGCCCCAGAAGGTGCAGACCTTTTAAATTAAATATCTTGCTGCTAATGAAGAGAAATATCAAATAAAAAGATTCTTCTATGCTCTTGGACAAAAAACAGAAACGAAAACAAAAACAAATGGGAGTGATTGGAAAGGCAAATCACAACGAAAAATCTTTTTCAGGTTAGTACAGCAGAGAAAACAGACATGGTTCCTGCAGTGCGAAGTGTAACTTGTGGGGATGAGAGAACGGAGATAAATACACAAATATTTACACACAGTGTGAAAGGACTACAAGGGAGAGAATGTGCAAATACCATGCGACGTGATTTGGGCCAGTCTGCGGTTATTCTCAAGATAAAGTGATACCTAAACTGAGGTTTTAGCTTCACGAGGAATTGAGCCAAGAGTTTTGCAATCAGATAAGACTGAAAAGATCCTACTGAAGGGAAGAATGAAGGGTGTTTGAGAAAACAAAAGCCAGTACGGGTGTGAGGAGAAGGAAAGGAAGAGAGACCCAGGCGAGGTTGGTGACTTGCCAGGGGCCAGACCACGTACCTCTGGAAGGTAGGCGGGAAGCCAGAGGATGGTTTTAAACAGGGAAGCCATGGGATTTGATTTCCACGTCCATCGTTTCAGTTGCCACGTACAACAAGAATCGGAGGGAAACAAAAGGGTACAAGGACACTGGCAACTGTACTGGGACTTGTGCACTGGTGCAAGGATGCTGGCCGTCTGGACTAGGGGACGGAAAGTGAGAATGAAGTCAAGAAGACATTTAAGGTATATTCTAGAAGCCACTACTGACAAGGGCTTGGCCACCCTATGCAGCTGGAGATGGACGGAAGAAGAGGAATCCAAAGCAGCTCTTAAGTCCCTAGAAAGAGAATTAAAATAGGTGACGAAGCAACGTGACCCTGAAAACACAGAGGGGAAGAGGTGGTGTAGGTCTCGTGGGTCCTGAACCCCATATTCTATTAAAATCTCTTTTAAGAAGAAAGGCGACAAAAAAAAATACCTGTAGGGACACCTTGCTAGAGCTCCACCCAGGGGCACAGGTTAGTAAGACCACCGGTGCTGAAGGACCATGTTTTGAGGTAGTGAGTTCAAGTTCTGACAGAGCGAACTTGAAGTGATGATGAGGGCAGGCTCGAGGCTTATCCTTTTTTATTTATTTATTTATTTATTTATTTATTTATTTATTTATTTATTTATTTATTTATGATAGTCACAGAGAGAGAGAGAGAGAGAGAGGCAGAGACACAGGCAGAGGGAGAAGCAGGCTCCATGCACTGGGAGCCCGACGTGGGATTCGATCCCGGGTCTCCAGGATCGCGCCCCGGGCCAAAGGCAGGCGCCAAACCGCTGCGCCACCCAGGGATCCCTCTCGAGGCTTATCCTCCAGGAAGCCAAACCCTCTGATCCGATGGAATTTTACTAAGTGTCAAGTAACTTCGTAGGTACAATGGTCACACTGGGTGGAAATTTCTGGAGTTCTTATTGTGTCGATTGGGCACTGGCCTATCATTTTGAGCAGGTAATTCATTTCTACAGATATTCTGAGATGGTAAGCAGTGAGCTGTTTCATACACACAAAATTCTATTGATTATTTAATATAAGACGTTTTGAAAAGATAGAATACTGATTAACAAGATTTTCAAAACTAAATTCCTAACAGCCATGAATTTGTGTGAGCCGAGTAAAAAAGATTAAACAAGAACAGATTTTGGTAAGTATTAAACATGATCACGAAACAAAAAAATATATATATAAACATGGAAGATAATTCACAAAGAGACTCACTAGCTTTCACTCATTAACAAAAAGATAATGGTTTTACGTTGCTTACATGATTATTTTGGAGGTTTTCCAGCAATGACGAATCACTAAACGTTTTTTCGTCTCCAAATTGTGAGCTCTGCCTGAAGGAGAAAATGGAGCAGACCTGGTTCATTTATACAAGCCATTGATCTATTTGTAACTTACTTCTTAAATAAATCATTATTCTTATTAAATAAATCATTTATTCTATTAAGCAAACGCTTAACAGATTAAATAAAATTTAGTCTGCATTTCTAGACAAGATACCATCAATTTCACAACCAAATCATACATTTTCAAGCATTCTGAAGTGGGATAGACTTCTGCAGTGTAATAAAAAATAGTATTTTATAGTTTGTTTTTCTGGAGTGGAATTACATTGTACCTATATGAAGCTTAAGAAAATTTTTGTAAAAAGTAAAAACACCGCTAAATACCTAGAGGTCTATTCCTTCTACTTCCACAATTTCTTCAAGTTTTTAGAATTTGATTATAAAGCTACTATAAAAAAACAATATTGATTCTTTTACGTTACTCTATGAGAAATCTTTATTTGTAGTAACTAACATTACACGATTATCGTATTCAATATAAAAATATGAGCAATAAGCTTTTAATATATTTCATCAACATCTAACACTAACAGATATCCGATACTATTTATGTAAATATCACATTTATTCTGTATATAAGGACAAATCATAAATACGTTTGGGAGTTTTTGTGTTGGGGCTGTCTTCAGATGAGCAAACACTTCTGTGCTTCATAGGAAATAAATGGAGTCAGAGTTGCCTCTGTAGTCGGGCTATCATGGATCTCATGGCCATGCAATGTAATATCAAAATGTCGAGATTAAAAGGAAGAACAAGGAGCATTTAAGTGGAAATGTCAAACCCAAAAGTGTATTTTGCAATGTTCAGTGAAAATATACACATTCAGGCTTTTGTGCATAGAAGAAAATTCTAGAATTCATTCGCCAAGGAAAAATAATTCATCCAATACAAAATAACTGTAACTGAAAGCTTTTCATCATGTGATTTACAGTTACAGAATTATCAATGCCAATGCACGAAATATCAAGAGCTTCATATTTTAAAGCTAGCAGTTCGAAAGGAAGGAGAAATCACTGATGAAAAAAAGAACCTGAAATAACTAAACATACACATTATCAATGAAATATATTTTTTCCATGAACCAAGAATGTTTATAAGGTACATCCTTATGCACATGTGGTAGTTTGATCTATGAATTCTGAAAATTACAATAAAGTATGTCTTCATTAGCATGTAGTAGTTTAGAATTCTCAAAACCACCCTAGGAAGCAGAATAAACACATTACTCTTCCTTTAGTTTTTTTTTTTTCTTCCTTTAGTTTTAAAGATGGAGGGAAAAGTCCAAGAACTTTTAAGTGACTTATCAATGGGAACGCAAAAAGTTGGCATACATTTCTCCTCCAAATGCTATTATCATTTCTTAAAAATAGTTTATTACTGGGGCTCCATGAAGTCTCCCTATTATTAAAGTGTATTCATTAATGGTTCTTAGTTATACATTCCTACTTATTTGTTACATAAATTGAAATGTCAAGGAATAATCACAGTAACATGTGGAGCATGTGGAGGTCTATTTTCTTTCCAAATAATTCCAAACTAAAAGCCTTTGCAAATCTGAAGATGTTTTATTAATCTCACCAGAAACCCTTTTATCTCATAAATCACAGTTACCATAATTGATACAACATTCAAATGTATTTATAACAAATAACACTAGATACGCAATTTAAATCTTTACATGGACACAACCCACCCTCCATTTACCAATGAAGCTTCTACCACGAATAATGCTAAATAAGAACTCTTCACTCAGAAAGTAGCTTCTTTTCCAAGATCATAAAAACCATAAACAACTCATCTGCTAATCCACACAGCCTGGGTTGGATAACTCAGGCGTGGAGTTCTTGCCACCCCTCTCTGAAATCTTACAAAAAAATGTTCACTTTTAGTAAAAGTAAACAGATAAAATTAGGATGCTCATGTCATTTCAAAATAAGAACCAACTACATTAAATAAAAGTGGTAATTTAAACTCAGTTGACAAAACGATGAATTTGCAAACTGCTCACAAAAACAAATGCAAGCCAACATCAACATTTTGTTGGATTTTCCCATAGAAATTTTCAAGTGGCACGATGCACACAGGAGACAAAGGAAATCATAGTATTTTGCGAGAAGGAATAAGAGAAGGAGGGTAACATTAAGGTGAGGAGAACAAGGAGCAGGTCACTCACAATGCCACATAAATGGCAGCTTCTTGCAGGCTGATTTAAATAAGTATTTAAATTAATGTAAATAATTATTTACACTGTAAATAATTAGAAAAAAATGAAGAATCCCCATTGCAATAAAAATTAACATTTAGAATGTGTATGGCTTAATCCGTATTACCTATTTTCATATATGACAATATGGATTATGAAATATTTTTAAATTCAAAATTCATGCCAAACAAAAGAATTGTTAGGGAAAAAATGGAAAAAATAGTTGGATTTATACTTTTCACCTTAAACCACATAAACTCCAGGTGGACGAACAATTTAGTAAAAGCACTAACGATATGGGAAAAATGTTTAAATAACTTAAGAGTGGAAAAGGCCTATGTATCAAACATCATCCAGAAAGCAAGACAGATAAATCTGTAAACAACTGATACATTTCTGCACAGCAAAAACTACCATAAGCAAAATCAAAAGCCCAAACAAAAAACTGGGAAAAACTGCTTCCAACTCATATCATGAAGGTTAGAACAAGAAGCCCACGAGGAAAGATGAGTGCCTTTAAATACAAACTTCAGTTTAGCCAATAATGAGAAAAATGAAAAGGATCAATTTGGCAGAAATAAAGTTTGACAACTCTGTGCTGTTGTGGTTATGGAAGGAGATAAATCATACCATTGGTGGTTATGAAACTGGCGTAACTAATTCTAAAAAGAACAATTCTATCAAAAATTGTCCAAAAAGGATAATTTCTACCAAAACTTAAAATGCCACATATCATCCCTTTGATCCAGTAATTCCGGTTCTAGGAATTTATACTAGCCATCTACCCGGTGCAAAATATCATACACACAAATTCATTCTTTGCAGCACCGTTTTAGGAAGATTTATTTATTTGAGAGCTGGAGCTGGAGCTAGAGCGTGTGCGCACCTGCTTGCTCAGGAGAGCGAGGGAGGGGCGGAGCGAGAGAACCCTGAAGCAGCCTCCCTGCTGAGCTCGGAGCCCATCGGGGCTGGATCTCACCACCTATGAGGTCATGACTTGAGCCAAAACCAAGAGTCAGATGCTCTACTGACTGAGCCACCCAGGGGCCCCCGCAGCACATTTTTTTTTTTAATAGCAAAAGATTAGAAATAACTCAAGAACTTGAAAGATACTGCTTTAGAAAATTGTGGTACATCTACATGGCCAAACCTATACCAAAAATAGGAAGCTCTTCAGCTGATCTTGGGAAGATCTCAAAGATGCACTGTCAAAAGAAAAGATGGTACAGAACAGGGCATACGGTATATGGTATATGCCTCGCTTTCATAAACATAGGAGAGAAAAAAAAATACACGTATGTATATGTGTAGACCCGATCTGGAAGGAAACACCTGAAACTGTTGACACTGCCTGCCTCCAGGAGGAGAAATGGAGGGTTCCAAGACAGGGAAGGGAGAAAAACTTCCTGACACCCTCTAAATTAGCAATGTTAATACCTTATGAACTTAAAAAAAATCAAATTTATTTTAAATATTTTATTTATTCATGAGACACACACACACACACACACACACACACACACACACACACAGAGGCAGAGACACAGGCAGAGGGAGAAGCAGGCTCCCTGCAGGGAGCCTGACGTGGGACTCGATCCCAGGACCCCGGGGTCACGCCCTGAGCCACAGGCAGGTGCTAAACTGCTGAGCCACCCAGGTGTCCCCAAAAAATCAAATTTAAATTAAAAATTAAACACAAGCACAAAATCCATGCCAGCCACCTGAAATAGATACACAGCCGACACATGAACTGAATGCATGCATCCACACACTACACACACCACACACAGGAAGATAAAGGTAGTGTGACTCTAAAGCACCATTTCTGGAAAGGACCTGCAACTCCTGCTTTTAAACGATGCTACTGGTTGCAAATCAAAATCCCTTAAAGGGAGATTTAATTTTTAGAAATGAGTTTGTTATTCAGAGTCATGTCCCATCAAGTCCGAGAATATAAAAAAGTGATCATACTCAGTATTTTGCTCAGACGTTGGTTTTAACCACAGTAATGAGACCTGCCTCTCCTTGTGGCTCAAAGTACTTCTGAGGGCAATCACAAAAGAGGAATTCCAAAAACACTCCGCGAAACGGCTGCATCACCGAAATAAGTAAACGGCCTGTCAACGTGACTACTTTGAAGACTAACACTAATTTGGATGTGTTAGGTCTCATTACTACACAGTCACACCTGGAAGGAGGTTTTCGTGAGCCTCGTGGCTGCTGCACAAAAAATAAATATCACTCGTTCCCTATGTAATTATAGGCCAGAATGAAATGAGAAGATGAATAAGACCAGGAAATAGCAGCATCCACCGTTACTATGATAATCCCAACCACCACAGTGAAATGACTAAGCACGGAACGCATTAAGGAAACCCTTTTGGAGAATAACCTCGCTAGCACTAACTTAAACAAACACACCAGCACAGTATGGAGTCTATACTGAAGAGTCAAGAAAAACATATTATCCGGGATTTGCTTCAAAATAATGGTGAGGGAAAGGCATAGATGACACTGGTCCTGAGGGCACATTATTGAAGAGAGTGAATGAGTAATCGGCCTACTTTTGTTTATGCTTGACATTTTCCACAGTAAACGTTACAAAAAGGAAAAAATGGCCATGGAAATACAGTCTTGAAAACAATCATATCTTAAGGGCTGCACGGATGCTGAGAATAAGCAGATCTTTTTTCCAATGGTGGATTTTTAATATTTTAATAGAAAAGAATTAATCTGTAAGGTTGTATGTTAGCCTAGGGTACTTCGTAATAATATGAAGACCGTACCAATTCTGGAGCAAGTGGCTACTGGCTGGGGAATGATCTTATCTCTATAAACTATTTATACTAATATATTTGAGTAAAACTACAGCCATCATCCAACTATCTTTAATGCCAAGAGTATGTTTGAAAATACTCTTGAGGGAGTATCATAGGTTTGCCTTCAAATTCCACTAAATGTAAAATAATCTGTACACATTTAAGTGTTAAATATTAAGTGTTTTTTAAACTTGACATTTTTGTGGTGAATATGGTTCAAGCGGGGCAGTAATATATATATATATTATATTATATATATACACACATATATATACAATATATAATATATATTATACATACACATATATACAATATATATTATATATATTACATATACACACATATATACTATATATTATATATACACACACATATATACTATATATGTATTTTATATATATATATACACACATACACACATACACGTTACAGGGTTTTTATGGAATTCAATGAACTTCACATTGAAATGTAAAGCTGCTGAAAGACAGGCATGAACTTTGATTTTGGATTTATACAGTCATCTATATTCTCAAGTTTATCCCCGAAGAGCAATAGCATGAAGATATGGTCAGACGCCTGGAGCATAGGATTCAGCTAGGATCACACTTTTTTTTTTTCCTGGATGGCGCTTTTGATCTTGGTTTCCTTGGCAACATGAAATCCATTGGAGGAGGCTTTGGGGGAGATGCCAGATTTATGAATGTGCAACATTTCTGCTCCCTGTGCTAACTTTTCTCAAGTCAGTTAAACTGTACCTGAAAAAAAAAAGAAAAAAAAAAAAAAACAGTACCTGGTCTTGCTACCTTAATAAGAAAAGAAAAAAATGGACTGAAATGGTAAGGATACTTTATGCTCTGAAAGCATATATTCTTTAAAATTCTTTAAGGTTTGTAGGGTATAAAGTGACCAGCGCCCACTTTATAACCAGGCTGAGTGAGGTTTTAACTCTGGCTGGCTTCCATGTTTCCTGGTTGTGTAGTTGGTGGTGGTGGTGGTGGGGGAAGTTACTTATTAGCTTCTTTGCCTAAATTTCACCAACTTTAAGACGGTCATGTCAATCACAATTCTTCAAACATATCATGAGGATTGAGTAAGAGACATCAGGGCTAATACTCTCTGTGAGTATACAACGTCTAGACTGTTCTAAGCGCTTGAAAAACAACTCACTCAGGGCACCTGGGTGGTGCAGTTGGTTGAGCATCGGACTCTTGGGTTCAGCTCAGGTCACGATCTCGGGGTCATGGGGATTGCCCCACACTGGGGTCTGTGCTAGCGTGGTCATGTGCTAGCTTGATTTTCTCTCTCCCTCTGCCCTCCCCTCACTGCGTGCTCACGCGCATGCACACACACACTCTCTCCCAAACAAATAAATTAGTCTAAAGAAATAAATAATTAATAAATAAATAAATAAATAAATAAATAAATAAATAAATAAATAAATACAGAACTCAGTCGATCTTTACAACCTCCCTATGACGTCCACAGTCTACCAGATGAGGACAGGTAGGCAGAGAGATTAGGTCACTTTTTCCCAGGGCACCGGTAGGATCAGGATGTGAATGTGGGTGGTCAGACCCCAGGTCTGCACCCTCGACCCCTGCAGAGCACCAGAGAGCAGCTCAGGGAGTGTCTTTTCCTTCATCTTTGCAGGCTGACAGGTGACTGATAGATGGGGCGTCTAAGAAATATTTAGAGTAAAGCTCACTTTATTATAAAGGTGGTAAATGCCTTTCCTACTGTGTATTTTAAAAAATACTAATAATTAAGTGGAATCGTATAATTTATTGAAAAATCTGGCATTTCTTATTTGGATTTATCTAGTTTAGAATATCAAATATCAAATTTTCCAAACGGGTGTTTTACAAAAAGAATTTAACTGGATAATATAACATCCTGTCTTTCCAAGAGTGAAAAAAGTCATAAGATAACCTCTAATGAAAGTAGGATATTTTAAATGACCTGAGTAAACACACAACACTTTTTTTTTCTTACATTTCCATCAACGAAAATATGGTCACGGTAATTTCCTTCTCTTAGGAATAAATGAGTTCTCTTAGAAAATGTGTATTAATTCCATACTGGTAAATAAATTAATAGCATTACATTAACGTTACAGAAAATCATTGGAGGTAGCCAAAATTTCACTACCTTCTGAAAGGATTAAGTAAAAGGGAATAGCTACCACATTAAACTTGAATTATCCACCAGTAAGAAACTTTGGAATATTTTTAAAAATGCTAAAAATTATTCAGTTGCATGTAGGTGTTGAAACTAGATGGAGCTCCAAGCAATGAGCTTAAATGTGATGACTCATTAACTGCCTCTGTCATTATTATGGGTATGAAGTTTACTGCCAATCGTTACCAAATCTCCACTTTACTGAAATAAAATTCAAGTTGAATATATTGAATGATGATATTGGACTTCCATGCATATTGGAAATGTAGCTAAATCCTACAACACATGTACAACCTGAAAATAAAAATATAACCACTTATGAAATCACATGTTCTACAGTTACTGGCATTAAAATAAACCTGTTTTCTGAAGCTTCATTGGCCACCAAATCATATGAACTACAGAAATACCAAAATAAACTTATCTTGCTCTAAATGAAAATATAAATCCATGGAGGGGGGATTTTAAGAGAAAACAAACAAAACCCCTCAAAAGTACAGAAATTAAAATGACAGAATGGTATCTTTAATAATTCCAAAATTAATTATATTCCAGGTAAATGTAGTCTGGGGAAGCACAGTATTCCAATATTTGTTCCAGACATTTATTTTTTTTTTAATTTTCATTTTTCTAGCCCCTAAATAGATTTACTAGACTAATGAAAAGAGATATAATGGAAATTTCCAGTCCTTGGGTAGGTTTCAGGAGCCTCTTTTGGTGGCTCTGTAGAGAACATGAATAGCAGCGGAAGGTGGCAGTGCTGAGCTAGAAAACATAAACCTTGGGCTTTAACAAATCTTAGCTGGTTCACTGCCCAGGGACCCCAAAGTGATCATTACAGACTCTGTCATCGATACATAATGTAGAGCTCTAGCAAGCCTAACCATTAAACTAAATGTCTGTAAAATGACCAAAGGTCCCGCAATAAGAAATCAAAGATATTCAATGGGTTTCAAGAAATAAGCTCTTTATAAAGTACTGTTACCCGACCTGGACAATAATGCTTTTTTTCCCCCCCAAAAAGTAGTGAATTGTGTTTATCAAAAAACAGTGAAATGCAAGCCTTGTAAAGGAATCAATGAGGCAGAAAGGTCCATGCAGCTTACCATTCGTCAGGAGAGCAACCATAATCCTCAGGTTCGGGGACATGGCTTCAGAAAGCAAGAGGAGGGGGAAGAGAGGGAAAAAAATCATCATCACAGACAGGCCGGAAACAGAGGAGCATGAATAACGGAAGGACTGAAAGACGGATCTTGAAAAGGTTAAGAAAAGGAACTTTTAGTTGATTCTGAAAGAATGGCAGTTGGTGTAGTAAGTAGGACATGATTTATGGTAAACTAAGCAAGTCTACAAAATTATTCTGTAACAGGACAGCTCACTTGCCTCTCACTGAGGAACTGATTCATTTTATTCAAAGAATTCAGTATTCACCAACAAATATTTTAACCTGGAGTTTTAGATACATGCTTAAACCGATGGAAAGTTACATATTATATAATTATATGTAATTATAAAATTAGATATTATAATCATAAAATTACATATTATATATGTCATATATAACAGTCACAAAATTACATATTATATATTATATTATATATATATATATATAAATGTTTTAATGAAACAAACATAACTAATACCTAGGGACAAACTATCACATTGATGAAATCTGCCAGATCACATCAGAAATAAATGTGACTACCATAAAGTAATGGATCTTTAAACAGGCACACTGGAGTAAAAGTCAACTAGATTTCTATAATTAATTGGAACTGCGTTTTAAAAGATTAACTGATACTCAAAATTGTTCACTTAAATCATAATTCACTCATTAAGCCATTTGTTATCTCACTCAGAAAATACCATTCATCAATAAGTTTAATTTCCTCCTTTAGCTCATTTGAGCCCCGGGACAAGTCCGACTGACACGCAGCCTTTGTTCTAAGCAGCCAGTCACGTATTTGCTCTGAAGTGGCCCATAATACGTGGCTGAGCAGATTTTCTTTTCCTTCTCTACGTATTTATTAAATTTTTCTTCCTATTGTCCAATGTTCTCTGGCTTTATTGAGATATACTTGATGGATAACACTGTTCAAGTTTCAGATACAACGTGATGGTCTGATCCACTTCTGTATATACTGCAATAGGACTACCACCGCGTAGCTAACACCCCCATCGGTCACGTAACTACCATTTCGCGTGCGTGTCGTGGGAAAACTAACCTCTACTCTCTCAGCAGCGAGGACAGATCTTATCTCTCATTTCTTTCACTATATATGACCATTCAATAATTTTTCTTTTCTTTTTTTCTTTATTTTTTTAAAGAATTTATTTTTAAATATTTTATTTATTTATTCATGAGAAACACAGAGAGAGAGAGAGAGAGAGAGAGGCAGAGACACAGGCAGAGGGAGAAGCAGGCTCCATGCAGGGAGCCCGATGCGGGACTCGATCCCAGGACCCTGGGGTCATGCCCCAGGCCAAAGGCAGGCGCTAAACCGCTGAGCCACTGGGGCTGCCCTCTTTTTTTTTTTTTTAAGATTTTATTGACTTAATTTGAGAGAGAGAGAGAGAGTGCCAGCACGCACAGGAGTGCGGGGGCGGGGGGGGGGCAGGAGCAGCAGCCGCAGCGAGCCTGACCGCCCCCCTTCATCCCAGGAGCCGGGATCATGGCCTGAGCCGGGGGCAGGTGCTTCACCTACTGAGCCGCCCAGGCATCCGGCATCCCAATATTTTTTCTTTTAAATTTAGTAGCTACCAATAGAGTCTAAAGAAATGCAGAGTTCAGTACAAATATAAAGTCATTCATTGCTTCTGAGAAACATAACCCCCCTGAAAACTCGTGGAGTCCCTCTGGCCGCCACCGCCCACGCACTGTCTTCACCCTCCAGCAACTGGCCGGCGAGGCCTCACCGGGCCACCTCCTCCAGCGCACCGAGTCGCCTCCGGGCAGCGCCCGCCACGTCCAGCCACACTGACGGCGGTGCCCTCTACCCACTAGTCTCCCTTCTACCAGGTGGCTTGTTGATGCTCCAGGGGGAGGCGAGCCGAGCCTCCCGTGGGCTGGGCTCCCAGACAAAGACGCCGCCCTCGGCTGCAGGCCCGCGCGTGGGGCATCGCGCTGATCGGTCGGGCCGGCCGGGGACCACGGTGCCCGGGTTCTGGCCGTGCAGGCGGTCCCACAGGGCTCGGGGCCCTTCTCCTGGGCACGCGCGGGCCTGGCAGGGCTGGGCGCTGTTCGCACCCGGGGAGCCGCAGGGGCCCCGCGCACCTGCTCCTGAACCTGTGTGCACCCTTCCCCGCCAGCGCGGCTCCAGCAGCTCTGGCAGGTGCTGGGGGTCGCTGGCATTTGTGAGCGTGTCGGGACCCCGGTCTCTGCCCGTGGAGCTCTTCACTTAACCAAATCCCTTCTTCTAGCGCCACTCAAGCATCTGCTTCTCCTGGCGGGGTCCCCGGCCTGCCTGATGGGCTCGAATCCCCATCACACACTCACCCGGTCCTCCCCCTCCGTGCAGCCTGTTAGCCTTGATTACTTATTAACACCCATTTACCTCCAATCAACCACCAACTTCAGGAGGGCAGGAGCCATAGGAGCTTTCACCGGTTATTACAACCCCATCATCTAACAAGGTGCCACGTACAGAAGGAGATAAAATTATTTGTGGAAGTCTGTAAATAAACAAACGAGAGGTGTCTCCCCAGCTCTTGCCCAGGTGGGCAGTAAGATAAATGTGTTGGTTAGCATCTAGGCCTCAGGGCTAAGTTTTATTAGCCCTGTGATTGTGAGGTCTCTTTTCTTTCTTTCTTTCTTTCTTTTTTTTTTTTTTTTTTTTGATTGTGAGGTTTCTTGTGGTGAATCTCTTCTCAGTGTGAAGCATGGATCCTTTTAGCAAACATACTGGTAAACAAAATATTGTCGGGTTAAGCCATTCGCGTATTGTATTTATATATACATAAGGATTGTTTTTAAGGAAGTTTCATTTTTTTTACTCAAAGGGAACATGTCAATGAAATGTTTTTGGCGTTGATTAAACGACTAACCCAATAAAAATCACTATTTAGTTGGCTTACTAGAATTTTTTTTTTTTAACTTTAGAGCTTTGTACTGTGTTAAGCTTTGCCCAGCTCATCAGCTCATTCTAATAGTAAGGTCTAAATTACTGACAAAGATTATACTTAGGATAAGAGCCTCTTATATTCACTGTTTTGAGAGTCCTAGTCACTGAAACATAAAATTTTGCCTCCTTACTCCTTCCTGGTATTCCAGTTACTTTGATAAAACCAACCCACTTCCTATAGGAAGGAATTTGCTGAAATGACACTTTAACAAATGTTTAACAGTAGAATTTCTAGTCTCTAATAAGTTAAATTTACAAATGACATCAATTTACACTTAATCAAAGAAAGATCTAATGAAACAATCTAGTAAGTTTAAACATAGTGGCCTCACGGATAAAGTTGAACTTGACAAAATAATCATCACTACGAAGTGATGGACAAATCTTTATTGTGTTGCCCATCACGAATCCAATTTGGCCGTGGATATGTGAAATGAGACAAAAATTGCCAACATTAAATTTGGAAGCATTGTTTTAAGTGTTAAATATTAGCATCTGCCTTTGGCCCAGGGCATGATCCCGGGGTCCTGGGATCGAGTCCCACATTGGGCTCCCTGCATGGAGCCTGCTTCTCCCTCTGCCTGTGTCTCTGCCTCTCTGTGTCTCTCATAAATAAATAAATAATAAATAAATAAATAAATAAATAAGTAAGTAAGTAAGTAAATAAATAAATAATAGTGTCTTACAAATCTAAGAAAATACAAGGCAAAAATGAAGACAAGTCTTGTTCTTCGAACTCATAAGAGCCAACAGATTTCAGCCCTGACTCTACCTAGGGTAAAACCAGGCTTTCTGTTACTTCTTAAAAATGCTGAAGGATCAGTTCTGAAGTTGTAACCCCAAAAGCATTTGTTAGTATATGATGATGTGTGGTGCTCTCCTTTGTTTTGCTAGTCCTGGGGGGATAAACACCATGCTTTCTTCTGCTGGAGTTAAAAGGAACTGATATGTCATAGTTGCCCATATTAATCAAGTGTTAACGCTGCTATAATGCAAACGGATTGCAAAACCATGTAATTTCCCGGCCTGGGTTCCGATAACCCAAAAGTGACCAGAGGAAATTCCACAGAAAGATGGCTGGCAGTAATGACTTTTCTTGCTGAGTTTGGTGGAATTAAGGGACAGTGGTGTGTCTTTTACTGTAAAGACCTAAGCGTCTGAAGTTTCCTTTATGAAAGACATTTATCACCACTCTCTACAATGCTGACAACTCCAGTTGTCCATCAGGATGTCTGGGGGAGGGGACGTTGATGAAAAATCAGGATTAAGGATCGTAAACGCACATACACAACACTGCACGATTACTGGAAGCAGTTTAACAACCAGCTTCACTCAGCAAGGCTTCTGGTATTCTCAAAAACATGACATATCACCGGGGAAAGGGATGTATTTCTGTTTACATAGTTAAATTTGCAAACAAAGGAACACCTTTCCTTTTATTTCTAATAAAACAAGTTATTATGTTTTTTTATATCCAGAATTTTATATCTGGAAAAGAACTTCAGAGATCATCTTATCTCACTATCCTCATTTTAAGGAGTTTGGGTCAAATATGCAGGATGTCAAAAGGTGTGGATGCATCTGCCCCACAAAAGCAGCTAACCAAATTACAAGGCCAGAAGCAATTGGTGGGGAGGGAGGAGTTAAGGACAGCCTTTTCTAGGGGAAGAGAGAGAGCTTCAGATAGAGGAAAGATGCAAAATGGCATCCAGCCCTGGAAACAGTAAGTATGCTTCTTAAATTAACATCCTGTCTCTGCAAGTGTGAAAGAGCCATTCAATCAAATGTCTTTTCAGCTTCATTTACACACGTAGTTTGAAGTCATTTTAGTCACATTCTCTGCTAACCCAAAGAATAAGGATATATGCCCCCATCTACTTCTCTTTGTAGACCTTTGTATATGAGCAACCATTTGCTTTTACAATTCTTGGCCGAATGGTTATTTATTTATAATTTTAACTGAGGCATTTTCAAAATTCATTATTTTTTACTAGCTTACTGCTTGGAGACAGAGTGTTGAGTGGGGAAGAGTGGGTATAAGCCACAAAACCCAAATGCAAGTGGCCTTACTTGAATGGCTAAGAGATCAGTATTTCCCAGTCTCACTTGTTAGATAAAGTCAGTTGGAAAATTTGGTAATAAGTAATGGTCAAGGTCAGTCTAACCAAGGAGATCATGTCCTTTTAGGAAACGTACAGATTAATTTTCTCACATTACCCTCCAAAGTATTTCAAAAAGAAAGAAAGAAATGGGTTTTTAACAAGCATATTCTAAAGGACATTAGAAGCCTAATAAAAGTCTCTTTTAAAAATTTTTTAATTCAATTAACATGTGTTATTAGTTTCAGAGGTAGAAGTCAGTGATAAAAGTTTCTGATGGTAGCCATTACACACTGGATTTAAGAGTTTCATGTCTTACCTCCTTCCTACCATCAGAAATTTAGATTTCTCTGTGACAGCAAAGAGGTGAGACAATATAAGAAAAAACATATTGAAGGGATAACTATCAGAGAAAAACGATATTTTAACTTGAAAAATGCCCAAGGACATTCTGCATGTTATTACGACGCTGTACTCTAACTTCATGGCAAGGTAGAGGGACCTGTGTTTGTACTTCATGACCAGAGCCAGATGGAGACCTTTAGCAACTCTTAAAACATGGAAATACTACCACCTTGTAGGTAATTCCCAATGAAAACCAATTCCAAACTGTAACACACAAAACATACATGTATGTTGAAGTCAGAACAGGGGCTTTTTATAGTTTAAAAATTTCCCCTATAAGAACTCTCAAAACATACCAAGCTTTTAGCACTAATTAAACATGCATGTCATATTCTAATTAAAGGAGAAAAAACTTACCCATAAGCAACTCCAGCTATGGTGCACTTCTTAAACTGCATTACATTGCAGGTCAGAGTACCGGTTTTGTCAGAAAATATGTATTTTACCTAAAAAAAAAAAAGTTTAAAATTTCCCATCAAATTTCAGAATTCTTTTTATGCCAATCTCTCACAAAGGGGGAAAATACCCCTTGCACAATTACTTTTCTTCAATCTTGTTACGTTATGGACACAACAGATGCTATTAACTGATAAATTTCTTTACATTCATTAAGGGATATGTTCAACTGTTTTTTTTTAGTGTTTTAGCAATGAATCATTTCAAATATGAATAACGAACACTATCAAGATATTAGGGAAACTGCAGCCATACAGAAATATGCCTTGATATGGTCTCAATTTCCACTAGAAAGTGACACTACGGCTATTTAACATTTGTGGTGTCCTAAAACATCTACCAGTATTTCTCAAAAAAACAATTACAGAATTGGTGGTGGCTTGTGCAATTAACTTCATACATCTGAATTGGTAAGAAAAAGGATAATTCTGGCCAAAATGCTATTTGAAAAGTATGAGTTAGCAAACGGCAAAAATACAGAATAAGAACTGCTCCTCAGCTAGTATGTAAATATGGATTACAAATACACACATGTGTGTGTCACACACACATATGTGTGAAAACAGTATGAATTATACATCTAAAACTCTGGTTTGATTACTTTCATATATTGACTTACACAGCCTCATTGATCAATTTAACTTTTTCTCTCTTTCTGGTCAAAAGCTATGAGCAATTTTTATGCTAAGAGTTTATACTCAAAAATAGCCAGTACTTTATTACTAACCAGGTTATATACTGAGGGAAATCCCTTAGCACAATACCTTATTCTGAGAGCAAAATAGGTTTTAAATAATGTTTTTAAAACTTCGTTACCTAAAAATTAAAATTGATAATTATGTACTATCATGTATTTATGCTGATTGCTCAAGTAATGGGAAATTAGGAGCTAGCAATTCATATGCAAATATGGCAGAAATTACAACAAATCTGACCTCCAGTTTAACATATCACCTAGAAATTCAGTTTACCTGGCCAAGTTCCTCGTTCAGATTAGATGTTCGAGCCATAGCAGCAGTGTCTGTGGGTTCGTAGTGCATGTCGAGATCCTATTTTTTTTTTTTTTTTGGAAAAAAAGTAAAAGAAATTACTAAATGCAACTGGTAACAAGAGATTGACTGAAATTTTATTTAGCTAGTCAACTGTATATGCAACCACTCTCATCTATTGCCATCCCTATGCCATTTCAATTGATTTCCCTGAAAAGTACTTGGTATAGAATATTATATTTCACAGTAAGGGCAGGACAGCATGAAACTTAGAGCATATCTCTGCAATCAGGCAATCTTGATTTTCTATAATCTATCTTTTCTAGATATGCGACCTATGGTAAGGATGAAATAAGATAGTGTATGTGAAGCGCTTCCTAAGGTGTCCGACATAGTATAAGTACTTAATGTAGCTAAATAACAGCAACTGAACATTGCTCAAATAACTAAGATTTTAAATCCCTAGAAAAATTACCCAAGAGATCCTATCTGGTTATATATACTTTCTTGACTCAAGTTCCTTCTACAGTATATACTCGAAAGCAAAATGAGTGCACTTGTCAAAATCCAAACAAAAATGTACAGCTTTTGTACTAATTTGTACTTGTTTTGTACCCATACATTATGAGGCTTGGCTATTAACCCTGTAAGAATTAGTATTTTCTATAATATACCATTTGATTAGCAAGTTAGAGTTTAATGATTTTCACATGTCAAAGGAAAAGGACGAATTTGCTTTCCCACATTTGCATTTCAGACTGATTAGTATCAGTTCTGAAGCAGGCTGTTGACTTATAGGTGTCATGTTTTAAGAAGGATATTAAACAACTGAGCAATGTTCAGAGAGGAATGAATGAAATGGGGAGTAGGCTGGAAATCAAGTCTAATAAGGAACAGAAGGAGACAGGGAAGATGTGATAGAAGAACAGAACATAGTAGCCTAGTTTTGTTTTGTTTTGTTTTGTTTTAAAATATGTATTTGTTTAGAGAGAGAGAGAGAGAAAGAGAGCACATGTGCAAAAGGGGGAGGGAGGAGACAGTCTCAAGCAGACTCTGCACAGAGCATGGAGCCTGATGAGGGGCTTGATCATATGACCATGAGGTCATGAGATCATGACCTGAGCCGAAACCAGGAGTGAGATGCTTAACCGACTGAGCCACCCAGGTCCCCTGCTGAGTTCTAATATTCTGCAAGGCTATTGTCCAGAAACAACAATAGACATTTTCACAAAAGTTCAGGTAGAGCCAGTATCAAAGGGGGGTGGTGGTTATTAATCTCATTTCCACACACAGAAAAGCTGCCTGGGAGGAGGAGAACTGTCAGGAATGTTATAAAATCTCTGTATAATAGAAAGGTGGCTGAAAAGCATAAGCCTGCTGGGTTGCTCCAACACTAAAATTATGCCATTATTTAAAGCAAATATTATTATCGAAAATCCAAGTAAACAATAATAAAGTGACTAGTTATTTGATTTTCATAATGAGTCATCTTATCATTTCTTATTTTAAAGTGGGAAACCTCGATAAGTTTTAATTGTAGTTACACAAATTTTATTACATAATTTTTCAGCAACATATTTCCTGTATGAAATAAACCATATCTGCAGCTCATTTTAGATTTCTAAATTATACTGGTCACCTACCAATGAATTAGGCAATTTGACAGCTGAGGTGGATCATTTACCATGGGAAGATAATGAACAAAGGCAAAAGGATCATCAGTTATATTTTTTAAAATGCTAATACTGTTCATTTGAAAGACTTTAAAATAATTTTAAAAAATAGCATCAAAAAACAATACCAAATTTTCTCAAAAGAAAATTAAATTAAATTTTTTGGCAGAGTAAGTCTGAAGGTTTATTTAATTTACATAAATTCATTAATTTTAGCTTTGGTAAAATAAAACTAAGAACACATTTTATAAACAAAATATTTATGAAACAGATGTCCAGCACATTTTCCCAAGACTTAAAAAAAAGTCTGAGAAGAAAAAAATTAAGAAAAATTCAAGCACAGCTGAATTTGTTTACAATGTGGAAAAATAAACTACACAGGTGTATAAAACATGACCGACAGCTTTGGTTGTTATAAGCAGTGAGTACAGTATTATTTGTACAGCACTCAACTGTTTAGGAGGCTGCTTGCGATGCTCCTTTGCTATATATTACCATCATGAGATGCTGGTAAACCATGTTTTATCATTCCTATGTAAAGGTCCAAGAAAATAAGTTTCAAAGAAGTCAGGTGGCTTGGCAAAGTTCACACAGCAAGTAAATATAGAACTACAACTATAAATCAGATATTTTTACATCAAACCCCATGGTGCTCCTTTTCCCCAGGACCACTGTGTAACCCAAAATACGTTTCCTTAACTGGGGACCTACTTCCCCAGAATGTCTGGTCTATAAACTTGTATGATTCTGAGATAAGAGTTTTTACTATAATTTTTACATGTCCAATGAATTTGTTACAATTATATTAGAGTAAAAAATATTTTGAAATGTCGCCTTGTAGTCAATAAGAGATAAGGTATCATTAAGATTTTGTTTCTGAGGGATCCCTGGGTGGCGCAGCGGTTTGGCGCCTGCCTTTGGCCCAGGGCGCGATCCTGGAGACCCGGGATCGAATCCCACATCAGGCTCCCGGTGCATGGAGCTTGCTTCTCCCTCCGCCTGTGTCTCTGCCTCTCTCTCTCTCTCTCTGTGATTATCATAAATAAATAAAAAATTAAAAAAAATTTAAAAAAAAAAAAAAGATTTTGTTTCTGAGAGATCAAAGTACCCGATCAGGGGGTTGCCTGGCTGGTTCAAATGGTGGAGTGTGCAACTCTTCAACATGGGATCGTGAGTTCGAGCTCCACACTGGGTGTAGAGATTACTTAAAAAAAAAAAAAAGTCTTCAAAAAACGCTACTGATAAAAAGACAAAACATTTATTTAGAATGATGAAAAACAATAATAATTTATATTTACCCAATTTATAAAGTATGCCTGGGTAAATTTCACCACTTCTAATGTAACCAACAAGCTGATAGGAATGAGATTATTGAAAAGGATGATGAAGGTCAAGAAATTCAGTCCAAAATTATTAGCACCACCATCTGTTGGGAGAGGTAGGAAGAAAGTCATTTATAGTCTTACATATTCCATTTGTATTGATCAGAACTTTAGTTTAACAAAACTTTTCCGTATTACACAACATATCTAGATAGATAGGGAGGAACACTGTACCGAGAACATAACCTTATTCTCAATACATTCAAGATGGAACAGCACTTTTTGTGTGTGTTCAGTATGTTGCTGGTCCTATTAAGAACTTCATAATGGTACTAAGAATGAAAGTACTACCAAATATTTCAAATTCTAAACAGAAGTTTAGAAACTTCCTGTTTCTAAACAGGAAGTTTAGAGCTATCAGAGACAGGACTGTGGGTTTACACATGTAAAATCTCAATTGGGTAAAATCACTTTTACCTAAATTCTTGAAAAGCACTTCCAATTTGAAGCATGCCTTACAAGAAAGCAAACAAAACAGCAGCAGCAAAACTAACCCAAATAGCAAAAAACAAGGTAGGGCTGTATCCCAGGCAATGACACCCTTCCTCTCCAATAATGAAAATAGAACAGCTATCCCAGACATGCTGTAAAGTATGTGAAGAAGCAAATTGATGGTGGTCATAACAGTTCTAATGTTGAACTAGTAAATCAATGCCAAAAAAAAAAAAAAAAAAAAAAAAGTTGGAATGGCCACAAAACTAAATCGATGTGATATAAACTAAAAAAAAAAAAAAATCAATCCTGCTACAAGGTTTACTAGAATTTGTTTTCATGCCTTTGGAAATTAAGTATTTACTAGTTAAGTACTCATCAAAAGGCAGTGCAGACTTATTTTCCAGAAATATTCAGGGACAGTGCATTAATCTTATAATCATAAAAGGATAGATGATCCAAAAAGGACTTATTTAATAGGACTTTCCCTAAGACAAGATGACCATTAACATGTACTGCATTTGTGAGTTCAAATGACAGTACATTCAATTTATACATTTTACAAGCATGTGCTCTACCTTCTGGTGCTTTTACTGTAATCAATCTGCTTTCTTTACCAGGTAGCTATCTAACCACCTGTGTTAAAATATTTTTAAAGAATGAATAACATTAAAAAAAAATTCATAAAAAATAAAATCAATAAACATTTTCTACTACTATAGAGTGATCATTGTATTTTTAAGGATCCTGAAATTTTAGAGACTAACAGTTTACTTTTACTGGAAATTGCACTGAAAAATAAAAATTAAATGCCCAGTTATCTTGGCAACAAGGTTTTCTTTTTAGGAATTATAGGAAATCCCATCAGCCGTGAAACAAAAATGTGGTTTAACGAAAGAAAAAATAAATGTAACAGGCACTTTAATACTTACAGTTTAGGTTGAGATACCAGTCCTTTCCAGAATGCCTCCGATTCCAAATGGCTGAGCCCACAGAACAGATGAGAGACATGGCAATTAAGATACAAAATAAAATCAAAATTTGTACATTCGTAATCCGTTCCACGTTTGAGAGTTTAAGTGGTGGACTTGTTGAATTCTGTAAAAAGAAACAAGATGAGCAATAAAAAATGTGTACAAATTGGTTTTAGTAATGTATATTCGGTATTTTGGTGAAGATGACAAAGTAAGTCACAGCTCAAAATCTATTTAGACATGGGTAGATGCCTAAAAATTATACAGAGAAAAAAATTCCACAGACTTAATAAGCTGTCAAATGTTAATCATCTTTTTTTCCCTAAAGGCCACTATACCACCAAGGCCTTTTTCTAAGAGGAGGAAATAATATTCCTCTTACAGACATAACTTCTGCATCATGGGAGGGCAGATGAACAGTGTGCATCACTACTTTAGCAAGTAGGGTAGACTAGAAGCACAGAGCATCTCAGCTCAGGAAGAAAGCCAGAGATGGTGGCCGATGTGCCCAGAACCAGAGACTGGAACGTTCCAAAGCAGGAAGGCCACAGTGAAAGGATGTCTGGTTTCCAGATTTCTGGTGGCATCCCTGACTGTTCTACCGAACGTAGCAACAATCTAAGTAGTCTTGGCTATAAAGAACAACAGAAGTAAGTTTCCTCAGGTATAAAATAATGGTTTACAAAATTTATAGAATGGTGACGGGTGGAAGCATCATGGTTAGGGTGGAGTCCTTAAAAGGATTGCCTGTTGATAACGTCTCTGCGGCTTTACAGTTTACAAAGTTATCAGACCTTGAAACAGATTTTCCTGTAGTATCTTAAAATAGTTCTTCGCCTGTGCATCTACCCACTGAACACTCAACGATGTTATAACCGAGAGAAGAAGCATCCACAGGCCACGTGTAAACATTACAAGGGCTAAGACCAAAGCTGATTGAAAATAGCTGAACATAACAAGGATACCAAAAAAGGGTCAACACTTGACTCACAAATTCTTAATTTTATGAAAAAAAAGGAAAACAGTTGTAAAACTTGATCACTGCATTAGAGTAAAATTATAAGACAAGTACTTTAATGCAGAGCACTCATCATTACGTAGACAGCTAGTACCAATCGCTTCAACAGCTACTAAATGCTGCCGGGGAACCAATACATAAAATCAGGAAGAGTTCATGCACCACTGATCTCTGATGAACTCCCCAGGATTCCCGTGTGCATGAGCCACTGTATAGCCCCACACGCCGAAGAACGAGATTCTGAATGTACAGAGTGGGGCTCAGGAATCTGTGACAGATGGTCTGCTATGTTTGGGATTATTGCACAGAGAGCTACAAATAGCACATTTTCAAGAGAATAGATCCAAAAGGTTTTCATAGATAAAAATCCCACCTGCATCAGTTTGGTGTCATGTCCAGTGTAGACAACTATTCCATGAACCCACTGTGTATTTCTCAACTGGGCGCCTCGAAGAAGAATCTGATCTGCTCCCAGGGGGACAGTGCTATGGCAGATGATGTTGACATTAGAAACAACATTTTTTAAAACGCTTAAGAATTCTATAGCTACTACATAGTTTCCACGGAGGTTCTGCTATTAAAATAGCCCTTCTCACATTTACTTTATTTTTAGAAAAGAAGAAATTTTCCTACCAGTAAAGAATTTTCTAACACGAGGACAGCTGGAAGGAAGCATTTCAGTTGCTTCTCCTTAGCACCAAATCAGCCATTTCCTACAACTTCACTATCCAAGATAGTAGGCAATGTTTTGGAATTCAGAGGCTAATTGTCAAACCTATTTAAGACTTTTCCTGATTTAGTCTGTTTAGGTTTCTGAGATGTTTGGAAGTGGTAAGATTAAGGGATATGCTCCCCCTCCCACAGCTAATTAAAAATAGCTTGGTGCATGATAAAGGTTCAAAATATAGACAAGGCAAGGTAAATACACAGATCTCATCATACATTCCTGTTGCCATCCCTGCCCCACAGAGACAAGTCCCTGTATTTAAAATCTGTATGGGAATTTATTGTATTTGGATATCAATTCTCCAAGAAATGTAAGTATCCAGTAAATGGTAAGCATCTAACAAATCTTAACCATTCCTCAGAAATGACAGCAGATTGAGGATTATCTATTCCATATAATCCTCAAATCCTTTAAACCACATTTTTTTTCAAGAATAAAGGCCAAGTTGGGTCTTTTGTGGGTTCTTGGTAAAACTACCATTACGGTAGGCTGTCGGTTGACACAGCTTCATGCAGAGACATCTGAAAGATACAAGCTATCACAGACATAGCGGGATTCTTGACGGAAATGTACTACACAAAATGTAATGGCTCAAGGATTCCTATTAGTATGTCTTTACTTTAGTGAAAAAAAAAAGAGCAAGAAAGAAATGTCAAGTATAAAGAAAAATATATTAAAAAAAAAAAAAAAAAACTTCTGTAAAAAGAAGGAAACTATTTTCCTAAGAAAAGACTTCAGAACTTTTTGGCCGTAGAGGCAAGGTGAGGTTGAATCTTTCATTTCTGATGGGCGTTTAGGTCTAGAGCTAGCAGAGGCTTGGACCTCGGATCTTCTTTCAGGAAGTACACGAATGTCAACTGGCTCAGGTGAAATCAATTCAGATGTGTGGGTCATAACAGCACCTGAAGGCCTCCACTTAAGCCCTCTGGAAATGGTGTATGCCAACTTAGAAAAAGAACACAGTGTCTATAATCCTATAATTCTTATTCTTTCTGCACAACGGGATGCCTTTCAGACCCGTCTGGAGAAGAACCCCCCTTGTGTATACCTCAAGATTTGCGGCGCACTTCAGAGCTGGGAGAGGACCTGAGGCCTAAAACACATTTCCAAGAAATTCTTGGGAAGCTGTTAGACTATGCTCTGGGGTACACATGGGCCAAGTGTTCCTCACATATACAACAGGGTAGGACAACTGTCATCTCAGCATTTGTGGTGTGGATAGATTGGAATTAGATACAGGCTCATCAAAAGCAAAAAACAAACAAACAAACAAACAAAAAAAAAACGAAAAACAAAGAACAAAAACAAAAAACCAAAAAAACCCCTTTTCAATTACAAAGACTCAACAAGAGTTAGTTATTAGATATCATCAGAGTTGGAATCCCAAAGCTTCTGGCATTAGACAATGACTCTCATCCTTAATAACGGAATCAAAGTCCGCTCATTCCAAACCGAGGGGCTCCAAGAGCTCTGGGTAATCACTGTAAAAGTTAAATGTGCTACAAATACAAAGGTATCTGTTTCCACCTTTCATATATTTTAAAGCATATTATATACATTCTACCTGTACCCTGTACCCTAAATCTTGGCGCTATAATACAAAGCTTCTCTTTGCATGGATTTGCTTGGCATTGATTTTGATGGGGAACCGATAAGAGATGGAAGCTGGCCAGTTAGGAATGTCAGACTACAGAAACATTACTTATACACATGGCCAACTCTATTATTAGTCTACAACCATATGTTCACTCTGTGAGGTCACTCTGTGCAAATTTTAGAACAATATATAATTACTTCACAAATTACAGGAAAGCTTTCGGTGGATCTGAACGGAGGATGACAGTTTAGGGTCTCTTTCAAATGTCCTTTAGACTTCAAATACTGGAGTAATGCAATTACAAAACAATGAGGCCGCTGATCATCTCCCTCAGGCTGGTGGGATGATCTAGTGCACTGAGCGGGCCTCTAGGGTGAGGCAGGGGAGATAGGGAGAAGGGAAGGGAGCACAAGAGGAAGAAGAGGGAGATAGGAAAGACCCCACCCTTCCTGCCAGGTTCTGCTCCATTTCTGCTCCCTTTTGCAACAAAGCTCCCTGGACAATCTGTCTACACCCCGTATTTTCAACTCCTTCCACTATCTCAGGTCCACTCATTCAGGCTCCACCTGTTCTAACCAAGCTCAAGGATTTCTACTTTGCTAAATCCAACTGTTCATTCTCAGCCTCATTGCACTTGACCAGCAGCAACATCTGACCCACTTTAGTCACTTCCTCCGCCTTGGTAGAGTTTCTTCACCCTATCTCAGCTTCCTTCCAGACCAACCCAGTTTGGGTTTCTTTTGCTGGTCCCTCCTCTTTTCCCAGCCTTAATGTTGCAGTCCTAGGACAGTCCTTGGGACTCCTCACCTTTCTATCCATCCCCTTTCATCCTCAGTGATTTCTTCCACGTCCATGGCTTTAATTATCTATGCCAACTATCCCAAAATTTATCTCATGATCCAGACCTCTATCCCAAACTCCAGGCTTATATATTTACCTGGCTCCCTGACACAAATTTATAAGTTCAAAACTGAACTGCTGGTATCCCCCCTCCCCAACCCCTGAAAGGATCCCCATTCCACTCAGAGTAACACCCTACACAATGGCCTTCAAAGCCTTGCATGGTCTTTCTTTTATTACTCTGTCTTGGTGAGATTCCAATCCAACCATACTGGCCTCCCTGAAATTCTATAACTACTCCAGGTGCTTCTTCCCCACTTTAAGATGATGTAATAATAATGCAACTAATGATTGTAATGACTATTCCTTCTGTCTAGAATCCTCTCCCTCTAGACATATAAATGGCTAACGTCCTCACTTCCCACTCACCTTGTTCAATTATTACCTGCTGAATGAGACTGTAAGGATCCTAACTCAGAGTGATTCCCTCCCAAGGACTCCCAGTCTGCCTTTCCTGGGCTACTTTTTCCAAAGCATTTATCATTTTCAAACAGTATAAAATTGTCTTATTTATCGTTTTATTGTCGGTTTGCCTTTCTCTTACTGCAAGAAAATAAGCTCACTGGGGCAGGTATATTTATCTCTTTTGTTCATTGGAGTCTCCTTAACACCTGTAACTAGCTTAGGCCACTCGACAGAGAAGAGGACAAGAAATTTGTCTTGTACAAGTACGATGAACTCCCTGAGGCACCTATAGGTCACAGGTAAGGAACCGCACCATGGAGATTGCAGACAGGCCTACAACATAAGTATTCTGGCCAAAAAATAAGCCACTACACAATGTGCCAGAAGCCTGGCATGTCCCTGGAAACATCTAACTGTCCGTTTGTCAGGAATCCCGAGGAAGCTGTCAGCTGTACCACATGCGTAGTGTCGAGAGCTAACGTTTCTGCAAAAAAACTCTTGGTGGAAAGCAATATAGAGCTGCTTAAGAAAGAGGTTTTGAGCATTCACACGTAGAGCATGAGAAAATAATACGTTCTCAGGCTTGGAAAACACTTAACCAATACACCGGGACACTGTGTTTTTATGAAGACCACTTTTACGTACCTGTGTCCATCAAGCCTGATGTTTCCCACAAAATCGTACAGATGTCTGTTTGGACTTTCACATTCAATTCTGCCAGAAAGTCTCATCAAATTGTCAATGTCTTTTATATCTGATGTTGCTGGTAAGCCCTGTTTAGAAATTTTTAAATACGCAAAAGAGTATATTAAATGAATTGTGTGTGGGAGGGCAGGAGGGAGGAAGAGGGGATTCTGAATTCACCTAGGCCTGAAGCTCTAAGAGATCCCACTATTTTATAAGCAAAGCTCCCCCCTTATACAATACTCTTTGCCAAATCATATTTAAGGGGATACCTTCCTATCTGCTTGAGCTTTTGTGAAAGTCTGAACACATATTTGAGACTATAAACTTTTCCGCAAAGATATTTTGAAGTCTTCAAAGATTATTTTGAAGTCTTCTTTTATTTTTGCTTCCAAAAATAGAATTAATATTTAGCACTATACAGTCTGTCTGCTGAATCTCAAAAAAGAGAATGCGAAACAAATAGAATCTGCGTCCAAAGAAGAGTCATTATGCTTCTGTTCTTCTAATCCACAGAGAAGGAAAACTCAAAAATAGTTCTTCCCTCTGGCCAAATAGATTCGACCAGCTGGAAGTGGACAGGCCCCTGTTTCCCCAGGCATGTGGAGTCTGGGTGCTAGGGTGACCTGCTTCCCCCACATCCAACCTTCCCACGTGTCATTTCCATCATTTACCTAGAACCCAAGAGAGTACGTTTTGTGAAGTCCCTTTATTTTTTTATTTTTTTTGAAGTCCCTTTAAATGATCTTTGCTTTCTGTCAGGGACGGTAGGTGAAGCAAACAAAGAAATCTAAAACTATTCCCTGAGATTAGTAAGCTTTTAAGAACAAGCAATGCAAACTCTGTCTTTTCTTTTTCTTTTTTATTTTTTTATTTTTTATTTTTTTTAAACTCTGTCTTTTCAATACGGCAAAGCCAAATCATAATTTGGCCCAGGGAAATAGGGGCAATAAACAGGTGACCCCATGTCAAGGCACTTAGAACTATTAGTACTATTATTATCAGATTGTTGGCTACTACTACATAAAATACTAAAAATATTACAAAGAGTATCTAGATGATGGACCATATTTCATCAGGCAAATAAATCTGAGTCTTCCATTATACTTGAGGATACCTCTTCATAGTGGCTCATTGAGAAGGCATTTGCAATTAGATAGAATTACTTCAAGACAGTAACAGAAATAAAGCTCCTGATTTCATGTAACAAATCAGCAAACATCATATAAACCCGAATTAGATCTTACCTGCCTAATTTTCAGGTTTGTTTCACCATCTAAATTGGAAGTCTCAATGTAGCACATGGCCTGGGGCTCACTGTTGTTTAAAATTGAAAAGCAGAAAGATTTAGTGGGGGAAGGAAGCATAATAATAACTTATTTAAATGCCTAGATTCCCTGAAGCCTTTTGTTCTAAACAAAGCTCTAGCCCTCTAGTTTGATTTTCAATCTAATTGCTCATGTAGGACAACCCATGGATCTGCTTTTCAGCTAGAAGGACCCAAAAGCAATTTCCTGACCACAATCAGTACTGATCTTCAGGATAATGAAAATGATTAGATTTGTCATAGGATACTAAATTTGCTCATCCATACAGACACAACACAGACGGCATCGGAAATGTAAAGCAGTTTGTGTCCAGATTTGTCTCCAGCTCAAAAATATCAAGTGAGATTTCATGCTTGTAGCCCATGTATAAATTGATTAAGGAAAGTGTTTGATTAGAGGACTCCGATTGCTGCTTGTGCAAACTCGCATTTACTACCTTTTAAGAAAAGATGAATAGGATCATATGAGTCATAATATTTACATTTTAAGGCTACTTAAAAAAAAACGTATGAACATATTTTACAATGAAAGAGGATATCCACTTTTCTCCTCCTATTTTTTGTTTTGTTTTTTTCCTGCTTCTGTTCTATTTCTTGAGGTCCTTCGAGAGATTCTCCTGGTAGAAAACACTAACACTAAAACCAGCCAAGTTGGCCATCCTATCCCTTGACCTAAACCCAGGAGATCCACCAGAGTGGTTTCGGGGAGGCCTTCATAAGCTGACTTGACATGCCCAACAATGATAGACAGGAGAATTTGCCTTCTACTTGTATAATAGGATCTTCAAGTATAAGGAAAAGTGTTCTCAAGTTATATCGATTTCATTAACACTTGGCTGTACAGTAAGCCTAATTAATATCACATAACTCTGAACGTAATCTCAGATTAACATATGTATTCACAGTTAGGAAAAAAAATGTGTCAGTTACAAACATCTGGAATCTTCTAATCAACTTTCAATTTGTACATGTGCAAAACACACTATTCCAAGTTTCAGAAATAGGCCAGTAGCTTAGTTTTGTGGCCTTGAGGTTTGTGAAAAAGGCTGAAACATGGTCACTGATCAAATATTTTACAGATTTTTATTTTCTTATTTTTTAATTTTTTTACAGATTCTTTTTTAAAGTAACTTTGCAAGTTCTTCAGTTTACTGTATGGATTTTCTGTTTTCCCTCCCATAAAGGCTGATGCTTTTATTCCAATTGGAGAATTTTTTCGATATTTATATTTTCACGCTATCACTTATTCAACATTTGGCTTTTTATTACTGTCACAGTAGTAATTTGGCTCTGGTAACTGCTGCTAATTTGTACGTTATGTATACCTTTGAAACATAAATGGTTTATGAAATCATAAAACATATCTTCTGAATATAGAAGCACAATGAGAAGCAAATGCTAACTGAATGATGTGGATTCTGTATTTTGGCAGTAAAATGCATTAAAATATTACTGATCAATATATCCAAGGCCATTCTCACGTTAAAATAAGAATAACATTCTGGTTTTTCTTATTCGACAAAGCAATTTTTCTAGGACTTTAAATGGCTGGGAAGTTAAAAAGTCAAATTGCTGACTTCTATTTGAAGCGGGGCAAATAAAAGGCATCCAAATTCAGAACATTCTCAATCCCTTAAGACAGCTGTTACTGAAGCAGTGCTTAATAGTGCACGAAAAAGCAGCAAGAAGTCTTACATGGGGAATCATGCTGGATAATAAATATTTCAGCAAATTACGTTGACATCCAAAATGCAAACCACAGAGAGGCAAAGCAGGCGTTTTGATTAGTAAGTGGAAAAATGAAACAAGATGCACATCACAATACAGACACTAGTGGACAGCTGAACTTTATTACAGTAACATGCACTTTGTCACGAATTATAAGTGGGATAAAAACCGATCCCAAAGCATGCGGTACAAAATGTACAACATCCAGCTTGGTGCAGGGGGTCCTCTGTAAACCCTATATAAACCCAAATTAGAGTCATAATTGCTGAAGGGATTCTACAGAACTTATAGAAAATTTTGAATATATGAATAACATGAAATTTCTCAATTACTTCATTTCATGAAAAGCTTCACACTGTTCATTCAAAAGAGCATCCTGGAGAGGTATTGGATTCCGCCTTCATATTTAGGCATGTTGTTCAATACGAATATATGTTAATGATGTAGAGGAAATTAAAATCTGCCTTTACAGTCATGCCTCACAGACTCCTATTGATAACAATAGGAGCTGAATCTGCCCACTTGAGGGACAAACAGCATCCAACACTGTATTCATAAAAGGCCTTTAAAACATCAGTAAAATGTCTATCTCCAAGAAGTATAAAAATTTTTGTGTTTTAAAGGAAGAGATGTTGAACTCAACCATCTTTGGGTATAATTGTTCTCTGTTGTAGGGTGAGGATCCACATACACACATCCTGTATGACTCAGTGGTTCTAACCTTGAGGACAGGCTGATGAGATCTGCTGGGAGATGTTCCCCATTGGTCACTTTCACTATTTCCCCTACTGCCACCTACAGGTCCCAGTTTAAAATAATTAAAACAAACAAACAAAAAAAAAATGAAAAACAGAAAAAAGAAAAAAACCAAACAAATGGACAAAAGAGACAGAAAGTTTGAAATTATTATAGAAAATAATACGTGTTAATAAAAATGTCTAATGCCAATTTTTTCAAAATTTATTTTGATCAGGTCTAAAGGCACAAGAAAATGTGAAGGATTATTTGCTTTTAAGTCCAATTTTCAATTTTTAACATGGAAACTTTTGATTTGTCACAAGACTCTCTTATCAAATAAAAACAATTTTAAAGAGAGAGCTACTTTATCTGATAAATTTTCCTTTCTCCAATTCCTCACTCTCATGCCATCTACTGTCTGTTTACTACCAGCCAAGAAGGAAAGAATCGTGGAAACCATGTTTTAGGCTTTTGAAAAACCAAGCATACTATACTAGTCCTCTGGGTGCCGCCCCCTGCCCAATACAAGAAAAGTATTAGAAACTTTCTGATTCCAAAATATTTTCAAAGTTAATTGCATACATATCATTAACTTTAATGCAAAGCTATAAGGATACAGATCTTAAGATGTTAGAAGGCATAATTGCAGCCTTTTGAGTTGTTTAATAATTAACAAAAGTCTTGGTGACCTGGTGATGCCTGGTCTTCAAAGGGTAAGCCTTTGAACTCAGGGAAAGTTTCTCAGAGGGTGTGAAACAGGTGTTCCAGGAACCTGTGTGGACTTGGATTAACAACCTGAGACATTTAGCTCTATTTTATTCTTTCTCAACTCATATATGTATTTGTTTGTCATATGCTAAAACCTCAGTTTCTTCACGTCAAAGTGATAACCAATCAGACACTAACTTTCAATCATGTTCATGCTTTAATTTCAGACTACTTCAAAGAGGGTGCACTCTTAGTAATTAATAATAGAAAAATATTTGGAAATTAAAATATTATAAACTGTTGTTTATGCTTACTATTAAAGGTGTTCACCTACAGGCAAAAGTCACCATGTCCTTATTTTGACAGTGTGGCATACTGAAGGTATTAGATGAGGCCTTAAGGATCTCAACGCTGACCTAGCATTAGCTCAAGTTAAATAGCAAAAAATAAAACTTGAAGTCAAGATTCTGCTTTCTGTTAAATGATGACAAAACTCCTATTTCTTTTTTGTTTGTCTGTTCGTTTTTGTTAAGTAGGCTCCATGCCCAGCATGGGGCCCAACGTGGGGTTCAAAATCACAACCCTAAGACCTGAGCTGAGATCTTGGGACACTTAACCGACTGAGCCACCCAAGCATCCCAAAACTTCTACCTCTATTTCTTAAGGCTAATGTAGGTTCACAAGAGTAAGGCAAAACTTTTTGAGGGGGGCGGGGAAAACCACCCTGAAAAGTGGTATTTTGCCACTGGGATAGAAATATGTAACTGTAGAACCTGTATACTTTGAATTCTACTAAGTAGTTAAATGCAATGAAATCAGATAATGTCTTTAAAAATAATCATCTTTGGAGCCAGTTCATCTCTGTGGATGCTATATTAGGATACAGAAACTACTGGGGCACCCAGCTGGCTCAGTGGATGGTGTGTGACTCTTGATCTCTGGATTATGAATTTGAGCCCCACACTGGATGTAGAGATTATTTAAAAATAAAACCTTGAAAAAGAAAAAGATGTAGACACTGTTTTGATCGACCATATGTATAGCTACACTACAACTATCTAAAAGTCACCACTGAATCTTTTTAATGTTGAGAACTCCTGGAAAAGTGCTCTGAACTTTAAGAAATTTGAGCATCAAGCTTTCTGGGAGACCTTGAGGTTGGACAGAGACAGATGAAAAATATTTTTAAAACTTTCCATCCATAATTAAGTATAAAGTCAGGGCAATATAATCAACTGTCTTCACACTTTTGAGCATATAAAAAATAAATACTGTAATTCATGGTTTGCATATATGATACTCTCTATGATAAATTAGGTCTCTATGATAAGATTAATCAGGAAAACATCATTACTTTCTTAAATTGCTAGAATGCTTTACTACCATTTTGAACTTCATCAGATGACATTCAGATGGTCAGTCATCTGCTACACTTATCAAACTTTTACTGAGTACCACCAAGTAAGTGCACATCGGTCTGCTGGCTAGACATTCTTAAAACTTAAATAAAAGATTACTGAATTTAAATAAAAAAGAGAAACAGAAGATACTAGAGTTTGGTCATTTATTCCATCTTCCTCACTTTAAAAGATGTGAAATCAAGGCCTGAGAGGTTACTATTTTGTTCAAAATCATGACACCAGGATGGGTAAGAACCCTGGCTTAATGTCTTCTCCTGAGCAAAGCTTTCTCTAGTATCTGATGTGAGACAATGACAGTAAGTTCACTGTTAAACTTGTTCTCTCCCAGCCACGTGTGGACCAGTATGTCTACTTCAGTTTTAGAACTTACCCTGATCAAAGCTGTAAGCAAAGGAAACTAATAACAGAAAGGTTGATTTAAAAACATATTAATTTTAATTTTTCTGAAAACAACACCTATAGGTAAGTGACACAAAAAGCTCCCAACTATAAAATATGAAAGCAAAGCTACCCACAGTTACTCAACTACCCACAGGCTTACTTCTATAAATATCTGGATAACTCTTATTTGCTCCGTTAAGTTTCACTAACTTGTTACATATCCAATCACTTTAAATAACGACCTGATTAAACAGATTTTGAAAAAAGGACACTGTCCATAATTATATGTGGATTTTACAAATAAAACTGTCCAAGGAAATGATGATAAACAACCTCTAAGATCTTAAAAAACATTTTTCTTAATTTATATTAGGACTAGTTTTACAGTTTTTAAACCCCAAACCATTTGAAAATCACATTCTTTAAAGGGTAACAGTGCCATATGTTCTGAATACTAATTCATGACTATCTTAAATATGAATAAAACAAAAATTATCTAAAATTCAGTCGTAGAAAGAACTTAAGAGAGCAATTAATTTTTTTGTTGGAAGAGTATGGCATTTCAAAAGGTATGACGACAAAAAAAAAATCATTCATCCATTCTCTTGTACTAATGCACCATAAAGATCAAGGAACTTTGGAGGGATATACGAATGCATCATAAAGGAATTTATCATGAACAAGGATTTGCAAGGTAAAATCAATAGAACTCAATCCATGTATTATATAAAATAAATGACAGGAAATCTTAGGAGTTAGTGGTCCACAGAAAACGATCTGGACATATCCAGAGGGAGAGGGTAGACTCCTAACTGTAATTATAATTTTTGAATTACACGGTATGGTACCTATCACTTATTCTACATGGCAAGCATGAAAGAGTCCATTAAGTCCAATCATATTTTTTTAATGTTTAATTCAAAATCATTAGAGAGGTTTAAAATTCTTCGTTTATTCCTTATTTCCTTGGAGAAATCACAAGGTCAATGCAGGGTAGAGAAACCATCCTCTACACTGTTTGAGCATCAGTAGGTATCTCTACCTTGATGAGAGAAGTACAGTGTCAGCAGGTATATACTCTTTGCCTTTTATTATAACTATATCTCCAACATTTACCTGAAAGAAAACTGGGAATCGGTTAATTATCTGCATTGAAATATAGTTACAAATATACAACCCACTGTATTTAAGCATAGAATACAGTAAAAAATGGTCACTGGCAAACAAGAACCACTTATCTTCACAACATGGCATAAAATTATCTAGGAGTGAGGCCAAGGATGGGGCAGTCCTTTAAAATATGAACACCGTATCTTTGTTTTTATCAACTATAGGACTTATCTTAATAATTTCATCCATTTTATCCACTTAATTGACATCTCAACTTCTCATATTCTCTCTCTGTGACATAAAAATAAAAAGGAGGAATTTACCCAATGAGATTTTTTCCTTATTTAAGGAAATCTCAATGCAGCTGGAAAAAACAACTTTTATACATTTGATCAATACTCCTCACAATGACTGTATGAAATAGGTGTGATATACAATTCACAATTTAGAGAGGAAGAAATGATTCTCAGCTTCTAATTTATTTGCCTAAGATCATAGTAGGAGGAAGAGCTTACTTACACTCAAACCTCTACCTAACTTTCTGCAAAGCCTGATTTTGCATAAGTAAATATACTAAAATGACCCCTTATATTAAAAAAAAAAAAAAAAAAAGCCAAAAGAGCTTAACCTTTTCCTGGTTTTACTATCTGGTAGCATTTTTGTGAGCAAGGCCTAAGGTCAAATTAAAGATACGATAAGGCCAGAAACCCTTTAGAAGGGATTCAGGTGACAGGCTTGTCACAAAACTTTTAGCAAATGATATAACCCCAACTAAGTAAGGACTTGACCAAATTACACTGATAACCACTCCCATTAAATCAGGAAAGTGCCCTCGCTCTTAGTAGCCAGATAAACCTACGAATCCATTTCAATCCTTAATCGAGAGAAGGCTTCTTTGTTGTTAGAGTCTTTTTATTCTTTCTTCTTCCTACTTTTCCCCGAACCCTAACATAACATTTTATTGGGAGGAAGGAGAGCACTGGTGTCTTCAGTGGGAATCATAACAAAAAAAAAATTATTTCAGAGACAGCCCACTGTAGTCTGCTTTATATACCTGGGGGAGGAACCATTAGGGAAGGTTGGAGGGGGCCTTCTAATTTATGGTATATATGCTGGTTACCCAGGTAGGGAAGCTCTGATTCAAAAGAGATGCTAGCTGAAATGTGGATGGTTTGAAATTGACAAATTTCGAGGGACCTTGGCATCAAACATCCCCTCCCCAAAAAAGGGCAAATTGGAAAATTAAAAAACAACCAACCAACCCAGCAAGTATAGGTGTGATGTGGCCCCATCACGTGTTGTCACATTCCTCTGATAGCACCCAAGATCAAGAAGCATAAGGCTACTGGGGCATTTAGAGACTGCGACCCAGGCTCCCATTTAAATGTTCTTTCATCTTCTCTTGTGTGTTAATGTTTGTTCTCCAATTAGACTAGAAACTTCGGAAAATTGAAATATTTGTCTACATGATAGCGTCAGAGTTGGATAGTTAGACTTAAAAAAAAAATCCCTAAATTGATCCTTCTGCTTTCCCACATCTTTATTCATTGTTAAGGCAAAAGCAAGGCCTGCAGTCATTAAACTGAAGACTAAAACAACTATTAGCACCTTAGAAGGTATCACCTACTTGTTTCAATGGCCTGGGAAAACCAAGGGCTCACTGAGAGCTAAGGTAGTTCTTGCAGTGGTAGGAGGAGAGCAGGGAACCTACTCACTCCCTGCGTAGGATTCGCATGTTTTAGATCACTTCTGAAATATATCCAAGCACCTCTCTTTCTTTTTTTGGTTCTGAGCTCCTCATGTGGCATTCACCCCTTCCAGCCTGGTTTGCACGTAAGAGTAACAGAAGAGAAGATCAAGATGGCAAAAACTCCTCGACCACATGTTCTCATTTTAGGAACATCACTACAGAGGAATTTTAGTTACCCAAATATTGGCATTAAGGAACTATTTAGGGCTTTAGGCTTCTACCTTGAGCCTTCTCAAATCACTGACACTAGTACCTACAACTGAGGATTATCAAAGTATGATAGGCTGATTTAAAAATCTTTGCCCAGTTGTAGGCCCTGACATATTTACATTTTTAATAAGGAATTTTTGAAGATATAAATTCTTAATCCAAAGAAATACATTTCATGCTGGAAATTTCATGCCTTAAAGCGACGTTAGAGAGTGACTGGTACACCTGCACAGAGCCCACCACTCTACTAGGCTTCTCTATAAAGCCAAGGACATTGGGTGGAGTCTAAGATTCCTCCTAAGTTCTCCACCTGCTACTATCTCCAAAGCCTGGAAACAGTCTGAGCTGCATCTCAATTTGAAGAATCGGACTTTGTGGTAAGGGCAGTGAAGACAGTAGCTCACATGTCAAGAGTAGAGATGCAGTGCCTCGTATGGGGCTTTGCAATCACGGTATTTTCTTTGAAAACCAGACACTGGCAATTTAACCTTAACCAACAGAGCAAAGGCTTCCGGGCAACACCAGAGGGATGAGCTATTATGTCTGAGAGCTGAAGTCTGCCCGTCTGTGAATAACTGGATGTCCGCTGTGCAAATTTGTAGGTCCTCTGAGGACCATTAAAAGGCAGCCGCAGTAGCCGCACATTCAGGAAAGCAAAGAAGGCGGGCCCTGAACGAAGGCCCACTTGCACTAAGGTTGATCATATTACCTTGGCATGAGGATCAGGCTTTTGGTTTCCGTTTATCGATCTTATTTCGGATTGCACAAAAGACGACAAAGGCTAAAGAAAAGACTTGCCCCACAATCTGGCGAACCCAACAGGCAAGCCTGCTTTCACGCCTGCCGGTTCAGCGTTCCAGAAACCCAGGTGTACTTGGCTGAGGTCTAGGTGAACAGGGCTCTGTTCTTTCCACCTATGTGTAGACTTTGTGACACAGGAGCCTTCGTAGGTCTTGCTTGCTGCAGTGAGCTCACTGCTTGGCACACGCACTCCATAAATATTTGCTGAATGAATAGTATAGAATTTCTCTGTGATGCCGCAGTATTTGAAATCACAGCTTTTATACATCACAAAATGTGCCAGAATGGAGAATGCCATAATTTAAAAAAATGCTTTCCCTGTTGTTGGATATCCACATAGTCTAACTTTTCATTACCATGAATAATGTCATAGTAAACATTTTAATACATGTGCAAATATTTTCCCCCACCTCTTGATTATTTTCTTGGGATAAATTCCCAGAATCCCCCTTTTATGGTTCTCAACATGAAGACCCAAACTGCTAATCCATGACAGTACATGAATGAAATAGTCCATAAAAACAAAAATTCTGATGTGGAAGTAAAGTATGGCAAATGAGACGTCACTACGGTTTAAATCTGCCACTTTCATTACTAGGTTATACTGAGTCTGGTAGCTTATTTTATATCTCCTTGCTTACTCCCAACTTTTATTTCCTATTTATATAACATTTTCGATCTTTTGTCATATTTGGTACAACTATGATCTTCCATATGGTGCCTACTTATTTGTGATAGTTTTTGTTCTGTAATTCTCTTAAATTTTATATGATCAAATTCCAGAGAGCTTGAAATCTTGCTCTCCTCCAAATAGTTATTAAAGTCTTTATTCTATTTGTAGGTTTTTCAAAACCAATGTTTTAACATTTGACTTTAAGCCAGTTGGAATTTATTTTAGCATGGGATGTGACTTTATCAACTGCACTATTTCTTGGAACTGCAAATCTGTCATCCTAACATTGCTTATTAAATAATTCTTTTATTAATGATTTTCTCTCTTTTATCACACATTAAATGAGCTTTATTTCAGGGCGCCCTAGCCCCTTTTCTTCCTTTCTATTTTTACTCTCTCTGTCGATGCCTACTTTTGCAACAGATCCACACCAATTTTAATAACTTTTGCTCTCCATTTTATGCATCCTTGCACACCGTTCATTTTCCCAATATATTCTATTTTCTCAACTGTACCAAAATATTCTATCTTCTCAACTGTTTATTTTTGAAATTAGGATGAAAAATTTAGTCAACTCTGAGGAAAAGATAATAATTTCCCTGGGATTATATCAATACTTTGGAACAACTGGTATTTTTAGTTTCTAGGTATATGACATATTTGCCATTTTTTGTGAATTTTGAACACCTAAAGTTTTGATGTTTTCTTTACGAAGGTCATATACATATTTTAAATTCATTTATAAGTATCTCACATGCCACAGGGAATGAGACCTTTCACTGTATTTTTCTAATTTGATAAAAGAATGCTGTTAATTTTTGAATATTTATCTTAAATTCATCATTGAACAAATTTTTATTAAGTTTAGTATCTAATTATTAATTCTAGCATCTAGTATTAATTCTAAGTATCTAATTCACATTATTAAGTAACATCAGCTCTTTTTGGCCGGGTGACTTTTGTCAACACTTTCATTTTTATCCCCGAGTCTCTCAAAGCGGGATGTGCAGGTAAGGTGCGGCCTCATCTCCTAGACAACGAAAACCGCCAGCATTAGGAGTAATCATGAGCTGGTAACTTTTTGTCTGTGAAAAATTGGAAAAGTTACAGTAATCCCCTCAATCTTGAAATAATGAAATAAGGTTACAGTAAGCCACTCATAAAATATGTATATGACATTAGGAAAATAAGCCACTCTAACAGGTTACCTTCAGAGTGAAGTTGTGGATCCTTATCTCCTGACTTCATGACTGCTTATTTTTTGAACAAGCACTCCGGGTAAGATGGTAAGAAATCGCTATTATCAGTTTATTAGGATATGTGTTTGTGCTAATCACCCTGACAAATCCAGTAAGTGAAGAAATTTCTTTTGGAACAGTTCTTTGAGCATTCTCATTTTTTAGCTTGCTTCTCTGAGAGGTGACTGTCACGGAAATAAAGAGAGCACGCTCGAGGTATTTTCCTCTTTGTTACTTTTATGTTCAAGACCAGAGAGAGAGAGAGTAGTGAGTTTCCAAACATCTAGAAAAGGAGATGTCAATCTCTTGTTCTGGCCACTGATTTAAAATGAACAAAAATGCAATTACCGGAGAGGGAATCCTACGCCTGCAGGGACCCAAGGTAACTACGGACATCTCAGGGCTGAATTAGGGGCATGGCCTTTAACCTGCGAGGAAATCCTGGAGGGAGGAACACTGACTGCGCCACACCTCCGCTGTTCCCGGCAATCTCTGAAAACAAAACCTCTTGGGTAGAGTGGCCTTGTCTCCCAAAGTCTCACCAAGTCACAAATATTCAGGTGTGAATGACCAGAGGTCATGGTCTTCCAGGACTGAGGGAGAACTGGTACCAACTGCTTACCTTTTGAAACTGAGGTCTGAAAAGCACTCAGATAACACTTGTTAAATTACGACTCGGCTCACTGAGTGTCACGTTACGTGTCCTGTGAGCCTATTAACCTCTTGATATTACGAAACTGACTTCCAGCTCATTAGAAAATGATGTTTAGTTAGTAAGCTTTTTTTTTTTTTTAAGGAATTAGCAGTGTAGTCATAATATATGAATTTGAAATCCAATTTGCAAAAGAAATATCAGAATTCCGATTTTTATTTTTACTTGGACAGTAGATGATTAAAGTAAAAAAGTTTCAACAGAAAACAGTCCATGGTTAAATGAAATCTATGAAAACAGTACTCAAAATACACTATGAAAAAACAAAGAGTTCTAAATACTACTTTTCAAGTCTTTCTGGTATAATGCAGAACTATTAAATGGAAGTGAATAACTGAAGTCTCCATGTATGTTTATAACATTAATTACTAAATAGCTTTCATATTAGAATTCTTGACATTTGTTTATATTATATACAAAAATTACATCTACTAGAGTGCATATCTATGCCCTTCTGGAACAAAAGAAAAATCAATGCATACCTTTTCCCAGTGCACAATTTCCCAAGCACCATTTCTCAAAACTGGAAAGAAAAAAGGTGACATTTTAAACAACATTTTTACTACTTACCAAAAGTCTGCTTCTGAAGAAATCATTTTAAATGGATAGCCTCAAAGACACTGAGTAGCAGCAATTTTTACAGGTCTAAAAATTAATTATGACAGCAAAGATGTATGAAATTATACAAAGAATTAGAAATGACCAATGCACATTTTGGATCCCACAATAAATTATTACATTACTAGCAGAGGGTCATCTCACTGGTGCTACAAAGGCTTTCTTCACTACACAGAAGAATTACAGGCCATGGCTGGAGGAGGAGAAAGCCATAAAAATGATGTGAAAGGGAGTGACAAGTTCAAAAAACATCTCAGAAGCCCTAATAGTAGCAATGTTAAAAAAAAAAAAAAAAAAAAAAGGATTTACAATCACAGGAGAAATAGATTTCAAACTGGCTGGTAAGAATTGAACACATACACAGATAAAGAATCTGCAACCTTTAGTTTCAGAACAATACAAAATGCAAGTTTCCATATTTGGTTTACCAAGAAGAAATGAAAGAACCTATTATTAAATCATCCTAGAGGGGTCTTTGACTGGTGCTGTATTTCTGCATCACAGCTGAAGAGTTGCTCGGTACACCTTTTTTCCTTCCCTACCAGTTGTCTGGGGCATAATACTGAATACACCACTAGACACTAAAAGATAAAAAAAAAGAAAAAAGAAAACCAATATAGGCAATAACATGAGGTAGAAAGCACAGCCCTTAGTACTTAAGAAAAGGAGTAAGTCGATGTTGGTTGACAAATTGTCTTGACAGCAAATTTCATGAGGGCAAAGCTAGTATTTGCTCCGTTTAATACAATATTCCCTGGAAACAGCACGGTCCCTGGCACCAAGCAGCGACTCAGTAAATCTTTGCAGGATGACTAATTTATAGGTGTAAAACATCAGATTTTTTTTTTTGATATCAGAAAACGTGAAGCCTGAACCCTCAAGTAAATCATCGTCATAATAATAATCTCCAAAATACTAAATAGCAAATCTAACATTAATTTCACACCAACTGGCCTTGCAGTATCACAGCATACATTATTTTAACATGAATGCAATCTTCTTTGTGTTTCCATATTCCCTGAGCACAGCGCTGTGCCTTATTCATCTCTCCATAAAACCTCCCACCGCAGAAGACACTGCGATGCTTGTCAACCAAATGAGCGAAGTGCACTAATGAACATCCTGCGGTGCGTTTCGGGGAATCAGCTTCATTAGGTTAAAAAAATAATAATTCCAAGCTGAAGCACTAACAGGAAAGTGTTTCCAGTACAGCATCTAGAGCTGCAGTAGTTCAAGCTCCGATCTTTACACCTCACATCCTAGGGTTGAGGATCGCAGGTGCAGGTGTCGGGAAGCCATCCGACGTCTCCTACCCGAACCCTAAGGCCTGCGGGGTTCGCCAATCTGACCCCAGGAGTACACCTGCCCTTGATGTTGCTCTGGGAGCAGGAGAGGGCCGGGACGTGTGGAAAGAGGAAGCAGCCCAGGCCTGGGTCATCTGCTGAGCAGAGACTTCCTCAAAGTGGGCCTCGTTGAGAGTGAAGGCAAGCGCCCCGCCGGCGGCCGGCTTGCCCGGGGGGTCCTGCGGAGCAGGCTCGGGGGCAGCGGCAGGTGCCCGGTCAACGTCGCCGCGCCGACGCCCAAGTCGGGCTACACCGTGCAGGACCTGGAGCCAGGACAGTGCAGCTCAGCAGGAGCTGGAGCCCTTCACCGCAGCCGACTTTCTTCCGATGCAGTCTCAGGTTAATCCTTCCTCCCCCCACTGCGATGCTTAGGGTGGTTGTGTTTTAAGATTTTATGTATTTTTCATGAGTGACCCGGAGAGAGGCAGAGACACAGGCAGAGGGAGACGCAGGCTCCCCGCAGGATTCGATCCCAGGACCCGGGGTCATGGCCTGGGCCGAGACAGGTGATGCACTGCTGAGCCCCCGGGCACCCCAGCGATAGTTAGGTTTTTTTTTTTTTAAATCAGTGTCCAACCTTTGTACAGCCAAGATCTGGCAAGAAAACAAAGGCTTGGGCTCCCCTGGGGAGCAGAACAGGCGGCCGCCTGCCACCTGTCGCCGGGGCCAGCGCTCTCACCCGCAAGGTCTTCCGTGGCTCACGGACATGGCCAGAGCGTCGCCGCAAGCGACTGTCCCATGAGAGTGAATCCGCCACTTCTAACAAGCCAGGAAACCCCAGAAGGGTTCCCGTCGCTACTCACAGCGCATCCCCCCACATCCAGAGGCACATGTCCACCTGTCACCAGGTGCGCACCGTACGCACCCGCCGCTCGGTCTGGGGTAAGTGAGGAGTCACTAGATCCTACACCTGAAACTGATATTACACGTATGTTAACTAACTGGACTTTAAATAAAGATGTGAAGGGAAAAAATACATGTATCTCTCCTTAAAGGGAAAATTAAAAAAAAAAAAAGCAACCTTTTTTTCCCAATTAAACTAACACAGTGCTATAGTACAGAGACTTCTAGATTCTGTATTCATGTCTTTGATCAATTTGTGTATCTTCACATCAATATGCACCATCTTTTTGTTTGGCTATTCTAAGCTCTTTGCATTTCCATATACATTTTAGAATCAAATCATTAATTTTGGGGGACTTGGGGATTCCTGGGATTTTGATCTGGGGTAAGCCTTTCAATTCATGGACAAGTCACATCTCTATGTTTATTTGCATCTTCATTCATTTCTCTCTGATATGTTTTTGTAGTTTACAGTGCATGGGTCTTTTATTAGATTTATTCACTGATAGTTGATACCTTTTTCTTATATTGTAAATGCTGTTTTTACTCCATTCCCCACTGGTCCCTGGTAGTATACAGAAACTGAATTAAACTTTCCTACAATGGCCTTGCCATCTTAAAATTTTGTTAAACTCATTTATTCATTTGGGTGGGGGTTTTCTCCTTGTTGTTTTTGTAGCAATACTTCTTAAGACACTTAAATTCTTCTCGTTAACCAAGCCCTATTATGATTTGGGGTGATTTTATTACACTCCTGTGCCTCACCGTTCCTCTCATTTTTAAAACTCTTCTGCTTGTATCCAAAAACTACTCTTTAAAAATCAGGAATAATTCTTAGAGCTAAAAATGCCGTAGATTTTATGCCCTAAGCATTTAAAATTCCACCAAATTATATGTCCTCCACCATCACCAACACCAGCACCCCTACCTCAAACCACCATCATGTTCCAGCTGGCCCGAACACTAGTTTTCCACATTCCCTCTTGATCTCTTTCAAATTTAGTTTCTACAGCACAGCTACAGTGATTATATATAGTGATCTTACTTATATGCACAACTATGGGTTATTGTGCATGAATCCATATATCCTTACCCATATATAAGTATACACATATATGAGATTAGGTCACCCCTTGCTCAAAACTCTTCAACTGGCTCCTCCTGGCTCATAAAATAAGTTCAAATGTCTAGAAGGCCTTTGATTAGCAGTGCCTGACTACTCCCCATGCCCCCTCCCCATGCCCTCCCTATGCCTACTCTATGCCCCCTCCCTATGCCCTCTCTATGCCCCCTCTCCATGCCTCTCTATGTCCCCTCCCCATGCCCTCCCTATGCCCTATGCCCCCTCCCCATGCCCTATGTCCCCTTCCATGCCCCCTCCCCATGCCCTATGTCCCCTCCCATGCTGCCTCCCCATGCCCTCTCTGTCCCCTTCCATGCCCCCTCCCCATGCCCTATGTCCCCTTCCACGCCCCTTCCCATGCCCTCCCCATGCCCTATGACCCCTCCCCATGCCCTATGTCCCCTTCCATGCCCCTTCCCATGCCCTATGTCCCCTCCCTATGCCCCCTCCCCATGCCCTATGTCCCCTTCCATGCCCCTTCCCATGCCCTATGTCCCCTCCCATGCTGCCTCCCCATGCCCTCTCTGTCCCCTTCCATGCCCCCTCCCCATGCCCTCTCTAGGCCCCCTCCCCATGCCCTATGTCCCCTTCCATGCCCCTTCCCATGCCCTCCCCATGCCCTCTCTATGCCCCCTCCCCATGCCCTATGTCCCCTTCCATGCCCCTTCCCATGCCCTATGTCCCCTCCTTATGCCCTCCCTTTGCCCCCTCCCTATGCCCCCTCCCCATGCCCTATGTCCCCTTCCATGCCCCTTCCCATGCCCTATGTCCCCTCCCATGCTGCCTCCCCATGCCCTCTCTGTCCCCTTCCATGCCCCCTCCCCATGCCCTCTCTAGGCCCCCTCCCCATGCCCTATGTCCCCTTCCATGCCCCTTCCCATGCCCTCCCCATGCCCTCTCTATGCCCCCTCCCCATGCCCTATGTCCCCTTCCACGCCCCTTCCCATGCCCTATGTCCCCTCCCTATGCCCTCCCTATGCCCCCTCCCCATGCCCTCTTTATGCCCCCTCCCCATGCCCTCTCTATGCCCCCTCCCCATGCCCTCTCTAGGCCCCCTCTCCATGCCCTATGTCCCCTTCCACGCCCCTTCCCATGCCCTCCCCATGCTCTATGCCCCCTCCCTATGCCTTCTCTATGCCCCCTCCCCATGCCCTCTCTATGCCCCCTTGCCATGCCCTATGTCCCCTTCCACGCCCCTCCCCATGCCCTATGTCCCCTCCCTATGCCCTCCCTATGCCTCCTTCCTATGCCCTCTCTATGCCCCCTCCCCATGCCCTCTTTATGCCCCCTCCCCATGCCCTCTTTATGCCCCCTCCCCATGCCCTATGTCCCCTTCCATGCCCCTTCCCATGCCCTCCCCATGCCCTATGCCCCCTCCCTATGCCCCCTCTAGGCCCCCTCCCCATGACCTCTTTATGCTCCCTCCCCATGCCCTATGTCCCTTTCCACGCCCCTTCCCATGCCCTATGTCCCCTCCCTATGCCCTCACTATGCCCCCTCCCCATGCCCTCTCTATGCCCCCTCCCCATGCCCTATGTCCCCTTCCACGCCCCTTCCCATGCCCTATGTCCCCTCCCTATGCCCTCCCTATGCCCCCTCCCTATGCCCTCTCTATGCCCCCTCCCCATGCCCTCTTTATGCCCCCTCCCCATGCCCTCTCTATGCCCCCTCCCCATGCCCTATGTCCCCTTCCACGCCCCTTCCCATGCCCTATGTCCCCTTCCACGCCCCTCCCCATGCCCTATGTCCCCTCCCTATGCCCTCCCTATGCCCCCTCCCCATGCCCTATGTCCCCTTCCACGCCCCTTCCCATGCCCTATGTCCCCTCCCTATGCCCTCCCTATGCCCCCTCCCCATGCCCTCTCTATGCCCCCTCCCCATGCCCTATGTCCCCTTCCACGCCCCTCCCCATGCCCTATGTCCCCTCCCTATGCCCTCCCTATGCCCCCTCCCTATGCCCTCTCTATGCCCCCTCCCCATGCCCTATGTCCCCTTCCATGCCCCTTCCCATGCCCTCCCCATGCCCTATGCCCCCTCCCTATGCCCTCTCTATGCCCCCTCCCCATGCCCTATCTATGCCTCCTCCTCATGCCCTCTGTGCGAAAGTAACATGCTCTTTCCTGCCTCAAATCCTTGGCACGTTTCCATGATTCAAACGTTATCCCCCCAATCCTCACCTAGATGGTACCTACATAAATTCCAGATCTTCAGCTTTCTGGGAACTTTCGTGATGCCCACTACCCTCAAGTCTACATAAGTTTCTGGCACTTTTCTTTCAGTTTTACTACATATTTAGTTGAGAAATGATTTATGTGAGGGCCGTCTCCAGGCCTGGACCGTAAGATCTGTGACAATGGGAACATTCTCTATTCTGCTCACTGCTCAATTCCCAGTATTACATCAATGACACAAAGGTGCTCAGTGAATACTTGCTGGATGGAAAGCCAGATCCACTGGTGTGTTTGGACCATATGAAGCCACGGTAAGAGTTACATAGATCTACTGAAGATATAACCCTGCCTCCCAGTAGGTCTCATGTTAAAAACAACACACACACAAGGTTTAAAAGACTACCTATAGAAAAACACATTGGAAGTTCCTCAAAAAGCTAAGTGCAGAACTACCGGGACCCAGAAATTCCACCTGAGTATCTCCAAGAGAATTAAAAACGTATGTTCCCAAGAGAACTTGTACACAAATGTTTATCGTAGCATTATTCATAGTAGCCAAAAAGTAGAAACCACCCAAGCATCCATCAATTAATGAATGATTACATAAAATGGGGTACATCCAAATGATGAAAGATTATTCAGTCATAAAGAGGGATGAAATGCTGACACGCGCTACACCATGAACAAATCCAGACACAAAGGCCACATAGTGTGTGATCCCACTTGTATTAAATGTGAGAGTAGACAAATCCATAGATACAGAACGTGGACTAATGGATGTCGGTGGGGATTGACAGCTTACACAGATGAGTCTCTTTCCGGGTTGACGAAGATATTCTGGAATCGGGGGTGATGGGTATATAACTTTGCAAATACTAGAAAAAAACACTGAAATGTATACTTGAAAATTATGAATTTCATGTATGCGAATTATAACTCAATAAAAAACAGCTACATGAAAGATGCCAATGAACTACTTAAACATTTGCTTAAAACAGACTTCTCACTTTTGTAAGTTCCTAAAACGATCCCAGTGGGGGCCGTTGGAAATGTTTATATAACCATCGGATGCACCAACGTGAGTGTCCTTGGAAGTCTGCTCCAGGCCACCCCTTCCAGATCTGTGATCTGTGATCTGTGCCCTCCCTGGGGCACCTGGGGTTCAGCTGGTTAAACACTGGACTCCTGTTCTCAGCTCAGGTCATGATCTTGGGGTCCTGGCACCGAGCACCCCCCTACCATGGTCTCTGTGTTCAGCGGGGGCGTCTGCCTGAGGATTCTCTCTCTCCCTCTGCCCCTCCCCTTCACTTAGGCTCTCTAAAATAAATCAATCTTAAAAAAAAATAAAGAAGAAACAAGCCCTCCTTGAGATGCTGCTACTTGGCCAATGTTTGTTAGTTTACATCTAGAAACAGCCTGAACCACGCCACGGGGTCCCCTGTAGAGGATGATGTGTCATGACAGGCCTCCTAAACTCAGCAGACCTCGCCAGGGAGTCTTCGCTCCACTAATGAGGGTGGAGACCTGTGGCATTTTCCCAGAACCATGGAAAACAATCCTCCAAATCTGCTTCCTGTCTCCATTTTCCCTCAACCTTGCTCCCATCGCTTCTTTCTGCACATTCAAACCTATCGACCTCCTTCCCCTAACCGGTCTTTCTGCACTTACTTGCCTCTCAATTCACCTGTCTTCCCACTACTGGGACTCTCTGTCCCCACCCACACATTTCCTGAAAATTCATCACTGAAGAGAATGCGGGAAATGTGGTTTCCTGCAGAAATCTACTTGTCAAAGAAACATTTATTTTTTGTTATTTTTTTAAAAGATTTATTTACAGGGATCCGTGGGTAGCTCAGCAGTTTGGTGCCTGCCTTTGGCCCAGGGCGCGATCCTGGAGTCCCGGGATCGAGTCCCACGTCGGGCTCCTGGCATGGAGCTTCTCCCTCCTCCTGTGTCTCTGCCCACCTCCCCCCTCTGTCTATCATAAATAAATAAACAAACAAACAAACAAATAAATAAATAAATCTTAAAAAAAAAGATTTATTTACCATTTATTTAGAGAATGCGTGTGTGAGCAGGGGGAGAGGGAGAGAGAGAGAAGCTCAAGCTGACTCCACGATGAACCCTGAGCCAGAAGCAGGGCTCAATCTCATGACCCTGAGATCTTGACCTGAGCTGAAATCAAGACACTGACCCTTAACTGAACCACTCAGACACCCCTAAGAAATCTCTAAATACATATTCAGTGAACAATGTTTTGTTTTGTTTTGTTTTGTTTTGTTTTTTTAATCAAATACAACATCAATGCATGTTTGGAACCAGCCGACCAGAGCTATATAACAGGAAAATGGACATGCTCTCATCTCATACTACTTTTTTTTTTTTTTTTAAGATTTTGTTTATTTATTTGAAAGACAGCGAGAGCATGAGCAAGGGGAAAGGGAGAAGCAGACTCCCCGCTGAGTGGAGAACCCAACGAGGGGCTCGATCCCAGGACCCCGAGATCATGACGTGAGCCGAAGTCAGATGTTCAACTGACCGAGCCACCCCGGCGCCCCTCATGCTACGTTCTCAACATAAGGAATACTCACTGATGCATCCTCACAAACCTTTTTCTAGACAAACATGGACATATGGACTTTTGCTTTCTTTCCCCTGAAAATTCAGTTCTCTGCCGCTTGGGATTCTACTTAATACATCACAGATGCTTTCAGGACAAGTTGTAGAGATGACCCATTCTTTTTAAATATTTTATTTATTTATTTGACAGAGAGAGAGAAAGAGAATGCACACAAGCAGGGGGAGCGGCCTCCCCGGGGGCGTCAGCCTCACGGAGAGCTGAGGTGCTGGGCGGGCTCAGGCCATAGGTGTCTACCTTCGCTGGGGTCCAGCCCCAGGGCCTCGGGACTGAGCCCTGCAAAGGGCCGCCTGCTCAGCGGCAAGCTGCCTCTCTTCCCCCTCCGCCTCCAGCCCTTCTACTGCTCTCTCTTGCTCTCTCTCAAATAAATGCATAAAATCTTTAAGAAACAGGGAAAGGAGGAAATGCTGGGGAGGCCTACGGGAGCTCCACGGGCACGTCCTGAAAGCTGTGTGCCAACTGGCGACTCATAAAAACAAAAGCACGGGTGAGATGACGAGCTCAGAGCACAAGGGTCAGCGATCCCCTTTCCTCCCCCTGGTTCTCCTCAGTCCTGCTCACCGTCCTGCCTCCTTCGCTCTTTCCTGCACTTTTAATCAGACAGTTCCTTGAAAGAGAGGTCTCCCTCCCCCGCCTCGGCCACCGACCGTCCCGGCGGGCGTGCAGCGGGCCTGGCCTTGCGGCTCTGCTGCTTGGAGCAGAGCGCCCTGAAGCACGGTGCCTCCTCCAACGCTGGACGTGGTGGGTGTCACGGCCTAGCTGGGCAGCGTTTGGCACTTGACAAGCTTCTCCATCCTTTGCCGCGTCCAGCTGAGTCTACGTGCCGTGCATTTTAAGTTGCCTTCCCATCCTCACCACCCTAGCCCAGCTCCCTAGTTAATCAAAAGTCAATCTCCCCCCCGAGCCCCCAAAAGCAAAACAGAAAGTCAATCTCTCTGCTCTTCCCACTTCCCCGTCTCCATACAGCTGTCAAATTCCTCTTTCAAAAGCACAAACTGGGGATCCCTGGGTGGCGCAGCGGTTTGGCGCCTGCCTTTGGCCCAGGCCGCGATCCTGGAGACCCGGGATCAAATCCCACATTGGGCTCCCGGTGCATGGAGCCTGCTTCTCCCTCTGCCTGTGTCTCTGCCTCTCTCTCTCTCTCTCTGTGTGACTATCATAAATAAATAAAAATTAAAAAAAAAAAATCAAAAGCACAAACTGGGAACCCAGCCACACTCTTCGCTGATTCTTTCCAACTTCCCCACCCTGGTTTCCAAAACCTCCAAAAAGCCCCCCCTCCCGCCTTGCTAGGCCTGCCTGCAGTGTCCCTGATGGGTATTCTCTGGTCCGGCCAGAGCGGACTATCTGCTCTTCCCAGGACACAGCTGACACCTTCCCACCTCCTCCTGGACCACCGGCTGCCGCCGTCCCTGAGGCCCTCGTCCTCTACGAGGCCTGGAAACGGTTTTCGGCATTGTCAGCTCTCTCGTTTGGCCCCCGCTGGTTCCATCCTGCAGCACGGCACTGGTGAGCATCCCATCTCTCGGCCACACCACCACCACTTCCTGGGGGAAGTTTCTTTCTGCGTTTTCTGCACCGGGTCCTGCGCAAGGGAGATGCTCAGTTCTTGGCTGCGAGCGTGGGACAGGTGATGCTCCAACTCTGACTCGCTGGTTTTCCCTCTCTGACGTAACCGTGGCCCCAAGTATCCTTAGAGGGTTTCCGCTTTTATACATGGGACAAACGAAAGATAACCTGGGGTTGTATTTCCCCTCAAATAGACACCTGCTCTCCACCTGGAGCTACGGGTGAAAATACCTGGCCAGTTCGATTCACATGACCCTAAGATCTTGGCAATGATTTGAAAATATGAACAATCTTAACATGGGTCTGAAAACATTATCTAGGCCATTCGTGTGCTCAGTTTCCAAGCCCGACGTTGGAGATCACAGAAACGATGCTTCCCAAGAACTATCTTTGGTAAGACGATGCACATGTGGCGGAGCATATGTTCAGGCCTACTGGGTGGGTCTGACGCGCAGACACCTCCAGGGAGACAAGAAGGCAGTCGGCGTACTGGCTTTTTCAATAAGCAGGAAACTGGCGCTGTCCTACGTCCCTTCGCGGGGCATTAACACATCCAGATGGGCTCAGCCTGTTAGTAGGCCATTTCAGGCTTAAAATCTCGAAAACATATTCCACCCGGGCGACTCTACCCCTTTCTCATGAAGGGTTTTAGAGGTGAAATGGTTTCCAGTGGGAGAGAGGTCACTGCCCTGCAGGGACGCAGCCTCCTTAGTGACTACGGGTTACCACCAACTCAACTCCATTCCCGAAAAGGCTGATGTCGCTCCCGGGAAGGGAGATACAGCTAAAGATGAGATCTGGTATTTTTAGCCACATACCTAGTTGCTGTTGTCCTTTTCTAGATTAAAACAGAGAAAACCAGCTGGATTAAAAGCTCTATCTTTTGTTTGCTACACAGTAAAGCAAGGTGTGAAACAATCTAGTGATTGATGGTGACCCTTGTTCAACCACGGCATCAAATCAGGTGACGATGGGCTTCCATGTCACAGGTAACCCCCATCTATTTTCACTGGTGGAATGTATACACACCATCCTTCAGGGAATAGATTCAAACCTGGGATTTTTTTTTAATCTATTCCATTAGATTAATTTTAATTTAGATTAATTTTAAATCTAAATTTTAATTTAGATTTAATTTTAATTTTAATTTAGATTTTAATTTTAGATTAATTTCAATTTTAATTTTTAAGATCTTAAATATTTTTCTTAGTCTTCACGTGAACCCCATCTTTTCCCAGACTTCCGTATTGTGATTTGAAGGAAAACTACCATTCTGCATGAAATACTGGCACGCGAGCCAAAATAGCAAACTCATGTAAAGAAATATATGTTACGATTTAAAAAGAGAACTAGGGGATCCCTGGGGGCTCAGCTGTTTGGCGCCTGCCTTTGGCCCAGGGCGCGATCCTGGAGTCCCAGGATTGAGTCCCACATCGGGCCCCCGGCATGGAGCCTGCTTCTCCCTCTGCCTGTGTCTCTACCTCTCCCTTTCTCTCTCTACATCTATCATGAATAAATAAATAAATAAATCTTAAAAAAAAAAGAGAGAGAACTAGTTCAGCCACTATAATAAAATCATACAGACTGCCTTCAATTTACATATTATAATGATAATAATGAAGCTACAATTTATGAATGCCCGCAACACCACCCAAATGAGGGAAAGCAGTGAGAGACTGCCCCCAGTGTGTGTGCAGACACATGGAGAGAGGTGTATCAAAGACCCCGAGTTCAAATCTTGAGGAAGAAACCAGAGAAAATGAAGGTAAGTTCAGACGCAAAGAGAATCAGGGCATCCTGAATTTGGATTCTGGTGTGTTCTGGTGCTTTGGGGAAGGCAAGTGATAGGTGGACACAGTACCGTGGCCACAGCAGGCCAAAGGATGATATGATGACCTCACAGGGAAGGTAAAGAGACAGAAGAGCTTCCATCATATCAGTATTTTATCAGCAATTGTCCGGGACACAGTGTTTTGGAAACACTGCCTTTCTTGCTCATACCCTAGATAATGAATTTTCAAGAAGTCTCCTTTCATTTCTGGTTTTTTCTTGTTCTTTTGTCTGTACTCAAGGATCTCTATGGAGAGTGGTGCATTCACCCATTCCACCCCCTGGGCGAAGAGGAATGGGGAACACAAAGATGAGTAAGAGGGCACACCTACCAAGTCCACACAAACCATCATACAAGAAAAACATGGGAGCCAAGAGAAGGAATTCCAATTTATGGGGAGGAGTGAACCACAATACTAGAAAACTCATACTCTCTGGACTGCTGACCATCAGTTTACTCTGCTCTCCCTCAGCAACTAGGTCTTTAGACAGCAATATACAATTCTGCATTTGCCAGCCCACTGTACCATCTACCTAAGCACCTCCTATATCCGCAGGACGAGACGGCTTGTTGCCGTAAGTATCGATGATAGATAGGCTCAAGATGTAAAGTTTATGAAATTGGGAGTTAGGGCCCAAATCCATGATTTAATCCTGATTGGATTCATTAGTTCATGAAAATGAGGCATTGGATAGTCAGTCTATTGTCCAATGGCTGAAAACAGTTTTGTAAATGAAATTATGAATTTACATATATATATATATATATATATATTAAAGATTTTATTTATTCATGAGAAAGAGAGAGAGATGGGCAGAGACACAGGCAGAGGGAGAAGCAGGCTCCATGCAGGGAGCCCGACGTGGGACTCGATCCCGGGACTCCAGGATCAGGCCCTGGACTGAAGGCGGCGCTAAACTGCTGAGCCACCCAGGCTGCCCTGAATTTATATTTTTGAAGTCATTAGGGAATGACAGAAAAAAGTCACTCCGGTGCTTCAATGAAAAAGAAGGAGACACAAAATACTCATTTCTGTAAGAAAAGAGGATTAATATTTGAATCTGACAGAAAGGTGTCCTCTTACATATTACATGGTCTTGGTAAACATTTATAAAATGAAAATTTATGTCAAATATTTCAAAGGTCTGTCAAAAATTAATTATCTGTCAAAAATACCCCCCTTTCCACTCCTACACCCATTCTTTCCTCAATTCAGGGAAGCAAATTCAATTTCATTCTGGTCTAATGACAACAGATGGCTTTCATATTAAGCAATTCGAGTTATCTGACAGCAAACAGTATCCTACTCAAACATTTCTGTTATCTCCTATTAACTGCAAAACAAAAGACAACCAACATTCAGTGAGGCAAAAAAAAAAAAAATACTATTCCCTCAGAAAATAAATGTTAATTATCAAACTAAAAGAATTTCTTGGATATAGAATTCTCAAGTTCTGTGCTGATTTAAAATAGTTTTGATAGCTATTAAGCTCCAGTATTTTATTTTTGACATGAGTTTTATATACTATTGAAGCTTTCCCTCTCTCTTGCCTGTTCTTCATTTTTAGTCATAGAGTTAATCTTGTTAAATCCTGGATAAACTGATGAACCAAGAAAGAACGTTTTCTCTAAATAGGAGACAAAAGTGAGTATTTTTTGAAGTAGGTAAGCACCTGGAAAATGGGAGAACCCATCAGTACAAGGTAGAGCAGCCTAAAATCATCATAGTGATGGTGGTTGCTCTTTAGTCATACAATATTGATTTCTTGGGCCAAGGCTTGAAGATAAATGACTGCTAGTCCCTGAAGATAGCAGTTGTAGATAGCTATGAGACACATTATGTATTGGAAAAACATACTTTTGGTTTAAAAGTGGTTATTGAGTATTCTAAGCAACACGGCAACAAACGCAAATGTATTTTTGCATATTGTCCAAAATACCAGTATCGATAGCATTTGGATTTTTTCCCCTTTCAATTCCTATGGCTGTCTCTTTCCATCCAATTCTTAGATGTCCTCTGTCTCCTGGCTTCTATAGTCTCCTATTCCATTCCACTCTTTCTCCAACTTTAATCTGGATGGTCATCCTCTTTTTGGCTTGTAAATCTTCAACAGCTACTCAGTGTAGTCAAGAAAAATTGGAATCTCCTTGGCTTGGCATTCAGGGCCTGGAAACTTTGACCTTGGCCTTCCTTTTTAATTGTGTGTCTGCTTCCCTTTGACATGAATCTCCTTTCAACAAAGCAATGCAGCAGCCTTCTTCATCCCTGTTCAGGATGACTTCTCTTCTTCCCTCTTTCTATGAAACACACGCGTAATGTATTCCCACTTAAATGCCTCTGCTCAAAGTGTTCCCCAAGATTCAAGATCTACCTCCAATTACCCCACAATTTTCTCTCCTTCTCTTAGATCCATATAGGATTTGACATAGGGACCATTATTTGCCACAAAAATCTAGAGAGACATTGAAATCATGTAATCCAATTCATTTTGATCCATACAAGATCATATCTTGTGCTTTTATATAGTTCCCATCTCATGTTTTCTCACATGCCCCGTAATAAATAATATAATCTCAGTAAATATTTTGTTAATTTATTCAGTGATACTTTAATAAATGTACCTTCCTCAAATGTATCAAAAACCAGCAGATAATCCTTCTAGTGGAAGCTATAAGCAGATGATCCCTTTGGAAGACAAGTAGCGTATTTGACAGGGTCCCATAAAAATCACAGCAGTATAAAAATACTGTTTTTAACTAACTGGGCAAACTCAGGGGTGGGATAAGATGTCTGTTTTACATGTTCCTGGGTATTTTTTTTTTCAAAAATCTAAGAGCATTATGGTCTATTTATGGTCTTATGCTAAAGGTCATTTTGGGTTTTGCTCTAGCAAAATGAGACAGACCCACAACAAAAGAACCATGTTTTAAAGTGCCATGTGCTTTCCAGAAGTTGGCCTGGTTTCTGTTTTATTTATTTCTGGACATAGATCATTGGTGTGTACAGTATAACACAAAGTGCTTCCAACACGCCTTTTAACAAGTAACATCACATCTGATTATTTTCTCTAAGTCTTACCTAAAGTAACATCTATTGATCAACAACAAAATATAGACCCCTTGCAGCATGAACATGTCAAAACAACTGCTGATTTCATGGACAGTATTTTGGAATACATTGTTACGAGGCATCTAAATGTATTAAAAATGTTACCTTTCAAAAGTATTACCACTGTAAATCAATCTAATGTGAATTTAAGTGTCATGCTAATAAATGTTACGAGAAGCTCTATGCTGGAACAAAAACTTAAGATGCAGACAGTATGTTCAATTGAATTACATTTAATTGAAGTGATTTGTATATATTACTATGAACATATTTGACAGATATGAGAAATAAAATGTAAAATTCCTACCTTGTGTCTGTTTCTTGTTCACTGCATTATCAGCTTTATGTCGTTTCTAAAGTTTAAAAGCAGAAACAAAAACTGTGAAAAAGTGGATGAGACTAATAAAACAAAGTAGCACCTACAACAAAAAAGACTTCTTTCAACTTATGTTTCTCAAGGCTTTTATCCTTTTATACCCATGTCAATTTTATAGGCATGCTGGGGTGTGGTGATAAGAAAAATCAGAGGGTCTGTGGGAATTTTAAAATTGAAAACACAATCTATAGCATCTTCCTACAGTACCCCTCTTGTGGGAGCACAGCTGTGTGGTCCTCAGAAGGATTGTACATTATTATACAGGTAAGATTAAAATTTTAATGTAATAGAAAAGGCTCATTTAGCTTTTTGCTTAAATAATTCACTTAAAAAAGAAGATTGCCCAAGAGAATTATCTATAATAACTACCATTTAATAGTGGTACTGAGATATTTTCAGCTTCTTGTAAAATTCATTATCTAATTAGGCTGAGTACATCTTCCATAATTTAATGACATGCTGATGTCTGTCAATGAGTAGAACCAAACACATATACCATTTGCATAAAGCCTCTTCCATCCACTGCTTCTCAATGGTCCCTTCTCCCCGTCCGAAGACACTAAATCACACAAACCTATTCTCCTTCCTCCCAAAAACACGAAAAAAATTACATACTAAATAGATGAGTTAGCCTAAGTCTGGGTGGGTGAGTTTGAAGAAGTCACATAAGCCAAGGTTTTGGACAGAGTAAATGAAACGATAGGTCGGAGGAAAGGTGAGAATTTGAGCGGCCAGGAGAAGCTATCCTGTCTACAGTTCAACTACAGGTTTTCCTTGGCTTCTGTCTAAACTTACAGCATCAAGTGTAGCACATCAGCCTCTGTTGATGTTACAAAAAAGTATTGACTGTGTTCAAAAATCCTATCATTAGAGCTCAAGATCAGATTTAGCTGCATATACCTGACTATAAGGTGGATTGGAATGAATAGAAAAAAAAAGAGTTCCTAATTTTTCCATTTGAGAAAAAATATGGTTTTTAGCATTATAGTGCACATATGATAATAGCCTCCAAGAGAAGAGGCCAGAGTTGTGGATTAGCACTCCTCCAAAACACAGCGACACTCAGGAGGAGTGGCATAGTGGCTGGCAGCGTGAACTCAGTTCATACAAACAATGAGCCACTGAACTGTACAAAATGCAAATAGAGCATTCAGAATGCCTCTGTGGAAGGCTTGTAGAAAATAATTCTTGCCACATCCATATGCAAGAACACGCTACAATTCTTTCTCAGAACAAAACACTCATTAATAAAACTGTAAAAATGTAGACTTTCATCAGGCAAATTACTGCTTCCAAAAGTAAGCTTACGATTTGCCAGCAAATGCTCTTAAATGAATTTTTTAGGTTTGAATTCGGAGCAGCAAGTAGAGAGTATTTTAAAATTGATGAGACTCAAAAATACTTCCTCTTTTTTATTGTTAATAAAGATCTTAAGAAGATTAGAAATAACCCCAAATAAATTTTGGTCCAAAATAATGGTCCAAGGCAAATTTAGATATTTGAAGGAGGTGCAAATATTTCCAAAACAACGCACATCTATGATAGGCAACAGTTAGACTTCCAACTGAAGGAGACAAATAAAAGCTAATTAATGAAACATTCCACTTAAACAGGAAATTTAATCTTAGTGAAACCTAAGGAGATCCTGAACATTACTTTCCATCTACAGAGAATTCTTGTGCAGGAGCATCTCTTTCCTTGGCCTTCCCGCCATAGAATGAATTAGGTTGCTTGTCAAGAAATAATTGTGTTGAGTATACATAGGGATCCACCCAGCTAGGCAGATCCTAATCTTATGACTATGAAAAGAAAGCATCTCTGGATCCCAAGCACATTATTATTCCTTCTAAAATGAATAGTTCAGAAAACATTAATACAGTTATTCTAGGAGTTGAAATGCCTCCACTGTCCTGGAATGAGAATTCATTTCATTTCACTGAGGGCTGGTAAACTACTGAATATTATCAATATTTAATTGACAGTGCACCAATGAACTGTACTGTACAAATGGCGCCATGAACTTTAGGGTACTTAAGTATGTAATGCTGACCACTGCCTCCTGGGAACCCTCCCCCCCCGCTTCCTGAGCATTTCTTATCACATCTTTGCCCAGGTGGTTCCACCTGTACCTTGGTCCCTTCTTGGTCTCTGGTCTTGTTACAGAGCGATGGAATTCCTCCGGGCTTACTCCCTGGCCCTCTTTGCTTCTCACTCTATACTCTCTCCCCAGCTCAGCTCACCCATACCTGCAGTTTCAATTATAGCTGATACATAAACATATACCAGCCAAGACTCTCGTCTGAGCTCCAGACAGTTATACCCAGTGGCCCCCTTTATATCCGCCTCTGGCAGTCTCAAAGCCACCTCAAGTTGTGTCCAAAAGGCAAACTAGGACTTTTAACCCCCAAGACTTGATCCTTGTTCTCAGACATGGAACCATATACCATCCACTTGCACAAACCAGGAGCTTGAGAGTCATCCTTAGCATCTTCTTCTCCCTCGTACTCCCATCCAATCCTTCTTTATGCAATAATGTTTTCAAAACACCCTGAGCCAGGCCCTGTTACTGCTGGTGAGGATACAGCAATGAATAAGAGACAAAACCTTTACTCTCCGTGGAACTTACATCCTAGTGGTTGGAGAGAGAATGTGAACAAAATATGGTATGTAGCATGTTGGATGGTGAAAAGTCTTGTCAATTCTACTCCTAAACAGATACTGAATTCATTTTTCTATATTACTTTATCTACAATGCCACCTGGTCTAAGATCTCTTCATTTTTTTATACCAGCTACTAGACTATACTTCTTACTAGTGTACCCAATTCCTGTGTCCTCCCAATCCCATTTTCTAAGTTTTAGTCAAAAGGATAGTTGGATCATGATAATACAGTCAACGTTTATCCATCACTTACTATTACGAGGTACTGTTCTAAGGACTTCAGTGCATCACTTAATTCTTATAAAAGTCGTCATGGTTACTTGATTAACGTCCATCTCCTCTACTGGACTGCCACTCCCTCGTGGCTACTTTTACTCACTAACCTCTTCTTAGCATCTGGTCTCTAAACACTGTAGACTTTGAAAAACTATCTGTTTTATAATGAGTAACGTTTATCAGAGTTTCAGTTAACAAGTGGATGGCAAAGAAGGCATGTTTCTTATGGTGAATATTATCAATTTAACAACCAACCTTGATCCTTACTATAAGAGTTGGCATGTGACAAGAGGCAAAGTTTTTTTTTTTTTTAATTCAAAGCTCTCCACCAATTTTAGAGTATTTTCAAGTAAGTATTTGTCAGTTGCTACTTGCACATTAAAAACAGGAAATCATATTATGTTCAGCTATGCAAAGCATCAAGAGTTAAAATGCACTGGGTGGGGGTAAGTCTTAGGTGTCTTACCCAGAGGGAATTCTTACTCTTTTATTGTACATGGTCAGTATAATAAAAAAGACGACTGACTGTAACGTCAACTGTGTTTTATTCACTGGCCTTGGAGTGGTAGACATTACCAGTTTTCACCAACATCTAACTTTCTTCTATTTCTGTAGACACCGAGATGAACTTCCTTTTTGTCTTGTCACTAGTTCTAATATTAACCTGTCAGCAGAGGTGATGTGCGCCATTTCTGGGCCACAAATTTCTGGACCTCCATTCTCTCCTCCTCTGCTCTGGTGACCACCAATATCCCACCCAATGGACCCTTCTTTCAGCTGCATCCCTGAGCGACTGCATGAGTAATGGTGCCTGCTGCTCTGGCTTCCTCCCAGACAAAAACCTGCCGTGTCTTTGAGTACATGAAAAACAAACTTAGGTTTAAGCCACTGACATTTGGGATATGATAATAATACTGTGGCAAAAGATGAACACATCCTAATACGTATCTTAGTGAATTCTTGGCACCTAAGCACTGCTTCATAGATTATGTTGAATGAATGGACAAATATATGCAGTCCTTATAATTGCTGATAAAGATATTCTTTGAGCAATCATCTAAACTACTTGATATTTTTCCTTTTCTAGGGAGTAACTTTTTAAAAATTTCTAACACCTATAGGTTGATACAAACGTCTTGTTAAACCTCTCTTAAGTAGCTATTTTGTCAATTTCTTGATAATGATTTTATTGGAAAAGTACCCCACACAGCTATTATTACATCTTCCAGGAATTGCTTGATAAGCTGCTTTCTGAAAGTACCCAATTATTGCCTTGTGACGTTAAGAGTTCTTTTTTGAAAACAAAACCAAACAAAAACCTCTTAGATATAATTTTATTTACCATTTATTTTCATAGAGAAGGGTACTAAAAACCATAGCTAGAGAACTTATAGTTTTGTTAGGGAAAAAGAAAAAAAGACAGGACAGGCAGCTTAGAGCAGTGATAGTAACACAGAGCTCTGGAACCAAATTGCCTAATTTTGAATTCTGACAGCCCCAGTTATTAACTGTGTGACCCTGGGCAAGTTACCTTGCTCCTCTGTGCCATCACCCCCTTATCTGTCAAATGAGGATAATTCCAGTAACCCTTTAAGGAGTGTTTATAAGACTTAATAAATGTAAAGGACATAAAACAAGTACATGGATCCCAGAAGCTCAATAGATGTGATTAACACTATTGTTAAGTGACTTGTCACGATACAGAAAAAGAGCACTGGATGAGATAGATTCTGGTGTCTTGGACAGGTCACAGGATCTCTATGAGCCCCAGCTTCCTTACCTTTAAAATGAGATTAATGTCCAACTTGTAAAGTAGGGAAGAAATCAAATGGGAAAAACATTTGCAAAAGTAACAGCACGACGTCTAATAAACAGCATATGCTCAATCGAAATTATGTCAAAGAAAGAAAAGGGAGCATAGAAGGCAAAGAAAGAGACAAATTAAAGATCAATCCTTATGGATTACTAGATGCAAGTACAATCGAAAGGATGGTAAGTCTGTGTGGAACAGTCTAGGTGAAGAGAGGGTCTCCTCAATTTCCAGCGTGTGGTCCCCAGCAAGCAGGTCATTTCCTATCCAGAGGACTGTGATGTTTCACACACGCAGCCATACGACCTCTGTCTGTACTCTTAGATACTTGGATGTTTCTGAGACTGGATGATCTAAATGGCCACTTGACCCATTTCAGTTTGATTCTCTCCAGAAATAATATAAATGGTTGTGCAACTTTAATTTGGAGCTTCCTAAAGAATGTCTCAGGCTTTCCTCACCTTACCATCTGACTTGCCTCAGGTTCAACAGAAGGTCATTTCAGATAGGCCAAGTATCTAAAGAGCACAGGAAAAAAAATAGCCTTCCTCAACTAAGGTAGCTAAAATAGCAGTAAAATAGAGGAAAAGAAACATCTGAATTTATTTTGGGGAACTTATTTTTATAAACTGTAAACTGACCTCCCCTTTTCTTAGCTAGTACAGAATAATAAAAGTAGTGAGTGTCCTTACTTTCAATAAAATAAAGGGAAGCTTAGAACTACTAAAGATGAAGAGAAATCAAAGGCATTTAGTAAAATGAAAATGGTGCATACCAATTAAAAAATATATTAAGAGACCCTTTACATTTAGATAATTTGGAGGTTATTGTGTTTAACTTGAAATAATGTTCAAATTGAAAATTGGGCACAACTAAAAATAATGTTGAAATATAGTTTTCTCTCCAAGCCAATTATTACATTTAAGTTAACGTCTTTCATTCCTCAACTATAAACACAGAGAACACTCTCACAAGCATTCTGTAACAGCAAACCTGTAGAAACTAAGAGGAATGAACTCGAGAGCACATTTTATATATTTTTAAGTTGGATGGGCATTTTTTTTTTTTTGGATGGGCATTTTAACCAGCCCGTGTCAAGAATGAAAGAGAAACTAATATTTCAAAAATACGTATATCTGGTAACAAGCCACATTTATTTATGAAAAAATTAAATACTTACAATATCTTCTATTATCTCTTTGATAGCTGCCACAGCTAAAATAAATAAGAGAGGAACCAGTGTTGTGTAGCGACCTGTTGGTGATACATCAGGTATTTGCTATTTGAGGGGGAAAAAAAAAAGAAATCCAGTGAGAACTTTGCAAGTTTATAACACGTTTAAAAACAACCAAGTCTTAGTGCCTCTTAAGATACGCCTCCGTGATCTTACCACTGAGGCAAGCTAACAGTGAGTGAGGCATTTGCTCTGATCTAGTAAATGGCTGGCAGACAGTGTTGCCAGCTTCCTGACACCTAGAGAAAGGGGACTCAGTTCAATACCATATAAACCATTAAACACGATATTCTAAAAACACACCAAATCACATGGGAAAACATCCACATAGCATTACATGGTTAAAGCGGAATATAAAACATTTGCATTCCGTGATCGTCTTCTTGTACACTAAATCAATAAACAATACTTGGAGTGGGGGCGATGGAAGACCAGAAGGATACACAGCCTGATTTTACGAGTAGTTGCTTCTGAGGAAAAATAATAGTTTTAATTTTTTTTTCTTTAGGCTTTGTTGTGTTTTCTAATTATTTTTACAATGAACGTATGATTTTTTGTTTTTTTTTGAATGTATGGTTTTTTAATAAAATGAAAAATTTTCCCCTGATTAACTCAAATACAAGCTTTAAAATGGAAATCCTTATATTCTAAGGTTCAGAACTGACAGTTACTGTTACCAAAATAAATTAATATTTAATTAATATTTGAAGGAAAAGTTCCATCTCCCTTTATCATCAAATTTCATCCCTGCCATATCAAATTTACAGAATGTTTAAAATAGGCTGATAAAAATGAATCAAATGTCAGTGAAATTCTGACATTGCTTGCAGCAGGAGCTGGAAATGTCCACCCAAACCAGCTTGTCTCTCTATGTTTAGATAAGCTTCAGAAGATTGGTCATGGGCTTAACAAAAACATTTATTAACATCCAAACATTTGACTTTACCTGAAGCAGTGCAATAAAGAGAAAAAATGAGTTAGCAGCTCTTCTGAACTGAGAGTAGAGAAATCTTGGAAGGAATGTGATTATGTTGTATTTTGCAGTGCTAGAAAACAAAACGAAAAGTAGCATAAAACTTAATTACTCCATAATTAGCACCCACATTTACAAAATTGTATTATCATCATATTAAAAATCAGATAGACACTTGCCCTCTGTTTCAAACCAGGAAAATATTACAAATGGTCATTAACCTACATGAAAACGAGTAAAAGGAAATGTCAAATCCTAAGAGTTCAATTTTCTGCACAATATCTTTTGTTCTCTTTGGCCAATCATCTTTTTTTTTTTTTTTTTTTTTTTTAACATACTAAGAGTAGCCTACAAAGAAGCAACTTAAATTAGGAGAGTGTATAATACATTAGTAAAAAAAAAAAAAAAAAAATCTTACAAAAGAATCAAATTTGAGTAAGACCAGTAACTTTCAATAGAGACTTCTTCACTGGATAATTTCAGAAAAATGGGAAGTGTTCTAGGGTTCTGTTAAAATTTTCTTCATGGTCCCTCTAGGAACTCCACACTGGACACACCCGCAATACCCACAATCAGTCAGAAATCAACACTTAGGCCTCTAAACCATCCAACCTTCCTCTTGTTATTTAAATAGAAAGGAGATTATATGAGTTGATGTGATGCTGGATGATGGGTAGAAGGCGGGTCGTTGTGCCATTTACTTTTACTTTTAGTATTTTCCACAATAAAAAGCTTCAAAAAATTTTAAAAATAGGAGTTTACAGGATCACATACCACAATCCCCAAAACTGAGAAAGCTACTCTAGAATTTGAAACTGCAAATATTAATTTTAAACAGGCACATCTCAAATCCAGGAACTCCCCCTCAGGAGGAACCCTGGGCTAGCGTCAGGGGGGACAGGGCGTTCACGCTAGCTCCAGTCCAGGGGCCACTTCGCCAACAGGGCTTATGGCAGGGAGGCTCGTGGAAACAGTGGAGTAATTCTCACAGCCCTCCATCCCTCGACACCATACTCGATCTTACGACTTTCAAAAGCCAATATTTAAAGACTATTTAACAAAAAGAGGAGTTCTTGGTGAAGAACTGCAAAGACCTCTTTTAAAATGTCAAACCTTGTTGGCCAAAACCACTAATTCATCACTCTGTTAACAGGTGTAAGACAAAGGCATTTATCCATGAGCAGCTTTCACTATTCAGACACTATAGATGGAGAGGGAGAGAGAGAGAGTTGGGAGAGTAGTATCCTTTCTGCTCCTCCCAGCTTCCAGATCCTTACTAACATTTCGTCATTAGATAGAAAATGGAGAAAACAGCAGATTCAAATTGCCCCCAGGAAGCTCTCCAATGTTAATGGACTTCACTGAAAGCTCTCCGTAATCATTTTTGTCCTGGCCGGAGAGGTGAGATGGGCCATGGGGTGCTGCTGTGATGCTGCTCCTGCGGGGTCTCCCCCAGTCCCTACCTGATGTGATTTTTTTAAATAATAAATTTATTTTTTATTGGTGTTCAATTTGCCAACATACAGAATAACACCCAGTGCTCTTCCTGTCAAGTGCCCCCCTCAGTGCCCATCACCCATTCACCCCCACCCCCCGCCCTCCTCCCCTTCCACCACCCCTAGTTCATTTCCCAGAGTTAGGAGTCTCTCATGTTCTGTCTCCCTTTCTGATATCTCCTACCCCTTTCTTTTCCCTTCCCTTCTCTTCCCTTTCACTATTATTTATATTCCCCAAATGAATGAGAACATACCCTGTTTGTCCTTCTCCGATTGACTTACTTCACTCAGCATAATACCCTCCAGGTCCATCCACGTCGAAGCAAATGGTGGGTATTTGTCATTTCTAATGGCTGAGGAATATTCCATTGTACACATAGACCACATCTTCTTTATCCATCATCTTTTGATGGACACCGAGGCTCCTTCCACAGTTTGGCTCTTGTGGACATTGCTGCTAGAAACATCGGGTGCAGGTATCCCGGCATTTCGTTGCATTTACCCCAAAGATACAGATGCAATGAAACACCTACCTGACGTGATTATTGCAGAATTTTGTCAGCTGGGGCTGGTTGATGAGTATCGTCCGTACTTCCTCCTGGTCGGCCAGCGAGGTCTTCTCAGAGACATCATCGGTCTTCTCATAACCTGAAAGACAGACAGTCTCCTTATTCAATAAGAAACCGCTACAAAAACACACTTCGCAACTACTTGGGATTCTAAAATACATTAAAAGCTATATGCTTCCCCCCCGCCGCCTACCCCGATTGGTGGTGTTTCTTTTAGAAAGAAAAAAAAAAAGGAAAACCCCCACATCTGATATTTCTACTAAAACTGAAAGGCAGCATTTAATAGTCATGTAGAACCAACCATTTCACAAACAGTAACATCCTTCCTTTTGCAATTTTTCTCATCGTTCGCCCATAAATGTTCGACCAACTTCCCTCCGTTCTGCGAGGCTATATCCGAAAGCAACAAACAATTGTGAACCAGTTGCCACTGCAGTTGTTGCAGTGGAAGAGGAGGTTGCATCGCAGCCTCTTGTGTGGCAGAGGAGGTTGATAAGACAGGGGTAATTTAAAATATATTTTTACAACTTAAGTTTACACATGTAACGCCTCTCTAGTGTTTGGTTTTGTTTTCCTTCTTGCGCGAAGACTGAAAAAGGTTTACAGAGGCCACCGCCACGCTGCGCTGTGACCACAGCCCACTGCCATGCTGCGCTGTGACCACAGCCCACTACGATCCTCTTAATCTTTCCCCTAATTACGATTTATGGTTACAATGAATTTTAAATTTCCTGAGGCCATCTCAAGATCATTCTAACAACGCAGCAGATTCCGGCAATTTCCATGCGGTAACCTCTTGTCACCCTGCGGATAACGCTTTTTAAAAATACGAGTTCCAGAAGAACGGGGAAAAAAAGAAAAAAAAAAAAGAAAAAGTGAACTGCTTATTTTACTGTCCAGTGAGAATTAAGTGAGACTAGATTAAACCCATCCCTAGCCCTTTCCCTGAAGGGCCACCAACAGGACCCCCTATGAGATGCTCACTTTTCTTCTTATCCAGCCAAGCCAACGCCTCCCCCAGGGGCTGCACACCCCTGATGGCTCCTCTGGAATGCCCTGGGGGGCTCAGTCGGGGTCCCCGGGGGCCCCACAGCCCTCTGCACCTCCTCTCCTCCCCAGCAAACGCTTGGCGCAGGTGCAGCAGAGCGGGACTCCCGAGGCCATGGGGTGCCCCCCTTCCCCACCTTCTCAATACCTGCACCAAGGAGCAGCAGGGACCCAGGGAACATTTACTGACTAAAGATCAAGTGACAAAGGAGTGGCTATTCAGTTGGGTTTTTTTCTTTTCCTGAGGGCAAGTAAATTCCTCCCCACCCAATGATAAGGACACTAGTGACAGCCAAGGGCTGGTCACCACCTGGGGGGTTTCGCCTCCTGAAACCAGTTAGTTCCTTAGGCCTAGAGATGGGGACAGTGCAGCCCTGTCCTGGGCAGGTGGGGGCAGGCCCCCTAAGGTGGAGGGGGGGGAGAGGGGTGCTGTGCTGAGCAGCCCGGCCGGACCTGGGGAGACCTCTCGGGCGCGTGCAGAGTCTGGGACGGCCCTCGGCTTGGTGGCGTCACTCTGGAGCCCTGACCTATCTGCTCTGCAGTTACAGACCCACTGGCAGCGATGCCTGTGGTCACACGGTTAATGTTTATCTTTTACTCTTACAAACTTCCCTCCCCCCTAGTTTTACATCATCAGAATTCTATGTATGGACTGTCACAGACTGGATGTTCTTGGCTTCCCCAAATTCATACATAAACGTGTAGTCCCCAAGCTGGGGGTGTTCGGAGGTGGGGTATTTGGGGGCTGATTAGGTCATGAAGGTGGAACCCTCATAAATGGGATTAGTGTCCTTATTATAGAAGAGACCTTAGAGGTCCCCTGTCCCTTCCACCAGGTGAGGACACGGTGAGATGGACGTGGGCCCTCAGGGGACAGTGGGTCTGCTGGTGTCTTGCTCTTGGACTTCCCAGGTTCCAGAGCTGTGAGGGATGCATCCCTGTTGTTCGTGGCCCACCCAGTCTACAGAACTCTGCGACAGCTGCCCCAATGGACTAAGACATGGGAGACCATATAGAGGGATATAAATTTCTTTTTTTTTTAATTTCTTAAAAATCTTTTTTTTAAATTTCATTTATTTATTCATGAGAGATACAGAGAGATAGAGGCAAAGACACAGGCAGAGGGAGAGGCAGGGAGCCCGACGTGGGACTCGATCCCGGGACCCCGGGACCCCAGGGTCACGCCCTGGGCCAAAGGCGGCGCTAAACCGCTGAGCCACCCAGGCTGCCTGTAATTTCTTAAAAATCTTTTATGAGATTTTTCTTAATGACAGCACAAAATTCATCATGTACTGTTTCTGGCATCTCGACTGGACAGAGATCCTTAGGAAAAAACCAGTTCTCTGCTCTGAACTGATGCCTGTCACATTGTATTTAGTTGATGTGGCTGGACTTTTGAGGGCCTGGCCCTTGGTTCTTAGCTGAAGAGTCACACTGGGGTCTCCAATGCTGCCAGGTGGCAGCTGACATCACACCTCCCCCTCACATCCTAACGTGTATTCAAGAATATCTATATAAAATCTTTAGAAAAAAAAAACTGGGGGTGGGGTGGGGAAATTCCTGGGTGGGTCAGTGGTTTGGCCCCTGCCTTCGGCCCAGGGTGTGATCCTGGGATCCCAGGATCGAGTCCTGCATCGGGCTCCCTGCAGGGAGCTGCCTCTCCCTCTGCCTGTGTCTCTGCCTCTCTCTCTGTGTTTCTCATGAATAAATGAATAAAATCTTTTTTTTTTTTTTTTTAAAGAATATGAAGCAAAGGAATCTCCTGGGACAAAGGGATTGGAATCGCCCCCCACCCCCACCCCTGCCTTAAATGGGAGAGTCATTAAAACAATCCTACTAGACCAGTAGGGCCCTAACCCAGGTCTGAACATAAAGAACCTCAAAAGAAAAAAATAATTTGCCAAAATTAGGGGGAAAGTCTAGACCGGTGACCCGGTCTTGTCCAGTAGGGGAGCTGGACAGCGCTGAGCACAGGACAGTGCAGATGCCACAGGCCTGGGGCGTTGGGGTACTAGAGACCAGCGTGTTGGCAAGCTGGCGCATGTGCAGCTGCGTACACAGAGCTGAACCCCTGGGGCTCAGGCGGCGGGATGCCGGGGCCGGGTGGGACACTGGACGGGGAGGGGGGGGTTCTGCGCTGCAGGCGGGAGCCAGGCGCCCAGCCAGGGGGAGCTGGTGGTCAGCCCTGCTGGCCCCTCCCCGGTAGTGACAAAGGGACCCTGCAGGCCCCTGAGCCCCCTTCCAGGCCTTTGAAGGCCGGAGGGTGTAGGTTGCACCCTGTGCGTGCCCCCAAATCCCCGGCGGCAGCGAGCTGGCAGGCACAGCCGTCGCAGGCGCACCTGGGCCGACGCAGCTCAGTCACAGGCCGGCAGGGATCATCCCCGAAGGCATCCGGGAAGAAGCCTGGCGTCCTTAGTGGCCGCGGGGGTGGCACCGCAGTCCCAAGTCCCTGAACGTGCGGGGCGTCAGCCCACGGGGGATGCAGGAGCCTGGGAGCTCTGGGCCGCACAGGCCAGAGGGCCCCAGCCACAGGGGCACAGACCTTCGAGGCTGCCGGGAGGACACCTTGCCAGCGGCCACGCAACCGCAGGTCACTTTGACGCGATTCTCTTCCCTCGCAGAGAAGGGGGCCACCAGGGCTCGACCCCGACCGCCCTCCCGAGCGAGCCGTCTCCAAGGTCTGATCTGCCAACAGGGCCCCGCCGTCAACCCCGCAGGCCTGGAGCAGGACGGCGCTCCCCGTGGCGTGGGCTTCCGGAGGCGGCAGAGAGCCAGCCCGTCTCCCGCTGCCCCCCAGGTTCTGGCGGGGCACCCCAACGTGGCCCCGGGTGGCGACCTGCGGCGCCGTGACAGACACCCCGCCCACCCCTTCATTCTGGGTTCTCGGGAGAACCAGTCAAGCGTTCGCCCCAGCGCCCCGGCACCGGCTCGGCCTTCCGACCCCGCGGCGGGCGGCCTGGCTCGCCTCATCTGTCAGTGTGACAGGCTGGAGAGGCCAAGACGTGGTGGCGCGGTGGCTCGGTGGCGCAGGGGATGGAGCCGGAGCCACCCCGCTCCTCTCTCTGGTGGCTGCCAAGTGGTGGAAGCAGCGGCAGCAGCCCCGTCTCCTGAAATCCACTGCTCTGTGCGGTTTTCTTGACGTGAATGAGGAGAAGACCCTTTGTCCTTTGTGCGACAGGACAGACAGCGACGGGCAGCTCGGGATGGCAGGTGCCGCAAAGACGCCATCCGCTCTGTCACCACCCCCTGCAGGGAAGCACCTGTCTCCCGAGCACCTGTCCCCCGAGCACCTGTCCCCCGAGCACCGCTGTCCCCCGAGCACCTGTCCCCCGAGCACCTCTGTCCCTCGAGCACCTGTTCCCCGAGCACCGCTGTCCCTTGAGCACCTGTCCCCCGAACACCTGTCCCCCGAGCACCTGTCCCCCGAGCACCACTGTCCCTCGAGCACTGTCCCCTGAGCACCTCTGTCCCTCGAGCACCTGTCCCCCGAGCACCTCTGTCCCTCGAGCACCTGTTCCCCGAGCACCGCTGTCCCTTGAGCACCTGTCCCCCGAACACCTGTCCCCCGAGCACCTGTCCCCCGAGCACCTGTCCCCCGAGCACCACTGTCCCTCGAGCACCTGTCCCCTGAGCACCTCTGTCCCTCGAGCACCTGTCCCCCGAGCACCGCTGTCCCCGAGCACCGCTGTCCCTCGAGCACCTGTCCCCCGAGCACCTGTCCCCCGAGCACCGCTGTCCCTCCAGCACCTGTTCCCCGAGCACCTCTGTCCCTCGAGCACCTGTCCCCCGAGCACCTCTGTCCCTCGAGCACCTGTCCCCCGAGCACCGCTGTCCCCCGAGCACCTGTCCCCCGAGCACCTGTCCCCCGAGCACCGCTGTCCCTCGAGCACCTGTCCCCCGAGCACCTGTACCCCGAACACCTGTCCCTCGAGCACCTGTCCCCTGAGCACCGCTGTCCCTCGAGCACCTGTCCCCCAAGCACCTGTCCCCCGAGCACCGCTGTCCCCCGAGCACCTGTCCCCCGAGCACCGCTGTCCCTTGAGCACTTGTCCCCCGAACACCTGTCCCCCGAGCACCTGTCCCCTGAGCACCTCTGTCCCTCGAGCACCTATCCCCCGAGCACCGCTGTCCCCACTGCGCCTGACGAGGGGGCGCTCAGAGCTGCTGCTGAGCGGACTCCGAGTGCGGGCGAGGCTGGGCTCCCCTGGGGCCGAGCTCTGCAGCCCCGCGTCCCCGCGGCCGAGGGCCTGATGCTGCTTCTGGACTTCGGAGGGGCCGAGGGGCCCACTGGCTCCTCCGCCTCCCGACTCGGTGCAGCGTGAAGCCGAGGGGCTGGGGCGGGCCGGGCGCTCCCGCTGCCCAAGGCCGCCCGCGCTGTGCTCGGCCCTCGCGACGCGCCAGGAGGGCGCACAGGGCCCCGGCCTTCCCGGGCAGCTCCCAGACCCCGAGGCGCTGCTGCCCGCCGGCGCCAGGAGGAGGGCGGTGGCGCAGCACTGTGCAGAGCAATGACCAAATCAAAGACAATCGAGATCTCCCGACTGGCGCCGGTGGCTGCGACACGGCGACGGCCGCCTCCCGTGACCTGCAGCACCCGGTGCTCCGCGCGTGACGAGGGAAGCAAGGGAAGCGGCGACTGTCCCCTGTCCCCGGCACCCACCTGGACCCGCCAGCGGCCTGCGAGCAAGCCCAGCCACCCTCCCCGTGACACGCGTGCTCACGCGCCTTAGGCAAGACGCTCAGCGATTACTGATGTGAGGGCTTCGAGGCCTTTCCACACCGTTACCACCCAAGCATCATCTTCCAAATTCTTCTTTTGCTCGTCACGGATATCACGGTCTACTCTGGCCGACGGTTCATTCGTTCGTTCATTCATCAGTCAACACCTTTTTTCCCCCGCTTTTCTGTAATGAGTTTATTTTCTGCTGTTCTGAAGCTCTGATCCTTTAAGGCCCACAGCATTACAAACAATTTAAACTTTTTTTTTTTATGCTGACATCATACTCTCGAGACAGCACAGCCACCTCGTCACTTCTCTTAGGGCATGAGCCGCGTCTTACGCGGACCCGTGTCCCCAGAGCACTTCCTGCCACGTGCACAGGAGACACAGGAGATGCTGGCTAAGCGCGTGAGGGCATGAATTCGAGGCTCGCCACGGTCAGTGCCGGGGCTCGGAATGCAGATGGCCAGAGGCCTCATCGGTCCCTTTGACAGTCAGTCCCTCATTCATCATAGGGCGCGCCTCATTTAGGTTTCCTGAAAGAATAAAATGCAACGACTTTGGGGCAGTCGACACCTTTCAACAGGAAGTGCCTCCTGTGTCCCAGGCTTTTGTAAGGAAAACCCCGAGGACCAGCAGACGAGGCAGTCACAGACCCCGGCAAGTGCGAGGAAACCGAAACCCGCGGTGGACCGGAAGCCGGACAGAGAGGTCCCCGGGCCTCAGTTTCACCAGCTCCACGACGGAGACGACAGCCGCGTCTGCCCTAACGGGGGCACGAGGCCCCGCGGGTTAGTGAATGTGGCGCACGGGGCTCGGCGCAGGGTCGGGGCTCCCTGCAGGCCACCTGTCCCCACTGTGGCCGCCCGCGCCTGGGCAAGGCCGCCGCGAGGACACGCCGAGTAGGGACCTCAGGGAGGAATTCCAGAAGGGACGGTGCAAACCGGCGGGGGACGAGCGGGACAAAGCCCTTCGGCTGCCATTTGCAAGCGCACGAGGATCAGTGCTGTGACCTTATTGGGGTGCATCCAATAAGGAAGGGCAGGGCCACGTCGGGAAAACCAGAAGAAACTTGGATTGACACCCTCTATGCGGCCGGAACCCACCGCCGAGTTCTAGGCGGGAAGAGCACTTCAAGGCTCCTGTGATAATGGCCCTGGTGAGCCAGGGGGACAGAGACGAAATGGATGTCTACACGATGGGCTTTCTTCTTGGGGGTGGGGGCTGCTCTGACCCTACAGCCTCTCCGTGCCCAGCGCCACCAGGCCACCGCTGTGCGACACCACGCACACCCACGGACTGGTGCTGCTCTGAGCCACAGCCAAGGCTTGAGGGAAATTCGGGATTTTAAATGCAACAGATAATTAACCACTTAATGGAATTCTCTTTCCAGTCAGCCAATCCTATCCTTAAAAACCATCCAGCTTTTTCTTTTCGTAACATCCCAATAGATAATACTGCAAACTCAAGGTGTAGTCAGGGAAGGCGTTCTAGAAAGGTCACTCAACTGCGGAGTGAGACACGCCAGTTGTGAGCTACGGTTGCCTCAGGCAGGTTACTTAACCTGAGCTGCCGACCTTGCAGGTTTTTGTGGGGATTAAATGAAATAATGCAGGTGCACAAAGTACTTGGGACAGAGCCCGGCTCCTCCTGCACCTATAAAAACTCTAGCTATTATTTTCATTACTGTAAGCAGAAGGGGAGACAGTGGGGAAAAGGAACAGGCTTTATGGTCAGGTCTGTATACACATTTGCAGATGACACTGTGCAAATTATTTTATGTCTGAGCCCCAGCGTCCTCATGCATAAAACAATGATTAAAAGGATCAAATGACATTAGGTGAGCAATGTAGCACAATACCTGTCGTTCATACAGTTCCCGTCAGCCTGCCCTCTATCCAGATACGCTAATCTCCCCTTCAAAATACTCGAGATGAGGAAAACAAGTCTTCAAGACACTGATGCAGGTATTAATATTTGTAAAATGTTTGGGAAATATTTAATTAAGGTTGTGACCGGCGACTAGATCTAGACAGTAAAATGATGGATTTTCCCTTACGATTTTTATAAATCAATATTAAATCAGTAAATGTTTTCCCTCAAATTGTCATCTGTGTGGGGGGTTATGCAACAAAAAAGCAGGGGTGGGTAGGTGGGAGGGAGAAGAGAACAAAATACAAAGTCATTCTGTTGCCTGGTAATACGGTTACAGAACCATTGAGTTTCTGCAGACCCAACTTTATTGCAATTATAAGCAAGGCTAAAGCAGGAATCAGCGTATCTATTACATTACCTCCTAACATATTCGGGAGAGTCCAATTGTGTGTCCTTTTGCTCAGTGGTCTCCAATATTAGACATTAAAAAGGTCACAGTCATTGCTCATGGTTTTTGACATAGCATGAGGTCATCAGGCAAACAGTCGTGCTTGCAACAGTCATGGAATCTAATAAAAGATTAACTGGAAAACTAGCAAGAGACTTGAGAGGCCCAAAGTGAGAAATCGGTGTGATTAAAGTGAGGGGCTGCTTGTTAAGAAATCATAAGCATCATCCTTTCCAAAATTTCACTGTTTCTGTGTTCTGATTAAAATAACAATTAGAAGGCCTCACGTAACAGGCTTTTTGTTTTTGTCTTAGCTCAAGTTTCTGGAACAAAGCAATCTTTAGCTAAGTATAATTTATAGGTCTGTATTTATTTTGTTTTTGCTGGTATCTTACCACATAAATAGTTAATTTCATTAGAAATATCGAGGCAAAAAAAAAAAAAAAAAATATCGAGGCAGTTACCAGAGCTGCAAAAGAGATTTGCAATCCAGTATCCTGCATTGTCAGAGCAGAACAGTGATTTCAAATGTTCAATTGTGAGCTTGACAGCAGCTGCTTAGAGAGGGCACAAAAGGAAGAAGCCACCACTCTGGAAAACAATGAACTGGGTGCTTTAAGGGTTAAGACTCACACTACATTTTCAAAGAAGGAATTGAAGAAATCAAACACCTTTGAAAGTATGGAAATTAAACAGAAACTATTTAGCGACCTATCTCAGATTTCTAGCCCGTGACTACAACAGCCAGAAGGGAAATTAAATTTTCAATTGCATCACTGTGCCTTCCTATGCAGGGTGTTGATTTAGGCTCAGCGCAGTGGACATCTGCTGCTCATTTCAGCTCAGCATCTGCTTCTCCCGAAAAATCCTGTGCTTTTCTTTGGAGAACTCGCCTTCCCCAACTGCAGACAGCCCTCAGGGACTGAAGGATCAAGACACTATTCCGATTTTTGACTTAAAGCTGGGGGACAGGATCCATGGTAAACTAATCACAGTCGATCTGCAGCCTGGACATAAGAGCCCAGATAAGATTGGCCTGAACTAATCGCCTATTAGTCAAGCTGTCCTGGATCATCTTTGATCTTCCTGTAAAGCTTCTCGTTTTGATTCTAGGAACTACTCTCCCTAAAGAATATGCTCAGCTTCCATATTAGGGAATTTTATTATTTATTTATTTATTTATTTATTTATTTATTTATTTATTTATTTATTTATTTATATTTTTTAAATTTTTTTGTTATTTTGTTATATTAGGGAATTTTAGCAGAGGCACCTCTGTCCTTTGCTGGAAGTTCTCCCCCAATGCCCATCTAATGTAGGATATCGACACCATACCTGGTCCAGGCCACCAATCTCTAGCTGACTTCCCTGCTCTGCTCTGCATGGCACGAGGACCTGGTACCATAATGCAACCACCCTGCCCCACAAAATCAGCAGACTGCCTAGAACCTTCCCCCAACCGGCCCTACTTGCTAGACCAGATCTCCTCTGATGTTAATAGCTGCCCTAACCAAGCCTTGAGTCCAGCACATTCTGAACTAACGATGTGTTGTCAGCCTAAGGAATCTGCACAACGGCCAAAAGCTTTCCACATCCCTAGCTTCCTCTCCTTCACTTCCTTGTTCATGCAAATGGGAAGGTAGCTCATGACCCTCAAGACCAACTGAGTGATAACAAAATGTTGTAACAAAGGACATCCACTTACCCCAGTGATTTAAAACATGGTTACCTGCTTCAAAACAAATTGGTTGTTTTCATCTTACAGAAGGGTTCACTTCTTTTTTTAAAGAATTCTTCTCAAATGATGAAGATAAGGAAACTCCGTCTCATGGAGAACTGCTCATGGTCAGAGAGCCAGTGAGTACCATAGCTGGGACAATCCATGGACACTAAGGACCAACCTAGCTCCAACACTGATGGATGCATTCGTTCATGCAACAATTAAGCTTGACCTAACTTCTAACTCTTTTTCTTCTCTACTGGGCTTAATAGGTTTTCCACCCATAAACCTCTCCTACCCTCATGGCCTTGTTACGATGCTACTTAGACGTTAAAGCACTCTCGCTGACCATTCCTATTTGAAGTGTCACCTACAAAAGTTTTCAATATATAGTGGTCTTTTGACCACTCTGATACTAATCTTTTGATCTATACACTTGCACATAGGAACTAAGAATAATCATAGGTGTTAGAGATATACCAAACTTACGCACTGAGACAGGACAGGCATACGGGCACAGGTCAGGTATGTTACTCTAATATGGGGAAGTGACAAAGAACATTTCAGGAAAGTCTCCTGCATGTAATAAATGTTCTCTACATTTTCTATTTTAATATCAGGCATCCAAAAACTCCCAGAAGTTCTGTGCCTACCCTGATACCCACTAATATATCCTATCAGGACCTGTCATACAATACATGATAAATGGTATTTTCCTTTAAGTGTCTTTGTGGGAACTGATCTAAAAATAAACAAGTACGAAACCACACAGACAGTATTTCTTATCTAGAACAGGAAAAAAAAATAGCTTAATACTTCCTGAACTCATGCTGAACTGCAGCAAGCTCCAAAACTAGTACTATGAACTGTAAGTGGTGGACACTAAAAAAGAAAAAGAAAAAGAAAAGTATTCCTGACATTAGGAAGAAAGGCTATCCTTCAACAGTATCACACGAAAATCAATGGCATGCCTGGTGTTGAACCTCACACATGGTAAGCACTCAATTTCCTTGGCTGCCAGCCCTGGATATTAACCTAGAAAAAATAATCATCTTGGGCATGCTTAATTGCTAGAAATAATAATAGAAATTTTGATTAATGCCAAATCATGCTCAACAGGAAAGGAAGAAGAACAATAAAAGATGGAAGGAATCTAATGACATCTCCCCGGGAAGAGCCCATAGATCATTCGGTCAGATAAAAGAAAGAAATTGTATGTTCCCAATATAGATTTAAAAATTGGCCCAGAAACAGACTGCATTAGCAATGAGGGGTTTCAACTGCCAGACATCTACGAGGCATCTCCTCGAAGTCTCAATTAGCTAAAAGCACCACTGACTTGTCTTGGCATCAAATTCATCTCTGAGAAGATGCAGGAAACAAGATGAGGAATCGCTACCATGGACTGGACTCTAATCAATGTCAAAGGGATAAAGTGGACACAAATTTGTAGAAAACACAACTGTATCAGAGAGCTTCTGACAGGCAAAAGGGGAATACCACACTAAGCCACACATGGGTTCTAGACTTTGGAGGGACACACCTTCAAGTTGTTATCAAGACCTAGAAAGGGCAGGAGTCCAGAAGGCCGTCACCTAAAGCAATGAGCTGGGGCTCCTGGGTGGCTCAGTCAGTTAGGCATCTGCCTTCGGCTCAAATTGTGATTTGAGGGTTCTGAGATTGAGCCCCAAATAGGGCTCCCTGCTCAGGGGCAGTCTGCTTCCCCCCCTCCCTCTGCCCTCCCCTCCTGCTCACTCTCAAATAAATAAATAAATAAATAAATAAATAAATAAATAAATAAATAAATAAATAAATTCCTAAAAAAAAAAAAAAAAAACAAACAGCACCATGCTGACCGACTGTGAAAGGTCCTGATGAGGGGACAAGGGAGGCGTCTTCATAGAGACCAGTGCTGCTGCACACATAAAAGATGACAAACAAGATGATGCAAAAGGCTGGAAATCGGCTCACATGTTTGAGAGCAAATAATAACAGATGCACGCACATCTGAGAAGGAAGGAAAGGTGTTTTACACAACGTTAGAGATTACGGAAGTGTTCTCTTCTTTCCATTTGGAGCACAAGGAATCGCTGGGATAGGTCTGCTGCCTGCGACTGATGGTATAATGTAACAGATAATAAAATAAAAACAGAACGTCTCGACTCCACTCCATTCTTTATCTAGGGTAATTGACTTAAGACTTTCTTAGACAAGGGATCCCTGGGTGGCTCAGCGGTTTATCGCCTGCCTTTGGCCCAGGGCATGATCCTGGAGACCCAGGATCGAGTCCCACGTCGGGCTCCCTGCATGGAGCCTGCTTCTCCCTCTGCCTGTGCCTCTGCCTCTCTCTCTATAGTAAATAAGTAAGTAAGTAAGTAAATAAATAAATAAATCTTAAAAAAAAAAAAGACTTTCTTAGAAAAGTTAGAACAAACATTTGTTGGAGGAACTAAAGCATGAATGAAAGTAGGGGCTCACACCTAACTGCTCTAAATGGACTCGTATCTTGTAGCATACCCATGTCTGGATCTACACACACACACACACACACACACACACACACACACACATTTTCAAACCTACAGAACTGTGAGAACCTGCAGAATCATGAAGTGAATTGTCACTAATCTCAGAAGAACCATCGTGAGTGAGAGAGGTTCCAAAGGTTGGAGGCAAGAAACTACTGTCCCGGCGCTCTAAAAGGAAAGAAAAGGAATCCTGTGCATTAGAAACTGAATGAACATAGTCTACAGAAGTGTTTTCAGAGTTCACAGACTTATATAATGGGAACTACAATTTCTAAAGGATTTACAGTAAAAACCTGAAAATAACTCAAAGTCAAAAACAACGCTCCCTTGAGCATTGAGAATTCGGTTAACATTGAATAGGACCTTCACTGTTTTAAAAGTGGTGTTTCTCATAACGCAGGATATAAAGTCAGAGATTAAAAAAAAAAAGAGTGGTGCAAGCTTTCTTGCTTTTATTGCTTTCTTAGCAAGAAAGCACTTGCTAGGAATTCGACTTGGCTGAGAATGGAATGAGCTATTTTACAAGGGGGCACGATTCCCATCACTGGGAGGTATTCAAGCAGGGGCTGGGTAACCAAAGGCTAGGCAGGCAGCGCCAGGGACTGTGTTGTACTCTATGATCGCCAGGTTTCCTCCAACCCTACAAATCCCACAAGGCTATCTTCTTAAAAAGATTTTTTAAAAAAGGAAATTACGAGGTCATCAGAGAACCACAAATACAGTACCAATGTGCAGCCAAGCTTTAATCACTTTAGACATGGAGAAAAGCGTTACTGATTTGATGAAAATCCTTGCAGGCCAGTTAACCCTATGGTCTTCAGGAGCGATGCATTCATAGGAAGATACAACTGAAATATCATTCTAAATGAGCCGGCCCTCAAAACACACAAGGGGGAAAAATACAAATAAACCACCATGAAAATTATCTGAATTATTTCAAGTTTCATTTTTAGAGCAAATAGCATTTTATGATGTAAAAATAGGTGAACACATGACAGTTTCCAACAGACTAGTTCTCATTTTATTTAAGGAAGCAGAAACAGTCAAGTAACATCATTTTGCTGCTGTTACATTTTGTTACTCAAGGTGAGTCAGTGGAGTTTGACAGGCACCTGCTTCTTACTTCCATTGTGACTTTGCAAGAGAGAAATAATAATTCTCCTTTGTTTCTTAACAAGGTCTCAACCATCAGAAACACCTAGCGAGGAACCTAAAGCCTACCTGCTAATTATGACTTTGGTGGAGAAGTCAGTGCAGCACACACAGCAACATAAACTGCCCGTAAGCAAGAGCATTTTACTCTAGAGAACACTGCCCAGGGTGAGAAAAGGGGGGACGTGCATGCTCATCTGCCCATTGAAGACAAGTGGTGGCACAATCTGACGAGTAAAATATCTCACGAGACCACTGAACAAAGCTAGAAAAATGGGAAATCCATAGAGGAGCACCTGAGAACTCACCACATACCAACATGACCTTAGGAAGGACGTGGCTTGGGGATGGCTTGTCTGCCATAAGCACTCTGGGCGGTATTAAAGAATCCACCAAGACTCGTTAGACAAGACAGGCTCAAAGATCTAGGAGTCACTTGCACAAAAACCAGTAAGGCATGGCTGGCTTCCTTTAGTATGTCAGGATGTGGCTAAAGAAGACAGAAACCTCCGCCGAGCAGATTAAACCAGGATGTGTGAATGACAGCTGGTGGGCTGCAAAGGCATAGAAGACCCAGCACCGAGCTCGATGACATTAAAGCAATGACACCTACACATGTGTGATATTGCCATCAGCCCTACCCAATTCGCAGGTGGAACAAAAATGATGCAAGGATGGGTTGAACAGATGCTTCCAGAACCTTCTCACACCCTAAATAAAAATCACCCGCTGCAGAGGGAGCCTCTTAATTCAACATGTGTGCCTCCACATGTTACCACCACTAATTAGAATCACAAAATCAGTCCTTCAGATCTGCTGGGATACCTTGGCCATTGTTGAGCAATGTGGAGAAAACTCCGTGAGATTTTAAAACCACTGTTAAAACCCCAGCTTCCAAAATCTGAACAGCTTGAGCTCATCCCAGTCACTCACCAGACACAGATTCAAGTAACATTTGCTTAGCACCTACTTTATAGCAAGTGCTTCCCGTTCATTTCTCCGCTCTGAAGGATGTCCCTGCAGCCTAGAACACCTCAAGTGCCAAGAGAACATGATGACATGAAAGTTCTCATTAACTCTGATTATGGAGTGAAAAGTTCTACCAACAGAAATATCAACCCCAAACAGATTCAATCCGTACAGTTGCCAGAGGCCTAAAATCCACTGCGACAGATAAGACACTACTAGTTATGTGCATCAAAACTGAAAAATATTCAAAGAAGATGAAGTGGAAGACGGAAATCCTGATTTTAGAATAAATGTGATATCTAAGAAAAAAACAACAAACAAAGCAGAGAAACATACATATTAGTCACATATTAGTGGATCTTCCCAATCTGTTCTTACACACAGGGATGCTCTTAGGCCTTCATGCCAGTGTTTTCTATCTCAGGCAATGGCACCACCATTTTGGGCTCAGGGCCCAAACTTTTATTCATTCTCCACTCTGCTTTTTCTTTAATGCTCCACCATCCTCCCCATGGAGGATGGCAGAGCATTGGATCTACCTTCAGACCATCTTCAATCTGCCCCCTTCCTGTCACCTCCCCGGGGGGCTGCCTAGCAGTCCACGCCATTATCACTGCTCCCTGTTTCATCTCCTATGTCCCAGCTGAAGTCAGAATCCCTGGGGGTGGGACCCGGGCACCAGGGTGTTGAAAGCTCCTTGGGGGGTGGGGGGAGTCCAGTGTGGCGCCAGTCTACTCTCCAGCCCACCCCCCAGGCAGGAGCTGGTTTACAGGTAGGTGTTATTTACCGCCCTGCCAAAGGAAAATGGGGCCTCAGGTTGGAAGAGCCAGACGTCAGTTATCACTCCAGGCTTACTGGGAGCCCAGATGCCGCATCTCATTTTCTCTTAAGTCAACTATTGTAAGGTGATAGCTTAAGATGCTGAGGAGAGTAGGGACAGCGCTAAGAAAGTTAGAGTCTCCAATTCTGTGGTTGGGCCACCAAAACCAAACTCACTCTACTTTTTAAGTAGCTCCCTTGTCAAATAGTCTGGTACCAAATAGACTAAAAACACACGAAGTATAAGCAGTAAAGATGGCGATTCTAGTTTGAGTCCATGGAGTTTTTATTTTTATTTATTTTTTTAAAGATTTATTTATTTATAGAAACACAAAGAGAGAGAGGTAGAGACCCAGGCAGAGGGAGAAGCAGGCTCCATGCAGGGAGCCCGATGCGGGACTCGATCCCAGGTCACGCCCTGGACTGAAGGCAGGTGCTCAACCACCTGGGCCACCCGGGCTGCCCGAGTCCATGGAATTTTTAAAACAGGGCAATTCCAGCTGAACATATGGAAAAATGTCTGATATCTTATAAGGAAAAATATTATGCAGACTAAGATCTTGGTATTCAGACTTCGTTAAAATTAAAACATGTAAGGGAGTAGTCCACCAACCATAAGGATACATTCCACAGGGAAAGTCACTTAATAAGATCAAGGAAGATACAACTTGGCATTTGAGAAAATTGAGATTTTTTTTTTCCCCTTCTTTCCTAATTGCATTTACTAAAGAAGTCAACAAAAGGCCAATTCACGTAATGATTCTTTCACTGAACTTTAAACAAAAAGACAAGAATAAGTAGCCATCTGGGGTTAAATTGAGCCAACAATTCAGAACTTCCTCTCCCCTCCTAGGTTACACTCTGGCTTTTAAAAAAGACTTCCATCTGTAGAGGAAAAGTCACATTATCACCTTAAAAAAACCCTCAAGTCTAAATGTAGAAACAATAAGGATAGCAGGGAACTATATATAAAAAAGAAAAAAAAAACACAAACAAACAAACCCAGTCGCACAATGGTCAGACACAAAGCACAGGCTCCAAGGCACTGTGGAGCTTGTCTGCTAAAGCTCAGAGTTTGAAATTATCACATCCCGAAGCCAGCCCTCAGCACCCATGCACGCGGCCACAGAGAAAGCCCGTGGGCTGCATTAAGTCTCAAAGATGGGTTTCACTTTAGCAACCAGAGAAAAGCAGGTAAATTAGGACTTGTGGTGAGTTTGCATTTCCTGTACATTACCCTGTCAAAGACTTCACATCACGGTAAGATAAATCCAAGAACACAGAAATACTAATCCGAAGGGTTGCCCCGCTGCTTTAGCTGCATTATCAACAATAGCTAAATTGTGGAAACAGCCCAAGTGTCCACCCACTGAAGATGCATTAGGAAGACGTGGTACGTGTGCACAATGGAACACTATTCGGCCGTACAAAGAATGACATCTTGCCATTTGCAACGACACGGATGGAGCTAGAGAATGTTAGGCTGAGTGAAGTCAGTCAGAGAAAGACAAATACCGTAAGATCTCACTCAGACGTGGGATTTAAGAAACAAAACCAACCAGTGAAGGGAAAAAGAAAGGGGGCAAACCAAGAAACAGACTCTTAACTCTGAAGAACACACTGGGGGTCACACCACAGGGCAGGTGACGGGGGTGGGTGAGTTAGGTGATGGGGATTAAGGAGGGCACTTGGGCCAGGAGCTGTGTGGAAGTGTTGAGTCACTGTTTTTTATACCTGAAACTAATATTACATTGTATGTTTACTGGTAGAAATTTAAATAAAAACATTAAAAAATATTATAAACTGGAGGAAATAATCCCCTTAACATAAAGTTGCGCCAGAGTTTCAAACTTACCAAATCACTGAGGTATTTCCTATAAATTCAAATGATTACATATGAAGCCTACAAATATAGGATGAACAAAGAGATTAATTACGAGCTCGTACTAAAAGTACGTAGGCTAGCAAAAAAGACTAGTCATGACACTGCAGAAAGGCTCAAATTCATCACGCTCCCAGAGTGGATATAACACCAGCTAAAAATAAACTAAGTGTGTTTACTCATCTGGTTATACTGACTTAAGTGTTTAGAATTTTAAAGCCTTCCAAATCTAATAATCGAGTATCAGCCCAGAAACTTTACCATTTCTGAGCAGGGGAGGCGACAGGAGCGTAAGGAGACCCATGAGGTAAACTGAGCAATGTACAAAGATTCACCGAAATATCCACATGTACTTCGTTCCCGGCTGGCAACCTATACATGGCTTTACACGCTCCATTCCCCATCCTCTCTGCGGAGTAAGAAAATCCAAAGATCGACACCAGTGTCTTGCAGTGTTGCTGCCCTTCAGCGTCTCCCCGGAGATACCACGTGTCCAAGCTTGGTCCCTAAGCCCAGTGGGGCAGACTGACTGCATGGGTCTGGGATAGGTCTAGGTATCGGTACCACTTAGGAGTTCCCAATTTGGTCCACTGTGCAACCCGGGCTGAGCACCCCAGAGGTACACAACGTGGCCCTAAAACCATCCACATTACCCAAGGCTCCCTCTGCCTGGCCACACTGGACACACTTTACAGGAAAGACGGCAGCCAGAATCAGTTCTTCTTCTTCATGTCGTCTCCCTGACCGTTACTCATAACTGTGAAAATAAAGTCAAAAAAGTTGAGTAAGTCCACCTGAGCACATTTATGACAACCACCTGGCATCGATGGTGGGATGGACTTGACTTAAGGTGGAGAGCACGTATCCAAATTGGGCAAAACCTATCCACAGAGATCTATTTTACTTCTTTGGTCGGGGGTAGGCCGCGGCCTGAGCTTAAAAAACCTAACACTGGAAGGGGACTGGAAGGGGTCAACCAGTCACAGACATCGGGAGGACAATCTGGTGGCAGAGCAAAGGACCCGGGACAACTGGTCGCGGACAACAGGTACACCCAGAAGCAGAGCTGCAGCGGGGAGCAGCACGCCGGTCCGGACAGCTGGCCAGGAGCAAGGGTGGGGGTGGGAGCGCGGTCCGCAGGGTGCCCGGGGCCTGGCCCGGCGTCGGCGGTGCCCAGTGCAGAGCCCGCCCGTGCAAGCTGTGGCCGGGAGGAGCGTGTCCTCTTCGGGAGCGAGGCCGGGCCGCAGCTCAGGGGCTCCGAGGCCCTGTGACAGGCACTCGGGCCCCGGGAAGCAGCGACGGTGACTCCCACCGCGGCCCCAGGGGGTGAGGTCATCTCCTATGGGGGGCGCCGGGGAAGAGATGGGCCGCAGCGGCGGCAAGGGGGCCGCCCGTGCACCGGGCTGTGGGGCCACCGGGGCCGAGGCCCCGCGGCCGGCGCTGCTCGAGGTCGCTGTCCCTACAGCACCCTCCGGCCGGCCTGGCCTCCCCGCCTGCCGCTCCCCTGGCGAGGCCTGTCCCGGGTTCTAGTAGGTCCGGCCACCACGGTGGCCGCCGGGTCCAGGCGGAGGGGGCTCCGGACTCCCCGGGGACAGTCCCTGCCTCGACGCCCCCCGCCAGCCCGGCTCAGGACATGGCCATCCTCGAGGGTGGCTCCGGGAAGACGCCCCGCGGGGCCTCCCTCCAGAGCAGCGCTCCGGGCGCCAGGCGGGGTGAAGAGCAGCAAGCCAGGCCCCACCGCCCCCTCGGACCCACAGGTGACGGCAAGTGGCATCCCAGGGCCCGCGTCAGCCCACCGACCGCGTGGGGCCTGGCGGAGGCCAGGGCGGGAGGGCTTCTGCTTGCCAAGTCGCCCTAAAAGGAGAACTTAAGAAAAAAGAAAAACAAACCCGTAGCCCCAAACATGCCATGATGAACCCACGTGAAGCCCTGAAGTGCCAGGAGGGCCGCATCCCAGGCGGCGCCCGGTGGGCCTCGCCAGGTTCCACGAGGGCGACCGCGGCGGCGGGGAGGAAGGCCGAGGCCCCAAGGCAAGGGCAGAGCCACACGGACAGCCTTGACATGTCACTTCGAGCCACGCCTTCCATCATCAAGTTTTATCCTGAAGAACACGTCAGCATGCGGTGGAGTGTCACCGGCCCCGCGTGGCCCGGAGCGGCAGCCACCAGCCGCAGGTGGCAGCCGACGACACAAGCCGGACCCGGCCTGACCCAGAGGTGCTGGGGATGCAGGACCTGCAGCCGTCGGAAACGCACTGCCCCAAACTGCACGCAAGCGGTCTCATTCTGAGTTTTTATACCAGGAATCTGATAAAATAGTACTTTGGATATGTTGAAAGACAATATATTGCTAAAATTACTTTCACCAGTTTCTGTTCATTTTTGTAATGTGGCTCCCAGAAAATTTAAAACTATCTGCGTGTCTAGCATTTGCAGCTCACATTTTGGTTCTCCTAGTATTGCCCTCAGATATCGCAATATCTGAGGCAATTTGATGTAAACCGAGTCCATGGAATCTTTAGTTACATCTAAAGATTTAACTGGTCTAAATAGGTCTAAATTCTGGTCTATGCTCCTAACACATGAGTAATATCTCAGCTATGTTTTAAGGCTTCCTATATGAAACCTTAAAAGTAGTATGTTGGAACCAGAGTCCACAATACTTTCAGCAGATAAAAATGAACCAATCTTGCTGAAAAAATAGTATGACCAAAATATACCCGGTCGAGTCTAATGCATTGAAAACCTCATTTAAAAATACTCTGTTGCACGACACACAATTTTAAAATTTATAAAGATGAAAATCAACTGAATAACTATTTAAAAGGGAAGAATGCAGACGGACGGTCAACATCAAAATCAAACAACTCACATGTGCTGACAGTAATATAGAAAGGATTCTAGCCACAGTATCTTCCTAAAATTTAAATCATCTATGAACAAATTATTAAAGTAGAAAGGATTTATCTTCAGAAAGCTCTACCCAGCACAGGAAAGAAATGGCAACAAATAGAGAAAAGAAACTAAGCTTTAAAGACTCAACATATGAGGGACGCCTGGGTGGCTCAGTGGTTGGGCATCTGCCTTCAGCCCAGGGTATGCTCCTGGGGTCCCGGGATCGAATCCCGCATCAGGCTTCCCCGCAGGGAGCCTGCTTCTCCATCTGCCTGTGTCTCTGCCTCTCTGTGTCTCCCATGAATAAATAAAATCTTAAAAAAAAAATACTCAACATATGAAAGATGTCAATTCTCTCAAATTCATAAGCTTAATGTAATCCCAAGAAACATCCCAATACATTTTTAAATTAATTGAGTGATGAATTCACTGGTTCAAGTAGGAAAAATAAAGATGAAAAATTAACAGAAAAAATTAGATAAAAGAGTAGTGAGAGTTGGATAGCTATGAGGATAGTTCTTAATTGCAGTAACAGCATTTGATACTAAGGGCCAAAAAAGACAGACCAAAATAGAGGCGGCAGGGGGGGGGGGGTGGCAGTAAGGGGGAGGAGAGACTGCTTCCAGAAATGACTCAACTATAGAGGTCAATTTACTATTTAAAAGAAATAACCTCAAACCAATATGAGAATAATATAGTGTTAAGTATATGATGATTATTTCAGGTGGATTATAATTTCAGGAGAAAATAAAACTGGATCCCTACCTCACATCTCACAGCAAAATAAACCCTGCAGAAATCGCCCATGTAACCAGGTTTAAATTGAACCCTAAAAATACTAGAAGTAAAATGCAAGTGATAAATCATCATTATCTAGAAATGAGAAATATGACACAGAAGCAGAAATTTTAATGGCAAAAAAAAAATGGAAGGTTATACATAATAAAAATCAACTTGGCTACAGAGAAGGGTCCTAGAGGGCAATGTAGGAAGACCCTGAACTCACCTCCTCTGTGGACATGGTGAATCTACATCTACATATGGGAACAATTCCTCCTGAGGAACTGAGAGACTGAACAGCTTCTGCACAATAAAAGATAAACTATAGGGAGGTGGCAGGAAAGGCAGGACATGGTGACAACCAGGAAGCCCTACCTCCAACACCACAACTACAGTACTGAGGGACTGTACGCAGACGCATCTGTCCTGGGACACAGAGAAGAGAGCAACTAGATCCACCAAGCACTCACTGCGGGGTCTGCTGGAACTCTGTCTAGGTAGGGGGGCTGGCAGCCACCAGCCCTGTTCATGTTCCCCCTCCATCTTGATAGGGCAGACAAGATCCAGGGTCTGGGCACCCTGGTTGGCCTGCTGCCTCAGTGATATGGGCCCTTAGGTGACCCCAGCCCCAAGCCATCCCACCAAAGTGGGCCCCAATGCGGTACATGCTGGGACACCCCTGCACAGCACCCATTACGACTCTAGCCATCTTGCCAAGGACACACAAAGGGGCAAAGCGTCCCAGAACACTTGAGGCCTACACAGCTCCAGCTCCAGCTCCAGCTCCTCACTAGGGTACCAGCTACATGGAGCCCTGCAGGACCTTTCAACCCAACACTCACTTCAGCTCTAGTTGTGCCACTAGAGCCCTCCCTATGCAAAGCACCCGGAGACCTCCCAGCCCTGCCTTGGGCTCTAGCCATCCTGACAGGGTGCCCTCTGCTCAGAGAACCCTTTAGACCAGCCTGGCCCACACCCACTTCAGCTCCAGTTATCCTACCAGAGAATCTTAAAAGAAGCAAGAGAGAGCCAACTAGGTAAAAGGGAAACCCCATTAGGCGATCAGTTGTTTTGTTTTGTTTTGTTTTGTTTTGTTTTGTTTTTTGGTAGCAGAAACTTTGCAGGCTGGAAGGGAGCAGCATGATGTATTCATAATGCTAACAAGAAAAAACCTACAACCAAGAATACTCTACACGGCAAGGTTATCATTCAGAATTGAAGGAGAGATTAAGAGTTTCCCGGACTAAGCAAAGTTAAAGGTCATCACCACTAACCTGGCCTTATTAGACATGTTAAAGGGACTTACTTCTTTAAGTGAAAAAGTGAAGGCCGTAATTTGAAGAAAATTATGAGAGGGAAAATATTTTGCAGGGAAAACCAAAGACACAGTAAAGGTAGTAAAACAATCACTTTTAAGGCCAGAATGAAGGTTAGAAGACACAAGTAGTAAACTTGATTATAACTGAAAGATTAGTTAAGGGGACTCAAAAAATTTTAAAAAGAGGTAAAATATGAGAACATATATATAAAACACGGAGAGGGTAGTAAAAAAGTGAAGTTCTTTCAGAATATGTTCCCACGTGAATAACCACCAACTTAACATACTCTGCTATCTACCTAGAATGTTACATATGAACCCCATGGTAACTGAAACCGAAAACCTATAACCGATACACGCACACAAAAAGAGAAAAAGGAAGCTAAGCATAACAATAAAGAAAGTCATCAACCACAAGGAGAGACAGCAAGACAAGAAAGGAACAGAGAAAAAACTATAAAGATAACCAGAAAACAATTAACAAAATGGCAATATGTACACACTAACAATAATTACTTTAAGTGTAAAAAATAATAATAATTCTTTAAGTGTAAATGGTCTATATGCTCCAATCAAAAGAAAAAGGGTGGTGGAATGGATAAAAAAAAAAAAAAGACCAACATATATGCTACATACAAAAGATTCACTTCAGGCCTAAAACACAAACAGACTAAAGGGAAGGGATAGTTCATGCATTGGAAGGAAAACAAACAAACAAACAATACTTATGGGAGACAAGATAGACATTAAAACAAAGACTAACAAGAGGCAAAGAAGGGCATACATAATGATAAAGGAAACAAACAGGAGGATATAACACTTGTAAGCATCTGTGCACCCAATATAAGAACAGCTTAATACATAAAGCAAATATTGACAAGCATAAAGGGAGAGATTGACGGCCATACAATAATCGTAGGGGAGTTTAACACCGCGTTTACATCAATGGATATATCATCCAGACGAGAAAATCAAAAAGGAAACCACGGCTTTGAATGACACATTAAACCAGATGGACTTAACAGATAGACACAGAACATTCCATTCACAAACAGAATATACATTCTTTTCAAGTGCACGTGGAACGTTCTCCAAGACACTGAAATCAGATCGAGCATCTTTTCTGACCGCAACAGCATGAAACCAGAAATCAATTACAAGAAAAAATTTGGGGAAAAATGCAAACTAGAGAAGGATAAATAATAGGTTACTAAATAACCGATATGTCAGTGAAGGAATCAAAGAGAAAAAAAAAATACACGGAGACAAATGAAAGTGAAAATGCAATAGTCCCCAAACTTTGGAACTCAGCAAAAGCAGTTGTTAGAGGGAAGTTTAAAATGTTACATGCTTACTTCAAGAAATAAGAAAAACCTCAAATACACAATCTAACTGTATACCTAAAGAAATCAGAAAAAAAAAAAAAAAAACAAATAAAGCCCAAAGTTAGAAGAAAGGAAATAATAAAGATCAGAGTGAAAAATAAATGAGTTTTTCCTAATTTTTTGGGTCTCCTACTTCAATGAAACTGAGATGGTTCTTTGAAAAGATACACAAAATTGATAAATCTTTAGCCAGACTCATCAAGAGAGGACTCAAAATCAGAAATGAAAGAAAATAACCAACATCACAGAAATACAAATAAGAGACTACTACAAAAAGTTACATGCCAACAAATTGGACAACCTAGAAGAATGGGGAATTCCTAAAAACATGTAATCTTCCAAACCTGAATCAAGAAGAAACAGAAAATCTGAACACACTTATTACTAATAATGAAATTGAACTGGTAATCAAAAATCTCCTGACAAACAAAAATCTAGGACCTAAAGGATTCACAGGCAAATTCTACCAAACACTTAAAGGAGAGTCAACACCTATTCTCAAACTATTAAAAAAAAAAAAATAGAAGAGAAAGAAAAGCTTCCAAATTCATTCTCCAAGGCCAGCATTACCTTTATACCCAAACCAGACAAAGACTCTACAAAAAGATGAAAACTGCAGGTCCACATCTCTGATGAACATAGATGCAAATATCCTCGACAAAATGTTTGCAAGCCACATTCAACAATACATTAAAAGGGGGATCCCTGGGTGGTTCAGCGGTTTCGCGCCTGCCTTTGGTCCAGGGCGTGATCCTGGAGTCCCGGGATGCAGTTCCGCGTCGGGGTCCGGCATGGAGCCTGCTTCTCCCTCTGCCTGTGTCTCTGTCTCTCTCTCTCTCTCTCTATGTCTATCATAAATAAGTAAAAACAAATCTTAAAAAAAATACAATACATTAAAAGAATCGTTTACCGTGATCAAGTGATATTTATCCCAGGGATGCAAGAAGAGCTCAATATCCATAAATCATTCAACATGATGCATCCCATTAACAAAATGAAGGAAAGGATAAAACCCATATCATCATCTCAATAGATGCAGAAAAAGCGTCTGACAAAATTCAACATCCATTCGTGATAAAAACTCTTAGCGAAGTGGATTTAGAAGAAACATCATAAAAGTCATGTATGACAAATCCACAGCTAACATCTCCATAGGGAAAAGCTGAAAGCTTTTCCTCTCAGATCAGGAACAAGACAAGTATGTCCACTCTTGTCACTTTTACTCAGTAGAATACTGGAAGTCCTGGTCATGGCAATCACACAAGAAAATTAAATAAAAGGCATCCAAATTGGTAAAAAGTAAAACTATTTGCAGACTATATGATACTATATACATATATATATACACACACATATGCATATATGTAGTATATATGCACGTGCTTACACACATGCTATACACACACACCCTAAAGACCACCAAGAAACTACTGGAATAAATGAAATGAGTAAGTTGTAGGATTGTAGGATACAAAATACACAGAAATCTGTTGCATTTCTATACACTAATAAAGTAACAGAAAGAGAAATTAAAACAGTTCTATTTGTGATGGAGCCTCTCCCCAAATACCTAGAAATAAATGTAAGGAAGTAAAAGATCTGTACTCTGAACACTAAAATTTCGATGAAAGAAATTGAAGATGCCACATATGGAAAGATATACTATTCTCCTCGATCGGAAGAATATTTTTAAAAGCCCATACGACTCAATGCAATCTACATTTTCAATGCAATGCCTAGCGAAATACCACTGGCATTTTTCATAGAACTAGAACAAAGGATCCTAAAATTCATATGGAACCATAAAGGACTCTGAAGGCCACAGTAATCTTGAAAAGAAGAATAAAGCAGGAGGTATCACAATCCTAGACTTCAAGCCATAGTACTAAGGTATAGTAATCAAAACAGCATGGCACCGGCACAAAAATACAGAGATCAATGGAACAGGGTGGAGAGCCTAGAAATAAGCCCATGCTTGTATGGTTAATTGATCTACAACATAAGGGGCAAGAATATATGTGGGGAAAATACAGCCTTTTCAATAAATGGTGCTGGGAAATGAGACAGCCACATGCAAAACAATGAAACTAGACCACTTTCTTACATCAGACGCAAAAATAAACTAAAACTAGATTTGAAACAATAAATATGTGTGAGAACTCCTTAAAGAAAATATAGGTGGTAATCTCCTGGACATCAGCCTTCGCAACTTTTTTCTAGCTATGTCTCCTGAGGCAAGAGAAGTAAAAGCAAAAGTAAGCTGCTGGGAAAACACCAAAATAAAAAGATTTGCACAGTGAAGAAAGCCATCAACAAAATGGAAAGGAAACCTAGTGAATGGGAGAAGATATTTGCAAATGACATATCCGACTAGGGTTAATATCGAACATATATAAAGAACTTACACAACACCATACTAAGAAAACAAATAACCCGATTAAAAATGAGCAGAGGACCTGAATAGATATTTTTCCAAAGAAGACATACAGAAGACCAAGAGATGCAATGAGAATAGCTCAAAATCACTAATCATCAGGATAATGCAAATCAAACCACCATGCACTATCACCTGACACCTGTCAGAATGATTATTCTTGAAAAGACAAGAAGCAGTAAGGATTGGTGAGGATGTGAAGAAAAAGGAACCCTCATGCACTGTTAGAGACTATACATCAGTGTAGCCACTGTGGAAAACAATATGGAAGTTTCTCCAAAAAAAAAAATTAAAAATAGAAATACCCTGTGACCCAGTAATACTACCACTAGGTACTTATCCAAAGAAAAAGAAAACACTAATTTGAAAATATGCATGCATCCCTATGTTATTTTTAATTTTTTTAAGATTTTATTTATTCATAAGAGACAGATACAGAAAGAGAGAGAGAGGCAGAGACACATGCAGAGGGAGAAGCAGGCTCCATGCAGGAAGCCCGACGTGGTACTCGATCCCGGGACTCCAGGATCACGCCCTGGGCCGAAGGCAGGTGCTAAACCGCTGAGCCACCCAGGGATCCCCCACCCTTATGTTTATTGCAGCATTGTTTACAATAACCAAGATCTAGAAAGAGCCCAAACACCCACTGATAGATTAATGGAAAAAGAAGATGTGACACTTGTGCATGAGTGCACATACATACACATGCGTACACACACACACAGGATATTACTCAGCCACAAAGAAGGATGCAAAAAATAAAATAAAAAATAAAATAATAAATAAAATAAAATAAATAAAATAAAATAAATAAAATAAAATAAAAAATAAAATAAAATAATTAAAATAAAATAAAATAAAATAAATAAAATAAAAAAAGAAGGATACGATCTTGCCATTTGAGACAATATGGATGGACCTATGGGGTATTATGCTGAGTAAAAAAGAGAGAGAGAGAAAGACAAATAACATACAATTTCACTTATATGTGGAATCTAATAAACAAATTAGAAACAAAAAACAGAAACAGACTCGCCAGTACAAAGAACAGGGGATGGGGAGGGGGAGAATGGGCAAAATGGGTGAAGGGGAGTGAGAGATTCAGGCTTCCAGTTATGGAATAAATAAATCACAGAGATGAAGGGCACAGCCTAGAGAATACGGTCAACTGTGTTGTAACGGAATCGTATGGAGGCAGGCGGCAGCCACGCTTGCGGCCAGCAGAGCATAATGTAGAGAGAAGCTGCATCACTGCGATGCCACCTGAAACTACTGTGATGCTCACTGTGTGTCAACCATGTGTCAAAACAACTTTTTTTAAATTAATGAGTATTATATTACATAAAATAAATGTTTTATGGGATTGAAAGTTTTAAACTCATGGGATTTCAGCGCCTGCCTTTGGCCCAGGGCATGGTCCTGGAGTCCTGGGATCAAGTCCCATATCAGGCTCCCTGCATGGGGCCTGCTTCTCCCCCTGCCTGTGTTTCTGCCTCTCTCTCTCTCTCTCTCTCTCTTTCTGTCTCTCATTACTAAATAAAATCTTAAAAAAAAAAAGAAACTGGAAATGACCTAACCACCCTAAATGTCACAGAAGAAATGCCAAGCTTTCATAAAATTAATGATCTATATATGGATTCAACAAATAGTACCGAGTGCCCCTTCTAAGTTCCAGGCTCAGTTCTAGAGGATATAAATGGTGACAATAGGTAAAAATTCTATCCTTCATGCAGTTTACTATTTGATAGCCAAGGATGAAAAAAAAAAAGATAAAAAATAATGTCAAGTATGATCTCATCTCTCTTAACACACTTATTTCTCCTATCCTGGAAAATAGCTGGAAAGGATATACGCTAAAATGTGAACAGTAGTCATATTTGGGTGGCATAGTTTGGGGTGATTTTTTACTGTCTTCTTGACACCTGGTGCCGTGTGCGTTTTTTCCAACGAGCAAGTGTTACGCTTCTACGATCAAGAGAACAACACTAAGCTCTTCCATTAAAAACAAAGTTCAGAGTTATCATTCATGTGAAGAACAACCATGGAGGGCCACAGATCACTCAGTGCACACCGTCTGTTTTTTGTTTTTGTAAACCGCTCCCGCCGTGGTGCTTGGGCCCCAGGAGGAGGGTGTCAAGTAGGCCGGACTCAGGCATCTCTGGATCATCTTACGCCCGGATCACAAGATTCCTTTATCCCCTCAACAGCATCTGAGCTGCTACTACACCCCGGGCAACGTTCTCCGTTCTCCGTGCCAGCCACGTATCAGCAAACAAAATAGACAAAACTCCCTGCCTCTAGTTTGGGGAGCTCACAATCCACGGAGGAGCAGCTTTGGAAGCCGTGGGCTCCGGCAAGTCGTGAAGAGTGAAACGTTGCCTCTACAACATCTACGTTCTCATGAAACGCAGTGGAGACAAACGCAGGCAGCAAACATCTCACCAACTGCACAAGTGTACTCTGAGCCTGCAACCGTTCCCTCGGTCGTAAAGTAGGCCCGTGATTCAATTCCGCTTTTGAAATAATACAAATGAAAACGTGAGTGATGGGCTACAGATGAGAGAACCCTGAAACCCTCTGGTGGTGCCCCACTAGGTATCTCCACAATCACACCAAGCAGATGTGGATTGGGGATGCTCAGATCTGGATCCCGCGAGGCATCACTACCTACACCTGTGCACCCTCTGTCTCCCGATGCCGGGCCAGTTCTCAATCTCTAATCCATCCCCAGGCTTCCTTTGGGATCTCCTTCCTTCATTCCTTTGGGATCTCCTTCCTTCACTCCTTTGGGATCTCCTTCCTTCACTCCTTTGGGATCTCCTTCCTTCACTCCTTTGGGATCTCCTTCCTTCACTCCTTTGGGATCTCCCTCCTTCACACCTTTGGGATCTCCCTCCTTCACACCTTTGCGTCCCATCACCCAACCAGCTGGCACGCAGCAGGCATACAACACATGCCTGTTCAAGGGAACAAATAACCATAGTCATCCTTCACCTAGACAAATGAAACTTCCTCCCCCAAATTTCCCTTTAACAATTCTTACAGAAACTACTTGAATGCTCCTTTTGTTACCTTTTAAGTAAATAAAACACGACATTCTATAAAATCGCAAACGTTTTAAAATTGTCATCTACGCAGACTGGTTTAGGAAAACAATGCCTAAAACAACCAGATTTGTCAGTTAGCACATGATTTATACAACCAAATGAAACGTCTTACGTTTTAGCACAATCACATTCAGCAGAAGGAAATGCAAACTATTGGACACACACGTGTGTATGCATATACTTCCTTAGTTTTGAATATTGTAATGATTTTGTGAATCATTTAGTAAATTGTAAGCTCTAGAACATTCCTTCATTTCAAGCCGGAGCCTTGCACAATCTGAATACCTGAAGGTGACAGGACCTGTTAGCTGCCTCCCCCCTCCCCCCACCGGCTATTCCTCCTTTTTCCCTTTAGTGCTAAAACCCTGAGTAATGGGCCCAGCCAGAAAACCACGCTTCCCAGCTTCCCTTGCAGACGGAAGCCAAAGTAAAATCAGGAGAAGTCTTTGTGTGGCACTTCGAGGAATATCCTTTGGTCTTTCATCTTTCTGTTGTTTTTTTGTTTTGTTTTGTTTTGTTTTCCCCATCCCTACCTGAAACTTTACCACGATGGCTGGAACCCCAGCAACTATGCTACGACTTCATGGAAGATGGTGAGGCTGAAAGGCATAAAGAACATGCCGCTCCTGACTCCAGGTCCCCCCCGAGCTGACCTGCACTGCCTACCTCCATACTAGTTGTACAAGAGTGAGAAAATTTTGTGGAAACCACCATAACTTCAGTCCCTGTTTCTTTCGCTCCTGATGTTGTATTCAGAGACCCATTTGATTTAACTGGAGGTAAAAGTGCAGAAATCCTTCAGAACGTCTTAGCTTTCTGCTTTATTCTGTTTTGCTTTCTGGAAAATTTATCTACTATCCGGGTTTTCACTATTACCCTTGAACTCAAGACCTCCTCCCCTCTCCCCGCCCCCTTTGATTTTGCCCACATCTAACCACCAGTTCTAAGTATCTTCAAAACATGTCCCTTTGTGTATCGCACAGTTACTGCTTCTTTTAGTATTGACCCTCCTTCTCAATTTCCTTATTTTTTTAATAGATTCTTTTTCTCCCATCAGGCTTAAGACTAAAGCAGAGTTCCTCAAGGTGCGTTTCGCCTACATCAGAACATCCTGGCGAGTTCAGGAAGCACGCAGATTCTCAGTTGTATTACAGATCTGCTGAAGAAAATCTTCATGCGTAACCCAGGAAATTGCAGTTTTAATGACATATCTGAGATCCCATAAACATTAAAATTCAAAATTACCGCTTGAGAACTTCCTTTCACTTTAATCCATTTCTCTCCTGCCCTGTATTGCCTCAGTCTTACGATGTGACCTTTGCGACCTCCTTTCCTAGGATTCCTACGACCTCCTCCCCCATAGGATTCCTTTTGCCCTCCTGCCCCTCCTGCCTCGGAGACCTCTGCTGTGACTGTTCCCTCTGCCTGGAACACTCTTTTCCTGGATCTCCACAAGGCTAACTCCTTCATTTCCTCCATGTCGCCTTTTCAGTGAAGGCCCACCTAAGCAACCTATTTAAAATCGCAATCCATTCTCCAACTTTACGCATCTTACCTGCTGGTTGTATTTCCCAGGGTACTTACTACATATCGTATCGTGTGTATCTGGTCTTTTGCCTCAGTACAATGTAAGCACTTCCAGGGAAGGGCTTTTCCCCTATTCCGCTCACTGATGTATCCCAAGTGCCAGGAACAGTACTTCTAGGAGGTCAACAGAGATCTGCTGAACGAGTTCATTTTACTTAGAAATATCTTTGATTCTTCCCTTCCTGTTCACTCCAGCTCCACTCCAAAGCTACTCCTGGCCTTTGTCATTTACTAGACTTTTCTTTTCTTTTCTTTGAATGATAGAGGC